>NC_056684.1:43548951-44748951 GCF_018350215.1 Panthera leo | reverse complement strand
TCTCAGTTACCCACATGATCATGAGGGTAAACAACCAATATACCATTTGCAACGATGTGGATGGATCTCCATAGTATAATGCTAAGTGAAATAAGTCAGAGAAAGACAAACACGTATGATTTCACTCATACGTGGAATTTTAGAAATACAACAAACAAGAAAAGGGAAAAAAAGAGAGACAGAGAGAGAGAGAGAGAGAGAGAGAGAGAGAGAGAAGGGGGAGAGGCAAACCAAGAAACACTCTTAAATATAGAGAACTGATGGGTACCAGAGGGGAGATAGGTGGAGGGATGATGATGTGATAAAGATTAAGGAAGGCACTTGTGATGAGCACCAGGCAATGTGTGGAAGTGTTGAATCACTAAATTATACACCTGAACCTAGTATTACACTGTATGTTAACTAACTGGAATTTAAATAAAAAGTTTTAGGGGCACCTGGGTGGCTCAGTCAGTTGAGAGTTTGGCTCTTGATTTCAGGTCAGATCTTAATCTCAGGGTCATGGGATCAATTCCTGCCTCGGGCTCTGTGCTAAGCATGGAACCTGCTTAAGATTCTCTCTCTCTCTTTCCCCACCTGCACTCTCTCTCTCAAAAATAAAAAATAAATAAATAAAACTTAAAAAAAATCAATATACAGGGGCGCCTGGGTGGCTCAGTTGGTGAAGCGTCCAACGTCGGCTCAAGTCATAATCTCACAGTTTGTGAGTTCAAACCCTACATTGGGCTCTGTGCTGACAGCAGAGCCTGGATCCTGCTTCAGGCCCTGTGTCTCCCTCTCTCTCTGCCCCTCCCCTGCTCACAGTCTGTCTCTCTCTCAAAAAAAATAGACATTAAAAAAAATTTTTTTTAAATCAATATACCTAAAAGCATTCTGTATCCATACAACCATTCTGTTTGTCATTTTGACAATATTTTCCATTTATGATGGGTTTATTGCGACATAACTCCACTGTAAGTTGAGGGAGATCTGTATTTCAATTGAGACTTCCTTGTCACTGTGCCTCTCACGTTGGGTGCTTTAGAATTATTTTTTCTACCAAAGCATAAGCAAAGCTTTTAGCATGCTTTGACTTCTAATCAAATGTTCCCCCTCCTATCTGTTTATTATTATTGTCTATTACAGGCCCTCACCTCTTACCTACATTTCTAAAATAAATTTTAAAAGCCTATGAACAATTTTATCAATATTCCTTTAATAGGAAAACTTTATCTGATTGGAGCTCAGTTGACGGAAAACCTGACTTGAACTGACATGATTCTATAAAAGATTTTATTTATCACAGGTAAACACTCATGTTTTGCTGCAGAAATAATTATGCCCTTGATTATGAGGTATTGCCCATCCCTCAAGGATTTTTTAAGTAATAAATATATAAAATAAATTATCATTTAAAACTGAAAATTCTCAATTCCTAAACATAACAGACCTCATAGGTTTTAGAAAAATAGTCAATCTTTATTTTAGTTTTGCGTAAAAAGATGCCTTTTAAAATTTTTATTCTTAATATTTAGCTTCCCAACATATTTAATCAAACCTCCAGTTCTTAAGGGCATCTACCAAAAATTCTACTTTTAACATCATACTAAACCTTAAAATCAGAGAGAATTCAAGGATGTGTATTCTCACCACTTCTGTTCAACATTGTACTGGCAGATTCTTCTCTATTCAAGCCTTGAAATGATGGCAGCCATGGCCATCACCTTGATTTCAGCCTTGTGAGAGATTTTGAGCTGGAAGGGTACAGTCTAGCCACATCCAGACTCTCAGCCCACAAAAACTGTAATATAACAGATGTTATTTTGTTAAGCCATTTAAGTCTGGGGCTAACTTGTTATGCAGCATTAGTCACATAACACTATAAAAAATGTTAGTACAACTAACAATGGAGTTTTTCAAGGTCATAGGATACAAGGTCAATATGGAAAAATTGTTACTTTTTTATACCAGCTATAAACAATTGGGAATTGAGAATTTCCAAAATATGCCATTTCCTTTGGCATAAAAAAAAAAAAAAAACCATTAAACACAAGAGATAAATTTAGCAAAATATGTGCAAGATTTGCTTGTTGAAAACTACAAAACATTTCTGACAGAAATTAAAGAAGACCTAAAGAAAAGGAGAGATATACTAAGTTCATGAATGGGAAGGTTCAGTATTGAAAAGATATTAATTATCCCTGAATTGATCTATAGAGTCAACGCAATGTCAATATAAATCTGAGCAGGTGATTTTGTAGAAATTGACAACTTACTCTAAAATTAATATGGAAATTCAAACGACCTAAAATAGCCAAAAATTTTTTGAAGAAGAAGATAAAAGTTAAGGATTTACACTGATTTCAAAACTTATTATTACTATAAAAATGCATTAATCAAAATAGGGTAGCACTTCTACAAAGATGGTTTTACACTTCAATGGAACTGAATAGAGTTCACAGATAAACCTAGGTATATGAGGTAAGTTGATTTTCAACAAAGATGTCAATGTAGAAAAGACAGTCTCATCAAAAACCAGTGCTGAAACAACTGGATATGTACATGCCAAAAAAGAAAAAAAGAAAAAGAAAAAGAAAAAAAATTCTGACCCTGAATCTTAATCTCAAATCATATACCATATACTTATCTGATAAAGAAACACTCTCCAGAATATATAGAGAACTCTTATAACTCAACAATAAAAATATAAATAACCCAATTTTAAAAATGGTCAAAAGATTTGAACAGACATTTCACCAAAGATATGTAAAGAGTCATTAAACACACAAAAATATTCCTTACATTATTATTCATTAGGGGAAATGCAAACTAAAACCAGGAGATATCACCATATAGTTGTCACAATGGTTAAAATGAGAAAGATTAACCATACCAAGTGTTGGTAAGGACATGGTACAACAAGAATTTTTATACATTGCTAATAGGAATTAATATGTACAGCTACATTAGAAAAATGTTTGGCATATGCTTTTAAAGTTACACATGTATTTATCATGCAATCCTACAATCCTACTTCTAGGTATTCACCCAAGAGAAATAAAAACATATGTCCACACATAGACTTGTACACAGCTATTCTGTAACTGCTTCATTCACAAGAGCCAAATATTTGTAAGCATTCCAAATATCCATCAATAGGAAAATGGGCTACCAATTTGTGGTATATCCATTGAATAGAACACTACTCAGAAATTAAATGGTTAGGACCTACTGATACACACAACAACATGCATGAATCTCAAGCACATTGTGCTGAGTGAAAGAAACTCAACATACTACATTATACATACTATATGATTCCATTTATATAAAATCTGAGAATAAGAATAGCTAAAGTATTGTTCTAGAAAACAAGTGAGTAGTTGCCAGAGGTCAAGGCTGGAGGAGGAGATAAAAAAGAACAAATGAGAAAGGGAATTTTTGTGGTTAAGAAAATGCTTAATAGTCTTATTTTTGGCCATGATTGCACAGGAGAGTGTGTCAAAACCAAGCTATAGGAACACCTGGTGGCTCCAGGATTCAATCTCTCTCTCTCTCTCTCTCTCTCTCTCTCTCTCTCTCTGCCACTGTCCTGCTCTCTCTCAAAAATAAATAAATTAAAAAAAAACAAGCTGTATACTTACTGCCCGTATATTCTTATGCAAATTATACCTCAATAAAGTTGATTTTTAAAATAAACATTTAGGGGTGTCTGGGTGGCTCAGTCCAGTAAGCATCCGACTTCTGCTCAGGCCATCATCTTGTGGTTCATGAGTTCCAGCCCTGCATCAAGCTCTGTGCTGACAGCTCAGAGCCTAGAGCCTGCTTCAGATTCTGTGTGTGTGTCTCTCTCTCTCCCTCTCCCTCTCCCCCACTCATGTTCTGTCTCTCTTTTTCTCTCTCACAAAAATAAATAAATATTAAAAAATTTTTTAAAAACAAAAGGCATACATATGTTTAAAAAATAATAATACATAAACATCTAAAGAAAAAACGAATTCAGGATTAAACAGTATACCAAACATAGATTAACACAGGATTAGTGTACTAGAATATAGATTAATGGGAATTACTCGGAATGCAACACAGAGACAAGGAGATGGACAATATTAATAGAACTGAAGAGAAGTGACAACTGAAAAGAAGAAATCTGATGTATATATAATCAAAGTTACAGAAGGGCAGAATTAGAATGGAAAAGCACAATAGAGATAACAGTTGAGAATATCACAGAATGGATGAAAGATATAAATCTGTAGATACAAGAAGCACAGCTACTACCAAACAGATTAATAATACTCAATAAATCCTATACATATCGTGGCAAAACTGCCAAGCACTTAAGACAAAACAAAACAAAAATATCTTACAAGCAGCCAGAGAGAAAAGACAGAGCATATCCACAGAATAATAATTAGATACATAGCAACAACGGAAGCCAGGAGATGGTGAACTATTTTCAAAGAGCTGAACAAAAAATAAATGTCAGCCTGCAATCATCCCAGCAAAGCTATCTTTCTAAGTTTTAAAAGTATTTTCTTTTAAGAATGAGAACAGGGGCGCCTGGGTGGCTCAGTCGGATGAGAGACCGACTTTGGCTCAGGTCATGATCTCGCGGTCTGTGAGTTCGAGCCCCGCGTCAGGCTCTGTGCTGACAGTCCAGAGCCTGGGGCCTGCTTCGGATTCTGTGTCTCCCCCCACCTCTCTCTCTGCCCCTCTCCCACTTGTACTCTGTCTCTCTCTCTCTCTCAAAAATAAATAAACATTAAAATTAAAAAAAAAAAAAAGAATGAGAACAAATTAGGGGCACCTGGATGGCTCAGTCAGTTAAGTGTATGACTTTGGTGCAGGTCATGATCTCATGGTTTCTGAGTTCAAACCCTGCATTAGGCTCTGTGCTGCCAGTGCTTGGGATTCTCTCTCTCCCTCTCTCTCTGCCTCTCTCCTGCTTGCATGCTCTCTCTCTCTCAAAATAAATAAACTTTATTTTAAAAAAAGAGTGAGAGTAAATTGAGCATATTTTCTGATTTTAAAAACAGAAACAGAAATGGAGAATTTATCATTGACAAGCTTTCACTAAAAGGAATTTCTGAAAGATTTTCCTTATTTATTTATTTATTTTTTTTAATTTCTTAATGTTCATCTATCTTTAAGAGAGAGGTAGAGTGCAAGCAAGGCAGGGGCAGAGAGAGAGGGAGACACAGAATCTGAAGCAGGTTCCAAGCTCTGAGCTGTAAGCATAGAGCTCAACGCAGAGCTCGAATCCATGAATTATGAGATCATGAGGTGAGGCGACGTTGGACACTCACCAACTCAGCCACCCAGGCGCCCCTAAAAGATGTTCTTTAGAAAGAAGGAAAATAATGTCAGAGGAAAAGTCTGAGATGTAAGTCGGAAAAATGATCAAAGAAATTGGTAAACTGTGTAATTATTTATCCATATAAACATAATAATGTCTAATGAGCTTTAAAAAGCATCCATACTTCTGAGTAACAATATCACATCAGCTGAACTGAAGTAGATTGATCAAAAAGTATTCTTGTATTATTCTGGAAAGTGGTTAAAATATTAACTTCATACTTTAAGATGCATAATAAGATTTTGAGGACAACCAGTAAGAAGTACCATAACTTCCAAATTTGAGAGAGAAAACAATGATATAAGAAAACAAATCAGGAGTGCCTACATGGCTCAGTCAGTTGAGCATCCAACTCTTGATTTCAGCTCAGGTCATGATCTCACAGTTGTGAGACAGAGCCCTTAGCAAGGTTGTGGGTTAGGGACCAAGTATAGAAATCTGCTGGAATTATGGAAGATCCAAGGTAAGTGTAAGATACATTTATACTTAGTGCCTAAGCTGCTTATTGTCTGATGGAAGGCACTTCCTATTTATCTCAATGATTGTAGCTCAATGGGGCAAAGTTTTAAGCTCAACCTCCAGTCTGCTCACCTATGCTCTGGAAATCCAGGAACAGCTCCTTGCTGCTGTGCTATAATTTCAAAATCATGATAGCATTTGTAGCCTTCAGGGCGGTATGTGTAGAGAAACACTTAAAAAATAGAACACCAATGCCTTATCAGGACAATCAAAATCCTCCAAAGTCTTAGAGAGGCAGTCCAAACACATTTAAAATTATTCTTTCTTATCTACCACATTCATGGGACCACGTGCATGGGACCAGTTAGATAGATGTGTGAAGTGGGAAGTTTACAAGGAACTGCGATAAACTTGAGAGTTCAAGTCCCCAAAAGAATCTATCAAACTCCTCTGCTCCACCCACCCTATTGCTGCCACGCAGAAACTCTGTTGTCTGAGCATCAGATTCTACCTGTGCTCAGAAACTAGCCAAATTCTCAGTTCTGTTAAAATGCCCCAGTTGTCTTCAGGGTGCCTGGGTGGCTCAGTTGGTTGAGTGTCCAACTTCAGCTCGGGTCATGATCTCATGGTTCATGGGTTCGAGCCCCATGTCCAGCTCTGTGCTGACAGCTCGGAGCCTGGAGCCTGCTTCGGATTCCGTGTCTCCCTCTCTCTCTGTCCCTGCCCCACTCGCACTCTGTCTCACTCTATCAAAAATAAATAAATGTAAAAAAAAAAAAGCCCCAGTTTTCTTGACTCCATATCTTTGCTCACATGACTGCTTCTCTTCACGAATTTTTTATTAAAGACATTTTTAGATCAGCTTTAGGTTCACAGTAAAATCGAGAGGAAGGCACACAGATTTCCCATATATCCCCTCCTCCACACATGCACACCTCTCCTATTAGCAACACACATCACTAGCATGGTACATTTGTTACAACCGATGAACTAACACTGACACATAATAATCACTCAAAGTCCATATTTCACACTAAGGATCACTCTTGACGCTGTACATTCTAAACTTTGGGCAAATGCATGATGATATGTATCTATGATTATAGCATCAGAGTATTTTCACTGCCTTAAACAATCTCTGCCCCCTCTCTCCACTCAACCCAAGGCAGCCACTGATATTTCTATTGTCTCCACAGTTTTACCTTTTTCAGAATGATATATAATTGGAATCATATAGTACGTAGCCCTTTCAGATTGGCTTCTTTCACTTAATAATATGCATTTAAGCTTCCTCTATGTCTTTTCATGGCTTGATAACTCATTTATTTTTAGAACTGAGTAACATTCTATCGTCTGGATGTACTACCATTCACCTGCTGAAGGACATCATTGTTGTTTCCAAGTTTTGACAATTATGAATGAAGTTGTTATGAACATCTGTGTGCAGGTTTGTGTGTGTGTGTGTGGATATGTTTTCAATTCCTTTCAGTAAATACCAAGGAATAGGACTGCTGGATTGTATGGTAATAGTATGTTTAGCTGTTGTTGTTTTTAAATGTCAAACTGCCTTCCAAAGTAGTATATACCATTCTGCATCCCACCGACAATGAATGAGAGTTCATGTTGTTCCACATCCTCTCTCCATGTCAGTGTTCTGAGTTTTGGCCATGCTGATAAATGTGTATCTTTTTTGATAAAAGATTTTAAGGTCTTGGTTCTCTTTTTTTTTTTTTTTTTTTGGATGTTTATTTATTTTTGATAGACAAAGAGCATGAGCAGGAGAGGGGCAAAGAGAGAAGGGGACAGATGATCTGAAGTGGGCTCCGTGCTGACAGCAGAGAGCCTGATGCAGGGCTCTGACTCACAAACTGTGAGATCCTGACCTGAGCTAAAGTAAGATACCTGACGGACCCAGCCATCCAGGCACCCCTCTTGGTTCATTTTTAACTCGGTTGTTTGTTTTCTTATTGTTGAGTTTTAGGACTTTGTATATTTCGATAACAGTTCTTTAACATATACATCTTTTGTAAATATTTTTTCCCAGTCTGTGGCTTATGTTTTTATCCTCTTGAAATTGTTTTTCACAGAGCAAAAATTTTTCATTTTAATGGCATACAGCTTACTTATTTTTTCTTTCATGGATCACGTCTTTGATGTTGCATCAAAAAAGTCATCACCAAACCCAAGGTCATCTAGATTGCCTTGCCTTCCATGCTATCTTCTAGGAGTTTAAATTTTTTGCACTTTGCATTTAGCTCTGTGATCCATTTTGACTTAATTTTTGTGAACAGTGGAAAGTCTGTGTCTAAATTTTTTTTTTTTTTTTTGCATGTGGAAGTCTAATTATTCCAGCACCATGTATTGAAAAAATGGTTTTTTTCATTGTGCTGCCTTTCCTCCTTAACCCAAGATCAGCTGACTATATTTGTGGGTCTGTTGGTGGGCTCTCTATTCCATTCCACTGGTCTGTTTGTCTATTCTTTCACCAGTACCACAATGCCTTAAGTAGAGTAGTTTTATAGTAAGTGTTGAAGTTGGATGTGTCAGTCCTGCAAATGCTCTTCTCCTTAAATATTGTGTTGCTTATTCTGGGTCTTTTGCCTCTCCATATAAACTTTAGAATCAGTTTGTCAATATCCACAAAATAACTTGCTAGTATTTTGACTGGGCTTATGTTGAATCTGTAGGTCAAGCTGGGAAGAAGTGGCATCTTGACAGTGTTGAATATTTCCAAACAAGAACATGGAATATCTCCCCATTTATACAGTTCACCTTTGACTTCATTCATCAGATTTTTGTAAGTGTCCTCATCTAGATCTTATATATATTTTGCTAGATTTATATCTAAACATACATATTTAGGGGTGTGCAAATGTAAATAGTATAGTGCTTTTAATTTCAAATTCCATTTGTTTATCACTGTTACATAGGAAAGGGATTGACTTCTGAATACTAATTAACCTTGTATCCTGCAACTTTGCTATGACCACTTATTAGTTCCAGGAGGTTTGTTGTTGTTGTTGTTGTTGTTGATTCTTTCAGATTTTCTACATAGACAATCCTATCATCTCTAAACAACAATAGGTTTATTTCTTCCTACCCAATCAGTATCCCTTTCATTTCTTTTTTTTTTTTTTTTTTTCATCTTGTTGCATCAGCCAGGACTTCCAATACAATGTTGAAAAGGAATAGTGAGAGGGGACATCCTTGCCTTGTTCCTGATCTTCGTAGGAAAACTTGTAGTTTCTTACCATTAGTATGATGTTAGCTGTAGATTTTTTTTGTTCATGTTCTTTGTCAAATTGAGGAAGTTTCCCTCTATTCCTAGTTTACTGAGTTTTTACCATCAGTCGGTGTTGAATTTTGTCAAATGCTTTTCCCGCATCTATTGATATGATCCTGTGATTTTTCTTCTTCAGCCTGTTGATGTGATAGAATGAATACATCATTGGTTTTCAAACGTTAAACCGGATTTGCCTCCTTGGGTAAATTCCACTACTCGGATTTGCCTACTTGGGTAAATTCTGCTACTTGGGTCCTAGTGTACAATTCATTTTACACATTATTGGATTTGAGTTACCAATATGTTCTTGAAAATTTTTACATTTATGCTCATGAGAAATACTGGTCTGTAGTTGTGTTTTCTTGTAATGTCTTTGCCTGATTTTGGTATTAGGATAATGTCGGCCTATAGCATAAGTCAGGAAGTAATCCTTCTGCTTTTATCTTCTGAAAAAAGATTGTAGAATATTGGGAAGACAAAATTCACCAGTGCATCCACCTGGGCCTGGTGCTTTCTGTTTTGGAAGGTTATTAATCATATATTTAATTTCTTTATTAGATATAGGCATATTCAAATTGTATGTTTCTCCTTGTATAAATTTTGGCAGATTGTGTCTTTCAAGGAATTGGTCCATTTTACCTAGGTTATCAAATTTGTAGGCATGGAGTGCTCACAGTATCCTTTATTATCTTTTTAATATGATGGTATATGTTGTGATATACCTCTTTTATTTCAGATATCAATAATTTGCATCCTCTCTGCATTTTCTTAGTTGCCCTGGCTAGAGGCTTATCAATTTTATTGACCTTTGAAAAAAAAACTCAGCTTTTGATTTTATTGATCTTCTCTATCAATTTTCTCTTTTCAGTTTCATTGATTTCTACTCTATTATTTATCATTTCTTTTCTTCTTCTTACTTTGAATTTAATTTTCTTTCTTTTTATAGTTTTCTAAGGTGGAAGTTTAGATGATTTATATCTTTCTTCTTTTCTAATTCATGCATTCAACGCTATAATTTTTCTTCTAATCATTGCTTCCACTGACTCCCACATATTTTAATAAGTTTTGTTCATTTTCATTTAGTTCAAAATACTTGAAAAATTTTATCAAGATTTCTTCTTTGACCTATGTGTTACTTAGAAGTATGTTGTTTAGGGGGGCCTGGGTGGCTCAGTTGGTTAAGTGGCCAGCTCTTGATTTCAGCTCAGGTCATGATCTCAGTTTGTGAGATCAAGCCCCACACTAGGCTGGCTGTGCACTGACAGAGTGGAGCCTGCTTGGGATTCTCTCTCCTTCTCTCTCTGCACCCCGCCCCAACACACACACACTTGCTTGAATTCTCTCTTTCTCTCTCTCTCTCTCTCTCTCAAAAAAAAAAAAAAAAGTATGTTGCTTAGTCCCTATATATTTTGGAATTTTCCAGTTATCTTTGTTATAAATTTCTGGTTTAAGTCCATTATACTCTGATAGCAGACATTGTATGATTTATACTCTTTTAAATTTGTTAAATTGTGCTTTATGACTCAGAATGTGGACTATCTTGGTAAATGTTCCACGTAAGCTTGAAAAGAATGTGTATTCTGCTGTTGGTGGATGAAGTAGTCTAGAGTTGTCAACTACATCTAGTTGACTGATGATGTTGTTGAGTTCAACTACATCCTTAATTATTCTCTGCCCATTGGATCTGACCATTTATGACAGAAGAGTGAAGTGTCAGCTATAATAGTGGATTCATCTATTTCTCCTTGCAGTTCTGTCAGTCTTTGCCTCACATATTTTGATGCTCTGTTGTTAGATAAACACACGTTAAAGATTGCTATGTCTTCTTGAAGAACTGACACTCCCACCTTATCAGTATGTAATGCCCCTCTTTATCCCTGATAACTTTCCTTGCTTTGAAGTCTGCTCTGTCTGAAATTAATGTAGCCACTCCTGATTTCTTTTGATTAGTGTTAGCACGGTACATTTTTTTCCATCCATTTAATCTATAAATGTCTTATATTTAAAGTAGATTTCTTGTAGATAACATATCGTTGGGTCTTGTTTTTTGATCATTCTGACAATCTCTTTTAATTGTACATTTAAACCATTGATATTCAAAGTGAGTACTGATACATCATTGATTTCAAAGTGATTGTTGATATAGCTGGATTAATAGATACCATATTTGTTACTGTTTTCTATTTGTTACACTTGTTCATTGTTTCTGTGATTGTCTTCCACTCTTTGTCTGCCTTTTGTGGCTTAAATTGAGCGCTTCAGACATGATTGCTTTTTTCTGTCTTCTTTCCTCCCTGACCCTCTATTACCTTCTGACAAAATCCTACCCAACTTCCAAGGCCATTGCCAAAGCCACATACCTTTCCAAGCTAGGTCGATATTGTTTCTCTCCACCTTGAACTATTCGCATACATGATCTCACTGGTCCCATATTACTTGTCTTGATGAGTTTTATTAGAGATATTTATTATATACTAAATTCCCTAGCAGATCTAAGGTTTTTTAAAAGCAGGACCATGAGTTTTTTCATCTTTGTATCACCTTTGGAAAATAGCTTAGAGCCAAGTACAGAGAAAATAAATATTTGTTCAATAAACTGAAGTACTAAATAGTGTGATACACATAAAAAGTCCCATTGTAGCTCAGAAGGGAGAGATCAATGTGGTTTGAAGTAGTCAGGGAAGGCGGGCAGGAGTGGGAGGTGGATGGAGAGGGGTTTAGGGGAGAGGGGTCCTTGTGGAAGAAGAAACAGCTCCAACATAGGCATGGAAACGTGATGGGCATTAAAGCAGCCTGTCCTCCCTCTTATCTCTGAGAGAATGGATTGGCAGAGAAAGAGCTCTTTACTGACTGGCCATTCTCAAGTGTTCAGAAAACCCTCTGTAAGATATATCCTGTAGTTATACTTCAGTCCAACTATGTATGAAGCAATAAACAATGAAGTATGTAATAAAGTGTTCTTCCCAAAGGACTATTTTCTTTAAATTCTGCCTTCAATATAAATGAGCTGGTAATCTATGCCAAACTTGGACTATCATATATTTGTTCATTCTTTAATTTAATAAATATTGATAAGAAATAATTTGGGGCCAGAACTGTGCTAAGTGCTACAGTTAGATACAGCACTGGATAAAAAGTGATTATCGACTTTCAACAGGCTCACAATCTAGTGGGGAAATCAGCTCTCAGTGAGTTGAAAATTGCCCCTATTAATGCATTCTTTTTGTGAGTAATCTTAGAGTCACTATATTTTAGAGCATTTGGACAACTACAATCACCTGAGGCTGAACATGTCTCCAAGGGCAGAGCTTAGTGTAGTTAAGTATGGTAGTCACAGAGAGGTTCTTATCATATGGCTTTATGATAGTGCAGAATAAACCCAACTTACCTTGGTATAATATTTCAACGAAAGGAAGCAGATTGAAGCAGGAAAAAAGAAAATAATTTTTAAAAGCATAGTTAAAATCTTCAGAGAGATTCAAGACATTAGAGCCATAAAACTATTACAGGCTACTATTAAAAAGAAGCATCCAGAGTTCCTAGAAATTAAAAATTAGGAAAGCCAAAATAAAAATTAATTCAAATGGAAGCGGTGAATATCAGAAACTAAAGTTCAATATGTAAAGCTGATGAACTTTTGCAAAATACAATGCAAAAATAACAAAGGGATAAAAAAATTTAAAGGAAAATTAGGTGATAATTTGAGATCTAAAATCTGAGTTCTAAAAAGAGATAAGAGAGAAGATGGAGAGAATTAAATAAAGAAATACTAAAGAGAATTTTTTTCCTGAAGTGAAGAAATATCTAAGTGATTAGATAGAAAACACATGCTAAATATTTTATAGAAATGCTGGAGGTGGGGGTCCATAATATATAGACAAATACTGGAGAAATGTGTGACATCTGAGAACAGAAGGAAAACCTATTAAGCTTCTAGTATGTATTGAAGATTACTTACTAAAGAAGTAAGATTACTTACTAAGTAATCTTAGTAAGTAATTCGTTACTGAGTAAAGCAAGAAGATTACTTACTAAAGAATGGTAATTAAACTGACATTGGACTTCTGATACGTAACACGAAATGCTAGAAAATAGGAAAAAATGTCTTACTAAGTGTTGAGGAAAAAGAACTTTGAACTAAAGCGCTAGCTATACAAAGTAATAAATAATTCATGTCGGCTGAATACTGCCCCCTAAAAATATCTATATCCTAATCCCTGGAATCTATAAATATCTCCTTATATGGCAAAAAGGACTTGGCCGATATGATTAAAGATCTTGAGATGAGGAGATTACCCTAGATTATATAGGTGGGACCTAAAGGCAATTACATGTATCCTTAAAAGAGATGGCAGAAGGAAATTCGACAGAAGAGGCAATGTGACCCAGCCAAGGCTTGCACATGGCCACAAGGCAAGGAATCGGCAGCCAAGAGAAGCTGAGAAAAGCAATGAATAGATTCTTCCCTGAGCCTATGGAGGGAGCACTGCCAAGCTGATACCTTGATTTCAACCAAGGGATACTGATTTCAGACTTAGGGCTTCTAGAACTTGGAGAGAACAAATTTCTGTTGTTTTAAGACACCAAGTTTGTTAAAGCAGCTACAAGAGACTGATACAGTGAGTTATTACCCAAGTAGTACAGTGAAAAATTCAGGTGCAGTACATACAAATGAGCCCCTTGTCTGTGACAGCTGAGATTACCAAAAAGACTAAGACAGTATTTCAAAGCCAAGCAAAGACATAAACACCCCAAGATTCAAAGCAACCTAAAGTGATTCCAATATTAAATTATTACCATATATTAACAACCAGCAAAAATGGGGCTAAATACAGATTTAAACCACTAGTCATTTTTATTTGAAAATTTCCTATTTGAATCAGCTTTCTCTGTCCCAGTGTTTTTTTAAAAACTTTAATTTTTTTTTTTTTTTTTTTTTTTTTTTTTTGAGAGAGAGACAGAGCACAAGCAGGGGAGGGCCAGGGAGAGAGGGAAATACAGAACCCAAAGCAGGTTCCAGGCTCCAAGCTGTCAGCACAGAGCCCGATGCATAAACCATGCAGATCATGACCTGAGCTAAAGTCAGATGCTCAACTAACTGAGCCGCCCAGGCGCCCCTCTGTGCTAGTGTTTTTAAACTACCTGATATCCATGCTGGCACCCGGTACAGAATTATTCCAAAAGCTCCTTTTTCGCAGAGTTCTTCACCGTTCCAGTCTTCGTATTTAGTAAAGTAGTGTAGTAGCCAAATATCATAACAGGAGTTCAGATCATAAATGTATATTGCCAGTTCTGTACTGACAGCTCAGAGCATTGAGTCTGCTTTAGGTTCTGTCTCCCTCTCTCTGCCCCTCCCCCAGTTGCTCACGCACGCACTCTCTCTCTCTCATAAAAATAAATAAACATTAAAAATAATAATAAAAAAATAAGTATATTGCCAGTACTTTCAAGGACCCTCTCTCCTGATATATTTAGAAGTTTCCTTCCTTTATATAAATCTAATACAGCAGTAGTATGTACTATTGCTCTTTAAGTCACACACATATACTGGAACTCACAACAAATGTCCTTTAGAAAAAGGCATCATGGACTACGTGGTAATGGGGATTTCACACAGGTGGCTCAATGTATATAATGCTGTAAATCAACCAAGTTATCATTATGTAGCACTCCACTGTCCTCGTAATAGACTGTTCTCCACCTTTACAAATGCCTCTTCACTTAATTAATCCATTCAACGTATTAGAGAAGCCAGAAAACCAGTAATAATTTTTAGGTGAATGTGTAGCGTGTCCCAGTATTGCACTATGTACTATAGCATATTTTAAAAATTGTAGGAAGAGCAGCTTCTGCTCAGAGGAGACTGATTACCTGCTTGGATAAAGAAGATTCTACACAACGACTGGAAAACTATGTTAAACAACACCTGATGCAGTGCTAAGACTACTCTGGTGCCTCATTTCACTTCTTCCTATAGAAAGGAACAGAGCTAGAATCCAGGGACTACATCCAACCTTTTTATGAATGTGAACGAAGACTCCTTAACTGATTTTATTCATTTTCAACTCGATGCCAATTTCTTAATTTGTATAATGAAAAATATGCCTGTCATGTATATTGACGAGGACATGACTAGGCTGCTCCCATTGGTTTGTCTGCCCTACACTTCACTTCAAGATGGAACTACTTGGAAAGCCAAATGCTAATTGAAAGGTTGCTTAGGAGCACAGACTCAATGCCAGGGGAGTTATGTGGATGATGTAAAAGTTTAATGGTGTCGGCCATGACGGTCTTTCCAAACAACTCTTTGTGGATGGCTCACCTGACCTTACACTATAGAAGAAAATCACCTTTTATGAATTAGCACCCATCACCTCAGCCTGAACGGGTGTATCTGTATCAGTAAGGCTCTGTCTTCTCAAGCTTTGCTACAACTCTGCTAACCACAGATTAACATTCTAGGTAATGGCAGATGCTTTCAGGAGCTGACCTCGGAGTCAAATATCTCATCTAAAGCAATTTTAAACCACAGACCTAGAAAAAAGCATATTTGCTTATAATTATACTAGCCAGAAACCATTTTTTTTTTCAAGAAGCCTTTCCATTTCAGGCCTAAGCTACCTTCACAGTTGCTTGTTAGCAGGACAGTTTAGCCCACATGGTGGAGAGCAGCACAAGTTCCTTGAAAACATTGCATTATTTATTGACTATCTGCCTCATTCACATCTGTGAGATGTGGAAACTCTCCGATGGTTTATAAGACCATCAGTTTTAAACAACACCATCCATCACAAAATGGAAAGGAGTGATCAACATTCCCTCAACTGCAATGCATAATGCGAGGGTCAGCAAGTGGGAATTACGGTTGGCTACACAATTGCTGGCCTCAGGTAGCAAATCCATCCTTCCAGCTGTTCTGATCCATATGGGTTCAACGAACCACAGAGAGTGCAGCCTCTTCTCCTTGGGACTATCTGCTATAACTCTTCCATCCAAACTCCATAATAAAACAACTGTAAGGTAAGCAGATGACCATTTATCTAAACTTCATCTGGTAGTCAAGTGCTGACAAAGAGGAAAACACGCATATTAGTGAGCAGACAGATGTGATGAAGGAAATTAAGGTGTTCTTCTCTTGAAGAAACCAAAGATTTCAAATGCAGGCGAAAATTAAAATAATTTAGTCATTAAGTCAAAGCCAGATGGAAAGCCACTACTTGGGCTATTTCTCCTGCTAAGCAAATTGTGAGGCTGTCCCTGATAATCTAGCACTCAATTTCTTACAACATAAAGCTGTTAGGATAATATTCCACAACTGCCAAAATCAAGATTCTCACTTCAGTTTCTAGGGCGTAGAAATGAATTTCAAAATAGTAACTAGTGCCTTTTCTTCTCACATTTTGGCTACCAATTTTAACTTTGCCCCAGAACAGCAAATTCTCCCCCCAAGAATTTCCCACTGATATTTGACTTATAGTCCACACAAAAACTAAAAAAATAAGTTGATACATAAGACCTGGCATGCTCCCTTAATATCTCTTATTTATTTTCTTCATCCATAAAATGGGATCATAGTAACCATCCTCCCCTTAACACAGTGGTTCTTAACCAGGGGTGATTTCCACCTCCCAAGGTACATGTGGCAATATCTGGAGACATTTTTGGTTGTCAAAACTTGGGGGAGGTGATTGCTAGTGGCATCTAGTAGGTAGAGGCCAGGGATGCCACTAAATGTTCTCAATGCACAGGGGAGCCACCCACAAAGAATTGTCCATCTCAAAACGTCATTAGTGCCAAACATGAGAAACTCTGCCTTAACAGCATGAGGTTATCATAGAGATCAAAGCAGATGCTTAGTGAAAGACTTTATGAATAACAATAATAATAAATCTTAAGTTGTAGCTTGTCCTTATTCCACTATATAAACTCTCATTGATGTGTCATAAAGTAAGTGTAAAGGACCAACGATTGTGACAGGAAAACATCGTCATTGAAAAGTGTAAGCCCAGAATTGCAGGGATGCAGAAGCTGCCCTAATCACATCACTAAAAGCGTGAACACTGGCCTAGGTCACCAACATCACATTGTTCTCTCTACTCTGAACTTGTGTAGTTCACCCCCCAGCTTTTGGTGTGAGATCAGCTGGGAGGCTGGTGGATGAACTTTGGAACAAGGTCCACTGGGCTGGATTCATCTCCACTAGGCTGGGCAAGCAGAGTGAGCCAGCTTCTTGATCTTGAGTTGTCAGGTGGCCCAAGAAGGCATAGGGGCACCTATGGATCAAAGAATGCCCCACAAAGGCATAGGGTCTCATAGGATCAAAGAATGTTTGCGAAGGGTCACAGGTAAAGTGAAACTGGGGTAGAAGTTAATGGGGTAGAATAACTGTCAGGGAGGGAGAAGTCAGTAGGAGAGACAAAGCCCAAAATTGGCATGATCCCTAAAGCATCTTCCTTTGTAGTGGATCAGACTGTGGTCTTTTTGTTCCCAGATTTCATCTCTTGCCCTTCTCTGCTCTTCTTGGGGTGTAGAGAGTGGGGAAGGTAGTGCAGGCTGCTTTCCCTATGCTCCCATTGTCAGTGGGCATTCTGTAGGGTTTTCTGATGAGAGATTAGCCGGGAGAAGGAAGGAAGAAGCCAGAGTATTTCTCCCTTCCTTCTATGCCACCAGTGCCTCCCTGGCAATGACTGCATCACCTCTTTGGTATCAGTGTCCATCAGACAGGTCCTCCGTGGTTTCAGGTTCTATCAGGTGCCTCCAGGCCCTGAGCAGTGGTAACACCACTTCCTCCTTTTGTGTCTCCCAACTAGGGGTGTAACTTCTTGCTGCTGCTAACCTCCAGATCGCCTCCCCTTCCTCTTTTTCTCTTAGTTTTTCTGGCACTTGTGTAACCATTTCCTTGTACTCAATTCTCTCTGATTTAAATAGACAGTTTTCCTTCTGGTTGGACCTTAGAGGATATTTTTTCAGGGTAGAACGTGGGGCATACCAGCGTGACACCCAGAGCTTACACAATTATGCAGGTATAAAAAGAGCATGGAAGGGATGCCTGGGTGGCTCCCTCAGGTCATGATCTCATAGTTCGTGGGTTCGAGCTCCATGTCAGGCTCTGTGCTGACAGTGTGGAGCCTGGAGCCTGCTTCAGATTCTGTGTCTCCCTCTCTCTCTGCCCCTCTCCTGCTCGCACTCTGTTTCTCTGTCTCTCTCTCTGTCTCTCTCTCTGAGAAATAAACATTAAAAAAAAGAAGAAGAAGAAGAGGAAGAAGAGGAAGAAGAGCATGACAATGCAATGAAAGGATGCAGAGACAGCTGACATTCAACGGCCCAACAAATATTTTCGAACATCCGCTATGCCCTGAAAATTGTGCTGGGTATAGGAATTTGGTATGAGCAAAAATGTATACCCCTTCTCACCACCAAAAAATAATAACACAAATAACTATAAAATTGCCATATAATAGTGAGTTGCCATAATTATAATTTTTTTTAATTCAAGAATTCTGGTAACTCAAATAAACACAAGAAAATAATCGCAAATTATTTCTTCCATCAAAATAAGAAATGAGCTGAGGTTCAGCTCAGTAATGTATTGGAGAGAGAAGTTAAAACTCACCAGGTTTATCACTTATAATATGCATGTCATTAAGCTGCTTTTCCAAACCCCAAAATAATAACCAATCCAGCTACCTTCTGCTCCTCAGTGATGCTTGGGGAGCCATGTATTTTTTAAAAGATTCTTTTCCAGTTTAAAGTCATACATCAGAGCTGAAAAAATTAATAGGCCTTGGATTAGAGGCACTTGGATGGCCAAGTGATCTTGTTAGCCAACCAGCTACATAGGAATATTTATGTAAAGAAAGAGAAAGCAATTTTAAGACTGGTCTAATGATTCAAGACATGAAATACATTCATTCTGGGAGCTATTTGAAGGATATAGTGAAACATAAATATAACTAAAAAACTAAATTGTTGAGCCAACTGAAGAGACTCAGACTCAAATCCTAGTCATATATAGTTGCAAGGTTCCCCCTGAAATCAACAGGCACTACATGTATGTCAAAGGGCATTATACTTACATATTTTGCCCATTTCCAATTTGGAGTAATTTTTTTCTATAACAATAATAGAAGTTTATAGATTAGCCACTGCTTTTATCTAAGTTTGTTCTAATCTATTTTACTAAATCCACAGTGGTCTCATTAAGGATTAATTGCCGCTCAAAAAGGGAAATTGAGGTACTCAATAATTCACAAAATGAATTATCCCCAAATTGTCTTATAAATCAGTGGCTAATTAAGAAATCCAAAATTTTAATTCTATACAACGCTACCCCTTCTGAAGATGGAAGGCTGATCACATTTCCTTTGTGTAATAACACCTGTGGGCTTAATCAGCACATGACCTCTTCATTAGACTTCTTTTCTAGATATATATGCAAAGTAAAATTCTTAGGAAAATTAAAGTAAAACCTTCCGTGTGGCATATGTTTTGTTAAAAATGCAACTTATTGAAACACCCTCATTTGTAAACCCTTAGATGCTTAAAACTAAAATCCTCCCTTTTCTTTAAAAAAAGAAAGCAATTTTTAAAACAGAAATAGTTAACATCTATAGCTGATTAGTAACTGAATAATTGCATTCACTTCAGTGAAGACTGTAAACAAAGAGATATTAAGTAATTTTTTCGCAAGGACCCTGCTGTGATACCAGCTGATCAGGTTTAATAGCAACCAGCATTTCTACTAATTTTGCAAGAAAGATATATTTTGGGGATAATTTCATCTTCTAGAGTGCGTGTAAATAATCTGTTCAGCAGCAAGCTTACAGTGACACCACGTAGCATAACCACCAGCGATCAACTCGAAAATGTAATTTTTAGAACTGTAGTATTTGCAAATTAAAGGATTAATGTTAACTTCAGTCAATACAGAAAATAAACTTGATTAGCAGAATGCATTAATATCAAATCAGTTTCGCAGATTACATTTTCCCCGCTATATCCCAGGGTGTCTGTCTGTCTTACTCTCTTTCTCCAGGGAACCCTAAAGGATAACACTTTTCATTCTAATTGTATTATTTTAATATTCATCTTGTAAACAATGCAGTGTTTTTGCATGAAGGTAAAAATTTAGGTTGCTTTTTAAATGAATCCCCAAGGAACTGGGGAATTAGAAAATCTAGTTTATTTTTTAATTGATATCAAAGAAAACCAGAGAAACCACAGGCATTATGACATCATGATTTTCTTTTTATTGTTAAATATACAATTATGTAAAGGAGGAAGACTCTGCAGTTATTCCTCTAAATAATATATAAACCCTGGAACGCATTATCATATAGCATAAATATACCATAAGCAAAATGAAAATCAAAATCTATTAATTATTTAAAGTTCAGCCCTTTGCATAGATATTTAATTGTATTATTTTGAAGCAAAAATGGGGCTAGAAAGGCATGGGTGTGTCAATAGCGCAAAACATGGTGGCAACTAGCAAAATTCAAAGTTTTTTTCATATGTAAGAGTAAAGGACAAATATAGTATTATTGGAAATCTAGCCATCCCTTCCTGTAGGTGCTTTGCAATTTCACAATCACAGTTGCAACCTCTACCAATGATACCATGCTTAATTATCAGGATATTAATAATACAACATAAAAGAGGAATTACCAAGTTATGATGTATCCAAATGTATCCATTTTTAAAAGTAAAAATAATGTGACAAAAAGATACGAGAGGTATTTTAGGAGAGCTTATTTCTATTCAGGGATAATGAAATACATGAGGAAAGTTTTTCTCTA
Source organism: Panthera leo (assembly GCF_018350215.1). NCBI lineage: Eukaryota > Metazoa > Chordata > Mammalia > Carnivora > Felidae > Panthera > Panthera leo. The sequence continues at coordinate 44,728,073 of NC_056684.1, read as the reverse complement.
GCAAATGAGAATAAAAGTAATTATTTTTGCAAAGTACTTAACACACAAGAGGAAAGAAATATTTGAACACATTTAATTTAATATATTCTAATTCCTCAAACTCCTGCCTCTTAGGTTAGTCTTCAAAAGCTCTGCAAAACACAGAAACTCAATTTATCAGAAAGGATTAGACTAATTCAAAAGAAGAAAATCACAAATGTTTACAACCTGTTTAGAGAGCTTAAAAGAGTAGATATTTATTCCTAAGAGGTCTCTACTGAAGTGGGAAGTGTACATCCTGATACCAGCCATATACAGATATTTCTTATTGTGCACTAAGTTGTGATACTGATAAAAGATTCATCCATCCCTTATATGAAGTCAATAATCGTTTATTATTTTTTAATTTTTAAGTAATCAAATACTGAGAACGCCATATAAATTGTCACTTCTTAAAGCTCAACTGATAACTAAGAAGAAAAATGATAATTTTATAAGAGGTAAAGTGAGCAGGAAGATAGTGTAGTTTCTAGTAAAGATAATCTCAAGTATCCCAATACTATATATTTTCTTACAATATTCTTGTATGTATAAGACCTGATTTTTAAAATAGGATTTATATCACAAAAAATGAGACCCTGTAAGAAAAATAGAGCACTAGTGTTCTTCCTATTAGGGCATGAATGTTGAAAATTGGAGAAGTTCAGTTTGTCTTAAACTTAGAGATTTTGTGGCATTTAAAATTGGGAAAATAAAATAAATAAATAAATAAATAAATAAATAAATAAATAAGGGAAAACCAAAAACTTTTAATTAACTTACTAAAAAAGGGGATAGTCTATTCAGTAAAACTCTTTCACAATATATTTTTTTTTAATTTTTTTTTTTAACGTTTATTTATTTTTGAGACAGAGAGAGACAGAGCATGAATGGGGGAGGGGCAGAGAGAGAGGGAGACACAGAATCCGAAACAGGCTCCAGCCTCTGAGCCATCAGCACAGAGCCCGACGCGGGGCTTGAACTCACAGACCGGGAGATTGTGACCTGAGCCGAAGTCGGACGCTTAACCGACTGAGCCACCCAGGTGCCCCTCTTTCACAATATATTTTATTCAAGGATAGATTTCTGTCTTGGCCATGAAAAATTAACTGCTGTTTGAATTGCCTTCCCACTCTAAACAACTGGATATCCATGCAAAACACATTTAAAAGCTATTCCAGGCAGAGGAGGACTATGGTCCCTGACCAGCAAAAAACAAATGAGGGACACCTGATGATTACCCCAACTCACCACCTGGTTCTAGACCAGCACCAGGAGAAAGAATCTAAACAAAGTCCAGCAGTGATAGAAACCGGGTTTGAGAAGGATTAAGTATCTAGACTTTGCGGGCTAGATTATTGGAGATCTGCAGAGGAGTTCCTGGAGTCTTTAGCTGAGTACAGATCTATCCATGAGGTCAGGAAAAAACTACTGGAAAGCAGTACGTAGAAAAATAAGTGGGACTTACACAGAGTTAGGAAGTTTCCTTTTCCACTAGGCACAGTGGAGAGACCTTGTATCACATAGGGAATCAAGTAGAGTTCTTTGAATGGTTACACATTAGTAGTAGGACTAAAATAGTCTCAAAGTAAAGGCTACTCTGAACCACCCATAATAAAGCTTAAAATCCAGACTCAGAAGGATCAGGCTTGGATTCAAATAACTTAATTTTGTCCAACACTCTTTCAAATGTTTTTCAGTCCTCAACAACTTAAAATTCAATGATTTAGCATTTGATCATAAACTACCTGGCATGCAAAAACTATAACCCATAACCAGGAGAAAAATCCTTCAAGAAAAACAGATCCAGGAAGGACAGAGATGATTAACTAGATAGATGGCTAAAAAAGACCCAAATGAAGCTTCTAATGAAAAACATCAAAAATGAAAATATACTGGATGGGATTAATAGATTAGACACTGAAGAAGAAACAATCAGGAACTTGAAAATATAGGAGTAAAATTTATCCAAAAAGAGGAAGAGAGAGTAAGTGATGGGACTTAAGGAGGGCACTGGGTGTTGTATAATAGGTGATATATCACTAAATTCTATGCCTAAAACTAACATTATACTTTATGTTAACTGGAATTTAAATAAAAACCTGAGAAACAAAATAAAATAAAATAAAATAAAATAAAGTAAAATAAAATAAAACAAAACAAAATAACAAAAAAATGAGGCAGAGCAAGACAAATATGACTGATAAAAATCAGTGATCTGTGGGACAATATCCAGCAATCCAACATACATGAAATTAGAGTTCCAGAACCAAGGGGGAGGGACAAAAATTTTTGCTGAATGATGGCCAAAATTTGTCCAAATATGATGAAAGTATAAACACAAAGATCCAAGGAGCTCAACGAAGCCCAACCAGAATAAACACACACAGTCACAAAAGCATAATAACACATGAGAATCAAATTGTTGAAATTAGTGTTGAAATCTTAAAAGTAGTCAGAGAGACAATATAAAATATGCACAGAGGAACAAAAATGAGAATTATCAGAGACTTCACAGAAAACCATACAAATCAGAAGACAATAAAAATATATTAAAGTTCTAAAAGAAAAAACTTGATAACCTAGAAATCTATATCCAGTGAAAATATCATTTAAAATTTAAGTCAAAATAAATATTTTCTCAGGCAAACAAAAGCTGAGAGACTTCATCACCAGCAAATCTACACTATAAAACATTAAAGGAAGTTCATCAAGAAGAAGGAAAATGATTTCGGATGGAGATTGGGTTCCACACAAAGTAATGAGAAGTAATGAGGCATAAATTTAGGTAAATACAGGATATGTATTCTCATTTTTAAATCTTTTTAAAGATAATTGGCTGTTTTAGGCAAAAATAGTAAAAACGCATTGCAGGATTCAGAGCAAATGTAGAAGTAAAACATATTATAACAAAGTACAATAGAAAAGAGGAGGAAAATAGGAGTATATTTTTTAGAAAGTTTTTAGATATCATGTAGTATAATAATTATTTGACAGTAGACTGTGATAAACTCAAATCATATATTTTAAACCCTAAAGCAACTGCAAAGGAGGAGGAGGAGAGGGAGAAGGAGAGGGAGAAGCAGAAGCAGAAGCAGAAGCAGAAGCAAAAGAAGAAGAAGAAGAAGAAGAAGAAGAAGAAGAAGAAGAAGAAGAAATAGTAGTAGTAGAGGAGGAAGAGGAAGAATGAAAGAAAAAACAGTTTGGCTAGTAAGCTAATAGTGGAGATAAAATGGAATCATAGAAATATTCAAAAAGAATAAAAGGGGAGGGGCGCCTGGGTGGCTCAGTCGGTTAAGCGTCCGACTTCGGCTCAGGTCATGATCTAGCGGTCCGTGAGTTCAAGCCCCGCGTCGGGCTCTGTGCTGATGGCTCAGAGCCTGGAGCCTGTTTCGGATTCTGTGTCTCCCTCTCTCTCTGACCCTCCCCCGTTCATGCTCTGTCTCTCTCTGTCTCAAAAATAAATAAACGTTAAGAAAAAAATTAAAAAAAAAAAAAGAATAAAAGGGGAGAAATAACAAAAAATATTGGATCAAAAAAATAGCAAGGGGGTAGCTTTCCATCTAGCCGTGTAAATACAAATATAAATTGTTGAAATGCTCCCAACAAAAGGCAGTATTTGTGTAATTAGATAACAATGCAAGACCCAATTATATACTGTCTATAAGAAATCCACTTGGAATACAAACATACAAACAGCTTAGTACACATGGAACATTCTCCAGAGCAGACCACATACTGGGACACAAATCAGCCCTCAACAAGTACAAAAAGATCAAGATCATACCGTGCGTATTTTCAGACCACAACGCTATGAAACTCGAAATCGACCACAAGAAAAAATTTGGAAAGGTAACAAATACTTGGAGACTAAAGAACATCCTACCAAAGAATGAATGGGCTAACCGAGAAGTTAAAGAGGAAATTAAAAACTTCATGGAAGCCAATGAAAATGATAACACCGCAACCCAAAACCTCTGGGATGCAGGAAAAGCAGTCCTAAGAGGAAAGTATACAGCAATCCAGGCCTTCCTAAAGAAGGAAGAAAGGTCTCAGAAACACAACCTAACCTTACAACTTAAAGAGCTGGAAAAAGAACAACAAGTAAAACCCAAAACCAGCAGAAGAAAGGAAATAATAAAGATTAGAGCAGAAATTAATGCTATCGAAACCCTCCTCCCCCAAAAAAACCCAGTAGAACAGATTGATGAAACCAGAAGCTGGTTCTTTGAAAGAATTAACAAAGTTGATAAACCACTAGCCAGTTTGATCAAAAAGAAAAAGGACCCAAATACATAAAATCAAGAATGAAAGAGGAGAGATCACAACCAACACAGCAGAAATAAAAACAATAATAAGAGAATATTATGAACAATTATATGCCAATAAAATGGGCAACCTGGAAGAAATGGACAAATTCCTAGAAACATACACTACCAACACTGAAACAGGAAGAAACAGAAAACTTGAATACCCATAACCAATAAAGAAATCGAATTAGTAATCAAAAATTTCCCAAAAAATAAGAGTCTAGGGCCAGATGCTTTCCAGGGGAATTCTACCAAACATTTAAGGAAGAGTTAACACCTATTCTCTTTAAGTTGTTTCAAAAAATAGAAATGGAAGGAAAACTTCCAAACTCTTTCCACGAAGCCAGCATTTCCCTGATTCCAAAACCAGAAAAAGACCCCACTAAAAAGGAGAACTACAGACCAATTTCCCTGATGAACATGGATGCAAAAATCCTCAACAAGATATTAGCCAACCGGATCCAACATACATTAAAAAAATTATTTACCATGACAAAGTGGGATTTATACCTGGGATGCAGGGCTGGTTCGATATTCGCAAAACAATTAACGTGATGCATCACATCAATAAAAGAAAGGACAAGAACCACACGATCCTCTCAATAGATGCAGAGGAAGCATTTGACAAAATACAACATTGTTTCTTGATATAAGCCCTCAAGAAAGTAGGGATAGAAGGATCAGACCACGAGATCATAAAAGCCATATATGAAAGACCCACTGCTAATATCATCCTCAATGGGGAAAAACTAAGAGCTTTCCCCTTAAGGTCAGGAACAAGACAGGGACATCCACTCTCGCCACTGTTATTCAACATAGTATTGGAAGTCTTAGCCTCAGCAATCAGACAACAACAACAAAAAATAAATAAAAGGCATCCAAATCGGCCAGGAGGAGGTCAAGCTTTCACTCTTCGCAGATGACATGTACTCTATATGGAAAACCCAAAAGATTCCACCAAAAAACTGCTAGAACTGATCCATGAATTCAGCAAAGCTGCAGGATATAAAATCAATGCACAGAAATCGGTTGCATTCCTATACACAAATAATGAAGCAACAGAAAGAGAAATCAAGGAATCGATCCCATTTACAATTGCACCAAAAACCATAAAATACCTAGGAATAAATCTAACCAAAGAGGTGAAAAATCTATACACTGAAAACTACAGAAAGCTTATGAAAGAAGGTGAAGAAGACACACACACACACAAAATGGACAAATATTCCATGCTCCTGGATAGGAAGAACAAATATTGTTAAAATGGCAGTACTACCCAAAGCAATCTACATATTCAATGCAATACCTATCAAAATAACACCAGCATTCTTCACAGAGCTAGCAAACAATCCTAAAATTTGGATAGAACCAGAAAAGACCACAAATAGCCAAAGCAATCTTGAAAAAGAAAACCAAAGCAGGAGGCATCACCATCCCGAACTTCAAGCTGTATTACAAAGTTGTAATCATCAAGACAGTATGGTACTGGCACAAAAACAGACACTCAGATCAATGGAACAGAATAGAGAACCCAGAAATGGACCCACAAACATATGGCCAACTAATCTTTGACAAAGCAGGAAAGAATATCCAATGGAATAACGACAGTCTCTTCAGCACGTGGTGCTGGGAAGACTGGACAGTGACGTGCAGAAAAATGAACCTGGACCACTTTCTTACCATACACAAAAATAAACTCAAAATGGATGAAAGACATAAATGTCAGATAGGAAGCCATCAAAATCCTCGAGGAGAAAGCAGACAAAAACCTCTTTGACCTCAGCTGCAGCAACTTCTTATTCAACACATCTCCAGAGGCAAGGGAAACAAAAGCAAAAATGAACTATTAGGACCTCATCAAAATAAAAAAAAGGAAACAATCTGCAAAACTAAAAGGCAACTGAAGGAATGGGAGAAGGTATTTGCAAATGACATATCAGATAAAGGGTTAGTATCCAAAATCTATAAAGAACTTCTTAAACTCAACACCCAAAAAACAAATGATCCAGTGAAGAAAAGGGCAAAAGACATGAATAGGCACTTCTCTAAAGAAGACATCCAGATGGCCAACCGACACATGAAAAAATGCTCAACATCACTCATCATCAGGGAAATACAAATTAAAACCACAATGAGATACCATTTTACACCTGTCAGAATCGCTAACATTAACAACTCAAGCAACAACAGATGTTGGCGAGGATGCGGAGAAAGAGGATCTCTTTTGCAGTGTTGGTGGGAATGCAAGCTGGTGCAGCCACTCTGGAAAACAGTATGGAGTTTTCTCAAAAAACTGAAAACAGAACTACCCTACGACCCAGCAATTGCACTACTAGGAATTTATCCAAGGGATACAGGTGTGCTGTTTTGAAGGGGCACATGCACCCCCATGTTTATAGCAGTACTATTGACAATAGCCAAAGTATGGAAAGAGCCCAAATGTCCATCGATGGATGAATGGATAAAGAAGATGTGGTGTATATATATACAATGGAGTATTACTTGGCAATCAAAAAGAATGAAATCTTGCCATTTGCAACTACGTGGATGGAACTAGAGGGTATTAAGCTAAGTGAAATTAGAGAAAGACAAATATCATACACCTTCACTCATATAAGGACTTTAAGAGACAAAACAGATGAACATAAGGGAAGGGAAGCAAAAATAATATAAAAATATGGAGGGGGACAAAACATAAGAGACTCTTAAATATGGAGAACAAAGGGTTACTGGAGGGGTTGTGGGAGGGTGGATGGGTAAGGGGCATTAAGGAATCTACTTCCGAAATCACTGTTGCACCATATGCTAACTAATTTGGATGTACATTTAAAAAATAAAATTAAAATTAAAAAAATACAAATAGCTTAAAAGGTAAAAGGTTGGAAAGAGATCCCACAGAGACCCTAATTAAAATAAAGCTGAAGTGGCTATGTTAACATCAGAGAACATAGGCTTCAAAACAAGGAATAAACAAGGGATGAAGATGGCCATTTCATTGTTAAAGGAATTAATTACTCGAGAAAGCATAACAATCCTAAATATATACGCAGCTAAAACAGAAAATCAAAATACATGAAGCTGAAGACTTACAGTACTAAAAGAAGAAATAGACAAATCCACAATTTTGATTAGCGACTTGAACATTCCTTTCTCAGTAATTTATAGAACAAGTAAGCAGAAAACCAGAGTAAGGATATAGAAGACTTGAACAACACTCTTTGCCAACTTGACCTCATTGACACTAATGGAACACTGCAATCAACAAAAACAGAATAAATATATTTTTCAAAGCATACTTGAAACATTCACCAGAATAAACCATACTCTGATTTAAAAATCTCAGTAAATGTGCGGTACCTGGCTGGCATACAACTCCTGATCACAGGGTCATGAGTTCAAGCTCCATGTTGGGTGTAGAGATTACTTAAAAATAAAATCTTAAGAAAACAAATAATTAAATAAAATCTCAGTAAATGTAATAGGATTAAGATCATACAAAGCATGGTTTATGACAACAATGGATTTCAACCAGAAATTTGTTTTTAAAAATCTGGAAATCCTCAAACAACTGCAAATTAAATAATACACTCTTAATCACAAGGGAAATTTTAAAAATACTTTGAACTAAATGAAATTTAAAATATATCAAAAGTTATAGATGAAACTAAAGCAATCTTTAAAAGTAAACTGACAGGGGTGCCTGGGTGGCTCAGTCAGTTAAGCGTCCAACTCTTGATTTTGGCTAAGGTCATGATCTCTGGGTCATGAGATCAAACCCCATGTTGGGCTCTGGGCTGAGCATGGAGCTTGCTTAAGATTCTCTCTCCCTCTCTCTCTCTGCCCCTCCTCTACTGGTATGCACACATGCATGTGTGTACTCTCTCCCTCTCTCTCTCTCTCTCTTCCACTCTCTGTCAAAAATAAATAAAAGTACTTTGATAGCAATATATGTCTATATTAGAAGAAAATGGTCTCAGGTGCCTGGGTGGCTCAGTCAGTTAAGCGTTCGACTTCAGCTCAGGTCATGATCTCACGGTTCATGAGCTAGAGTCCCATGTCAGGCTCTGAGCTATCAGCTCAGAGCCTGGAGCCTGCTTTGGATTCTGTGTCTCCTTCTCTCTCTGCCCCTCCTCCACTCATATTCTGTCTTTCTCCCTCTCAAAAATAAATAAACATTAAAAAAAAAAGAAAAAAGGGTCTCAATTCAATAATTTAAGCTTCTCCCTTCAATAAAGAATAAAATATGAAAAAAAGAAATTAAACCTAATGGAAGCTGGAGGAAGGAAATAATGAGATCAGAGCAGAAATCAATGAAATAGAAAACAGAAATACAGTAAAGATCAATGAAGCCAAAAGCTAGAAAAAAATGAAAGGAGACTAAAATAATTATAAGGGAATATTATTACTAACTTTAAAGTAACAAATTAATCAACTTAGATGAAATGACAAATTTCTTTAAAAACACAAACTGCCAACCCCCCTCAGGAAGATCTAGATAACCTGAACAGCATTCTATCCATTAAAGAAATTAAATTTTAGATAACAACTTCCCACAAAGAAAACTCCAGATGGCTCTAGAAAATTCCAGGCCCAGATGGCTTCACTGGAGAATTCTACCAAACAGTTAAGTTAGAAATAATATGAATTGTACACAAACTCTTCCTTAAATAGAAAAGAAAGGATCATATCCCAAATTATCTTGTGACCATCATTACTTTGATTCCAAAACCAAGACAAAAAAAGAAACCAAACCAGTCCCTTCAGCAAACTGAATCCAGCAATATGGAAAGAGTAATAAATACATCATGAACAAGTACATTGATTTAATATTCAATCATCAAATTGAATATTTGATTGTTCAAATATCAACAAATATAATTTACCATACTAACAGAGAGAAAAAAAATCATATGATAATACATGCAAAGTATTTAATACAGTTTGATATCCATTGATGATTTTTTTTTAAAAAGCTCTCATAAAACTAGAGGGGCACCTGGGTGGCTCACTCAGTTGAGCGTCTGACTTTGGCTCTGGTCAGGATCTCGCAGTTCATGGGTTCGAGCCCCACGTTGGGCTCTGTGCTGACAGCTTAAAGCCTCGAGCCTGCTTCAGATTCTGTGTCTCCCTCTCTCTGCTCCTTCCCGCTCATGCTCTGTCTCTCTCTCTCTCTCTCAAAAATGAATAAACATTAAAAAAACTTTTTTTAACTAGAAACAGAGGGGTGTCTGGGTGGTTCAGTCCACTGAGCATCCAACTCTTGATTTTGCCTCAGGTCGTGATCTTGCAATTTGTGAGATCAAGTCCTGCATCAGGCTCCACACTGACAGCACAGAGCCTGCTTTGGATTCCCTCTTCCTCTTTCTCGGTCACTACCCCGCTTGCACTCTCACTCTCTCTCTCTCAAAATAGATAAATGAAACTTAAAAAAAAAAAAAAAAAGACTAGAAATAGAAGGGAACTGCCCCAATCTCATAAAGAACATCTACAAAAAACCTACAGCAAGTATCATATCTAATGGTAGAAAGCTGAATGTTTTCCCCATAAGATAAAGAGTAAAATGAGCATATACACTGTCACATTTCTATTCAACATTTTACTGGAGGTCCTAGACAATGCAATAGTGCTAGAAAATGAAATAAAAAGCATTTTCATTGAAAAGGAAGAAGTAAAACTGCCTTTATTCACAGATGACATGATAGTATACATAGAAAAATATAAGAAATCTATATAAAATCTACTAGAAATAATGTGTGAGCTTATCAAGGTTGCAAAATACAAGATCAATAGAGAGCTATTGTCTTTCTGTATAATTTATAATTAGCAACAAACTGGAAATTTATTTATTTTTATTATTTTGTATAAGTAATCTTTACACCCAATGCAGGGCCTGAACTCACAATCCCAAGATCAAGAGTCACATGCTCTATGGACTAAGCCAGCCAGTCACCCCGAAATTGGAAATTTAGATTTTTTTTTTTTTTTTTTTTGGAAATTTAGATTTTAAAAAATACCATTTATAACAATAAAAAAGTATTTAGCGAAATATGAAAGCTACCAAATAATACTGAGAAAAAATTGAAAAAATGGAGAGATCCCATGTTTCTAGACTGAAAGACTCAAAACTTTTAAAATGTTAATTCTCCTGCAAATTGGTATTTCAATACAATGTTATTCAAAATCCCATCATATTATTATAAACATTGATAGACTCATTCTAAAATTCATATGGAAAGGCAAGGGACCTAGCATAGCCAGAACGAGTTTGAAAAAGAAAAACAATGTTTGAGGACTTACAGCACTTAAGACTTATCAGACTTAGTATAGAACTATAGTAATCAAAACACTGTGGCAGTGCTATTAGTCTAGATAGATATGTAGAACTAGAGGGAAAGTCCATAAATAAATGTTGACAAAGGAGCAAAGGCAATTCAACAGAATAAAGGATCTTTTCAACAAATGGTGCTTGAACAATTGGATATTCACATGCAAAAGAATCAATCTAGGGTTGCCTGGGTGGCTCGGCTGGTTAAATAACCAACTCTCGACCTTAGCTCTGGTCTTGATCTCAGGGTTGTGAGTTCAAGCCCCACATTGGGCTCCAGTCGGGATACGAAGCCTACTTAAAAAAAAAAAAAAAAAAAAAAAGAATCAGTCTAGACACAGACCTATACTTCTCACAAAAACTAATTCAAAATAAATCATAAACATAAATATAAAATACAAAACTATAAAGCTTTGAGAAGAGAACATAGGACAAGATCAAGATGACCTTAGATTTAGTAGATGACCTTTTTAGATACACCACTAAAAAGCATGATCGTGAAGGAAAAAAATTGATAAGCTGGACTTCTTTAAAATTAAATATTTCTCCTCTGGGAAAGCCACTGTTAAGAGAATAATTGCCAAAAACCGGAAACAACTCAAATGATCATCAAGAGCTTGAATAACAAATTATAGTATGCCTATAAAATGAAATATTACTCAGCAATAAAAAAGGAATGATTTTTGGATACATGGGACAACATAGATGACCTTCAAAACATCAAAGTAAAAAAAAAAAAAAAAAGCCAGATACAAAAGACCCCACATTTTCCGATTTCATTTAAACGAAATTCTAAAAAGCTAAAACTATAGTAACAGAAAGCAGATCAACGGCTGCCAAGGATTGAGGGTAGGGAGAGAGGACGGTCTGTAAGAAGCACAAGAAAATTTTCTGGATGCTGGAAATGTTCTATATATTGACTGACTCACATATTTGTTAAAGCTCACTGAACTGTACATTTGAAATGGGTGAAATTTATAGTTCTACCTCAACAAGGCTGATTATTTTTAAATACATTTGCAAATGGTGTTCCCCTCCCATTGATAGATGATGCTCTGTCGTCATTGCTTACAACGTCCAGGGTTTCATGTGAAGTTTTGATTGCACATGGAGTAAGCGGTAGAAGCCAGTGTTTATTTCGCCAGCTAGCCAGCCGGCCGATACAGAAGGCCCACAGTTCTAGGTTCTGGAAAATGAACATATAAGTAAAATACAGTTTTATTTTTAGGAATCTTGTCCTCTAAAAATAAAACTGTCGGGGCGCCTGGGTAGCTCAGTCGGTTAAGCGTCCGACTTCAGCTCAGGTCACGATCTCGTGGTCTGTGAGCTCGAGCCCCGCGTCGGGCTCTGGGCTGATGGCCCAGAGCCTGGAGCCAGCTTCCGATTCTGTGTCTCCCTCTCTCTCTCTGACCCTCCCCCGTTCATGCTCTGTCTCTCTCTGTCTCAAAAATAAATAAACGTTAAAAAAAAATTAAAAAAAATAAATAAAAATAAAACTGTCATATTTAATATTCATGGGATGCATATTTTATACACAGTACTCTTTGCATATGTTAACTTATTTAATTATTTCAACAACCTATGATGTGGACTACATTATTAATTCCACTTCACAAACAGGAAACTGAGAAATAGGCCAAGTAGACTGCCCAGCTAGTAAGTTGGTGCCTATTCTTGAGTATGTATTTTCTTTCACCAAGTGAAATTTAAACTCTTGAAATGAATTTACACAGCCTGGCTTTGCTATTTCATGGCCTAGTGCTGATTCAGTCCTCAGAAATGCTTATGAAAGGAAGAAAAGGAAGGAGGGAAAGGAAGGAAAGAAGGAATGGAGGGAGGCTGGGAGGGTGACTGCCTGACTTCTAAGGTTTCTTAAAGGCTTAGGGATATGCTGATGGAGACATTACTTTAGCTCCTCATCCTGAGACTGGAGGCTAAGTGTGCAATCACCAAAGCAATATGTAATGTGCAGCAGGGACAGAAATGAAATTCCTTGGGACTCAAAGCCTAAGAACTACCCATTTGGCCCTTCATAAGTAAGGGAACCATTTGAGTTGTTCCTGCTAGTGAGGAGAAACAGAAAGAACAGGCAAGATTTTCAGCATGAAAGCTGCCGTGGGTCTCATAACAGTAAGAAAAGGATATTAGTTATTATCCCTTTAAAACTTAGCTCAAACAGTCTCAAGCAAAATGAAAAAGTATTCGTTTACAAAGAGTCCAGGGCTCACATGAAGAGAGAGGGTTCGCTCTTCTCCTCTTCCTCTTCTTTTTCTCTGTTTACTTCCAAGCAACAGACTCTGCTTTTGCTTTTGTCTCCCAAGCCCCTAAAAACAGTTTTTAACTGCAAGAAGTCCCAAGAGAAAGCTCTTTCCCAGCAGCCCACATGAAGTTCGGATTTGTATCTTATTTGCTTAGCTTAGGTTTCACTATCCATGCTCACAGGAGGCCAACAGTAGTGAATTTAACTGAATCGTTAGTGATCTAAAATTATTTCTAACTGCCATAGGCCCATTGTTTTGAACTTCATTGGGCATATTACGATACAAAGTGTCCATTTATAGACTGCAATAAATCCATCTAGCCAAGGTATTTGGCAATTAACCAGTATGTCTGCAGCACTAGTCTGCACAAACAGCATTAAGGGAACTTTGTTAGAAAAGTTGTTTGGCCTGGTCACCCTCTGGTCTAGCAGAAGAGAGGTCAAAAATACTCTGTGTACACAAGTACACTGTGCTTTGAAAGAAAGGCATATTTCCTGTTTCATTAAAACTTACTATGTTGGACAATCATAAGACGTTTGTGAAAGCCTGGCCTCCGCAATTTATTAGAGCCACAGGGAACAGAAATGCTCTCTGGCAAATTGAAGTATCACAGTGCCATTTAATAGCCTGTTTGACAACATCACTTTGGGTTTATCATGTCTGGCTCGTTTTAAAAATTATTTCACATTGCGTTTCACATTTTAAAGGAAGAATGGAGGGGGAGAGGAAGAGCAATTCTTCAATAAGAGAAATGTAAAATTCAGCTAATTAGGAGGAAAATGTTTCTAATCCAGCTCAATAAATTTAGCAAAAAAAAAAAAAAAAATTAGAAAACCCAGCAGAGCAGCTGGAAAGCAATAAATCATATTTACTTCGGATCCACACCACTGCCAGCGGCTGCTTCAAGGGTCTGGGAAAACTAGCCCTTGTCCAACTTCACTTCTTTTATTTCTAGAGACATACGGCCTTTTTTGAACTTGGAGGGGGATTTTATAAAGAGTGCTGTTTTATTTACTCTCAATTAATCATGCTCAACTGTAAACAAAGTGTCTGTTTTAGTTCTGCTGACAATTATCCACTTGTCAACATCTCCCTCAAGTACCTTCAGCATCTGGCTACCGAAGAGAAACCTCTACATCAAAATGAATGTCTCGGTGAACTCTGGAATTCATCTGTTTTTTTAGCCCATGAGCAACCAGGATTCCACCTAACAAATGTCACCTAGGCACCTTGATCAAGATGTATATAATCAGACGATAAAGGGTTTCTCAGGACTCGCTTTCATTCTCTCATGTTTGCTTTGGCAAAAAGAAGAAAATGATTACAACCTGGGAATCTAGAAGGAGGGGGCTCTGTGATTTCTGATACTTTTACAAACCACCAGGCACATGATGACAGCTCCAGAAGTGGCTGAGAAATCTGTCTCTCCATTAGTAACATTCCACTAGATCAACACAACCAAACTGTGCTATAATTGGTGGTAATTTATATGAGGAACACATAGGAGTTTTGCTGCAATTTCACTAAGATTTGGAAGTGGCAAGACTTTATCCACTGCCCAAACAACAACCCTTTTGCTTTGAAACACTTTTTTCTTCCTTTTACAACGTGTAGAGAATATAGGGGAAAGTTGCTACCAACATCATTAATATTTCACCAACAATAAACGTTTTTAAAGGCAAAACAAATGTTACATTTGGTGATTTGTTGAGGGAAAATTATTAGTATGTCTCTTGGAACTTCCCTGGGAGGAGGGAGCCCTAGAAATTTAAAAATGCAAACTGAACACCCAAGCTACATCCATTCTGTTCTTTCATCCATAAAAAAGGAGAGAGGGGAGGGGGCGGTACTGGGGGCTCCCACAAACCAGTCCCCTGGGGGAATATATAGGTTATCTACCAAGATTTTACATTCTGGAGATTAATTTACACCCACTTCAAAACCGAGGAGATTCGAATCACTGAGAAACACTCCCTCCAAGTTGAATTCCTGAATGAGGAGAGGCGGCAAGCCCGCGAGGATAGAGACCACCGAGAGAAACTAGGCGCCCAACACGGCCAGGCCAGAGTTCAGATCGATCGAAAATGGCCCGAGCCGACGTCAAAATTAACCTACTCGGCGAGGGAAACTTGGGTACCTGCTCAGCAAGGGCCCCAGATCGCTACAGAACCAGCCAAAGTGGATGGGAAGCGGGCTGGGGTGAGGGGGGAGATTCCCAAAGGGGTCAGCTTGGCTCCTTTCCGACAAAAGCTGATCAATCTAACTGCCCGTAATTGATTTTAATGAGTAGGGGAGTTTCCTTCGCATTAACAATTGCCCCGGGTCATCAGTCTGCGCAGCGGCAACTCCCCGCGCAGGTCTCGTTGTGTCCTTGCGCACAAGCCAGTCCCGACCACCACGCCGCCTAGCTTTCGGGCCCTAAAAGAGCAAAGGGGTCGGAGAACCTGATCCTAGCCGGACTGCCGCCCGGTTTCACCTGGTAATTTATGCACAATTAATTGAGATATCTTTTATACTTGATGTGCTGCAAAATTAATGCCTAATTTATGTAATTAGTCAATTAACTCTAATTCTAGCATATGTTCCCAATGCCCAGAAGGTGTTCTGTTTCCCAGGTACTTATTTTGATGTCACGAAATGCAACTAATTAATTTTACATGCATATTAATTTGGGATCTCTTTAGCAGTTCCCTTTGTGCAAGTAATTTTAATATTTGTCTTTCTAACCTTTGGGGGTAGGGTGGGGGAGGTGCAGGTAGGTGTGAGCGACACGTGGGCACCAACCTGGATGATGCTTGAGGGATGGCCCTGGTCGAGGGCAGGGTGCTCGGCCAGAGCCTCAAGTGTCAGAAGTGCTGTGCTCAGCAAGCCCTTGCCGCGTGGCGGATGCTGGCCCCACCAGGTACATTTTGCGCGCTTCTTTAGTAAACTGCGAGCCTCTGGGCCTGGAGGCGGAGACTCCAGGGCGCGGCTGAGCGTAACGCCCCGGGCACTTCCGCGTCCCAGGTCAAACCTCTCGTTGCCTAGTCAGCCGCTCTCCCGCGAAGGAGCGAGAGGCACTCCCCGCCTCGCGCCCACGCCTCCAACTTGAAGAGCGAATTCAGATTTCCGGGCCCATCCTTGGAGGCTGTTCTGCGATCGCGGCCCTTCATCCGAGGCATCCCGCTGCTTCCCGAGTTGGGGGAGCCAGAGCGCCTGCGCTTCCCCAAGCTGCAGGATGGAGGGAGGGAGGAACCGCGCTTCCTTCTCTGGCTGTGCAAGCCGCCATCTGTCCTCTTTTGGCCGGGAGCGAAGACCAAACAGGGCGAAAGTTTACTTTCCAAGTTATTGGGTGGCACATTAAAACTTTTATCCTTTTTGGACGAATTAATGAGCAATTTAATTAATAAAATCAGAGAGTAGTGTAAGTGCTATGATAATGAAGTTAAATGAGTGCACAGTAAAATATTCACTAATCCAGCGCATTGCCAAATACCCCCTTAATTCTGCTTAACACTAAAAGGGTTTTGAGCACCATAATGAGATTCCTCTGTCTGCTAATTAATTGACACGCTCCTGAATATTCATATGAGCTAGCACCAATACGTTCCTAATTGCACCGTGGAATAGATCTCAGAGGAAAGTAAATCGCCATAGACTTAATTAAAATAATGTATTCCAGATCCAGGACTGGAAAAGATGAGACATTTGCCTTCGAGCGCGCTAAGAAAGTGGCACCTGGTTGGAGGGGAGAGATATCAAACGTCGGTGCCCAGCCTGAAATAAGCGGCGTGGGACGCGCAGGGAGGACTCTGGGCTTCTGAAAACAGCAGCTACGCTGGGTCCAAACCCCGCGGCTCCGGAGGCCGTGGCTCCCAGGAGCATCCGTGCTCCTGCTGCCCTCCACAAGGTTGCCCTACCGGAGGAAGCGGCTCATGGGGCAGAGCTTAGGACCCCGACCCCGAGCCAGCGCCCTCTCCTTCCTCCCTGCGGCCACCCAGGCTGGTCCGAAATGCTGTTTACAGAGGCGCATGGGGAAACGTCGCCGGTCAGGAAATTCCCTGGGAAACTTTTCCCAGAGGTTGTCGGAGCCGCTGCGGCTCGAACTCTCCCAACCCAAATTGCTATGTTGGAGAAGTCACTGGCACTTCTAATCTGGGGAAGGGCGGTAGCTCGGGGGAGAACACTCGGATCCTGTGGTTGCTGTCCTCTCTCCTGGATCCCACTTCCACGTGAAACCCCGCCGTCCCCAAGACTGCGCCTGGAAGTTCCTGGGCGCATCCTCCCTTTCCGGGCGAATCCAGTGAGGGGTGCTTTTCCCAGCCGAGCTTCCCTTGGCGGGTAGGAGGGGCAGCAGAGCCGGGCTGTGGACTCTACATCTGGGCTTTGACGGTAGAGCCATTTTCACCAAAGCCACGCAAGTGAAATAAATTCTCATTCCTCGGAAAGACGAGATTCCCACCCGCCCCCACGCTCCTTCTTTTAGGAAAAAAAAAAAAAATCACCACAGGTTAGAAACTAAAAAGAGTTTATTTGAAGACATACAAATGCATATTTATTATACACATGTAGGCATTAACAATGTAAATTACACCGCCAGCAGTTGCTGGTTGTTTATTCATTAGATCTTTAGAAAATCTACATTGCCTCCAGTCAGCGGGATGATAATGTGAAATACACAAGCAGTTTACATAACCAACTTCGAAGCACAGCTCTGCGCTCCGCGATTGGGAGTCATCAACAGGTCGCGGGGATCCGGACGCGAAAACCTAAGTAGCTAATAATTACCGAAGATCTGGGACGCCAGCTCCCTCTGTCCTTTTGAAGAGGGGTAAAAGACGTGGGATGTGGGAAAAGGGAAGGAACTGACTCACTGTATATGGCTCACCTATTTTACCCTGATTGTGTGCAGTTTTTTTGTTTTGGGGTTTTGTTTTGTTGGCAATTAAAAAAAAAAGAAAACTAGGTAAAAAGAGGATGAACGGACGGAACGGAAAGATCAATAGCCTTCCCCAACTCTGGGTATCCCGGACAGCCAGTTAAAGACTATGGATTCAAACTGCTTTGGGGAGGAGGTGTGAAGCGAAAGGTGAGAAGTTTCCTTTACTGCTGGCGCGGGAAGAAAAGGCAGCCTACCTCAGTGAAGGGAAACTATCCGCTCCACCAATCAAATTGCGATGGCCACCATAAACAAATGGTTAGGACTCCAAAGAAAATCACCTGCTGAATCAGCCTTTGGGGAATTATTAAATGCTCCGTGGTTCTGGATTTACCCAAAAGATGGAGAGGGGGAAGAACGTACAGGGGAAAACTGCAGTGCAGATTTAATATTTATTTTATGTGTATAAATATTTACATGAAAATAGGTTTCCAAAGTTCTTTTCTAATGAAAATGATAAATGAGAGAGAAGTGAAGGTTCCTCACTAGGGTCGCTGTTGTTGGGGTGGGGAGGTGGTGAATAATGCCAAGCACAATCTTAAGTGCCGGTGTCGAAGAACGGCACCAATGCTGGGAACGGTCGACTTAATGATTCATCCCACTCTCCGGAGCCACCCACCTACCGTGGCCTACCAACTACGCAGCTGAGGTGTGCAGCTGATCGGGAGGGGTTGGGGGTGTTTGACTTTCCTGTTTCCTCCCTCCCTCCCTCCCTCCCTCCCTTTCTTGTTTCGGTTGGGCCGGCTGGGTACATACGAAATACCCTGCCGATCCCGGACACAGCACTGCTGAGACGGCAGCTAGTTTGTTTGCGGACCTACAATCTGGCGTCCATGCCGCTGCGGATATTGAAACGAGAGTCTCGGACAGAAGAGACGCGGGCAGAGAGGCAGAGGAGAGAGGGAAGGAGACAGCGAAACAGAGGAATGCGCAGGGGGGTGGATCTGTTTCTGGGGTGTCGGTAAGCCCTCGGGGCAACCTGGTTTCCCCTACAGCTTGCAGGACACAGCTACCCACCAAGAGTGAGCAAATCGAGCGCCCGAAGCAGGGGCGGTGCTGAGGGAGAGGGCGCGCGGCTGGGGGCCGGCACCCCGCAACGGGACCCGCGGAGCGAAGCCCTTGTCCCAGGTGAGACCCGCCTGAGCGGAAAGACCCCGCCGCCCAGGAGCGGGCCGCGTCTGCAGCGCTGCAGGCCCCGCCTCCTAGCCATTCGTAGCTGGGGGAGGCCGGGGAGGATCAGCCGCTTTCTTTCTTTTCTTTCTTTCTTTCTCAAACCCGCTTTGTGGGTGGCAGCTCAGCGGGGGACGCATGGAGACAAAAAAACAAAAAGCCCAAACGGAGAGACAGAGGGAGAGAGAGAGAGAGACGGAGAGAAAGAGAGAGAAGAGAAGAGAACAGAAGAGAGAACAGAGAAGGGCGGAGATAGGGACAGAGAAATCAAAGTTTTAACCTTCCCAGGAACACAGCGAATTATTATATCTAAAAGCTGTTGTAGTCTTCAGCGAAATCTGCTGCTGCCATTAAGAAAACACATACTGCACACGTCCACAGGGTTAAGCTCTGCTCCTCGTCAGCCTGAACAAACAAAGCAGAAGCGCGGGGTTTTAAGGCTGGAGACCTACAGGTTATCCCGTTTCAAAACAAATGAACACAAGAAAATGCGCCAACAAATATTACGGACGCAAAATATTCTTTATTTTCGGATATTTTGCAGTCCCCCCCCCCGAATCGATTTTATTCAAATTTATGAGCAAAGTGCATGGAGTCTATGGTACAGGATTTAACTTCATATTCTACTGCAGTCAAGATCTTATTTTTTCTGGATAACACATGCCAAAGAGGATGAAGTTTTCCTACTTAATGGAAGCTTTAAAATACTTTACAAAGCTAAACATCACCTTCTTGCGTCTGCTTTCCCAAAATTCCTCCCCCCCCAAAAAAAACAAACCAAAAAACATTTTAAGAGTGATTACTTAGCCAGAAATACTGATTCCCCTCCCCCCAAAAATCTGAGCAAACAAGTAATTCCTGACAAAGAAAATTAATATGAAAAGTATAGGGTGATTTTTTTTCTCCCCTTTTCCCCTTAAAAAAAGACCCTTTGCTCCACCCCGCTATTAAACAAAACACAATACCTTTTTCTGGGTGGTACTGCACAGAAGTTGATTCAGTTTTGACAATGTTGTTTAGCTATCATTTGCTATTTTGAATGAATGGGAGCAATCCCCCCTTTTACAACATTTGTTTCCTATTATGGAGAGGTGCAGCAGTTGAGGGCAGACATGTGAAAGTGGCTGTTTGATTCTCTTTTTCATCCCCCTGACCCTGCTTTTGTCCCTCCTCACCCTGGGAATGTCACGCCTCGCTACTTCACTTTGAGATGCTCGAGAAAGTGGCTTTGTTATTCCCTTTTAGACATACACGAAATTGTTCTCATTCCCCCCGCTGTAAAAGATACTTCACATCAGGACTCGGTTCACAAGTGCAATGCAATTTGGCTTAGTCCAACCTTTGTTCTGCTTGTACAAATGAGCGAACAGTGCACACATTATACAGTTGATCTACTGCTGTCTTAACCCCAGAGTTAGGGGCTGGGAGAAAAGCAAGTTAATCCCTTCAATACCAAGGTGGCTTTAGCAATATTTCCTCCAATAATAATAATAGGTTTGAATTGCTTCTTCTGTTTCACACAGTGCAGAGCAAAACTTACCGGGAGGGTTTAGCAGTAACAACAAAAATCCTTCCACCAACCTTTTGCAAATAACTTTCTAAACAAGTACATTTGTAGGTTTGGTAATGCCCAGTTTAAAGCGATGCAATTGCTTGTGCAAAGGAGGGGATGGACTTAGAAACTCTGGCTTTAAAGACTTAAAATCTCAGAGCAAGCAAAGACCAAATGGTATTTAGCAAACCGATTCCAAAGAGAGGGCATTATGGCCAGCAGGGCAAGAGTTGTTTTCACAGGCATTGAAATTGCCTGCTCACTCTGGGTGGGGGTTGGCACTTCTCTGGGATGGAGGTCAAGGAGGACCGGCACCTAATGCTGACTACTGTTTGTTTTGTGCTTGAGGTAGAGGGAAAACTGAGCCTTCCATACTCTCCAAATTGCAGCTGCTACTTGAGAAAACTTCTGAAATGTGTATGGTGTTGCCACTCATTTTCTCCCAACCCCAAGGGAAATATTTTAGTTCCAAGTGTCCCCAGTCATAGCCAGAGGCCCTGCCCATCGCCAGATGGCATGGAGTAAGGATGGGACACCTCTGAATTTGAGCCTCCCAGGATGGATGGGAGTAAAGAGTGAGTAGGAGGGGGAGACTCTTGCCTTTTTTAGAACCCAGCAAGATTGGACAGGAGAGAAGCCCTGATTTTAGGCAAAGTATTCCTCATCAAAAGTTTATTTTCAACCTCTCTGTTAGGGGTTGAGGTCCAAACCTCACATAGCCCAGTCACACACCAATGAAATAAATGGCTCCAAAGTTCCATGGCAGACATCTTTGCTACTATTTGGGAAAATGGGTGTGTTCCTACCGTGCCTGGCATGAGGGGTTGGGGGTGGAGGTGCTGGCTAAGAACAAGAGAGAGGGCACAGAGTCCTTTCGCTGCCCGTTGGCACCAGAGCCAACAAAGTGTGTCCCCTCCCCCGTCCTCTCCTCCTTGGGCAGCTTGATTTCCCCCTCCGAATCTGTGGAAGTGGCCAGGCAATGCGGGCTCAAACTCCTGGGGCAGTCGTGGGAAAGTCTTGGCGGATAGGTTTCCCCTGACGCAGCTCCCAACTGGGTGCAGATCTCTGCGGCCCAAGAGCCCACAAGACCGTGTCCGGGGACCGCAGCCAAGACAGCTCAGTGAGTGGGTTCCCTCTGGCCCCCAGATCTAGAACACTAGAGCTAGGCTGTGCCACGCGCAGGTGCTGGCGGTGGAAGGGCGCACATTCTGAGGCCAAACCGCCCCCAGGACACTCAGAACAACAATTTTTTTTTTTTTTAATTGATCGCTGACAGGCTGAGGGAGTTTGTTTTAGTGCTGAATACCCAGGAACAAAATCCTTTTGAAAGGAAAGCTAAGTCGTTTCACGCCACCAAAGTGCAGATTTGGTGAAGAATGACTGATGGGACAAAGCGGCGCGGTGAGTTAGCGCGGGTTCCCAGAGAGCGCGGAGAACTTGGGCAAATGCGGGAGGCGGCCTGCAAGGTGGGGCGGGCCAGAGGAGACCCTGACACCTAAAATCGATGCGGAGCGCGCCCGAAGACCTTCCCCACCTGCACATTTCACTGCCCATTTGGTAGAGAAGATGGAGAAAGTAGAAGGGAAAGAAAAAACAAAGTGAAGAGAAATCCGTGACAAGAAGGGAGGAGAGAGAGAGAGAGAGAGACGGGGGCGGGTTGGGTGGGAGACTCAGGGAGAAGGAGGGAACGACTCTGAGGGAGGAAGGAGGAAGAGAAGGGGCAGACGAAAGCTCAGTCCCCAAATGCTCCAGGCAGCCCCGGGTTCGCTTTCCAAGTCGGGAAGGCGGGTATTGTTTTTGGCGCCTAGGAAACCTTCGGAAGCTGCCGGGTACTTTCCCTGCACCTCCCATCGGTGTTTGGTAAATATTAACAAACCGGGCGCGTTACTTTCTGGAGTGTGCACGGAGAGGCTGGCCCCGGCTCGATGGTTTTCCTCTCCTAGAGCCCCCGCCCCCTAACCCCAGCCCCACCGTTCACGCACACATACACCTGCTTGACAACAGAAGGAATCAAAATCAATATTGTATTTGTCACCCCTCTGTCTCCTTTTTACTCCCTCAGCAGCCCGGGTGCCACTGAAGCGAATTGTGGATTTATGGAGGGAAATTAGCATAAATTATTACGAAATCTGTAGCCGTGTGTGGTCCAGCTTGTGGGAAAAGAGGCCATTGCGAACTCTCCAAGCAGAAAGGTGGTCGGTGGTGGGCTCTGCGGAGGCGATGAATGGCTATTGCATGAAAGAGATTTCCATTTGGTTTGCACATGGGTATAATTGACTTATGTGTATTTTATACAGTTTTCCCAACAACTCCCTAAGCCTCAGAGTCGGATGTGCCCCCTCCCCAGAGCCTCTGTTTGCTTTGGGTTCTGTACAATAGACTCTGATGCACTTTTCACTATTTCTGGAAAGTGCTCCTTCCCTCCTCTTCTTCATAATACCAGTCTTAAAACGGTGTAAATGACATGCAAATCCCCTCCCCCTTCCTCTGGGCTCTTCAGTAGGATCTGAAATGCAATTTTGTAGCAAAGTGCCTGTTTTAAACGTGTATTTCACAATTCCTCACCCACCCAGGGCAAACTTGTCCAGTTAGGTTCCATTCCCTTAATTAGCCCTGTGCATGGGCAATATACCTCACCTCCAGTCCTCACTCTAGCCAAACTTTGGAGACTCCTGAAACACGAATTCCTACTTGTATCCTCACATGTCTCTGAGACTTGGTGGTGACAACTTTCCCTGGGGAGATTGACAAAGATTTATTTCAACCTAGATTTTCTTTTTTAACCCAAACGTTTCCACTCTTAGAATTTAGTTAAACTTCTGTTTACTCCAAGCAATGATTTCGACGGCCATACAAAGGCCCTTTGCAGGGCAACAAAATGCCAATTGTTAAAACAAGAAAACGTTTCTCTCCCCATCCCCCACCCACAACAAGCGTAGGCACACACCCGGTAGAAAAGAATCTTCCTGGCTGTCACTGGGGGAACAGAGATCTTTCACTCCTTTCGTTATGTATCCCAATCCAACCACTCTCAATGTTTTTTTTTATCTATGTTTCTGTGTGTCAGTATGCACACGTTTGCTAAGAAGATCCTAAAAGATCCTTAGGGGCTTCGATGCTGGCACCTTTCCCAGGAGCACTCCTGCCTCCACAGGAGCACCCCCACTTTTGTATCTCGGAGGCCAGCTGCCTTCTGGAGCAGGAAAGCTGTGGACCAACACCTTTCCATCAGGAAAACACAAGCCCTTACTACTATGCTTCATCGGGGTCCCTAGGCTACAGGTCTCCCCAGTTCTTCCCATCCCTGGACCTTCAAACCAAACTGGGCCATGCCCAGTAACACCCCAAAACGACGCACCTCCTTAGGAGCCGAAGCATGCACAGTTCAGGCAAGTACCGCTGCCTTGTGCCGAAGCTGGGCAGAGTCCACCAGAGTCCAAATGGTTTCTGTGTGGAGGGTTTATCTGCCCTTGTCCAACCGTGCCCCCAGGGACAGGTCAGCGTCCCACCTCCACCCCTCGAACCCACCTCCTCCTCCTAGTTATTTTTTCCGAATTAAGAAGGTGACATTATTCTTTTCTTCAAGCACTTCTGTTAATATTGAAAAACGTGTGCTTGCATCTCAAGCGAGGCAGCCCAGACACGAGAGCCATTTCAATATTAATGAAATTGTTTAATCTCCTAAATTCATCGTGTTTAAGTTACGTTTTGGTGAGTTATTGACCACCTCTGAAACTGTGGTTAATGGAGGGTGTGTGTGTGTGTGTGTGTGTGTGTGTGTGTGTGTACGTGCGCCGAAAGATTTTTATGCTAACCCCAAACAGCTCCACTAATAATGCTCTAATATCACTAAGCGTCCAAACTTCACACCCAGAACTCTCCCCCCACCATCACTACCATCACCTCCTGGGGGAAAAAAGTTCTTACATTTCGGGATTGAAGATGATTTAGTGTGGGCTCTAGGTATTGAGTTTTCAACGAGGTAAAAGATAAAAGGGATTTCTTTTAAAAACCATAAAGGTGAAAGAATGTGCAGAAGCCAGTGGGAACTCCTAGCATCTATTCCTTGACTGGGTGCATGCAGGCAGGGTAGACTCACTATTTCATAGCAATATGATGATGCCGCCAACGCCCACGACGACGACGATGATGATAATAATGATGATGATGACAATAATTCATTGAATCTCTGGAGACTAATCCGAACAGAAGGGAGCCTACCGCTGGCACCAGGCAGGGGGACCCTAGGCACATCCCCGCTCTCTCCTTTCTCCCAAAAAGGAAAACTCCCTGGTTCTTTTCCGGTCCAGAAGTTACTGCTGTTTTAGTGGGTCCGCAGGCAGCTTTTGCTGGGCTCTCTAAACCCGAAATACTTTCTATTGGGGGTAGGGAGGGGAAAGGGAGGAGATGGGAGGGGAAGCAGGGGTGGGAGAAGCAGAGAAAAGTTCCGGCCATAAAATGCAAACTTCCAGGCAATGCCTAACTCCTAAAGTTTCAAACCACATGGGGAAAGCATGAGACTCGGCCCTTCATCTGGTGATAAAGTGTGTCAAACAAACTCAGGCCCTCCGCCAGGTCCACACAGTGTCTGCCCCAACAGCCCCAGAACCTTCATCCTGTCCCTAATTCAATTCCTAGAGGACTTTTAGAGTGAAGACCCTGACTATTCTCCCAGATAGATTTTTTTTTGGTTGTTATTTGGCCAGTACACTTACAAACTGGGTTTTACACAGGTATAAATACTTATATTTCTGTAAGTAGTTTTTAAACCCCATCACTTAAGGCTACACACCCAGTGTGTAGAGCTATGGCAGCAGCCTAGGAAGGTCAAATCAAACTTTGACCTGCCTCTTGGAAGACTAGGGGGAAGGGTGTATTTTCATTATAATAACCCATGCAACCAGCCCCGTATTGCCAAGCGCAGGAAAAGGGTCTGCTTCAAGGGAAAGCCGTGCCTTAACGTTAGCTAACAATACAAACCCGATACAATGCAGAGGAAACAGAATACCCCAGCCAAGCAATTTCCATGTCAAACATCATCTGCGCGGCAGCTCGGTCTGTGAACGTGAGTGGTCGCCTGAATCCCTGCTCCGCGGCCGCCACCTCCTCATACCTTCACACCGCGCACCCTGGCCGGCGTCCTGCTCACCACCGGTGGCCGAGGCTCTTCCCCCTCGCCCAGTCTTGAGCTGGAAGTGATTCCTATTGGCCAAGGTGTCCATGTAAATAGGTGTGAAAGAAACCAGAGCTGGCCAGGCTCTCCCCTCTCGCTCAGTCCCCTCCCTCTGCAGCCCCCGCTCCCCCTCCTCTTCCTCCTCCTCCCAAGGCGATTGTCATATGATAGCTAAGAAGTGGCACATTAATGAAGCGCCGCTACAGGGGTCTTTTCTGCTCCTGTCACCGCTTAAAACTATCAGATGGTTCGAGGGAGGACATGGAGGCAGCCACCTAGCTCAGCGGAGCCGCGGAGCCCACAGCAGCGCCCTCCGGAGCCCCGAGGCCGCCGCTGCTGCCGTCTGCACCGGGACTCCGCAGCCGAGCTCGGCCGCCCGGGGAGCGCACCGCCAGAAGCGCTGCGGACTGGCCGGCTCCGGGCGCTGCAAGGCTGAGCTGCGAAGCTCAGAGACGCGCGGAGCCCAACCGAGACCAGACACTGTGTCCCAGCTGAGCACAGGGAGGGACCGCAGAGCTGCAGTGCCATCCCGGATGCGGACAAACAACTTGGAGCAACTTTAAGGTGAGCCCTCCGGTTGCATCCCTGCCCCAGACCCCGCTCCAGGTCCGTGCTTCCCCCGCGCCGCTCATCCGCTTCCCCTTCCGCGCCCCCCGGCCGCACCCCACTCTGCACTCAAAGTTGCCAGCTCCACAGCGCGGGCGCAGGCTGATCGGGCGCCGCAGCCCCTAACCACCACGTCTGGTCTGTACTCGTCCCGGCTGACCTCGCGGTGTCTGTCTGTGCATCCATGCCTCCCCCCTTCCCGTTATCTTCCCCCCCTGTTCAGATCCAAGCAGCCGCCGGCCCGCGCGGACCCAGAGCAAGAAGGGGGCAAACAAGAAGATGCCTCGGCCGGGCCGCAACACGTACAGCGACCAAAAGCCGCCCTACTCGTACATCTCGCTGACCGCCATGGCCATCCAGAGCTCGCCCGAGAAGATGCTGCCGTTGAGCGAGATCTACAAGTTCATCATGGACCGCTTCCCCTACTACCGGGAGAACACGCAGCGCTGGCAGAACAGTCTGCGCCACAACCTATCCTTCAACGACTGCTTCATCAAGATCCCGCGGCGGCCAGACCAGCCGGGCAAGGGCAGCTTCTGGGCGCTGCACCCCAGCTGCGGGGACATGTTCGAGAACGGCAGCTTCCTGCGGCGCCGCAAGCGCTTCAAGGTGCTCAAGTCCGACCACCTGGCGCCCAGCAAGCCCGCCGACGCCGCGCAGTATCTGCAGCAGCAGGCCAAGCTGCGCCTCAGCGCGCTTGCGGCCTCCGGCACGCACCTGCCACAGATGCCCGCTGCCGCCTACAACCTGGGCGGCGTGGCGCAGCCATCGGGTTTCAAGCACCCCTTCGCCATCGAGAATATCATCGCTCGAGAGTACAAGATGCCTGGGGGGCTGGCCTTCTCCGCCATGCAGCCCGTGCCCGCCGCCTACCCGCTCCCCAACCAGTTGACTACCATGAGCAGCTCGCTGGGCACTGGCTGGCCGCACGTGTACGGTTCCGCAGGCATGATCGATTCGGCCACCCCCATCTCCATGGCTAGTGGCGATTACAGCGCCTACGGCGTGCCATTGAAGCCGCTGTGCCACGCAGCAGGCCAGACGCTGCCCGCCATCCCGGTGCCCATCAAGCCCACCCCGGCCGCGGTGCCCGCGCTGCCCGCGCTGCCCGCGCCCATCCCCACCTTGCTCTCGAACTCGCCGCCCTCGCTCAGCCCCACGTCCTCGCAGACAGCCACCAGCCAAAGCAGCCCCGCCACTCCCAGTGAAACGCTCACCAGCCCGGCCTCCGCCTTGCACTCGGTGGCGGTGCATTGACCCGCAGCAGCCGGAGCCCCCTCTTGTTCCCCTCCCCGCCAGCTTATACGCCTTCCCCGCCTCCCAGCCCTGCCCTCCCCCCATCTAAGACCGCCACCCTAACTTGTCCATTTCACCTTCGGCCAACCCTCTCTCCCCCAGGAGAACTTTGTTTTGGACCCAGGAGACAAAACACAAACTTGCAGATGGCCTGGAGGCGCGTGGGAGCTGTCCTCGCCTCCACAAGAGGGGAAGGCAGGGAGCACCTGGGCCAAGCCTTCCGACTCCCCGGCCCCCCGAAACCCCCTCCCATTTAAGAGGCAGGGGAAATCCTGCCTCCCGCCTTCGCGGAGAGGAGCGCGTCTTCCCTCGGCCGGGATCGGCGGGGCGCAGGACACCGCGCAGTCAGTTCCTAGACAAGAGAAACCGCCTCGGAGGTTTCCTCGAACAGATCTCCCCTGAGGGCTACAGCCGCACCGCGGAGGGCCGGATCTCGTTTACGTCTTGGAAATCTGCCGGGAAGAGGGACCACTAATCTTCCTTACCCGACTCGCCTCCGCCCATCCGGCAGGGGCTGGGCGGACCACAGCTTCCTGGAGTAGCGGCCCTGCCTTCCCAGCTTCTGCGGAGTTTTTTGTTTTGTTGTTTTGTTTTGTTTTGTTTTGTTTTGGGTTCTGTTTCCTGCCAGACGCTCCAGGCACGGGGAGTTAGGGGAGAGGCTGCCAAACTGAGAAGGGGACGCTTGTCCTCAACACAAGCAAAACAAAACTAAAAGTAACCTTGTAGTATTGTTTACAAAGGCGCCCGGTAAAATGTAAACAGTGAACTTGAATCTGTATTGCTTGGCGGGCGAGCGGGCAAAGCCCACTTTACAAGTACCTGTTGTAATGTGAATGTTTACTCTCCATTTCTGGCCAGGTTTAGGGGTGGGAAGGGGGGATGGGAAAGTTAATTGGGATGTTAACTTTCCTGTTACTTAGAGACCTTTTAGCTATTTATTTTATTGTTGGAAGGGGGAAAAAAAAGGAAAGAAAAGAAAGAAAAAAGAAAATGAAATAAGCCCAAACTAAGAAAGCATCAAGGGCAACCCTAGCAGAATTTAGATAGCTGACTGGTAACATGAAGCAGTGTCACCGGATAGGTCTCCCATGGACAAGTCTTTCTGTTTGCTACAAGAACTTTCCCAAGAAGCTAAAGGGCTGCAAAGAGATGTAAATGCTTGTGAATAGGAATGATTATACACTGTGTAAAATGCACTTTTGTTTGCTATATTCCTTTAGAGTTCTTAGGTAATTTGCTGGAAAACGAACTGTTGTTCTGGTGTGACCTGCTTAAGTTAAAAAAAAAAAAAAGTTGTAGTTGTCATAGGGCTGTAAAATTTTTCCCTTTCATTTTTCTCCTTCCCTGTCCAGAATTAGCATGGCATCTTAAATATTGATGTTCTTGTTCCCAGCATGCCTGTTTTAAGACAAAGAATTTTAAAAAGGTGTCTACATTAAATTATGAATCTAGTCCAAATAATATTTTCTCATTAAAATACATAAATTCAAATTTTAGTTTTGTGTGTTTTTGAAGAGTTGCTGCAAACAATAACTTTACAAAAGATAGACGTAGTGCCTCTCTAAGCACACTTCTTGCAGTACATTGTCTGAGTAGTTTGACTTTTTCATATCTTATTTCTAAAATAGATCTCCTCTGATGCACTTGCATAAGAAAGGGAGGGAGAAATGATTCAAACGGACTCCTGAAGCAGAGGGAAAGAGGAAGCTACTCCTAGAATAGATCATCAGGTGCACAGGTGTAGTGCTGGAAAACTGTCATTTAAAAAATGCAATACTTTCTATGTAATTTTTTGTATCCTAAAATATACATTTTACAAAACATACTGCATGTAAGGCTTATGTAGAAATCAGGTAGAGTCTATATGGAGATAAAAACAGACTTGTTTCATCAATACTCATATTCTGATGTATCTTAGAATATTCATTTCCCTGCTCCTTTAAATTATTTCAGTTGTTGAAACCTTCTTTTTCAGAAGTTACCTAGAAGTTCACCTTGAGTGTCAAGAAACCTGTTCAGTTTGAATAGAACAGATTTCTTTTCATTTCTTCATGTGGGAAAATAATTCTCGATGAAGTTAATTTAAATGTTTGACTCTAAGTATTTGCTTTTCCTCAATTTTTGCAGAGAATTAAAATTTGCCCTGAATTTATGGTTTAAGGCCAACTGAAACTTTCCTGAAGGGGTCCCAGTATTTCCAGAGTGAGGTGT
Source organism: Panthera leo (assembly GCF_018350215.1). Taxonomy (NCBI): domain Eukaryota; kingdom Metazoa; phylum Chordata; class Mammalia; order Carnivora; family Felidae; genus Panthera; species Panthera leo. The sequence continues at coordinate 44,698,233 of NC_056684.1, read as the reverse complement.
GTATTCAACTAATGAAGTTACAAGACAAAGAAAAACTTAAATGGTGATTAACACTTTACTGTGTAATACGATTAAACAAAGGCCTTTGTGCAATACAGAGAGAAACCCACACAAAAATCTTGATCACTATTCTCCATAAGGAGAATCCTTAGCACCTGCGACCCTTAACATATTTAGAGGGTTATCTGGGGAAAAAAATTAGGATTAATGCAAAGGGTAATTAATCCTGTTGTGACCATTTTTTAAAAGGAAGGATCCCACACACAGCCAAAAAAAAAAAAAAACTGCAAAATAAGTGAATCATTGGGCTGATTAAAATGCATGAAGCTACTAAAGCTCGTCAGACAGGGGACAACTAAACTCATTCATCAAGCCCAATTCACAATTATATCAACAAGATCAGCAAAAGAAAGCCTGGAAAACTTCTCCACCCTGGGCTAGGAAACTCCTGAAACTTTGTTCTCAACAAGACATCATCTACATTAAAAAATAAATAAATAAATAAATATTCATCATTTCCTGCCGAATAAAATTAAGGCAATTTCCGGAATATTCTAATTTTGTCAAATTTACTAACACTGAATTCGAACTGGGAATGCAGGCAACAGAATGGGCTAACATGGGCCTTAAACATTTTATAAATTATCAACTTGGATAATCAGGTAAAATATTCGTCCTATAATAGGCAGTAGAATGTCTATGTATAAATGTACACACACATACATTTAATAATTGAGGTAAATAAGATGCAGATCCAATTTCTGATTTTTAGCAAAGGAGTGACTTCAACTCAGGATCTGAAAATGTTCTTTTCAGCCGGTAAGTTCGTCATGGTGTATTGCAAAGAATGAAATAACTTGGGCATTGTGAGCCCTCCTTTCACAACTGCAGGCATCTCTTCTCAGACAAAGTTGAATGAGTAAAGTAAAAAATCCACTGGTGATATTTTGACCTTGATCAGAAATCCAAAGGCAGCCCAAACCCACGTCTCCACCCTCTCCATCCCCAGCTCTGAGTCTCACACCCAGTTTAGCTGAAGTGCCCCCACAAACAAGGAAGTTTATAACTATGATACCTTCAATGGCTCTCTTTGTCATGTTAAATCTTTTCACCTGGCTCAAGTCCAAAGTCAATACACACAGCTTTAAAATAAAACTGAAAGAGACAACACCATGCAGCGAGGTGTATATTGGGGAGTCTTATCCTGAAGATCGAGTTAACTTACATTTTCTATTTTGTAAATTTGGGCAGTATTCATTTTTTTTTGTTAAATTCAGGTTTTTTATTTGGAAACTTGGCTGTCCCATTACTTTTGGTTTTTAACATGATCCTGTACTCAGCTGTGGTTTTAAGTGGCTTTCCCTGTGATGGGGGGAAATGCTTACACAATGGATGAATTTTGTGCACTTTCTCGAGAGAGAGAAGCTGCAGAAGTTCTCACTGTTCCTGTTGCCTGAGTTGGAGATTCTGAGAAGCCTGAAGACTAGCGGGAGCAGGGCTAATAAATGATTGTCAGAACGGCTGAAATATTATAGCAGTGCGTTCACTTCCTTTAAAATAGATGAGAACACTGCGCATCTTGGAAGCATAAATCTGGCCAGGTGCTAGAGTGGGGTGAAGTTGGGGAGTGGGTGGGAGCAAGAAGCCAGGGGAGAGCTGCAAAGAGAAGGTTTTACATTAGTGTATGCAAGGTTAGGGTAGGGGACTTGGCTTAGACTTTCACAAATGGAAACTCTCTTTTTTTACAATGTATCTATATAACAAATGAGAAGGATCAGGATCTGCTCTCAAATTCGTAATGTAAATGTCACTTTTTTTTTTCTCCTAAAGCCACATATGCACAGAGACACCCAAACAAAAACAAAACAAAAACAACCCAACCCACCGGCTGTGAAGCCTCAAAGGGGATGCATTTGTTTCGTTTAAACTAACAACAAATTATCTAATTAATATGTTTCAATTACAGCATGAAAGGCACAGCCCCTGGACCGCCCGCCGTGGGGGCACAATAGCCCCAGAGCCCACTCTAGGAATTTACAATAACTTCACATCTGTTTCTTTATTTTCCACTTTTTGAGTCTAAAACTCCTCTCAAGATCACTTCAAACCACAGCCTGAGTTATGAAATATGTCCCAGTGTTAAAGGGGGACGAAACTTTGCCCACGGATGCTTCATTTGCAAGCAAAAAAGTGAAAGCCCATTGAAGAGCATTAAACAAATATATTAGAATTCTGTCACTTTATGCAATTGAGTAGATCAAATGAAGGGTCCCGGCCACTTCATTCACTCTCATTCACTCGAATAGAAAATGCAAAGAATAGCAACCCGAGACTGGGCCACCGATGTAGATTTAGCTCCTTTTTACTGGGAGACAAAAAGGCTGAATTTTCACAAACACATTGCTGACTCGGGGACTAGGAAACCGGCACTGGAACCCCTTTGGAATTTAAATTCATTTTATCTTCCTCTCTCTTTGCAGGGATCTGTTTGCACTACAGTGCAAGATGCAGCAGGCATCTTCTGGCGTCTGAAAAAATGGGGGAGGGGAAGAAAGTGATTGGGGGTGGCAGTGTGGGCCTCAGGATTCCCAAGAAGCTCTTTGGTGGTCAACCATCTAGCAGGTCTAAGAGAACTTTGATTTAAATAAATCTTTATTTACGTCAATATAAGCATCATTATATCACACACATCTCCAAGTCTCTTACCTCCTTGCTTGGCATGGATTACATAAACAGCTTGTTTTCAAAGACCAGACTCACATCTGGGTCAATATGTCTTCTTCCTTCAACTAATATCTGGTCAGTGATGTTACAACAGATTTGAAAGCTGAGCTGTCAACCTCACCTGGTCAATTCTCTGTCTGTTTCTCTCTCTCTCTCTCTCTCTCTCTCTCTCTTTCTCCCCTAAACACCCCACTTTTTGATAACTACTCTGAGCACCATGATGGTAAACTTGTATAAAAATCAACAGAGGAGGTGCTCTTTGGTTGGAATTTCCAAGTCAGAATCCTGCATTTTCATTGCCCATTCTCGGGCGTTGGGGGCGGGGGTGGGGGATCAGGCCACATGTGTCAGCGGTAACTGAGATAATCTTGTGGCAATACTTCTATCCTGTGTCTTCTATGGCTGACATTTTTGTTTTGGTGCATTTTATAGACTTTTAGTGTCCATATTTTAGAAAGCTTACAGTGACTGTTAAGAGCTGCTCCTAGAGGCAGAGCAGGGCACGGTAAAGAAGCAGACTTCTTAGCTTTCAAGGTATGATCACAGAGGAATGAACAAGTTTTTCTCAAATTTGAAGTCTAAATGAGATCTGATCTGAAGGAGAAAGTATTTGGAGAAAATCTATTGTATTTTAAAATTTTTGCCTGGTACTTTTCCCAGGTGCATCAAAACCTTGAATACTTTTCAGTTTACCTTCAACATCTGTATGATCATATTTAAACTATTCTTTTAATTTGTGGGATTGGTATCTGGAGCTGGGGATGGAAGGTGGCTCAGACCTACAGATAAAAAAAGAGACTGAAGAAAAAGCTGGTTGTTTTATAACCATAAACTAACAAACTTACTGGAACTAATAATAACATAATCAGAAATTACCCCTGAAAAATTATAGCTGGCTAAATAAAACCTTCTTTGGAAGATGTTCCTTAGAGAAATTTTCTAGAATATATGGACAAAGGGTTCTTCTTTGCAGACAGCCTCCTTTTGCCTGTGTCTGCAAATAACTGATGTCAAATCAGTTGCAAGCTTTTGAAGGAACAAACTGGGAGCATTAATTAGAGCAGATTAAGCTCACAGATAAAAAGCATTCTTTAAGTATCTGTTATTTAGAGGCAGTGTGATTCTGATTCATGCTTTGCAGTCTGTATATTTTTATTTACTCAGTTAATTTCTTCCCCAGAGTGTTCCCTGTTGACTTGGTTTACTAAGGTAGACAGTATAGTATATAAAGAGTTGTTGGTTCACAGGAATAAATGTTTCCAAACTCTACTTTTGCAATACATTTCTTTCCCTTCCTTCCCAAAACACAATGCATTGGTCTGATGATTCCAGTACATAGCAATAACTGTTTAGTAAAGGATCTTAATATTGTGCCACTTAGAGGAAGCTTAGTATTTATTAAGTAGTATCTAGAGTGTTTTGCATTAATTAGAGCAGCTCCTTGGAGAGACATTACAGCCAAGAATGGTTTCACACAACAGGAAAACTCCGAGCATCTAAACTCCCCCACCAGACCTGCTACAGTGAAACACAGAGCAGCAAATGTCTAGCTCACTTGGAAATACCAACATATATTTTATTTATTTACATATGTTTGATAGACTGAAGGCTTATATAAAAAACAATAAAAATGATCATTGGAAAGTTCCCCATCACCCTGGGTACCATGATATTTATGGCAACTACAAAAACAGGAACAACAAATGTGACATAATGGTCTGTCTCAAGATACCTAGCATGATTTCATATTGGAGAAAAACTGATAAATGACTACCTACCCCTCCCGTGTTCAATGGATTAGTCAGACTGAATCAACTATTTCTATGGCTGTCTGGAAGATACTAACAGTTCTCATCCTTGTGGTGTGTGTTGGTGGATAGGGAGAGGGCAGGGAGAACAGGCAAGGATGACATTTTATGACTATCAGATCAGTCCAGATCGTCTATATGCAATAATTCCTGTCCCCAACACAGAACAATCAACTGAATGAATGGGAGTTCTGAAAATAGTCCTCTCGCTTTGGCTTAGGTAAAAACCCTCTGCCTTTGTTCTAGGTGTCAGTAATTGAGAGTACTGACTACAGAGTTCAGCTGTGCTACTAAGTTTGTACAATTAAAACGTGTGAAATGCATTTAAATTTACTGTGGCTTTAATAAAGGAACTCCTTCCATAAAACAAGAAAATGAAAATGATTAACTTTGACATAGAAATATAAACAGCAATTTGATTAATTATATTGCTAATTATTCTTTGCTGTGTAGCCAAACATTATATTCTTAAAATGACAGATGCTGAATAAATCATATAAAATAATTACTTGGAATTTCACTGCAGTGAGAAATGGTGGAGTTTATGGAGAGATTTATATTGATATCTAAATATATAATTGGTTTTGTTCTGTTCTATTCCATTTAGAAACCTAGTCTGTACTGTAAAAATACTACAACTATATTATAGAAATGTTTTTTTCTATATTTTTCCTGTATGACCTTAAAATAATCCATTTCTCCTTTGAATATTTTCCATAATTATAATCAGTATACATAATTTGTGTATCTTGCAATTCTCCAACATTCTACCATAAGCATTTACCATGTTTTCATAACACAGTTTTCATAAACATCTATTTTAATATTTGTATGGTATACCAATTTAGAGGAATACTAAATGCCTAATTGGGACATTCTAAATGTTTTTAGGTTTTGTTTGTTTGTTTTGCTAATACAAAGATTGTTATGGTGAACATCTTTCATACCTAACAGTGTGTTTTCAATGATGTAAAATACATTAGTACTGTTATATGGGATTCCCTAATAGCTCTCTACAAATTCAATAATGTAATTTAATTTAGGATTTCAGCTTTGTTATTTGCCCATTGCTCTCTGTCCTCTATCTGGGACCCAGAGCAATATTGCCTCAGTGTAGAATCAAAAGACACTGAATGTTAAGAGTTGGAAGGTCCTGAGAAATTCCAGGTAAACCAATTCCTTTATTTCACTCATTTGTTGAATCCCACTGATACATTTCTTTATCTATATCCAAATAATTTAATAGCACAAAAGTCAGGTTCTGAAAGTAAAACAGAAGTTCAGTCTTAAATGCCAGACAAATGCCACTAAAAATCAGATATCACAAAAGTACTGAAACTGTCGAAATGAAGGCTTTTATCTGTTAATGTAGGCTCACATGATTTTAAGGCAGTTTACACAGCATAGCAAGGTGCAAACTTTTTCTTTAATGTTTATTTATTTCTGAGAGAGGGAAAGTGCAAGAGGGAAGGGAGAGAGAGAGAGGGAGACACAGAATCTGAAGCAGGCTCCACATTGTCAGCACGAAGCCCAATGTGGGGCTCAAACCAGAGAACCATGAGATCAGGGCCTGAGGCGAAGTCAGATGCTCAACAGACTGAGCCACCCAGGTGCCCCAGAAGCTTCGAAGTTTTTAAGTGGGGACCTTGGGTAGTTTGTGTAATGAGAGGGAATGGTCACTGTTAAGTTCCAGGTCTAAAGATCAAGAGATCTACCCTCACTGTGAACCATTTCTTCTTGATACCCTCCCTGAAACTGAAAGCAAATAGTCTTCCAGACTGCCACAAGTCTAGAAGGTCTAGGCCTACTGCAGGTATTGACTATGTCACTTCTTCAGTTGCTTTGAGATGGCTGACTCTCAAGATGGGAGATGGTGGGAGTGGGCGTTTGGGGGGTGGGAAATGGCATCCGGCAAGGAATCAGAGCTTCAGATTTTGTCTCCTTATTGTGGCATTTAATTTTGCTCTTTTGTTGTTGTTGTTGTTGTTGTTGTTGTTAAATATGTATTTATTTAGAGAGAGAGCACACCAGAAGAGGAGGGGCAGAGAGAGAGGGAGAGAGAATCCCACGCAGGCTCCATGCACACTGTCAGCACAAAACCCCATGCGGGGCTCAAACCCACAAAGTATGAGATCACGCCCTGAGCCAAAATCAAGAGTCAGGTGCTTAACCAGTTGACTTAGCCACCCAGGCACCACTATCCTTTCTTACATGGCAAACTTTCTTTTTTTTTTACTTATTTTTTTAATGTTTTATTTTTGAAAGAGAGACAGAGTGCGAGTGTGGGAGGGGCAGAGAGACAGGGAGACACAGAATCCGAAGCAGGCTCCAGGCTCTGAACTGTCAGTACAGAGCCTGATGCTGGGCTTGAACCCATGAACCATGAGATCATGACCTGAGCTGAAGTCGGATGCTTAACCGACCGAACCACCCAGGCGCCCCTCTTACGTGACACTTCCATGTCTTATTTCCCTACTGAAGTTCTTGAGATCTTAGTTGTTTTTAATACATTTGTTTTTAAATGTGTAAGGCATGAAACAGGTGCTGATCAGCTACTTGTCGATGGGAGAACATCCAGGTAGCCTGGAGCAGACCTAGAAAGAAGAATAAGCATGAAGAGTTCCAAAACTAGTGCTACCATGGAAATCACTCCCCTGAATTGGAACGAATGTTTTTTGGTGGGGAAAAAAATCATGGAACCAAAGGAATTTGTTCACAATTACTTTTCCACAGTCTCCCAACCACTGTCCCCAGAGCTGATCACTCCTACTCTCAGCTTGGCTCACTTCACACAAAGAGGAGAGATAGGGGGAGGGAAAGAGCAAAGGTGAGAGAAAGCAGGGAAGCTCGATGAAAATCTGATGTCTCTGTTAGCATGGTTCTTTAAAAGTGTCCCCCAGAACATTTCAACACATGTCCTTTTTAATTCAGTTCAAGTCAATTCAACTCAGTCTCATTAAATCCAACTTAACAGACATTACTAAGCATCACCTGGACAAACAAGATCTTGCAAGAAAACATTTTGGCTAGAAGACCTGAGTTTGAGTGCTAGCTGTTTTTTTTGTTCTTTTTTTTAAGTTTGTTTGTTTGGCGGTGGGGGGGGGGGGGTGCGGGCAGAGAGAGAGAGAGAGTAAGAGGAAGAATCCCAAGCAGGCTCTGTGCTATCAGCAAGGAGCCCGATGGGGGGCTCAATCCCACGAACTGTGAGATCATGTCCCAAGCCGAAATCAAGAGTCATATACTTAACTTACTGAGCCACCCAGGTGTCCCTGAGACCTAGTTCTAGTACCTTTTACCTTAATGGTTCTGGGCAATTCTCCTTAGCTCTCGGTTATCCGTCTTTCATAGAGAATAAGGGTTTGCTCAAGGCTTGTCTTGATGGTCAAGTGGAGCAAAGTACATGAAAGTGCTTTGAAGTGTCATGTAAACTTAAGTGACTGTTACTGTCTGTGATAGAGGAATTGCAAAATAAAAATAGCTACCAGAAGTCGTCTTGCCTGAGAGAAATTTAGTCTTAAGCTCTTCAGGACAGATTGCAGGCTCATAGAAGGAAGGTCTGTGTTTCATGCCATCTTTTAACCCTCACATTTTCACTGTCTGCCCTTCTGTTCCCACACCCATGAAGTAACCTGGCAGTGAAAAGGGGGTGTTATGGCAGGGGAAATTGTTGCTCCTTTTTTTGTATATTCCCCAGAGTGGACCTTTTCATAGATTTAAAGATACAATGTTGACAAACTGCTAAGATTGTTAAAAGACATGACAGGAAACAATAGGACAGCCAGGCACCTAAAGATGGTAAACATGAAAATTAGGGCTCTTTTAGTCTCTTTTTCCCCATCGAGCAGTGGCTTACACTACTTCCCTGACACTTTAAGAATTTAATAAATGCCTATATAGCATTTACCATGTGCCTGGGACTGTTCTAAGTTCCTTACAAATGTTAACTCATTTAATCGTAATAATAACCTTATGATCTGGGTGCTTTTTATGAAGTCCATTTTATAGATGGCAATATTGAGGCAGTGGGCCCTTAACTAATTTGCCCAAGGTTACCCAGCTAGTAAGTGGTGTTGATGCCCAATGGACTCTCAGTAAAATCTGGTTTAATATCAAGATATTTCTGTTATTGATGGCAGAAGTTCACATGATTTCTTAGACTCAAGGGCTATATTAAGCTCATTAAGGTGTGGAGAGGGAGGAGGAGGATTACCCTCAAACCAAGGTGTCAGACACAAAATGATTTTTGCGGCTGCTAATCTAATTATTCTTTTGTTACTTCTCTTACCCTCCCCAGCCTTGCTGCGAGTATGAGTTATGAGTCACTAAATTGCATTCTCTTCCTATACTATCTTCTATTTAATTTATGCAGCTGGGGGCTGGTGGGGGGAGCAATACCTTCAATAAAACCAGAAGTACCCTTCAAGCAATAGTTGATCTTTGATCTCAGTCCGATCATATACCAAAAAAGTCACCATGCAACACCACCACCTTCTTGAGGCGGGGAGGGGGGAACGGTCTTAAGGTATATCCAACCAACTGGGATCCATGTACAATTAAGTCAAATCCTTTGAGAATGAGAACAGCTAATACGAAATCTAGGCGGGGACATGCTCTAGTTAGAAGAAAATTACTAACCCGTATGTCTTTTTCTTCCCTTACTGTCTGTGTCAGCGGGCAAAATAAGTCTGTTTGGGGGGGGGGGGGCGGGGGGAGAAATACCACTTTTGTACTTTTACTACGATTTTAGAAAGAAGAGAAAAAGGAAGGGGGAGAGGGAGGGGAAAAGGAAGGAAAGGGTTAGGGTAACTTTCTATCTCAGCAAATACGACTTTGTCTGTTGTTGATGGAACCGAACATTGAAGAGGTCAGTATCTGGTGTTTTGATGTTCACATTTCTTTAGTGGTGCTTTCTAAAAGTGTGCTTGAGCCCTTACATATCTTCTTCAATCCAGCTACCAGGAGACTGGCATTTACATGTATTTTATCGGCATGCATTTTCAGAAGGTTGTGTATCTTTCTGCTTACTGTCCAGCTCTAGCCTCCCTTTTGACCATGCACCTCAGTCATAAGTGACTCCTGAGGAAACTGTTTTCATACCTGGATAGTGGGCTTCCTGTTTACTAAGTGTCTGGAGTCTCTCAGCCTTTTCCAAACAGTTTACCTTACAGAGTCTGTCATTGGACTGGAGAATGCTGGTGAAACTCACCCATGCTTTTTGATCACCTCACCATGGTTTGGTGGTTCAACTTTTCAATAAGGGTTTATAACCTGTTTCCGGCCTCTCTGTGGTGCATATGAGCCCCCACTCTAATAGGTTGTGGGACTACCACTCAAATAACCATGATTTAGTCCTTGAGTCTTTCAGCCCACCTCATCTTTAAGGATGGATCCACTTGTAAAGCTTAGGGCCCTTTTTGCACCTTTCTCTCTTACTCTGTTCTATTTCTGTCTGAGTTTCAAATATCCACCCGTGTAGGACACAGCCAGTCAACTGCCAGTCCTCTAAGGTTGGTGTGGGTGAATGTCCACATTCCCTGGGGCTCAGCAGACGGCACAGGAGAGGGAACACTGGGAGAAGATGCTTTTAGATATTAAATAATCTACTTTGGAGATGGTCTTGTTTTGTCTTCTTTTACTTTCTTATGGAAAAAATAAAACCTGCTACCACTTTGGAGCAGAAGTTTTCTGTGATGATTTCTGCTGCAATGGGTAGCATTTAGTTTTCAGAGTGATACTGATATTGATACTACCAACTTGATGGTAACTGAAAACTCATATGCTGTTGGGGAGGCTGGCTCACATGACCCTCCCTGAACCTTATAAAAGCACCCCGTTTTGGAACCAATGAACTTGGCAAAGCAGTAAGCTTCTATTTTTTTCCCTAATCGTTCAAAGCAACACGTGTGATCCTATATGGCATATGCTGCATGTCATTAATTTGCATAAAGCGGCCTCAAAGCAGAGGAGAAGTAGAAGGATATTCTCACAAGTTATCATTTGGGTATGATCTTCCCCTAAAATGAAAATAATAGCACTATTCCTAAGGGTTTATATTAAGAGCATGGAATCAATGATTTAAAAAGGGGGCATCAAGCAAATCACTGAAACTCTCTGGGCCTACCTTTTCCCTCCTCTAAAAAAATGAGAGCTATATTAGAAATTTTGAGTTAGTTTATATTTACTTATCTACTCAGCTCCAAATTCAGCCCTCTATGCCTTGTTCTGAAAATTTTGTTTCCCAAACTCCTTTGCTAGCTCACTTCCTGTGTGTTTCTGCAAACAGAAAGTCTTAGAGGAATGTTGGAAGAAGAGTGGAGGGGGGAAAGAACCTCCCTCTTGATTTTGCTTCCCTCCCATAGTGGCTTTGGCTCCAGCCTCCACCATCTTTCAGTACTCCCAGAGCCAGCCTCACCATGCTTCCTGAGCTATGCCAGCAGTGATCTGAGTACCAGCACCTCGGGGTCCCTCTGTTGATCCCCAGAGGCACCATCAGCAGCAGGGCAGTTCCTCTCCCCATGTCTGGGTCTCAGCTCACTGGGACCCCTTCTCCACACTCCTAGGTTCTGTCATGTTCATCCCCTTTCTTTCTGTTCTATGGTCCCAGGAGTGGTAGCTGCTTCCTGCAATTACTGCCTTGGTGTTTGTTCAGTGTTCCTTTTTGGGCTCTAAGCCTACTGACACCTATGTAACTGATGCTCTGTATTCAATTTCCTCTATTTGAAATATCTAGTGTGATTTCCGTTTTCTAAACTGAATCCTGAGTGATGATGTATTTATGATCCTGGGTCACTTAATCCATCAGCTCTGTGAAAGTCTGTAGTCCCTCCCTCAACCCATGTTTATTGGACACTGGGTATGGGCACTCCACTGTGCTAGGAGTTGGGCAACAGGGAAATGGGTACACCTATACACCCAACAAGCCCTGATTCCCAGGGAGAGGAGGAGAGCACATATATGGAGAGCATGCCTAGATGAGACAACAGGTTCTGTGAAAGTTCTGAGAAAAAGGAGGAAAAAAGGTTGGAACAGAAGGCGTTGAGAAAGGATTTAAGGTTTAGGACTAAGTGAAGGCAAATACCTTAAACTCACGATAACGAGTATAAGGACTTCAGGTGGCATATCTGGCAGACAGTAAAGACGTCACTTGGTGGGGGGGAAAAGCCCTCATGGTGGAGACCAGAGGGAACTCCAACTGGGTGGAGACAGAAGATGGGAGTTTTGGGGAGCCAGAATGTAGTCTGTGGAACTAGTGGAGACCTTAGGAGATTTACGAGCAGTGAGGCTGCACCCAGAAATGCTCTCTGCAGGAAGGCAAGAAATGATGAAGAAGATGCATGGAAGGGAAGCAAGGTCCATGGAAAAGACATCAGAACGCTCTTCAAGGATGCCAGGTGGGTCTTTGACAGTTCCTTTCACCCAGTGAGAGCCCTCATTACTTGGGCCCCAACTATGTATCTATACTGTTTGATTCACACATGCTATTCTCCTTTGGTCCTCAGAGCAAATTTAGGAAGTAATTCTCATTACACAAACAAGAAAACTAGTACTAAAAGGAGTTAATAAGTTTTCTGGTAAGTGGTTGAATAAGATTCAAACCCAGTTTCCACCCGACTCTAAATTCAGTGCTATTCCACCATCATGTCACATATTGCTTGTCCTTCAAAGAATATTTACTGAATAGGATACCATTGTGGTTACTGTGACAAATAGAAGGAAGTAACAGTGAAATAATGAATGGAGAGAAAGGGATGGATTTGAAAAACACACTCAGTAAATTAGAGGACATGCTGACTGACTAGTGAAAGGGAGAAGTACTGGGAAAAAGAGGTACAAATCAAAGGAATTAAATAGCAATTCAATTAATCAGGATTTCTTGGGTTGCAAGTAACAGAAACCTAACTCAACCCGACAGTTCTAACAAAAGTCCCAAGAAGGAGTATGATTGTTTCTCCTTGGGTCATCTGTCCATCCCTAAACGAATCACTTTAGCTGAGGAGATACAGTGCTCTGATGGGCTAGATATGGGTCATATCCCATCCCCAAGACCCATGGAGGGAGGTCCACTATACAGAATCTTGACTGACTGACCATGATTCTTATAGAATGCTCACTATACAATGACTCTAAAGACCCAAGCCTGGTTAACTAGAAAGGAGGTTTCATTGACGGAAGTAGGGATGGTTGAGAGCAAATGACTATGGGAAGAAAACAGCGAATTAAGGTAAGGATTTGCTGAACTTGCACCAGCTCCAACAAAGATGCAACCTAATATTGAAGATACCCAGTCAAAACCTGAAATCACTCCCATATTTCTTCAGAAAACTTAAATCTTTTTTAAATATTTTTTTTAATGTTTATTCATTTTTGGGACTGCAAGTGGGAGAGGGTCAGAGAGAGAGGGAGACACAAAACCTGAAGCAGGCTTCAGGCTCTGAGCTGTCAGCACAGAGCCCGACGCGAGGCTTGAACCCATGATCAGTGAGATCATGACCTGAGCTGAAGACCATGACCTCAGCTGACTGAGCGACCCAGGAGCCCCCAGAAATCTTAACTCTTTAACTTTAAAGGTAAAGTGTGAATTCTGGGAATTGAGGATCATTCATTGGTATTAAGAGTTTAGTGACAGGGACAAAACAAATAATGACTAAACTTACAGATTCTATATCCTACTTATAGGGTGAGATTTTTCATGAATGCACAGATTATTGGTTCAGGTAATGCCATTTTCATAAATCTCCTGGTTTTACAGCTTTGAGCTTACATGGGGATTGGCAAATTATGGCCCACAAGCCAAATCCAGCCTACCACCCATTTTTGTAGAGCCCATGAACTAAAAACAATATTTTAAATACTTGAAAAATCAAAAGACTATTAACATTTCATGACACATGAAAATCATATGAAATTTAAACTTCAGTGCCCATAAAATAAAGTTTTGTTGGAATATAGCCATATTCCTTCATTTATATATTATCTGTGTTACTGCTTTTCGGTTACTATAGCAGAGTTAAGTTGCAACAGAGACCACATTCTGGGCATTGCAAAGCCTAAAATATTTATTTTCTCTCTAAGAAAAAAGTTTGCCAACCTGAGGGCTAAAAACTTAGAGCGCCAATTGGTCTATGAGGCCTTCACTATCATACCTATTTTTACTGGTGGTAAATTAGCCACAAATTTGGCAAAAGGTCAAGATGAAGTCTAGATTTTCACTGATAATCCATTTGATTGCGAATTTGGGGGCTATTAATAAACTTATTCAAAACTTGTTACAAAACTTGGATCAAGTATTAAGTCCGTCACAGCTCTTAATATGTTCTTATATTTCTCTAGTTGCTCAGGGGATCATCTCATATATTTTTATAGAGTGTTTAGTTTACAAAGTACTATCAAACACACCATTGGTTTGGTACAACATGTAAAATACTACATAGTTAGCTTTTGGTAAGGCCTGACCTCTCCTGGGTATAACGTTTGTTAGGGATTAGCTGATTAAAATAAAACAGTAAATTAAAAAATGAATACATTGAGGAACCACATCACTTGTTACGTTATGTGAGCATATTCCAAGTGGAGTAGAAATTAGTTGGTTGCCTTCCTAAGCACCTATTCTCCCCTTTCCAAAACTTCCAGTTTCAGTTTGGGAATGCATGAGATAGTAAGAGGGCTACCTCTACCAAATAACCTATTGTATGCCTATTAGGGCATTCCCATGCACAGTGATTGGTCAGAGATGTGCATGTGACTTCAGTTGATGCAATCAAACTGATTCTCAGAATTTTGACAGGAATGCTTCCACAAAGTCCGTCACTCTTTCCTGACAGAACTGAATGATTAGTAGCTGAAAGTTGCTGACTGCTGTCTTGGGAACCCCAGGGAAATCACCTTAAGATATAGCTGACATTACAGAAGAGTGGAGAGACAGAAAGAAATAGTCTGTTGGACATTACTGAGTCCCTCTGTAGAACACTACCTGATGCTGGTCCTGCCCAGGACCTTTGAAGGTCTGATCATGAACCAGTAAGCTCTCTTTACTATTGAAGTCAATCTGAATCAGGTTTTCATTTACTTGTGCCAAAAATGCACCAAGTGACAAAGATTTCTTCATTCTTTCATTTACTCATTCGTTCATAAAACATTAAGTGTGTTTTCTTTTGTGACATCAAATGTGTCTTTTTCCAAACAATCACAACCAATTCTTCTGCTCTCCAACACCAAATGGGTGTCCTGCAATTCAGCTTAATTCTGATGCTAGCTGTCCAAAATTAGCACAGGCCACATAGTTGCAGGGCTCAGTCCCACGAGACAAACCCTACTTTAGCCATCAGCTGCAGATTGAGTCCCCAGGGTACCCATACTTCTGCTCTGTTGATTGCAAATTCAAAGGTTCCCACAGAAACCTCCTTCATGTTCCATAATTTGCTAAAAAACCTCACCAGTTTATTATGAAAGATACAAATCAGGAACAGCCAAATGGAACAGGTGCATTCAGCAAGGTATTTGGAGGAGGGGAGTAGGGCACAGAGTTTCCATGCCCTCTCTGGGCAAAGCCACCTTCTCAGCAAGATCAATGCAGTCACCAATCTGGAAGCTCCTTGAATCCCATCATTTAGAGGTTTTAATGGAGGCCTTAGTATGCAAGCACAATTGATTAAATCATTGGTCATTTGCCCACTGAATTCAAACTCCTACCTCTCTCCTCTGTCTGGAGTTGGGGCTGAAAGTTCTAAGCCCGTTACCACTTGGTTAGTTTTCCTAGTGACCAGCCCCTTTCCAGAAGCTATCTAGGGCCTCACCCCTCCTTGGAGTCCTCTCATTAGCATTTAAAAGACAGTAAGTTCCAAGGGCTTTAGTTCTGTGCCTGGAGCCTGGGACAAAAACCAAATATTTATTTCTTATGATACTACAGTTATATATACTTACTTTGGTCAGATATGCTCAGCCCTATAAGACAGTTTCAAGGAATTCGTTGGGCAGGGAAGGAGGTAAGGGCGTGGGACGTGGGGGAAGTACTGCACAGATACAATACATGGAGCTTAAAGCAATGAACTATAAATAGTATCTGTCAGAATAAGTGGTATTCTAGATACTTTGAATACTATATATATATATATGATATATCTATAGATATATCATATATACCATAGTCAACAGTGACCAGATGAAAGACATTATCCCTAGTCTAGCTCACACTTTGTGTCTTTTTCCTCAGATGATCCTCAAAGTGGCATTAATCAATAATAAATTAATCACAGCAAACCAATCCAACAAAAGATTCCTCCTTTGAGGTTGCAGTAATTTCTCTCCAATGCCCAACTCATCACATTGTATATTTTACAGATTTTGAGACAAGCCCAAATTATATTAAATTTTTTTTTCATTTTTCCCAGTTTTTCCTCATGCATTTTTCCTTTTACTATAGTATGCAGCCTTCTGATTTGCAGGAAATCTTCAGTTCCACCACTCTGAGACGGTTCTTTAACTCAATTTTGCCAATAGCCCCTTGGATGTGTGGGAATTCTACAGATGCCAGTTCCCAGCTCCCACGGCTGGGGTGACTTACATGCCAACTTGAAAAGCACTCAAGTGTTAGGGAGTGTTTGTCAGCTCAATGGCTGACCACGATATCTAGGAAACAAAAGAGGATGAAGTAATATAATTTTAATAATGATAATGGCAAAAAATGTGGGGCTTAGTGAAAGAAGTTTTGGAGCAAGTTCTCTTACTGACTCAGTTTCTTTCCCTGCAAAATAGGGGTAAGAATTTCCTCTTTGCCAAGATGTAAATGAGCTAATATCTGTATGGTGCTTGCCCATGGTTGGCACTTGATAAATAATTGCCGTATTTAATTTAAAATAAATATAAAACTATCCTATCACTGGTTATTGTCTGAAAAATTTCAAAACATGGTACATGTTTAGAAATCCTAGACTGAGTGGTAGGCCTGTGCTCTGACTGAGTGCCTATTATGTACAAGCCCCTCAGGGCACATAAATTGTGCCAAGATGTAGCTCCTCGTCTTAAGGGGTTCACAAGCCAAGCCATGGAAAACTTAAATTGGAACAAAGGGATGAAAATGACATTTCGACACAGCAACAGGAAAAGTTTAAAAGTAAAATCCAGAATGAATTACCAACCATATTAAACCAAGCGTTACATAACCAAGAAGAAAGAAGAGTTGCAAAGTCAAAATACTCCAGGCAATTTTAGTTTTCATCCCAATTTGGAACTTACAGAATTCTTCCATATTTTTTTAAGGTGGAAAAAGAGCTATTTGGATTTACTGACATCATGTTCCCTAATGACTGGTCTTTCTGATTCAAAAGTTCTGTCAACACTCTGATGCCGTATCTCAGGGATACAAAATCAAGGGGGAAATGCTCCACACAAAACAAACCTCAGATGTCCTAGAACAACCCTTCTTTTCCAAATTTGATTCTTATTTTCAATTCCAAAAACAACACATGAGGCCTTAGAAGGTACAAACTGCCTCATGTTTATGCATGTGACCCTGGAGAAGCGAGAATTACAGATGCCTTTGATTACGAATTGGCTAAAGAAAATATCTACCCAAAGTTACTCACTGAAGAACCAATTCTCCCTGCCCCCACCTCACCTCAAACCTAAAGAAACTTCCATCCTGCATCAATTTGCAATGGAGGACTTGACACGACTTTATTGGTATATCTTTCTTATGCATTTGACCAATCAAAATGATAATTTAGACAAACTGGGGATGGCAGAGTGCATTATCCAGCAATATCTCATTATTATGCAAAAAATCAGATATTCACAGCAACTGTCTCATCTATTTATTGTTTGGTTACTCATCTGGAAATTTTAATACTTTCTTCAGGGGCAGGGACTGGCAATAAAAAAATAGACCTATATATCAAACCTTTAACTTCTAGCCATCATTGTGTGCCATAATACAGATGGAGTGGCTATCAGCAAGCTTTACTGTGTTGGTTTATTTCCTTCAACAGAGAATGTGGATTTAAATGGGATAAAGCAACAAAGTCGACTTAAGGCCGGAGGGCCCCTTGGAACCTTGTTACTTTGCAAGCAGAGATAACTGGCTAGAGTCTGCCTCCCATAGACTTGATGCCTGGCACTGCCAATAGCTATCTGCAAGATCAGAAGAGTGGGTGTGAGAAGAAATGGAACTTGGTTAAGGTGAGGGATGAGGCCACTGCATTTCAGAGAAGCTGTTCCCCATCATCCCTTCCTCATAGGGACATGTTTCTATAGGTCACATTCCACTTCTCACAAACACAAAGCTTGCTGTATGCCAGCACTGCTCTAATTACTTTATAATCAATAACTTATTTAATCTTCATGACAAGCCTGTGAGGTATATACTGGTCATACCCCCATTTTATAGATGGGGAACTGAGGCACAGATTGGTTAGGTAATTGACCCAACTAGTAAGCAGCGAAAGAAGCCAGGCAGCCTGGCTCAAGAATTTGTGCTCATAAGCAGTATACTCTGCAGGTTAGTTGTACAGGGTGTAGTAGCTTTCTGCTTCTGCTTTTCATGGTTGTGCCTGAAGAGTAAATTGGAAAGAAACTGCAGTGTAGCTACAAGAGAATCACATGAACTCCCTGTTTAAAAATCAGATTCTCAGACCCAGACCAACTGATTTAATAACCTGCAGCTTTTCACAAGTTCCTTAAATGGTTCTTAATCACATCAAAGTTTGGGCACTACTAGAACAGATTTTCTGGACTGACAGAAAATCATCTGGATTGGGGTCCCAATTCCACTGTTCACAAGCTTTTTAACTTTTGGAGAAATCACCTGGGCTTTTTGGGCCTCAGTTTCCTGGTCTGTAAAATGAGGGCAAAGATATCTGTCCTACACACTGCACACAGTTTTAGAGTGAGAAGAGACAAAGCATGTGAAAGAAATCAGTGACCTGAAAAGCATGTCCCCATATGAGCTATTACTATTGGTCTCTTGTTATTTCTTATTTTTTCTCCCTGATAAAATTATAATCTCTTTGAGGGTGTAGGCCCTATAAGTACACCTCTCTTCTACCCATAATAATTTATACCATGCTAAGCATGTTGTAACTACCCAATAAACACTGGCTTAGTCCAATACCTTTTTAAAAATATGTAAGCAGGTCCACAGAATCAACCCTACCTATTGTTTGCAATTCCAGGGACCAACATTTGTACACTGTGCCTCCAGAATCCTCAGAATATTGTTATATACATTATCACATTTGATTCTCACAAGCCTTGTGTTAAAGAGGGTAGTTAATGGTGAGAGCTGTGTTTTCCTGGAGCAGATGAAGGTCAGGTTAAATGGTTTGCCTAAGGCTACCCAGTTAGTAACCAAATGGCAACTTCCAGTTTCCCACAACACCATGCATCACATTCAAATGACTCATAGTCGGAACAACTCTTCTGGCAAAGATGGAAAGTGCCAAATTTTAGAAAAGGGAGAACCACTACCAATGAGGACTATTATTAGGAGAAAAAAACCAAAAACGGTGTTTATTTGCATACGAAACACACTGATTTCTGACAGGTAAGACATTTTGCCCATTTGGCAGGTATGAGGCATAAAGGGCAGGGTGATTTTCTAGGAAGCTACAAAATTTTATCTATGCTCACTTATGAATTAGTATAGTTTCATTTTCCTTCCATTGAAAAAGAATGCAATTCTGGAAAAACCAAGATTCTTCAAGAACAGCAAGAGGAATCCAAGCAATCTGCTTTCAAAAGTCCTGTTACTTTTAAAGAAAAAAAAGAGGAGTGCCTGGGTAGCTCATTTGGTTAAGCGATGGACTCTAGATTTTGGCTCCGGGCATGATCTCATGGTTCGTGGGTTGGAGCCCTGTGTCAGGCTCCATGCATGGAACCTGCTTGGGATTCTCTCTCTCCATCTCTCTCTGCCCCTCTCCTGCTTGCTCTCTCTCTCAAAAAAAATAAACAAATAAAAACTGTTTTTAAATAAAGAAAAAAAGAGACAAGCCAAAAAAACAGGTTCTTTACAGAAAAGAAACTGGTGGTTACCAGAGTGGAGGCGAGTGGGGGGATGAATGAAATAGGTGAAGGGGAATTAAGAGTATGCTTATCTTGAGGAGCCCTGAGTAATGTATAGAATTGTTGAATCACTATATTGTACACCTGAAACTAATATAACACTGAATGGTAACAATAGTAGAATTAAAAAAAAATCCCGTTACTACTGTAGTCACATAGCTGCCAGGCAAGGAAAGAAGACATGGCACCAGACTGTGGTTTCAACATCTACCACCTTTGCAGGCATTTGTTGTGGGCTCAGTTAGACTCCCTTCACCATCAAATAGTTTGCCAAAGGCAACCATGAGTACGTTTCATTTGCTGGACCTGGTCCAAATACATTAAACATTCTAATACTATTACCTTTTCTAGTAATAAAGTTTCTTTGGGTGATGCAACACATTCGGATTTACTTTAGAATGCTTATTGATAGGGTGATGCTTGTTTGTTTCCACTTTGTCCAGTGGATTTGAGATATCCTTGTAAAATGTATATTTTGATACTAAGCAAGTCACAGCCACCAGAATGATCCTTTTAAAAGCTAAGCCAGATCATGTCACTCTTTTATTCAAAAGGGCTTTTGTTGGTATTAGAATATGGTTATAAAATTTATATGGAAATGGAAAAGACCTAGAGTGGGCAAAACAATTTTTAAAAAGCATAACTGAGTTGGAAGACTTATACTACCTGATTTCAAGACTTAATATTAAGCAACAATAATTAAGACTTTGTGGTACTGGCATAAAGAGAGACATACACCAGAAATAGACCTACACATACATGGTCAACTGATTTTCAACACAAGTGCCCAAATAATTCAATGGGTAAAGAATACTCTTTTCCACAAATGATGCTAGAAAAAATTAATACTTATATGAAAAAAATCTCAAACTTTGCCTTATAACATTCATAAAACTTGACTCAAATTGGATCATAGACCTATATGGAAGGCCTGAAAGTATAAAATTTTTAAAATAAAATATAGGAGAAAATCTTTGTGACCTTGGGTTAGTCAAGGATTTCTTAAAGGGGACAAAAGAGCTCAAATGATAAAAGAAAAAAACTGATACTTTGGAATTAAGAAAAAAAGACAAGACACAATACACATATCTGATAAAGGACTTGTATCAAGCATACATAAAGAATTTTTACAACTCAATAAGATAAAAATAACGGGCAAAGATTTAAACAGACAATTCACCAAAGAAAAGATATGAATAGCAAATAATAAGGACTTGAAAAGATATACGCTCAAGACATTACTCATTAGGAAAACACAAACTAAAAACTACCTATTAGAATGACTAAAATTTAAAACCCAGTAATACCACGTGTTGATGAGAATACAGGGTTACTGGAATCCTCATACATTGTTGATGAGAATACAAAATGGACAGTCACTCAGGAAAATAGTTTGGTAATTTCTTACAAAGTTGAGTGTACTCTTGCCATATGACCTAGCAATTCCACTCCTAGGGATTTACCCAAGAAAATAAAAGCTCTGGGCAAAATCCTATACACAAGGATTTATAACAGCTTTATTTACAATGGCCCCAAACTGGAAACAATGCAAATATTCTTCATCTGGTAAACAGATAAGCAAACAGGTGCATCCATACATACAATGAATATTCCTCAGCAATAAAAAAGAATGAACTACTTACACATGCAACAACTTGGAGGAGTCTCAAAAGCACTGTTCTAAGTAAAAGAAGCCAGATACAAAGACTACATGTTATACCATTCCACTGACATAAATTTTTGGAAAACGCAAAATTATAGGAACAGAAATCAGATCTGTGGTTGCCAAGGGCTTGGAGGAGGGACAGGCATGACTCCAAAGGGATGTGAGGGAACTTTCTGGTGGTAATCGAGCTGTTCTATATCTTGATTGTGGTGGTGTTTACTCAGCTGCATGCATACATCTGCCAAGTCATCAAACTGTACAACTAAAATTGGTGATTTTTACTCTGTATAAATTATATCTCACTAAAACTGACAAAAAAAATCCTTGCAATGACTATTTCCCTCAGAATAAACAACTATTAACCAACCTCCATGATCGTTCTCCCCCCACCCCCTTCAGACCTCATCCCCTCCCACTCTTCCTCTTGCTCTCTCTGCTCCAGTTACAACAGCCTCCCAGCCAGGAAGCCTCTGTGAACATGCCAGGCATGTGCCTTCTCTAAGGCATTGCACTAACTCCCTCCACCTTCTTTTTTTTTTTTTTTAATTTTAATTTTATGTTTGAGACAGACAGAGAGAAAGAGAGAACGAGCAGGGGAAGGGCAGAGCGAGGGAGACACAGAATCTGAAGCAGGCTCCAGGCTCTGAGCCAACAGCACAGAGCCTGACATGAGGCTCGAACCCACAATCAGTGAGATCATGACCCGAGCCAAAGTCAGATGCTTAACCGACTGAGCCACCCAGGTGCCCCCTCCACCTTCTTTAAGTCTGTGACTAAATGTCATTATTTTAAAGAGGCTTAATCTCTTAATTAATATTCTTTGAACGGGCCTTAGCGTCCTCATCTGTAAATGGAGGAAATTGAATCAAACAGTCTGAGGATTTTCGGGTGTAACATTCTACAGTTCTGACATTTGGTTTTTAGGATGCAAAACTCCCCATAAATGGTAACGGAATTATATTAAGAAGGCACTGGATGACAAATGGCAGTTGAGTGAAACAGAGTTCTGGGGCATTCTGAGAGGGAATCATTACTTCGAACTATCAGAATTGAAAGAGGCTTAAGAGAGGAATGGACCTCTTAAAAAACAGGTAACAATCAACTGGACAATTGGAAATACTGTTCTAGCTTCTCTTTAGAGTAAAATTGTAACTTCTATTTAGCTTGTACAGTTTGAACATATGCTCCTGCTTTGAAAACATTCTAGAAAACTGACATACTACCAATGACTCAGAATCTCTCCTGTATGTCCATGGTGCTGTTTTCTTACTTGTTGGCCTGCTGGCATTATTGGCAATTAATTGGGTAAGGTACACATTATGTCAATGCTGTGGCAGGAAAACGGGCATATACGACTATCATCAGGAAAACTGACAAGATATCTCCCTTGTTGCTATAACATATCTGTTCACATGTCTTTTGCACTATATTCTGATCTCCAGGAGGGCAGGGTTTGAATCTCTGTCAGCTTTGGATCCACAATGATGGAACATAGCAAGCTCAAAGAATAAATGTTCCTCAGAATTTTTGAGCATTCTGCTTGTATTAATGGGCACATCAGGGAAGAACAATTAGCAAGGTCATTAATCATGACTCCCTCTATTTAATTGTAAAAACTAATTGCCTGTTAAGGTAAGGCGAGCCTTATTTCCTTAATCAGAGAGGTTACAACCTGAACATGTTGGGGAGATTTCAGATGCTGATGTGAAAGACAAAATGGATGAAGTTCAAACACAAAGCTGAAATCCCAAGGTTTTCTCATTTACTTGTTTACTCATGATCTTTAATTAAGATAGAATCTTTTACCTAGACAGGCTCTACAAGGGAAATACAGAATGTTAGGCTGTGGTTTGGATCACTCTCAGAAACAGACGTTTCCTTTTGTTGTGAACTGAGTGAGTCACCACCCACCAAATTCTTAGGTTGAAGCCTTAACCCTCAAAGTATTCTGTATTTAGAGATGGAGCCTCTAAGGAAGTAATTAAGGTTAAATGAGACCCTCGGTAGAGACCTGATCTGATAGAATCAGTATTCTCTTAAGAAGAGACACCAGGGGCACCTGGGTGGCTTAGTCAGTTAAGAGACCAACTCTTCATATTGGCACAGGTTGTGATCTCCCGGTTGTGAGACTAAGCCTGGGTTGGGCTCCACGCTGAGCTTGGTGCCTGCTTGGGGCTCTCTCTCTCTCTCTCTCTCTCTCTCTCTCTCTGTCCCTCCCTCGCTCACTCTCTCTCAAAAACAAATAAATAAACATAAAAAAAGGGGGGCGCCTGGGTGGCTCAGTTGGTTAAGCTACCAGCTCTTGATTTCAGCTCAGATCATGATCTCACAGTTCATTAGTTCAAGTCCTGGGTCAGGCTCTGGGCTCACTGCACAGAGCCTGCTTAGGATTCTCTCTCTCCACCCCTTCTTCTCTCTTTCTGACCTTCCCCTACCTGCTTTCTCTTTCTCTCTCTCTCTCTCACTTTCTCTCTGCCCCTTGTCTCTCTCAAAATAAATAAACCTTAGAGAGAGAGACAGAGAGACAGAGAGAAAGAGACACCAAAGATATTGCTCTTTCTATACACACACATGCCCTGAAGAAAGACCAGTGAGCACACTGGAAGCACTCAATAGCTGTCTATGGAGTAGGAAGAGAGAGATCTCCCCAGAAACTGAATCCACTGTCACCTGGATCATGGACCTTTAGCTTCCAGAACTGTAAGAAAATAAACGTCTGTTGTTTAAGCCACCTTGTCTGTGGTATTGTCATAGCAGCCTGAGCCGACTAAGATAATTTTCCCAGCAGCATCGTGCACTTGGTTGTAAATAGGCCTAATCTTAAATTCTCTGCCATACTGATTCAGAACCTCCTCTGTCCTAAGATATGAATTAGGCCAGGGCTTTCCAGAAATCTCTCATTCCCAAACTGACCTGCTCTCTCTTAACTTCCCCTGCTACATTTCAACTAACACATAAAATTGGGAATTTCTCTTTTTCCTCTGTATTTTCTAGTTGGCAATTACTTTCATTTTCCATAGCCAACATTAGTTCAGATTTGAAAATCACATTGCCTAGTAATTTTAAAATGGAAAATTTTAGAATAACCCAGGGGAAAGCGTAGGCATTCCTGTGGTATGTATGTGCTTCTAAAGGGAGGTAGAACCAGCAAAAAGCATTCAAAGATCCACATTTCCAAACATTACTTAATACTCTCAGTCTTTGGAGATATTTATGGATATTGTGATAGGAGACTTTTTGGCACTCTATAGAGGAAATACAAATTCCTCACTTTGTTCTCTTGAGCAGCCCATGGTTTACTACCATCCCTGCACTCATTCAAAATAGCTAAGAAAGTTGTGAGGCTAAGGTCACCCATCTCCTCAACTCCAGATGCCCAAAGCACTTTTGTTCTAGACACTTGCCTTGTATCACAGTGCAAGTGGCATTTCAGGCCCCACTGCTCTGCGTTAGGAGCTGGGCATAGTCTCCTCACTCCATTCTGAAGGCTGCTTTTTTTTTTTTTTTTTTTTAAGTTATTATGACAATGTTCTTTTACACCATGTTCCTCTCTTGCTTTGGAAGCAAAGGCAATAGAGTATTGTGGAAAGATATTAGTTTGGGAGTTAAATAGAGTTGGATTCTCAACTTTGTGGCTTACTTTTCTTTCTAGGATCAGCTGTCTTGCAAAATGGAGACACTGATGCTTAGGTTTGCTGGGCTGTATCCAAGGACAACGCTGAAAACATCTCTGGACATTTTTGGGTAGTGCATCGGTCAGAGTTTGGTCAGAAAAGCAAAACCACTATAAGAGATATAGGATAAAATATTAATTATGCAATTGTAGAAGCAAGTACAGAAGTCTGTGTAAGGCTGTGGCCTCTGTGTCTGGGGTTGGGTTTAATTTGGCATGTTCAATTGGCAACTGGGAAAGACTTGACAGCAAAGGGGAGGAGAACAAGGACAAGGGAGAACCCATGCAGATGTACTGGAACTGAGAGGTGTCCATCTCTCCAGGCCTCCGTCCTCAATGATTTGGATGACTTACAGGAAAAAGCTAGTATGTTTTGCTACGCCGCTGCACACATACCTGGTCCAAGACTTGAAAAAGCAAGGGGAGGAAATCTAATGGGAGCCATAGGAGCCATGGGCCCAGGTACAACCCACACCCACAAGGTGAGCTAGCAGATCAGTGACAACCTACCGAGTCACCCCAGGACCGGTGACCTAAAGCAACCTTAAGCCTAAAAACTGATCCTACTTCATTCACTTCTGCCTTCCAAATCTCACGCAAATTTCCATGGTGGCTACTCCTAACCTGGAACATTATAGGAAAAGAGATCTGGGAAAATTGGCTCCAGTTTAGCTAAATTTATACAGTGCAAAACCACTATAGTAAGGATTTCCATAATTAAAAATTTTTAAATATAAATTAGCTTCCTTTGATGAGGAAACTGAGTGATAACTAAAGCTACCTTTCCTGAAGATAGGAAGGGTTAACCAGGAGAGGCACAAGCTTCCACTTGTTTTCTTTTCCTTTCTTTCTTTTCTTTTCCTTTCTTTTTTCTTCTGTTTTTTAATTTTTTTAATTAAAGTTTATTTATTTATTTTGGGAGACACAGAGAAAGTGCGGGGAAGGAGCAAAGAGGAGAGAAAGAGAATCCCAAGCAGGCTCCACGCTGCCAGTGTAGAGCCCGACATGGGGTGTGAACTCACAAAACTGTGAGATTGTGACCTGAGCCAAAAGCAAGAGTTGGATGTTTAACTGACTGAGCCACCCCAGGTGCTCCTGGGTTTCTATAATTCTTAAAAGAATGGAAATGGATTATTACGAGACGTGCTCTGGTTAGGTATGTATTTTTTGGGGAAAGGGAGAGACACTGATGAACATAAACATTCTTGGCTTGACTAGTTTGTAAATAATATTTAGTTTATTCTAAGCAGCATCTTGGTCATCTCTGGTCAGTCCCAGAGGCATTATTAGAAAATAAAAACAACCTTGAATCTGCAGGAACCAGCTGATATTCTTTCTGGGAGAAACAGCTAAGTGAAGAATCTTTCAGAAAGGTTCTTGAACCAAACCTATTCCTGTCTGAATATAGCGTGAATTATACTATACAAAGTCAGTTTCATGCAGTGAAAACTGTGGACTATATAGCAAGTTGTCAACAGTGCACTATACTTGTTCAACAAATGTTAGTTGAGTCACAAGGGAAAAAATAAAGGATTAATGCTTCTAGTTATTACACATAACCATATTCAACCTGTTAATTAATACAGCTTATATTTATTTTGTTTTTTTTTTCTTGATGGAAAATTCTCAGTGCAAAATATGCAATACTTAAGTTATCCCATCCTATGATAATCAGTTACGGAAGATATTGTTGAAAAGCAAATACCTTTATTCATGTAGAAAGATGGGCATAAAGACAAACTAATAAAAATGTATTCATAAATCTACTAGTATGCAATCTCCAATGGCCTATCAATATGTTTTATAATGGTACTTTCAAAACTTCTAAATGCATTTAATTTTTTGAGGGGAATAAAACACTGAAAAATTAGATTAAGATAAATAAAAGTATATAGTAAAATTTCTTCCCATGTCAACCCCCATCAGCTCAGGTTCTTCTTGCTGCTCCAAGAAAGCTAACTAACAGGGTGCCCAGGTGGCTCAGTCAGTTTTGTCTGACTTTGGCTCGGGTCATGATCTTGCAGTTCATGGGTTCAAGCCCCTCATTGGGTTCTGTGCTGACAGCTCAGAGCCTGGAGCCTGCTTCAGATTCTGTGTTTCCCTCCCTCTCTGCCCCTCCCCCACTCACATTCTCTCTCTCTCTCTCTCTCTCTCTCTCTCTCTCTCAAAAGTAAATAAATATTTTTAAAAATTTTTAAAAATTCCAGGGGTGCCACTTGTACCCCAATGTTTATAGCAGCACTCTCAACAATAGCCAAATTATGGAAAGAGCCTGTCCATCAACTGATGAATGGATAAAGAAATTGTGGTTTATATACAC
The DNA here is from genome assembly GCF_018350215.1 of Panthera leo. NCBI lineage: Eukaryota > Metazoa > Chordata > Mammalia > Carnivora > Felidae > Panthera > Panthera leo. The sequence goes on along the minus strand of NC_056684.1, from coordinate 44,670,988 downwards.
AATGGAATACTACGTGGCAATGAGAAAGAATGAAATATGGCCTTTTTGTAGCAACATGGATGGAACTGGAGAGTGTGATGCTAAGTGAAATAAGCCATACAGAGAAAGACAGATACCATATGGTTTCACTCTTATGTGGATCCTGAGAAACTTAACAGAAACCCATGGGGGAGGGGAAGGGAAAAAAAAAAAAAGAGGTTAGAGTGGGAGAGAGCCAAAGCATAAGAGACTGTTAAAAACTGAGAACAAACTGAGGGTTGAGGGGGGGTGGGAGGGAGGGCAGGGTGGGTAATGGGTATTGAGGAGGGCACCTTTTGGGATGAGCACTGGGTGTTGTATGGAAACCAATTTGACAGTAAATTTCATATATTAAAAAAAAATAAATAAAGTTCTAAATGTCTAAAAAAAAAAAACTGAGAACAAACTGAGGGTTGATGGGGGGTGGGAGGGAGGGGAGGGTGGGTGATGGGTATTGAGGAGAGCACCTTTTGGGATGAGCACTGGGTGTTGTATGGAAACCAATTTGACAATAAATTTCATATATTAAAAAAAAAAAAAATTCCAGGGGTGCCTGAGTGACTTAGTCAGTTAAGCATCTGACTCTTGATTTCAGCTCAGGTCATGATCTCATGGTTCATGAGTATGAGCCCTGCATCAGGTTCCATGCTGACAGTGTGGAGCCTGCTTGAGATTCTCTCTCCCTGTATCTCTGCCTCCTTTTCTCTTTCTCTCAAAAATAAATAAGTAAACTTTAAAAAAAATTCCCCATCTTAGCTGCTTAGTATTCCATTGTATGTATCTATAGTATAAATTACACTTTCAAATTTTATCTCCTATTTTCAACTCTCTAGAGTTTGATTTTGGCTTCTCCTTCCATATATTCTGGAAAAACTACTATTCAGCAACTAGCTGAATTCTTCCTCTGTTCAAAGAGAGGCAACACAAACGATGCTGACTCCAGGATTTGAATAGTTCTGGTATTTTTTCCATCACATACCACATGTGCCCTCATCAGCAAGCGGCCTCCTTTCCCCTCAGCCAAGCTCTGGATGGCAGTGAGCATGACCAGTGTGGAGCTGGAGCTTTAAGCCTGCGTGACACCATGCCCAGCTGTAAACTGGTGAGCCAGTTCTACTGGCTCTTACACTCCCATTTGCCTGGGAGCCTCAGGCTGGGCCCACCCTGAGTAGCTCCTCTTCCAAGATAAAGCTCCCTTCATGGTCATAATGTAGTCCTGAATCCATATGCTTGGTTTCGTTCTTCCTAATTACGTCCATTGATGTTGAAAAACACTCAGACCAAGAAAGAGACTAAAGGGACTGTGGGCACTTGTAGCTGCCAAACAGGCAGGTTTTTATACCATGGCCGCTGGGGAGATACATAAAGACCAGATGGTATGTCACAACATATGTTCCCTACAAGGACAGCGTGGAGACACTCTGCATGTGGAGAGCCCGGGGCAGAAAACGCCACCGGGAAGCCATAAGCAACACAAAGGGATCAAAGCAGGAGTTGTGGAGTTACTCCAGGGGAGTGGGCAGCCCCAGGTGGCTGCCTCCTGGTCACCCCTAGCCTGAGAGTGTGTTCCTGGGGGCTGGGGCCTCTTCTCCAGAGCCGGTGCTCTTGGCAGTCTGGGATAAACCTTCTTCTCGGGGGCACACTGGAAAGCAAGCATGCTCTTACCCTCTGTGTCGGACAAGTCATTTCTAAGAAATCCACAGCATCACAAAGGACTGACACTTTCAGTAAGTCAATAAAAATAGCATTTGAGTGATTAAGAATTCATTCCAGGGGCGCCTGGGTGGCTCAATTCATTGAGCGTCTGACTTCGGCTCAGGTCATGATCTCACGGTTCCTGGGTTCAAGCCCCTTGTCGGGCTCTATGCTGACAGCTGAGAGCCTGGAGCCTGCTTCAGATTCTGTGTCTCCCTCTCTCACTGCCCCTCCCCCACGCATGCTCTCTCTCTGTCTCCCAAAAATGAATAAACGTTAAAAAAAAATTTTTTTTTTAAAACAATTCATTCCAGGGCTTTTGAGTGGGTCATCTGTAACAGTAATTTGGTTTCTAAATGGAAATGAATACGTGTGTACGTGTATAGTTTGCAGCTTTGTATGCCCATGTGATTATGATTTATAACTCACATTCTTATATTCTATGAGCTTTGGAAGATTCCTAGATTCATTTTGAAATTTGGCAATAAAATCCTCTTACTTAGAAGTCCAAGATGCACGTACCTTACTCATACTAATTATAATAATACTCACACTAATTATAATAATATACCAATATGATATGATATGATATAATATAATATAATATAATATAATATAATATAATATAATATAATATAATATATAATTACTTACTGGGGACCCATCACTTTGCTAACTACTTTACATGTATTATCTCATTTTATCACCATCAACAATCTTGTGATGTAGGTTCTATTATTATGCAAGTCTTAACAATGAGGAAGCTGAGAGTCAGAGAGGCTAAGTGACCTGTTCAAGGTCACACAGCACATTGAAAGGGGAAGTTGGTTGTCTGACTCCAGAGCCATCACTGTCATCATAAAAAACATCACTCTGGAGCCTACTTTTTGTCATCGTTTAATAAGCTGTGGGGCTTTCTAAATTTGCTGAGAGGGTCAGTGGAAAGAAAAATCTCCCTTTAGGTTTAGTCATCTGCCAGTTATAGAATTCCCTGCCTTTAAATTATATTCTACCCATGCATATAAACCATCTTCTCTTTCTTCTGCCTCTTTGGTATAAAATGTAAAACAGGAGTCAAGCATTTCAAAATATCTCCCATTCAGGATCTGTGTGAAGCCCGCCCGGCTCTACTGGGAAGAGTCCTGGTTTCCTGCTTTGTACTCGGCTCATCCAGCTAGAGGAGCACATTCCGCTTCATTACAGTGGTTTGTCTGCCACTCTTTTCCCTGTGAACCCTTGGAGAGCAGAAACTATGTGACATTCATCTTTGTATCCCCTACGTCTGGCTCATAGCTGTGCCTCAGTAAATAACTGAAAGGTACTCACCATACTAGGGTCAGGGTAGTGATGACATCAATCTGTAGGCTCTTCCCCTGTTACTGCATATTCAAATGAAGTCTCTAAGAGGCGGACAGATCCCAGTCTCTTTCTAGGATTTGTTGCTTTGGTTGGGAGGCAGAATCCCTTTTACCAGGGCTCCATAATGATCTCAAAATAAGGGAATTTAGTGCCCCAAATAACTCCATCAATAGGAAAATATGGAATTTGAGACCCTTATGGTCTTCACTTTCCCCATGCTTCCTCTATTGTAGCTATGCTGTGGAGGTCAGGAAAGAGTGGGAATTTCATTTCTAAATGTACCGATGTGATAGTAAGAGCTAGGCCTTGCTGGGTCATGAAGGGAGGTATCCAGAGTAAGACATACAGGCAAGCAGTTCCTTAATTGTTCAAAAAGGAATGAACTCTACGAATTACAGACCAATAGATATGATGTTAATGTCTAGCAGAATTATTAAATATTATTAAAGTGCTGATTAGGAAGCATTTAGAAAAGAGCATGATGATTACTAGTTTTTGTGGGTTCACTAGGAATATGTCTTATTGAAGTAACTTCATTTTTTTTACTTCTAAAAAGTTTTAAAAAGTATTGTTGGGTTGGTGGATGAGCAAAATTCTGCAGATAAAGAATTCGACAAACTCCTCTTCTTTAATTTAACATGTTTGTAGAACATTTGTACTAGGTGGTGAGCAAAATAAACCTTATTAATCCTGTGGGAGAAAATTATAATAAGTAATCTCTGAAACTTGGTAGAGGAAAAAGACATGGCTTAGTTGGATGCTCTGCCAGGGTTGAAGAGTAGGTCCTCAAAGAAGTCCCTAATGGGGTTCAACCCAGAGCTCAGTCCTTCATACTCCGTGCTTATTAAATCTGGGGAGCCCAGAGCAAGCCAAATGGCTGTGATGCTTGACAAGAGAGCTAATATTTAAAGTATTCTCAAGATACTAAAATGTTCTTAAACATAGAGAAAAATTAAAAGTAACAGGTAATACATTTATGTTTATCTCAACCTTTTACATTTCAGATAGCTTTGTATTATTTCTTTTGACCCACATTTAAACATAGCCAGCAGTGAGACAAACTCCCCCAGGAAATGTCCAGTAGGTTGGCTGCATAAGTTTCTACAAATAGGCAGTCTACATATGGTACAGAAAGACCTATCCAAGACTTGAAGGTGAAGTCTGCATTGTACTCACAGCCCAACTGGAAGACCTCTGTAGTCCTACCTGATTTGAAAATTTGAAGGCCTTCTTCAGTGATTACAATGGGAAAAAATGATTTTATAAAATCTGCAAGGCAATTTGTCCTTTGAAATGGAATAAATAGGCTGAAATATTCAAGACTACAAACTACTTAAGTGTGGTGGTAGGAGGAGTGTCCCCTTTTGTAACTTTCTATTAGTTTTAGTAAACAATGGTTTGACTCACTGGGTGAAAAAAAGAGGCTTTGTTTATGAAAATACTCTACATGCTTGTTCTTTCCTATCAAAATGAAGATTGGTTGTATGCCACAGGTCACTGGCTTCTGTACAAATTTTGGCTTAAGTTAGGGCTTGGTGTAGAATTTATAGGGACTGTTGGGAGTAATTATGAAGTTAGAATTTCAGGCATATCCAACTGTTTTCCAGAATGAGTAATTTTTCTTTGGGATCACTTAAAAGTATCACTCTCTCTCTCTCTCTCTCTAAAAAAGAGAGAAAGGGGAGCATGTTTATGAGTGGGGGAGGGATAGAGAGAGAGGAAGAGAGAGAATCCCCAGCAGGCTTTACATCCAGCACAGAGCCTGATGTGGGGCTTGATCCCATAAGCCTGGGATCATGACCTGAGCCAAAATCAAGAGTCAGATGCTTAACTGACTGAGCCACCAGGCACCTCCGAAGTACCACTCTCAAACATTTTGTTGTCAGAAATTAGAATGACTTAAACACTGCTGGCATATATCATTATATCATTAGGAAAGTCCTGCAGGAGCATAGCAGAACAGTTCTAGAACGGATGGAATAATCTCATGCTTCTCGTTACACAAGAGTGGGTGCTCAGCCTGAAAAACTGTCACACTCATTATTCAAGACCCAACTCAAACGCCTCCTCCCCTGAGAAGCCTTCCTTGACTTCTCCAGAGTTACATAATCCCTCTTTTATGTTTCTAGAATAGTCTACATGTTCCCCTATCAAAGCACTTACCACATGACTGTGATACATTTGTCTCTCCTGGTGGACTAGGCACTCTCTAGATATTTTTACTGTTTTTTATTTTTTAATTTTAAAAATTTTTGTAAGTTTACTGAGAGAGAGAAAGAAAAAGAGAGAGTAGGGGAGGGGCAGAGAGAGAGGAAGAGAGAGAGAATCCCAAGCAGGCTCCACACCCTTAGTGCAGAGCCCGATGCAGGGCTTGAACTCACAAACTGTGAGATAATGACCTGAGCTGAAATCAAGAGTCAGACACTTAGCTGAGTCACCTAGGTGCCCCTGTTTTTTTAAAAAAAAATTTTTTAATTAAAAAGGATCACATGCTTATGATAGAAGAGGAAGGAGAAAGAGGAAAGGAAGAGTACTAGCAAGAGGAGCAGATGGAAGAGGAGGAAACAATATAGAGTAACTTTCCCTCCCAACTCAGATCCCAGACTTCCCAGAAGCAAACTTTCCCAACAGTTTTTGTGTATCTTCCTGAATTTGTTCATATAAGTACAAACATATAAATGCAAAGGTTTATTTTTCTTTTTTGAAAAATTCAAATAGAACATTTCGCAATCACCAAGATATGCTGGCACCAGGCATCATGCTAGGAAGACAGCAGATATGAAATGTGTGTTGACCGACTGGGGATTATCAAGGTTCCTGGTATCCAAATTGCCTTTGCCTGTTTGGATTCTCCCCTTTCTTCCCCTGCCACTTCCCCCACTTAGGTATTAGAGAGGTAAAAGCCAAAGCAGTCAATTTTACTATGTAGAAGCAAAAGCTCGGTAAAGACAAGAGAAGATTAATATTCCTGGCTAAAATACACATGAGTTTCAATTTTCTCTATTGCTCCATCCACTGATGGTTCCAGATCATAGAGAACTGTATCTTTGAAAACGAGACTCATGATACAGATTATTTACTGTAAACTCTGTAATATAAAGATCATGAAGTAAAGAGTCATTCCTTACAGGTAATCTTTATATTAGTGATCTGTATATCAGTAGTAAGCTACTACTTTGCTTAGGAGCACATACTACTAAGCTATTGTTAATATGACTCCTGTTATTTATGCTTTAAGGACTGGAGTGCTATGTTGGTTGATTCTGTCATTACCATTTTTTGCTTTGTTTTGCCTTTTTTCTCCATCCTAGTATCCCCAGAAGAATCATAACTTTTCACAAAGGCATCTAATTTCTTAACCTCTAAGCAGAAGAGAAACATTTTTCAAATTTTCCTATGATAGTCAAGGGGGGTGGGTTTGTTGAATGTATATACTTAGATGAATTAAACTCAGACCTTCCCTGGTTGGATGTGTGAGCTGCCCAGACAAAGATGAAGGTTAACGTAGTTTAAGGATGAAATATAGACCATCCTGTGCAAAACCACTGTGTTGCAGTTTAATTAAAAGAATTCATTAAAGTGGTGCCCCATCCAGGGTAATTAGTATGCGTAATTTATGCGTTGCCTAATACACAAGGGCAGTAGCTTGAATAATAAACTCAAGTTAACCTTAAGTGGGAGAGATTGAATGGTCAGATGTTTATTTAGCTCAGGTTTGCTCACGAGTTAAGGTTAAAGAGGTGAAATTCAGTTACAGTTAATTAATTAATTCTTAGATTTTCTTCATGAAAATCCTGCCTGCTCAATTGAGTAAAAATTTCGTCAAAGGTGGACAGCACTATTTTTATTCATCGGCTATTTTCTGACATGTCCTCTAGGAAATTAATAACCATTTGAAAGAACAAAGTTAAGGGAACTGCAAAGAGAGGGAAAATAAGACCAAAAAAAAAAAAAAAAAAAAAGGTAGACCTGATCTAACATCTGTGCCTACAGAAAGAATAAAATTGGGACAGATTTAAAGAGGGTATCGCTAACATCAAAATGTTGGGCCTGACTAGGACAAGGGTATCCAGTTGTTTTCAACAATGGGCCATGTGTTTAGGAACTCCTACATGTATTTAAGCTTTGCTACTTTTTATTGGCAGGGATAGCAAGAGTCTATGCTTGTCATATGCATACTCACAAATATGAACCTGTACTTAGGCTAGTTCTGTTTATTCCTTTCGTTAGAAATACTTGATCATGCCCCAGTTCTGTGATATAATTTTGTGGAATTAAACTTGAGGAGTTCAAGAATATGCAACTAATTGCATTCAGCTTCAATTACAATAACTGACTTTTTAAAAGATTTCTTTTATTTTTAAGTAATCTGTACACCCACCGTGGGGCTTGAACTGACAACCCTGAGATCAAGAGTCACACATTCTACCGACTGAACCAGCCAGGTGCCCCAATTACAATGACTTATTAATCAAGTCCTTTGGCAAGACAACAGGCTCCTCGGCCAGGGGTTGTGGTGGGAAAGGGCCAGGCCTAAGGAATCTATTTGTTCATGTGAGGAAACTAATTAGGTGAATTGGTATTGACTGATTGCTTTATTGGTGGCTGCATGTAGGTAGGTGTTCTGAGGTTTAGGAATTGGTATAAGTAGGAAAGATCTAAGTTAATTTGTTTTTTGGACTGGAAAAATCAAAGACTGGAATAAAAGCAACAAAAATGTATCAGTCTTCTGATATTAATTGAGCACCAATTATGTGCAAAGCACTGGGCCAGTCTCTGGGCCTCCATATTGAATCTAAGCATAAAACTGAGGTGTCCTCCTCCCTACGCCCACCCCAGCAACCCTAGGACTAATGGTCTAGTCAGATGTTAACACAGAAGCATAAGTGAATATAACCAGCCACAGCCGGCCACGCATGACAGTTGGTTTTAGAATTACATGAGGACTAAATCATGGACTTCCTTTCTTTGAGAGCATTTCTCCTTTTGTGGAACTGCCTTTCCTCCATTCCGTATTGTTCCAGTGGGCTGCCAACCATCCCTGCCCACCTGCCCACATGGTGAGCACAGGGCCCAAGCTAGGTCAATCAGATTGTCTCTTCTGTAAATTTGGATTTTGATTAGAGAGAGACAGAGGGGGAGGAAAGAGAGTTGGCACTGAGCCATCCAATGACCATCCCCAAGGGGATGCAGAGATCCATGCGGCTGCTGTGGGTGCTTTCCAGAAAGTGATTTTTCAACTCTTCCGCTTTGTGATCTTAACAGCGTCTCGGCAAAAACCTATTTGCCTCAGCCAGAGTTCACTTCTGAGGCATGGAACCAAAGACAACGAATGGTTCTGCAATTCACACATGGAACAACTTATTTCCAGTTGGAGTGGTGTTGAGAAACAGCGTAGAGAGATGGTGCGGTACACTAGATTCTGGTCAGGTTTGCCAAACACTCGCTGTCTGCTAAGTACTGCACGTACAAAACATGCGATTTTGCAGAACACACGACAAATATCCCCATTTTATAGATGGGGAACCTGAGGCTCAGGAAAGCTCTGTTAACTTACCTGAAGCCACGCTGCTAGCAAGTGGGAAAACTGAGACTTGAATCTAAGACTTCCTGACCCAAAAGCCTACATTCCTTCTTGCACACCAAGTGATTCTTCAGCTCATGGCCTTGGGCGAATCACTTAGCCTCTATGCACTTTGGGTTCTGTGGTGGTAAAACTTGGATGATAACAGCTGCCCTGTGTCCCCTGCAGGGCTGTTGTGAGGATCAAAGGGGAGAATGTTTGTGAAACACTTTGAAGGCTGTCACACTATCCAAATACTTGTAAAGGCTTCCTATTGTTAGGTGGAACTCCAACTAGGATGGGCCAGATGCTGAGAGGGGATAAGGGAGAGGCTGGCATTGGGTGTGATCACAGGCATGGGGCTCTGGGAGAGAAGTGGGGAAGTCTTGGGAGACAAAAAGTCCCAGGGGAGGTAGGGGTCCAGCAGGTGCAGGGCTGCCGAGCTTGATCCACTAATCCAAAAAACTTAAGACCCAGGCTTGGGGAGTTGTAAGTTTGAAATGGATGGTTTGAAAGTCACTAAAAGGAAGTGGTACTTTGAGGTCATGAGTAAAGAAAAAGTCTTATCTTCAAGAGGTTGGAGGCAATTTCAGATGCATCATGTCATCAAATGTTCGCCGCAACCCTAGGGGGTCTGTGTCATCCCCGTGTCACAGCTGAGAGTCTGAAGCTCAGTGGAGTTAGAAACCTGCTTCAAGTCACAATAGAAAGGATAAGAGCAGCTTTTAAACCCTAAGCCTTACAGGGCTGTACACGCAATCTTTAGTTTCCTCTGATTCGCCCTGCCACCTACTCCCTTCTTCCTCTCCTCACCCACAACTCCTCAACTGGAAAGAAAACCTAAGGTCCTAGTCTCACTGAATGAATGTGCTGTATGACTGTGGATTAATCACTTAACCTGTCTGAATTTTAGGTTTTCTTATGTATGCAATGATGTGGTTGAATTCTAAATTACTCTGAAAGAGCTAACTCCCCTGAGGCTGTGTTTAAGGAAAATTCTTTCATTTGCATACATCTCTGCTCCTGAAGCCCCAGCCCCCAATGCTCCTCAGCTGCACCCTAGCCCACAAGTGGTTCATAGGACTTGAGAGCTCACTGTCCCACTCAAAGGAAACTCCACTTCTTGTAGCTTTTGCAATAGTGTGAAAATACTCCATACGTATAATACATTGTAAGATCATGATTTTACTGTCGCTGTTCAAAGCAGTACCTTTGGTATAGGGTGATCCCACTGTGCTCCCCTAGAAGGAACAAAAAAGTTCCCTCGTCAGTCTGACGTTCTTGAATCTAGGAATATAATGCCCTTCTAGTTTCACCATGTGCCCTTTTGCCCTGCTCCTTACTTTGGAGAGACTGGACCATGTGAAAGGTAACAAGGCACAAACAGAAATGAATGTAATTACCCAGAACTGGAGGCAATTACTTCACAGCCGGTAACAAAAGCTCCCACTAAGCAACTATTTGCATAGTCACCCTTAGAATCACCACAGTAAGAGGGTCCTTATCCCCATTCTAAAAATCATGAAAAGCAGGATCACCTTGGGAACTTCACTCTAAGTAAGTTCAAGAAGTTTAATTTTGAGAAGACTATCTCACCAAAAATGTTTTTGTTTTATAATCTTCTGTTCCTTTCACACGAGGTTGTAAACTCCATGAAGGCAGGGACTCTGTTTTTGCTCACTAGAATAGTGCCTGGCCCACAAGAGACAAATATTTCTCTCATAAATTCACTCATGTGAATAAATTCACTCATACAAAATTGTTGAAACAATTAAAGACTTATAAACTTAAAAGAGGATAGGGAGATAAGGAAAAAGCACTCAGTTTTTCATGCTCAATAATATGTATCATTTCACCTGAGCAACGGCCAGGTCATGTCACACACATGTGGGCTTTGGGTTCAGACTAACAGTGGTCCTTCCAGCCCCTTCACTGATAAACTGTCTGACTTGCCACAAGTCTCTGAATCAGGGTGAGCCTTTTTCTTTATGTGACAAGTAGATAAAACCACATGGGACCATTCTGAAGAATAATTGATAGACTGTCTTTGGCTTTTTTGTTGTTTGTTTGTTTTAAGGAAATAGAAGTTTATTGAATACACTGCGAGGGAGCAACAGGCAGGACAGCAGAAGAGAGGCTGTCTGCTGAGATCCTGTATTTGGAAGCCCCTAACAAAATGTCTGGCACCCTAACAGGTCCTCGTTCTTACTGTCCATAGTTATGCTGCCCAATAGAACAGCCATTGGACACATGTGGCCACTGAGCACTTTAAATACAACTACTACAACGAAGAAAGAAAAATTTAACTATATTTAAATGTACAGGTGCCTGGCTGGCCCTTATAGCCGAACATGTGACACTTGATCTTGGGGTTGTGAGCTGTCAGCACAGAGCCTAATGTGGGGCTCGAACCCACAAACTGCGAGATCATGACCTGAGCCATAGTGAGAGGCTTAACTAACTGAGCCACCCAGGTGCCCCAAAGGCATACTCTTGATGTGGAATTGAGTTGGAAATGCAGAAGCTAGTATTGTAACTAGAACAATAAAGCACAGAAGAGTCTAGAAGAAGATACCAAATTTCACAATTTTCACATATGGCAATTACAGTTGGCTGCTACAGAGCAGAACAAAAATAAAGTGAACAATACTAGGAGTCATTTAAAGCAAACACAGTGAAGATGTTGTTTCCTGTTAACAGCTAAAAAAGAATGAAAGAAATTAGTTACGTGAAATTAGAATTAAATGTCAAAAAAATTTTCTCAAACAATTTTTAACAGGATCTGAGCTTGTTATTTTGGCCAACTATAAAATGGCTTGAATTCTTTTACCTGCACATAAAACTCTTTTTTTTTTTTTTTTTTTTTTTTAAAGAAGCCTTCATGCCCAGTGGAGAGCCCAACATGGGGCTTGAACTCACAACCCTGAGATCAAGACCTGAGCTGAGATCAAAAGTCTAATGCTTAACTGATGGAGCCACACAGGCATGGTAGATGGAGAGATGAACCCCAAAATCATTTTTAGATCAAGAGATCGTAAAATACATTATTTCAGTTATGGAAATTCTGTTAGAAAATTATGAGGAAAAGACTAAATGAAATTTTACAAAAGTGAAATATTTCAATTAAACCACTGAAGAAGTACCTACAGATTGTAAGACCTTTCCAACAACGTCCACAATTTGATTCCAATTTTGAAAAATTACATGCACTTATTTTTTTTTCATCTTTAGATAAGTTATATGATGTAAGAGACACTACTCAGTTAATACTTTGCATATCCTTTTGTCTAACAGAACTTTCAAATTTACTTAGAATGCTGTCTATTCATGACTTAAAAAAATTCAAACTTAGTGTGTAGGTAATTTTGGATACTTTACAAATGTCAAAGAAAAGTTTTAGCTAGATATGAAGAAATTAGTTTCTACCAAGACAGCTGTGTCAGGTCAAAAATTTACATTTATTGTAATTTTAAAACAAGGGACTGATATTTCCCTTTTGCTTCATTACATTGTGTGATATATGTTGAAAATATTTGTGTGGAGTTTTCTTATGAAAAGTGTCAGGAGTACAGTTGTTAAACCATTCAATATATATGTGCTTTAAGTTACCAGTTCATGGAACTGTTGAAGTAGAAGACTGAAGTAGATGATTGTGTGTCTTTACCAACACTCCTTACTTGAGTTGTAGATGGGTTTTTTCCTCCCATTTTTATTTATTTATTTTGAGAGAGAGTGAGTGCACATGAGAGCGCAAAGGAGGCTGGGGGAGGAGCAGAGAGAGAGGGAGAGAGAGAAAGGATCCCAAGCAGGCTCTTCACCGTCAGTGCAGAGCCCAAAGTGGTGCTAGATCTAACAAACGGTGGGATCATGACCTGAGCCAAAATCAAGAGTCGACTGCTTAACCACCTGAGCCACCCAGGTGCCCCAAGTTGTGGGTGGGTTTTGAAAAGAGTTACAGTACGGATAACTCCAGTTCAAGATTTTTTTTTTAAATCAAAAAGAACACTTCCCACATTCAATAATTAAAGAAAAAAAAAACTAGCACTGTGATTTATGTATTCTCAAATGTATCATATTGCATATGAATGAGCTAAGCTTCAGTTCTAAGGAAAGCAAAAAGAATTGGTTGAAACTTTTCATAAAGCAAATTAATGTTTTTGTACATTTTTCAAAAAATGAATCAGGATGCCTGTTTTAATTATAATCACCGTGTTAGGTAAATTGGCTGCAAAAACTATAAAAAAAGCAAATATCACTTTGTCAATATTGATAAATTTAGAATTGCCTTTCAATTTATGCAATATCCCTTTGAATTGAATGTTAGTACTGACTTGGTGTAAGAGTTAGTGAATTTACTTAACTTAGATGGGGCTTTAAAATTGATAAGGTTTTGCTTCAAAGTCAAATCAATTCTTTGAAGCAAAAAGATGAACCATTTCATAAATATAAATGTGAACATAAAAGGAAAGTAATTTTTTGGTACTCAAGTCAGTTATTGGAAAACTTTTAAGTCTGTCTGGGACAACTTGGATATGTGAATCTATTTTTTTAACTGTAAATTTTAGGAACTCTAAACACTGATCATATATTTCTTATGCAAAGTTAGTATCTGATTTCAGATGTGTCTAATGTAAAATACACTGGATTTCAAAGACTGAAAAAAAAAATGAAAACATCTCATTGGGGCACCTGTGTGGCTCAGTTGCTTAAGTATCTGATTCTTGATTTTGGCTCAGGTCATGATTGCATGGTCAGTTATAAGATGGAGCCCATGTCAGGCTCTGCACTGAGCGTGGAGCCTGCTTAAGATTCTCTCCCTCTCTCCCTCTCTGCCTCTCCCCTGCTTGTGCGCGCGCTCTCTCTCTCTCTAAAAATAAAAATAAATAAAAAATTTTTAAAAACCACAACAATTTTTATATCATATGTTCATCATAGTTGGAATATACTGGATTAAACAAAACACACTACTAAAATTAATATTTTATCATTTCCCTTTTACTTATTTTAAGGTGGCCTCCAAAAAAATTAAATTACATATGTGGCTTGAATTAGATTTAAATTAGGCAGTGGTAATCCTAGGTACAAATACTATGCCACACTTAGGGTTAATTTCCTCTACCCAAAGTCTCTCAGATTTCTCCTTTACAGTGTTCTGAGTCTGCAATCCCTGTATAAAATGGACATGTCCTGTCTTCCCAGTTTTGCCCCATTCCCTATTTTCCCCATCTGCTTTATAAAATGGGTATTCCATAATTCTTATATTTTTAAATTTTGTTTCGATTTTCATCAAAATTAGATTTGGACATAACATAAAATCACACAATCCGGTGAAACTTATTGGGAAAAATCCCAGCATTCTTCTATACACCCTCCACCTCCACCTCTACCTCACGTCTTACTCAAAAGCAACCACTTCCAATTCTTTTAGCTGTTTCTTTTGTTGTTCACCTCCATATATTTAAATGATATGCGGATATTTCCTACTTCTAAAACTTTTGATTTTTGGTATTGTCTATAAAAGATGAGGACTTAACTCTTATTTACCATCTCCAATTCCTTCACCATTCACACATGACCACCACCCACATGCAGAAACTCTATGCCTGTGATCCTTTCAATATAATTATAACATACTTTTGTTTAGACCAGTGTTTACATTATGATGACATTGCAATGCTATTCATAGCTGAGCCATGTACATATAGTATACTATCCTTACTTTTCCTTTATTGCACAACTTTCTGTTTTCCCTAATGTAATGATTTTTCTTTTGCTTAGTTTTCTATTTATTACTAATTCAGCCCAATTTCTCCCCCAATAGTCTAAATCTTTTCTATGTTCATATACAAAAGGGTGTTCTTTTTCCTTTATTTGGATTGGTCTTTCCTGTCATTTTCTTTTTAACTTCTTAAAAAATGTTTTTATTTATTTTTGAGAGACAGAGAGAGACAGAGCACGAGTAGGGGAGGGGCAGAGACAGAGATGGAGACACAGAACTTGAAGCAGGCTCTGGGTTCTGAGCTGTCAGCACAGAGGCTGATGCAGGGCTTGAACTCACAAACCATGAGCTCATGACCTAAGCCGAAGTTAGACATTTAATCGACTGAGCCACCCAGGCACCCCTTTCCGGGCATTTTCTAACCTGCTTCACACTCTCTCTAGTATCTCAGTTCATCAAACTATGAAAAATTCCTTTGACTCCTCTCTTCCTGGATCCTGTATCTTTATGACTTTCTTTTTTTGTGGAACACATTATCCAATAGCTTCCTGGGAAAGGATGCACCGGGCATAATTTTTCTGAGCCCCTGAAAAGTCTGACGATGTCTTTGACTTACCTTCCTTATTGATAGTTTGGTTAGGTATAGAAATCTAGGAGGAAAAGTATTCACTCAGAATGCTAAAGATACCATTCTGTTGTCTTCCAGCTTCTGCTGGTAATGTGAAGTCTGATTTTTGATTTTTCATACATCACTTTTTTCTGTTTATCTTTCTCTCTGAAAACTTGTAGAATTTATTTCTTTATCCTTAATATTCTGAAATTTCACAGTGATACACCACAGTTTGGCCATTCTTTTCTGGAATTCCTATTATTCATTATTATTTAATGGGGGAAGGTCTCATCATTTTCTTACATTTTCTCTCATTTCATCACCATTTTTTGCTTTTTTTTCCCTCGGTTTACGTTTGTTTATGGTTCATTTTTAGAGATTTTCTCAGCTTTATCTTTCAACTTTCTATGGAGTCTCCACTTATACACTATTAGTTTCCAAGAGGTTTTCTTGTTCTCTAATCATTTTTTTAAACTAACATCTTTTTCTTATTTCATGAATCCTCTTATACCTCAGAGGATGATAGTTTTTTTCTTTTAGCTTGTGCATAGAAAAGGAAACCATCAACAAAACAAAAAGCCAACCTACTGAATGGGAAAAGATATCTGCAAATGATATCTGATAAGGAATTAGGATCGAAAATATATAAAGAACTTACACAACTCAACACCAAAAAGACAATCCAACTTTAAAATGGGCAGAGGACCTGAATAGATATTCCACAGATGACATACAGATGATCAACAGACACATGAAAAGATGCTTGATATCATTATTCCAGGGAAGCCCAAATCAAAACCACAATAAGATTTCACCTTACACCTGTCAGAATGGCTAAAATCGAAAAGATAAGAAATACCAAGTGCTGGCAAGGTTGTGGAGAAAGAAGAACCCTTGTGCACCACTGGTAGAAATGTAAATTGGTGGAGTTGCTCTGAAAATCAGTATGGAGGTTCCTCAAAAAATTAAAAATAGAAATATCACTAATTCCACTACTATTTACCCAAAGAAAATGAAAACACTGATTTAAAAAGATATATGCACCCCTATGTTTACTACAGCATTATTTACAATAGCCAAGATATGAAAGCAACCTAAGTGTCCACCAATAGACAAATGGATAAAGAACACATGGTGTATGTGATTCCATACATACAATGGAATATTACTCGGCCATAAAAAAGATGAGATCTTGCCATTTGTGACAACATGGATGGACCCAGAGGATATTATGCTAAGTAAAGTAAGTCAGACTGAGGAAGACAAATAACATATGATTTCACTAACATGTGGAATCTAAAAAACAAAACAAATGAATAAACAAACAAAAAAGCCTATAAATCAAACCTATAAATACAGAGAACCAACTGATGGTTGCCAGAGAGAAGGGGAGGGGATGGACGAATGGAAGACGGGGAAGGGGAGTGGGGATACAAGCTTCCCGCTATGGAATGAGTAAGTCATGGGAATAAAAGGTACAGCAGAGGGAATCTAGTCAATGATACTATAATAGCCCTTTATGGTGACAGATGAGGTGTTGAATCACTATGTTGTACATCTGAAGCTAATGTAACAGTGTGAATCAACTGTACTTAAATTAAAAAAAAAAATAATAGTGTTTTTTTTTTAAGTTTTCATGTTCTTGTATAGTCTCTACTTGCCAGGTGTTTTCTGTTATTTTGTTTTTTGTCATTTATGTTACAGGCCTTCTCTGATGTTTACTAGTCCTTAACTGTTTCTTCATTTAATAGTGGGATATTTAAAAAAAAAATTATTGGAAGATCTGTGCAAAGGGGAGAGATTTGCTGACTGGTTTTTATTGCAATAACATAGATGGTATTCTGACTGGGCCATTTCTTTGAGAAAACTTTGATACTAGTATCTTTAGGACTTTTCTCTTAGGCTACATGGATCTATTAGAGTACAATCTTCTCATCTCTTGTCTAGAGAATCTAAAGCTGGCTGTCAGCATTCCAGGAACAATATTAGTGAAAAGAGTTGTAGAGAGAGAAGAGAGGTTTTAAAATTCACCACCTAAATTTTCACTAAATCTCTACCCTCTATTATGACCAATTTCCCATAGTCCACAGTCCTTTTGCTAAAAAGAACAAACCTCAAAACTTCTGCTGGGATAGCAGCAGGCTGTCATTCTAATGCAAGGACAGTCTAAAGCTATAATTGCTTTTTCAACAAACTTTCAGCAAGTCTTCTGTTTTTAATCTTATCTTCACTCTCAGAGGTACTAATGCATCAGTTTCTCAGCTCTTTACCAGACTACTCAAGTTGCCTTCTATTTCTAATTTTATGAATGTTTTATCATGAATGAGTGAATTTTATCAGATTTTGTTCTGCCTCTCTTGAGATCATCATATATTTCTCCCTTATTGTGTTAATATGGTAAATTACATTCATGGATTTTGAATCTTAAACCAACTTTCCATTACTAAGGTAAACCCCACTTGATCATGATATATTATTTTTTAATATGCTGATGGATCCAATTTGTATCTCATGAAGAATATTTACACATGTAAATTCATGAGAGTGTGTATAATTTTCTTTTTCATCCTCATTAAATGTGTTCTAATGGGTCTCAAAATTCTGTGACAGATTTTTGGTCAAGTTGTTTGCATTAAAAAGTACTGATTTTAGGGGCGCCTGGGTGGCTCAGTCGGTTGAGCGTCCGACTTCAGCTCAGGTCACGATCTCGCGGTCCGTGAGTTCGAGCCCCACGTCGAGCCCCACGTCGGGCTCTGGGCTGATGGCTCAGAGCCTGGAGCCTGCTTCCGGTTCTGTGTCTCCCTCTCTCTCTGACCCTCCCCCGTTCATGCTCTGTCTCTCTCTGTCTCAAAAATAAATAAACGTTAAAAAAATTTTTTTTTAAATAAAAAGTACTGATTTTTAAAACTGCCACACACACACACACACACCACATACACACACAGAGAAAAACAAATGGCCCACAAAACATAATTTTCTCTCTTTTTTTTTTTTTTTACATTTATTTATTTTTGAGACAGAGAAAGACAGAGCATGAACGGGGGAGGGTCAGAGAGAGGGAGACACAGAATCTGAAACAGGCTCCAGGCTCTGAGCTGTCAGCACAGAGCCCGACGCGGGGCTTGAACTCACGGACTGTGAGATCATGACCTGAGCCGAAGTCGGCTGCTTAACCGACTGAGCCACCCAGGCGCCCCAATTTCCTCTTTTTTAATAATGTCTTTGGCATTTTTGTTATCAGGGTTATACTGGCTTCATAAATCAAGTTGAGAAGTATATTTTCTAAAGGAGTTGTGCAAGATCGGTATTATTTCTTCTTTAAAATGTTGACAGAATTTTGGAGCACCTGGCTGGCTCAGTCGGTAGAGCATGTGACTCTTGATCTTGGGGTTGCGAGTTCAAGCCCCACATTGGTTGTAGAGATTACTTAAAAATAAAATTTAAAAAAAATGTTGATAAATTTCCCAGTGAAGTGATCTGGGCCTGGAATTTTCTTTGCGGGAGACATTTTGATTATTAATTCAATTATTAAATTGACATAGGGATTATTTGTACTTTTCTATTCTATCAATTTAGTAAACCTTATTTTCAAGAAATTTTTCCATTTCATCTAAGTTATTAAATGTATTGGTTTTTTAGGTTGATGAAACAACTTTTATCACTTCGATGTCTGCAGGATCTGTATAGATGTATCTTATGATGAATATTTGCACCGAATACCTTTTTCAACCCTTAGACTTTCACCTGCTTGTATCTTCATACTTAATAGTTTTTTTTCCTACAAATCAAATGTGGTTAGGTCTTTTCTTTTTTTTAAGTCCATTTTAAAAATCATTATCTTGCCTTTTAATTACAGAGTTTATTCCATTTTAATGCCATGTAACTGTTGCTCTGATGGGATTAAGTCTACCTATGTTAATGTTCATTTTCCATTTGCCTCCATTTTTATTCTTTTTCCTCTCTCTCTTCCAGCTTTCTATTGGGTGAATTCTGAATATTTTAGTATTTAATTTTATCTCTTCTCCTGCCTTTATAATATACCTCTTTCAGGTTTTGTTTGGGTATTTTGTTGTTGTTGTTTTGGTGACTGCTCTACAAATTACAATATGTACCTTTAACTTTTTAACTTTAACTTCAGCAGTTTTTCACTGCTACATATATTATAAACCTTCTTGAAATTGCTATTAAAAATATTGCATTTATATATAATAAGCCTATTTTACATTTACCCACATATTCTTTTTGATGCTCTTCACTTCTTCCTGCAAAATTGGGCTTCCATCTGATATTGTCTCTCTTCAATACTTGCTTTTGGTATTTCTTTTAGTGAAGGTCTGCTGGAGATGAACTCTCTCCTCCTTTGTCTAAAATGTTTTTATTTTGCTTTCACTTTAAAAGAAAACCAGTTTAAAAGAAAACTGGGTGGCCCAGTTGGTTGAGAAACTGACCACTGATTTTGGCTCAGGTCATGATCCCAGGGTTGTGGGATCAAGACTTGTGTCAGGCTCTACACTGAGTGTGGAGGCTGCTTAGGATTCTCTCTCTCTCCTTTGCCCCTCTCCCCACTCTGCATGTGCTCTCTCTTTCACTCTATCTAAAAAATGAATGAATGAATAAATGAATGAATGAATTAATTAATTAAAGGATATTTTCACTGGTATATAATTCCAGATTTTTGAAAAATAATTCTGATTATTTTTCCTTCAATACTTTAAAGATGATTTTCCAGGGGCGCCTGGGTGGCTCAACTGGTTAAGCGTCCAATTCTTGATCTCCACTCGGATCATGATCTCACAGTTAGTGAGATGGAGCTATGCCCAGCGTGATGGGATAAAGCCTTGTGTTGGGCTGTGCTCTGACAGTGCAGAGCCTGCTTGGGATTCTCTCTCTCCCCTTCTCACTGACCCTCCCCAACTCGTGCACTTCAAAAACATAATAATAAAGGGGTGCTTGGGTGGTTCAGTCAGTTAAGCATTGACTTTGGCTCAGGTCACCATCTCACGATTTATGGGTTCCAATACTGCATGGGGTTCTGTGCTGACAGCTCAGAGCCTGGAGCTTGCTTCTGATTCTGTGTCTTCCTCTGTCTCTGCCCCTCCCCCACTTGTGCTACCAGTGTCTCCCTCAAAAAATTAATAAACATTAAAAAAATTTTTTTAAATAATAATAAAAAAATAAAGATGGCGTTCCATTGTCTTCTGGCCCCTGTATTCCCACAAAGTCACTTGTAATTTGCAGAGTTAGTTTCCTGTATATAATGCATCTTTTTTTTTTTTTTTTTGGCTGCTTTTAAGATTTTTTTTTTCTCTATCTCAGTTTTCACCAGAATTTGACTTAGATATCCCTAGGTTTAGATTTTGTTGTATTTATCCTGTTTGAGCTTTTTCTTGAATCTGTAGGTTATGGACTTCCATAAATTCTGGAACAAGCACTAAAATTTCCTGTTTCTTCTGCCTCATTCTCTTTCTTCTTCTGGGATACAAATACATGTCTGATAGACAACCTGATATGGCCCCATAGATCTTATGTCCTTTCACCCTTTATTTTCTTTATATTTGATTTTAGATTACTTCTATTGACCTGTCTTATGTTTACTGTGTCCAGTGTGCTGTTAAACACACTGAATAAATAATTCATTTCTAGTATTTTTTTTTCATTTGTAAGATTTCTATTTGGTTCTTTTTTATGGTTTCCAGTCTTCTGCTGAATAATCTATTCATGGAGATGTTGTCCACTTTCCCCACTAGATCCTTTAACATTTTTTCCTGCTTGTTTTAAAGCCCCTGTCTGATAATTCCAACATCTGGAACATCTCTGGGTCTGTTTCTATTGATTGCTCTTAAACATAGTTCATAGTTTCTTGCTTTTGTACATATCTCTTCAAGTTTGATTGTATGCTAGTAATTATGTGTTAAGAATAATTGAGAACATACTGATATTTACCTCCAATAAAAGGTACACCTATTCTTGTGTCCATTCATACACTGGGGTGGAGGGTGAATCAATTTAATCTGTAGCTGGACTTTGTTGCAGCTGTAGCCACATTCACTCACCTTGGCCCCAAATGTTTTGAGGGAGGGATAGGACTTCTCTTCTGGGATCTGAGCACTTTGAAGATATCTTTAGGCTTCACCATTCCACCACTCATGTCTTAGCTATAGGAGACTTATCTCTGCCTAAAGCCAGACTGACAACCTTTTGGGTTGCTGCACAGTTCTCTCTGCTATTTTCCCCTGGCATTGAAGGGTCACTGCAGTGCACTCAGAAAGGCCCAGGGTAGGTGCCTCGGATAGATATCCTTCTGCTCTCGTGCCCTGCCCAGGATTTGAAGTGGGGTTCAGAAGACATTTGATGCATTCGTCACTGTCCTTCTGCTTTCCAGCCTCTGAAATTTTGTTGCAATCATCCCCTTATAGTTTATACTTTAAGATATACACTTTAGTATCACTTTAAATGGGTTTTTGGAAGGAGCACATTAAATATACGTGTTTAATTCATTCTCTTTAATCCAACACCTTTCTATTTGCTTTCTGACTCTGGTTGTTTTTACTGTTATTGTTAAGCCTTTGCATATTTATTTATGATTTACCTTATTCCAAAGGGCAATCCAATTTCTACATTCTAATTCTTATTTCAGCTTTATAAAAATAAACCCAAAACTTTAAAGTAATTCAGTCAATATAACTAAAATCTATAGCTATTTAAAGGAGTTTAGCTACCAAGTGCTCATCTTTAACAAAACGTCCTATCAACTGGAAGGATGGATGCATGCCGGTATTTAAGTCATTTCTTCATGCAACAAGTTTATATTTCCTACTTTTCCTCTCTCCCAACTTTATGTTTTTAGTATTTCTTCTTGCTCCTCCTCCTCCTCTTCCTCCTCCCCCACTCCTTCTTCTTCTTCTCCTCCTTCTCCTTCTCCTTCTTCTTCTAGTGTATGATTTATGCCCAGCATGGGGCTTGAACTCACATCCCCGAGATCAAGAGTTGCATGCTCTACTGACTAGAGAGGAAGAGAGAGAGACCGGGAGAGCGAGAGAGAGCGAGCGAGAGAGAGAGAAGTGTTTATGAGAAGAGAGAGAGAGAGGGAGAGTGAGCCCCTCCTCTTTTCCACCTTTAAAACAAAAACACAGAACTATTTACAATTGGGAAGAAACATGTGCATTATCCACTACTTTTTCCAAAAAAACAAAAACAAAAATAGACTAGCTCTCTTCCCAAGCAGATGGCAAGATCTAAGTGTCTTATCAGAGTCCAACACTGGGCTGACCAGCTACTTACATGGCAGTTAGCAAACACCATGGCAGGTTAGGGGTAATGCCACTGGAAGGCTTATTTTGGATTTCTCAGCCTCTATCCACAATTCTTATGGACATAAGACTCCTTCCCGACCAGCTAATTAACAAAGCAGCCAATGTTCAGAGCTCCTTTCACTTATATTACTCAACACATTTCTCCTCATCTCTATTCCCCCCCAGCCCCCGCCCAAACTTGGCATCCTATATTTATACATCAGGGTGTCCTGGTTCACTTATACAGTATGATCTGTGTGACAATCCACTTTTTGTCCCTTAGATGTCCCATCCCTATTCTCTCACACTTCAACTCCATGTTAGCCTTAGATACCAAGGCCTCTGTCCATCTGAAAGTACTGAAAATTCAGATGTAAGAGTGACAGACCAAAAGCACCTAAGCTCAATTTGTTAACAGAGACATGGTTGGCTGACCCATTTTCCAAATGAAATGTGGTTCCACTTTAAAAGTCAAGGCTGTCATAAAAATGCCACAGAAACTGAGAATTTCACTTATATGTAGAAACCCTTCTTCAAAATTAGAATTTGGCTGTGTGCAGCTTAAAAAGCAAAATAGGCCAAAGCACATGAAAGAGGTCAACCACGATTATTTTCCCCCACAATAAGTGGTTTTAACTCAGACCACGTTCCACATTCAGTCAAGTCCAAAAAAAGAAGTGGTCCATGTCTCACTGCATTAAGTGTAGCATTTACAACGTGTCTATCATCTTGGTTCACGACAGTGGGAGCCTTCCGTTACATTTTACACTCCTTCAGTCACAGAGCTGTGAGAAGTTTGGTCACAAAAAATGATACAGCATCGCTTCTGTTCCCTCAAAATGCACCTCCCAAACCATGGCTCTGGGAAGCTCTCTGAATCTTTTGATAAATGATTCTACACTGATATGGCAACAGATGTTGAAGGGCTTACTATTCCTCTTTCTAGAGGATGATATTGCACCCTTCACTGGGGCTTGCTAGAGATCTGATGCCTCAAATAGTGGGAAGTTAGCAGTGGGGGGTAGGGGTAGTGGTCTTCAACAGGCAGTGTTCTTGTGACCCTTCATGTATCGTGGCAATCTTTGCAACCCAGACAATTCCAGCTGGTACTTTGCCTTTTCAATTCAACAGAAAAACATGGGAGTGAATCCTGCCCCTAATGGAGGCAGAGTCAGAGAAACAAGGGTGATTTCTTGAGGTTTTATGAGGTTCTTTGAGGGTTTCTCATGAGGTAAACTTGACACACACTCATCGGAAGCCTTGACTAGAGCTGAAGGATCTGCTTCTAAGATGATGCATTCACAGTACTGGCTCGGTGCTGGTTGTTGGCAGGAGGCCTCAGTCCTTTACTTTGTGAACCTCTCACATGGCTGCTTGAGTGTCTTTAATGACATGGCAGGTGCCTTCCCCCAGAAAGTGATCCCAAAATGTTGTATAATTTAACTCAGAAGTCACACTGCACCAATTCTGCATGTCCTATTGGTTACACTGGTCAGCCATATCCAGTGTGGAGGTGGGAGGGACTACACAAGAGTGAATACCAGGAGGTGAGGATCACTGGGGGCCATCTTAGAAGCTGCCTATCACAAATATATAGTTGATTCTTAGGCAACACAGGGGCTAGGGGTGCTGACCCCTGCATAGTCACAAATCCATGTATAACTTTTGGCTCTCTAAAAACTTAACTACCAATAGCCTATTATTGGCCAGAAACTTTACTGATAACATAAACAGTTGACTAAAATATATTTTGTATATGTATCATATACTATATTCTTACAATAAAGCTAAAAATGTTAGAAAATCATAAGGAATAAAACATAAATTTACAGTACTATACTTTATTAAGAAAAATCCACATATAAGTGGATCTGTGCAATTCAAATCCTTGTTGTTCAAAGGTCAACCGTTTATCAAAAATTATAGGATATTGTGGGGGTACCTGGGTAGCTCAGTTGGTTGAGCATCTGACTCTTGATTTCAGATCAGGTCGACATCCCAGGGTCATGGGATCGAGCCACACATTGGGCTCCATGCTGAGTATGGCGTCTGCTTAAGACTCTCTCTCTCTCTCTCTCTCTCTCTCTCTTCCCCCTACCTCTTTCCCGTTTGCACACACACACCCTCTCTCTAAAATAAAATAAATTTAAGAAAATTAAAAAAATTATACAATACTATGCATGCTGTCAGTAACAGTGTTTTTCACTAATTAGTTCATTATCATTGCCCCATGTCAGAATGTTTTATGTCATCATTTTTAGTGGCTGCATAATAGTCTATTGTGTGGACACACTGAAAGTTAATTCTGTAATTATGAACATTTACTTCTAACCTTTTATCACATAATGAATACTGTGATGAGCATCCCCATACATTTATTCACATACTACTTCTGAAATAAATTTAAAAGAAGGAAACACTGATATCCAAGATAATTTATTCTACTTGTATATCAGACCATTAAAAGGATTGCACATAATTCCTCGACACTTGGCCTTTATAATTACCATTTTACAAAAGCTCAAAGTCTTTTTTTTCCCCAAACATGAGCTTCTGTGAGAGGTTTCAGATTAATTTTGGAATGTTAACAAGAGCTTAAGGCAGACTAACCCAAACATGCAAACGCTCTTGTTTTCTGTTTAAGGGTGACAATTAATGAACAACTTTTTGTTAACTATTTATTTGGAGAAATCATTACATCTACTTTAAAAGTTTTTTTATTATTACAAATGTACATCTGAGAGAGAGATTTTTCCAATGGTTTGGCTGTTTGCTATGACATTCTAATTCCTTATATACTGATTGAGAATATCCAGATAGAGAGATCAGTGTTCAAAGAAGCAGTCCTTAGGGCTATTATCAACTCCTTGTCTCACTCATCAGATGGTAAAAAGTGAGAGCTTTTGATTTAGATAAACTTTGAATTTATTATAAAATGGTGAACTTATTTTCTATCAATTCAGAGAAAGCACACACAAGATCTCAAAACTTCAATCATCAAATACGTTCTCAAAGAGATTTCTGTCACATGAGATCAAAAGAGAACTCAAGCTTCCATCACTCTGCTGCCATATTTACTCATGTATTTAACATTTGCCAAGTGGATTTGGGTCAATTTAAGAAACTGTAAATAAATATTGATACATCATAACAGAAGCTATTACTCACATTCTAAGTAAACCACTGATTCTAATTTATTCACAATTTTGCAGTGGCATCATTCCATGGAGAAAATTAGATTTTTACATATCAGAGCAAATCACAAAGCCAAAATGTCAACTTCATACATCAGGCAATTACTTGTAGTGTTTATTTTGGGGAAAATTTTCTACATATATTTACTTAGAAAGCTGCACGGGTCCTCCAAAATAAATAGGGGCTATAATTCTTGCCAAAAAATCCACAGTTCCAGAGAGCTACTCATCAATTTCTAGTAGCATTAATGAGGAAAGGCGCTGAGACAGTCATTCACACTGTCTTTATGATAAGAGTAACCTACAGGGCAAATCAAGATTAAGGACAAGGACAAGACTAATGGTTTGGAAGCCTCCTCTTTTTTTAAATCAATCATCTGAAATCTGCATTTACTACCTAAAGTCCCCACAGAGCACTAGAACCTTCAGAGAAGAGGGAGAATTGGTCCTGACAACATCACTGAAATCTTTTTTAGGGTTGGAATGGTCTCTTTATGGGTGCAGAAGGATCTTATGTTCCCACACACTGGGGGGTAGGTTGGCTAGTTCTCCATTGTAGGGACTGTTCTAAGCATTACAGGATGTTTAGCAGCATCCCTGGACTCTCTTCCTAGTTGTGACAACAAACCATGTCTTCAGATATTGCCAAATGTTTCCCAGAAGGTGGAAAAATTATCTCTCATTGAAAAATTCTGTCTTGATAGGACAGTCTTCTCTCTTAAAAAAATTTTTTTTTAAATCTTTATTTATTTTTGAGAGAGAGACAGACAGAATGCAAGCGGGGGAAGAACACAGAGAGGGAGACACAGAATCCGAAGCAGGCTCCAGGCTCTGAGCTGTTAGCACAGAGCCCAGTGCAAGGCTCAAACCCATGAACAGTGAGGTCATGACCTGAGCCAAAGTCAGAAGCTTAACCAAGGGAGCCTCCCAGGCACAACCCAGATAGTCTTCTCTCTTAAAGATACATTTTATTCTTAAGGGCTTTACCATGCATGTATTACATCTTTCACATGGCATCAAGGTGTGGGGGTCATCCTTAAGCTGGAAAACATGCCAATGAGCTAGCTGAGGAGTCTAGAACACCTTGATGGGATTTCCCCAGGATGTGTGTTTTTCAGGTTGGTGCCATCATGTTCCATGGGTAGTGGCTGATTTTAAATAGCCAGGGGGTAGGATTCTGCTTAGGCAAGGTGGGTTCATTCCGATGGGTTCCTCTCAATTAGCCACATGTTATGTGGCTACAAGCCTTTGCTCATTTTTTCTTATAAGCTGAGGCTTCGTTTGAAAAAAGTACATTTCAACATGATGAATTAAGGGAGATAAAATAACCTTAAGTAAACAGAACTTCTGCCTTTCCCAGGGTGCAAGAAATGGCTTTTGCCTAGTCAGAATCTTCCAGGGTGGCCACCGGACACGGCTTTGGGCAAAAGAAGTTAAAAGAATGTTAGCATGACCAAAGATCAGTTTTCTTCCTAAACAACAGAAAATAACTGAAAAGAGGCCAAAAGACTTACTAAATTTCCCTTTTCTTGTAATATGGATTTCTTCCTTATCTGCTTAGATTGTTTTCTCCCTTTTTTCTACTTGCAAGAACAGGAAAGATTCGTAGCAAATTAGAAAAAAAAATGGCACTATGTTATTTAAATGTAGCATTAAGCCTTTTAGTTTCTGTTGACCTAGTAGGTGGGCCTAATTTATAACATTTCATAATGTACTTACTGTATATTTGATCCAATTGAGATAAAAATGATTTAAAGGGGGGAAGTGAATTTAACTGGATTGAATTTGGAATCCTCACACCCCCTAATGTCATGCCTGCTCTTCACTCCTGATACCCACAGCCCAGATGCCTGAGAAGCCCCATCCGTGCCACTGCGGAAGAGTCTCTGAGATACCACTTGCAACAAACCAGTCAGCAGCACAGCAGAGAGCCTGAACACATCAGGCTCCCCATTATCCCAGGTGTAGACCTTCATAACTGCCTGTTAACTATGCCAGTTGCCTTTGGGTGGCTCACCTGCCACATCACGGAAGGGCTGATTTCCTTCCACCTGATCTAGAGATCTTCATCCGGCCTCTGGCTTATTCCACCCCTCTGCCAGACTCTCATTAACCAAAAGAAAAAATTTCCTTCCAGACTTCATCTTCTGATCCAGCCAGATGGTAGATAAATAAATAACAGAGCAAAGAGGAAAAACATACTTGCTTTTGCTTAATAAAATACTGACAGTATCTGATGTTGTCACAGGAAATATTCAAATGTCAACCGCAGTCAAGTATTCACAGTGCATGGAAGGAAGGCCTAGAGGGAGGCATTTTCACTCAGCCTCCGGTTTTCATGGCACAGAAGACTGGAGGCAGTTCTGAGGGCTTTGAGAGCTCTGGAGAAGTCAAGGAAACTCAAGGCATTAAACCAAAGTGAAAGAGTTTCATCCTGTTGGGGTGACATTGGTTTGGTATTCTCTAGAAAGGACTGCCTGTAAACAAAATTCAAAATGTGATAGACCTTTGCTTGAATGTAATGGCATCCTAGCCCCGGCTGGGCAGACCTTTCTTAGATAGAAGAAACTGTGAGCCACTGCTCAGAAATTTCTGCTTGAGTCTGTGCCATGACAATATATGTCTGCTGATGAATCAGAATGTTCTTTGGTCAGAAAGAGAAAACTGTGTGAAAATACGCATTTTCCCTTTAGCCCAAGCTGTCCAGGAACACAGCCCAAATCAGTATCCAACTGTTTAATACCATTGTCCTAGGTGCCAGGGAGAAAACTGCTGTGTATACCTCCTTTAGATAGTCTCTGTTTTGATATTATTCTTACAAGGAAGAACAGTAAGACTGGTAAAAGCTGGTAATAATTTTAGAAGAATCCAGGGCTAGAAATTCAACCTAAATTTTAATAGGCAACTCTGTATCCCTTCTCAGATGTCACTGACATGTACAGAAGTGCCATGATGGTCACATAATTGTTTTTATTGATTCATCCAGGCAAACCATCTGAATTCTGCTTGGCAATATTTTGCCACTCTAGTTCAAGTTATTGGAAACATTTGCATTTTTATTCCTTTCTTTATTCTTCTCTCTGCTTTCTTCAATAAATATAGTATGCCTCAAGTGCCCACAAAGTGCCAGGCACTGTGCTGCCTACTAGGAGTTAGCAAAATACAAGGTGAGTCTTGCCTAATGGAGCTTAGAGCCTAGTTGGATGAG
The DNA here is from genome assembly GCF_018350215.1 of Panthera leo. Taxonomy (NCBI): domain Eukaryota; kingdom Metazoa; phylum Chordata; class Mammalia; order Carnivora; family Felidae; genus Panthera; species Panthera leo. Next base: position 44,642,330 of record NC_056684.1, on the reverse strand, counting down.
AGACAATAATCAAATAATCTCACAAACCAAACCGGAAAAGTACAATGCTATTACATTCTACAAGTAAGAGATATATATTGCTACCTGAGTACATAACTGAAGATTTGCTATAAGGTGGGCAATCAGGGAAGGCCTCCCTGAGGAAGTGATGACTGAACTGTGTTGAAATGAAGAGAAGACTGATGATAATAAAAAATAATTAGATAGCACTACAGACCACGAAAAGTTCTACATGTATTGTTGTACTTAATCCTCACTCATAATTTAACACATATTTGAGCTTTGAATATGGGACTGATGAGGGGTAGCCTTTGGATCTCTCTTTGAAAGAGAGAAACTGGTAGCACCAAAGGGTATGGTACCTGGCTGAGAATCATAGTAATTAGCAATGACTAAGGACCTGAATTTCTGTATTTCTACAAATGTGTCAGTGGCATTATAAGTAACGATATACATAATGTCACAAATATGAGGAAAACAACCTTTCAGACATTTATCAATTTCTTCCACTCTTGTAGGTACTTTTTAAAAAATTTATTTATTTATTTTAAAAAATTTTTTAATGTTTGTTCATTTTTGACAGAGAGAGACAGAATGCGAGTGGGGGAGGGGCAGAGAAAGAGGGAGACAGCACAAAGCCTGATGTGGGGCTCAAACTCACAGACCATGATATCATGACATGAGCCAAAGTTGGCCACTTAACTGAGCCACCCAGACGCCCCTTTATTTTTATTTATTTATTTATTTATTTATTTATTTATTTATTTATTTTAATATATGAAATTTATTGTCAAATTGGTTTCCATACAACACCCAGTGCTCATCCCAAAAGGTGCCCTCCTCAATACCCGTCACCCACCCTCCCCTCCCTCCCACCCCCCATCAACCCTCAGTTTGTTCTCGGTTTTTAACAGTCTCTTATGCTTTGGTTCTCTCCCACTCTAACCTCTTTTTTTTTTTTCTTCCCCTCCCCCATGGGTTTCTGTTAAGTTTCTCAGGATCCACATAAGAGTGAAACCATATGGTATCTGTCTTTCTCTGTATGGCTTACTTCACTTAGCATCACACTATCCAGTTCCATCCACGTTGCTACAAAGGGCCATATTTTGTTCTTTCTCATTACCATGTAGTACTCCATTGTGTATATAAACCACAATTTCTTTATCCATTCATCAGTTGATGGACATTTAGGCTCTTTCCATAATTTGGCTATTGTTGAGAGTGCTGCTATAAACACTGGGGTACAAGTGCCCTTATGCATCAGTACTCCTGTATCCCTTGGGTAAATTCCTAGCAGTGCTATTCCTGGGTCATAGGGTAGGTCTATTTTTACTTTTTTGAGGAACCTCCACACTGTTTTCCAGAGTGGCTGCACCAATTTGCATTCCCACCAACAGTGCAAGAGGGTTCCCGTTTCTCCACATCCTCTCCAGCATCTATAGTCTCCTGATTTGTTCATTTTGGCCACTCTGACTGGCGTGAGGTGATATCTGAGTGTGGTTTTGATTTGTATTTCCCTGATAAAGAGCGACGTTGAGCATCTTTTCATGTGCCTGTTGGCCATCCGGATGTCTTCTTTAGAGAAGTGTCTATTCATGTTTTCTGCCCATTTCTTCACTGGGTTATTTGTTTTTCGGGTGTGGAGTTTGGTGAGCTCTTTATAGATTTTGGATACTAGCCCTTTGTCCGATATGTCATTTGCAGATATCTTTTCCCATTCCATTGGTTGCCTTTTAGTTTTGTTGGTTGTTTCCTTTGCTGTGCAGAAGCTTATTTTCATAAGGTCCCAGTAATTCATTTTTGCTTTTAATTCCCTTGCCTTTGGGGATGTGTCGAGTAAGAGATTGCTATGGCTGAGGTCAGAGAGGTCTTTTCCTGCTTTCTCCTCTAGGGTTTTGATGGTTTCCTGTCTCACATTCAGGTCCTTTATCCATTTTGAGTTTATTTGTGTGAATGGTGTGAGAAAGTGGTCTAGTTTCAACCTTCTGCATGTTACTGTCCAGTTCTCCCAGCACCATTTGTTAAAGAGACTGTCTTTTTTCCATTGGATATTCTTTCCTGCTTTGTCAAAGATGAGTTGGCCATACGTTTGTGGGTCTAGTTCTGGGGTTTCTATTCTATTCCATTGGTCTATGTGTCTGTTTTTGTGCCACCAGACGCCCCTTTAAGTTTATTTTTTAATTTAAATCCAAGTTAGTTAACATACAGTGTAACAACGATTTCAGGAATAGAATTTAGTGATTCATCAATTATATTCATCATATATCACCCAGTGCTCATCCCAACAAGTGGCCTCCTTTAATGCACTTTGAAACAACATTCATTCATTTATGTTATATTCTCAGTACCACTGAGGATTAGTACTAGAAGAATTGTTCCAACCTCTTCATCTTACACTTCAGGAAGTAAAATCTCTGCCTCACTTTTTAAATACATTACAATTTAGGCTCATCATTAAGTCAAGCCTTTCTCCCAGTTTGTCCAAGTTTGACTTCTCATTGTACATGGATCAAAGTTCCAAGATCACTTTCAGCAGATAATTTAAGGTAAAATTTAACGATATGGTTGGTTTTTGAGACAAGTAGAACTCCTCTTCGCCAAATCAGCACCTTGGAGGAACCTGGCTGTGCTACTTGGTGACATGAACAGAAGGCTCCAAAGCAAAGTGTCTGGCTCTGTAGCTCCTTCTCTGGGATAATTAGGCCCAGTATTTGCATGACAAGGGGAGGCAGTTCTTCTCAAATATAATCCCAACACCTCTCTTCCAAGGGAGAAATATATGTTGGGGTCAAAGAATTTAGAGAGGAGGCCAGTTGTTCTGATTACTGATGGTGATGTCACTGGTCACCTATTTAAGCTACGCTTGATTCCTAGGTTATGTCCCGTCTTCGTCTCAGCTTTTACTGGCAGTCACCTGCATTCCCATAGCTCACCCATCTGATTCTGAGTTTAAACCATGCCATGCCAAGGGGGAATCACTCATATTTGAGGCATACTTTTTGTTTCCTTGAATTTTAAAGGTTATCTTCTTGAGGCTGTGCCTCCAATCTAATTGTGTGAAAAGGTAAAAGATAGTGTACAAAGATGTAATCTAATCACTAACAGGTGAGATTAATGCCAGTCTCAGAATCAGTGCCTGGATTCTTTTATTTCTATGGTCATATATGATCTAAAATTAAAAATAATGTAAATGAATTCAAATTAATGGTTAATTTTAGAATAAAATGAACACAAAACAACATCATTTAAGGAACAAAAAAAAAAAAACCATTAAGGAATTAATTTCTTAGTTTAAGGCCCTTAAGAAATAAGGAAAATGGAAGAAGAGAAAACTAACTATTGGAATACTCACAATTCAGTGAAATAGTTACCACTCTCATTTTTTTTTTTTCAGGTGAAGAAATAAAAGCTCAGAGAAATTAAGTAATACAGTTTCTAGACACTGAGCTTTTTTTTTTTTTTTTTTCTTAAGTAGGCTTCATCCCAGAAGAGCACAGAGCCCAATGTGGGGCTTGAACTCACGACCTGAGATCAAGACCAGAGCCTAGATCAAGAGTTGGCTACTTACCTGACTGGGCCACCCAAGCACCCTTAGACACTGAACTTCTTAAGTGCAAGGACTATATTCTATTTATCTATTTATCTGTCATCCAGCCCTATATCTCCCACACAGTAGTTGCTCAGTGAATGTTTCATGATTAGCAGAGTAAATCAGCAGATCTCAGATCTGGACACGGATCTATCAGACTCAAAATCCCATGTTCTTGCTGGTCCCCATGCCTCCACCATTGCTACAGAAATGAGAAAACACTGTTGAAATTCAGGTAGACAAATAAAACACTACTTTCAGATTTTCTCAATTGAATTTTATAAACCTTTATTGAGCACTTCGCCACACATGATGGGAGATACAAAAACCATGGAAGGCATGGTGTTTCTGTTGGAAGACTTTCCATTATAGCTGACAGAAAAAATCCAGATGGTTCACAGACAAGTAAGAGAAGCATCTGAAGGCAGCTTAACTATATAAAAGAATGTTGGATTGAGTAAAAAAGAGGAAAAACTTGTGTGGAATTAGGTATGGGACAAGTATTCAAGAAGGAAATAGAATCTTAAACCTGGGCCTCCTGAGAAGTGTATGGAGGAGGGAGGGAACCGAAGCTGAGAAAAGTTTTGAATGACAGTGTATGGATACGGGGAGGCCCAGGTCTGATTAGGTCAGATTCTTAGTTGGGACAAATGATCCTAAATCAGAAAGGGAGAACATAAGGCTTGTTGCCTTGAATCACAGCTTGGGACACTTGGGTTCAATCTGGTAAGCCTGTGTCCACTCCCGAGGGAGCACGCAGGCATACTTTAAGAGGATGACTATGGCAGTACCACACCAACAGGAAATTTGGAAAACAGGGTTTTTTTGTTTGTTTTTTTTAAAGTAATCTCTCCGCCCAACATGGTGCTCAAACTTACAACCCCAAGATCAAGAGTCACATGCGCTATGGACTGGGCCAGCCCGGTGCCCCCAGAATACAGTTTTAAATAACTAAGAGACAAAGGAAAACAGTTTCAGTGGTTGCAAGGGCAGAATCCATCAATAACAAAATCTTTCACAGAACTTTGGTTATTGCCACTCACATAGATCATTCTTTTGGATATTTTTTTTACTGATTCATAAGTTTTGGTAACATGAAGATAGTATCATACCTCGTTATGATAGAAATGTGAGGGAAAACATGCTTCCCAGGCAATTAGTAAATTGTTTCTACCTTTGGGGATTCTTGAGAATATTATTTATTTACCTAGTTCACATTCCCATAATTATAAAATGTTAGTACTGGAAAGCATAGAAAACTTAGAAAGCATAGTCCAATCCCCTTATTTAAGAGAAAATGACCTTGACCCAGTAAGGTCATGTGTTCCTCCAAGATCACACAGTTAATTAGTAGCCATTAGGTTTTATTCCCTGGAGCCAGGGTAACAATTGCTTCAGGTTCTTCTATAAACTGAGTTCATTTTGTAAATAACAGTTGCCCTTAAACAGATGTACAAGCCACTACACAATGATTCTGTTGTCGGGAGTTTCTTCCTCCCCTGAAGTTTGATCTCACTTTTCTGTGGTTGAGGATTACATCTTTACTCATTTCTGTGCATTCAGCACTTAGCATCATGGCTGGCACATAGCAGGCACTCGGTATGTTTTTGTTGAGAGAAGCTGAATTTAAATCACTGATTTTCATTTCCTTGCTCCTGGAGACTTCTGTGACATTTTTTTTTTTTTAAATAAAAGAATCATGGCACAAAAACAGACACATAGACCAATGGAATAGAATAGAGACTCCAGAATTAGACCCACAAAAATATGGCCAACTAATCTTTGACAAAGCAGGAAAGAATATCCAATGGAAAAAAGGCTGTCTCTAACAAATGGTCCTGGGAGAACTGGACAGTAACATGCAAAAGGATGAAACTTAGACCACTTTCTTACACCATTCACAAAAATAAACGCAAAATGGATGAAGAATCTGAATGTGAGACAGGAAACCATCAAAACCCTAGAGGAGAAAGCAGGAAAAAACCTCTCTGACCTCAGTCGCAGCAATTTCTTACTTGACACATCTCCAAAGGCAAGGGAATTAAAAGCAAAAATGAACTATTGGGGCCTCATGAAGATAAAAAGCTTCCGCACTGCAAAGGAAACAATCAACAAAACTGAAAGGCAACCGACGGAATGGGAAAAGATATTTGCAAATGACATATGGTTAGTATCCAAAATCTATAAAGAACTCACCAAACTCCACACCCGAAAAACAAATAATCCAGTGAAGAAATGGACAGAAGACACTTCTGAATGAATAGACACTTCTCTAAAGAAGACATCAAGTTGGCCAACAGACACATGAAGAGATGCTCAACGTCACTCCTCATCAGGGAAATACAAATCAAAACCACACTCGGATATCACCTCACGCCAGTCAAAGTGGTTAAAATGAACAAATCAGGAGACTATAGATGCTGGCAAGAATGTGGAGAAACGGGAACCCTCTTGCACTGTTGGTGGGAATGCAAACTGGTGCGGCCGCTCTGGAAAACAGTGTGGAGGTTCCTCAAAAAATTAAAAATAGATCTACCCTATGACCCAGCAATAGCAGTGCTAGGAATTTACCCAAGGGATACAGGAATACTGATATGCATAGGGGCACTTGTACCCCAATGTTTGTAGCAGCACTCTCAACAATAGCCAAATTATGGAAAGAGCCTAAATGTCCATCAATTGATGAATGGATAAAGAAGTTGTGGTTTATATATACAATGGAATACTACTTGGCAATGAGAAAGAATGAAATATGGCCTTTTGTAGCAATGTGGATGGAACTGCAGAGTGTGATGCTAAGTGAAATAAGTCATACAGAGAAAGATACCATATGTTTTCACTCTTATGTGGATCCCCAGAGACTTAACAGAAGACCATGGGGGATGGGAAGAAAAAAAAAAGTTAGAGAGGGAGGGAGGCAAACCATAAGAGACTCTTAAAAACAGAATAAGCTGACGGTTCATGAGGGGTGGGAGGGAGGGGAAAGTGGGTGATGGGCATTGAGGAGGGCACCTGTTGGGATGAGCACTGGGTGTTGTATGGAAACCAATTTGACAATAAATTTCATATTAAAAAAATAAATGAATAAAATAAAAGAATCATCAGACCATTAAACTGGAACCAACCAGAGAGATTAAACCTTGTTCTACAAGTAAAGACACTAAAGTCCATAGAAGGTAAATGATGAATCCCAAAGATAGCACTCAAGGTAGGTCCCAAACCTTCTTCTCCAGATTACATAATTTTCTCTTGGGTGAAAAATATTACAATTTTCAACATTTCTATGTGGGACAGACTCCAGATTATCAACTCTTTAAGGGGGAACAAAAGTATTTTTGTGCTTCCATACAAAACTCATGGCTAGCAAGTAGGATGATGAAAAGTCTTTGATGGCCAAATGATTCAGTGAGAATTTCTGGGAAGAATTTTCTCAATGGGGATGAACTTGGGCTCAATTGGAAAAAAATCTCATTAGTAGGAAACACTGACCCTGAAAGATGCAATGGAATCAGAGCTGGAAAAAGGGCAGGATGATTGGGCCATAGACATAGATTTGGTCCATTCTTGTACAAATCATTTGCTCTACTCTGTGCCTTAGCCAACAGAAACACCCTTACCCCTAACCCCCAGCCCATTCCCTACCAACTCATGACCTAGAAGAATCAAATGTGAGCATGGGACTGGCTTAGGCCAACTTGTCACTGGGACTGGAAAACAGCACTCCCTCATGTCAGGCTAACTGGTCAGAGCATCCTCTCCTAACACAAAGGACTGGCCGTTAATCCTTCATGAGTGGAAGGTCAAACAGGGGCTGCCCTGCAAGGCTCTGCTGGTTTCATTCCATTTCCTGAGTCCTTAAACTCTCTTTACACTGACAATGTCTATTGGAGGAGCCATGGGCTCAGGTGGTTCTAGAAGCCACCTGGTCAGTGACAGAGCACTCACAAAAACTTTGGCCCTTAAATGGGCATGTATATTAGTTTGCTCAGCTGCCATAACAAGAGAGCACAGACTGGTGTATCATTTTCTCACAGTTCTTGAGGCTAGAAGTACAAGATGAAGGGGTCAGCAGGTTTGCTTTCTCCTGAGGCCTCTCTTCTTGGCCTGCAGATGGTCACCTTCTCCTTGTGTCCCTGAATGGCATTTTCTCTGTGTGTGTGAGTCGTTGGTGCCTCTCCCTCTTCTCATAAGGACACCAGTCCTATTGGATTAGGGCCCTACCCTGATGACCTCATTTAACCTTAATCACCTCTTTAAGAGTCCTATCTCCAATATCGTCCTGCTGGAGGGTGAGCTTCAACATCTGAATTTGGAGACACATAATCCAGTCTGTAACAGAGGAAAACCAGCTTCTCTTCTCTCCAGTCATCACTGTGTCTCCTGTAAATACCACTTACTCAGCTTGGTGTTTTCTCAAAGAGACAATTGTGACTAATTTAGAAACCAATGAGGAAAATCACCTGTTAATTGAGATCTTAAGGAAAGTTCTGCAAATTGTGATCAAACGGGGGGGTGGGAGGGGATGCAAAGAAAATCACATTGCCAACAGGAGTAAAAGGGTGTTTGTGGGACATTCTGCAAAAGCAGGAGGCAAAAAAAAAAAAAAAAAAAAAAAAAAACCACAGTGAGGAGAGGAAGCAAGGCTCAGCTCCCTCAACAGAAGAGAGCGGCTTCACTGGCAGGCTGTGGAGAGTACGCCTTGTCTGCCTGATTTACACAGGTAGAGAGAGAATGGTTGGGAGGCTGTAGGCCTGCTCAGCCAAACGCCCATGTGTGCATGAAATTAGAATGTCAACATTTGATTCATGCTGCCAAGCTGTGGCTGTGAAACAAATTATGTCAGTGGGTGGCAACCGCAATATTAGTCTAAGCAGATAACGTGTAACTATAAAGAGGGGCCCCATCTTCCAGCTTTCTCTCTATTATTATTTTAATATCAACATTGTTAGACCTAGATTTTTGAGAAAAAGGAAGAGGTTTTATGTGGAGGCATGGATTCCTTAGGAAGGGACTCTGCCATTCATTCGAGTTTTGCTCCCAGCCCTAAATTTTGAAATTTAGGAGTCAGGTGAGACAATGATGAATTTTACAAGCCACTGCCCCCACCCCCTCCACTCAACTGAGTTCAAAGTGCCTGTGCCATTTGTGGGGTAATCTAAACCACAATTAAATAATCTGCCTCTTCTAAGGAGCCTTGGATTCCTGGGCAGTAGCTAGGAACTTTATCCTTAAATTCATTTCCATGTAAAGGGAAGGGGCAAGCATCTTGAAAGTCTTTGCACAGTGAGCAAATTCTTCCACCGTACTTCCTAGGTTCCATACACAGTACCTTTGCCACAGTGAGGTCTATGCAGATGTTGGTGTTAAAACCTGCTACTTTCTACTCAATTGATTTAAGCTCAGTGCATATTTAAAATCAATTTTAAATGAAATAAGGTTGGAAATTTGCTGAGGAATTTCACATGAAAAGTAGGGGTTTTGTTGGTGTGCTTTTTCTTTAACATTTTCTCAGTGAAGCTTCAGCTGTCTACAACTTAAACTTGGCCCATGAGATCACAATTTTCCCATGAAATGAGGCGCACATCCATCTCCATTTGAGGCCCACTTCTTTAACTACCAATACGGCAAAACATCAATTCGAAGTTTTATTCCATTACAAACACCCATGTAGTTAAAGTTAATGCTGTGAAAAATCCAACTTGTAGCAGGGAAATGTTTATAGAAGCAGCATTCACTTAGCAGCTGAACGAGGCCAAGATGGCTAGCGGCAGGATTAACATGCACAGAGAATACTGAAAGGTTCTGTGGGGGAAAGGGGTCCTGGAGGATAGAAGTGTCACTTAAAAACCCATATATTAGTTTAAAATAGTTTTCCTTCCAATCGCGAGAGTATTGTCTCATCTCTTCTCAGTTAAACGTGAATACCTGTGACAGTCCCCATCTTTCTCTTCTGGAGTTCTCATGTCCCACTCATGTATACCCGTGTCTAAGACTCAACAGAGGCTTGCTCTTGCACTTGCATAGGTTGTACTTTTTTTCTGCTAAGGTATGAAGGCCTGAGATCTTTATCAAGAGACCTGTGGGGAGAACAAACTTTAAAATTTACCAAAGAAACTTTTGGCACTATCATTTTATATCACAGCTCTGTGGTACGAGATGGGAAGTAACACCAAGGCAATATAATTCGGAAGCGGACTCTGAAATTGCTTGCCTTCTTGGCATATTTCGCATGTCACACTGACTGACCAGGCTCCTATTTGAGCTGGATGCAGTTTGATATAAACTCACAAAGGAGCAAAACAGATTTCTTGAAACTAGGAGTCGTAGACCAGGGAGCCATGGAATTTCTACTTTGTCTCCACCACCAAACCCACCGATGGGCTTTGCCTACGTATAAAATTCCTTGGCTGAAATGACCTCATTGTCTGAGACATTTGTGAAAAAGCTGCCTGGGTGGAAGGTCTCTGAAATTGGTCATTGTAAGAGGGAAAGGTCTGAGGTAAAATGCCGGTTTGACCCACCAGTCTGGGCTATTGCTTCAGCCATGGCTATTGATGCAGAAATGTGTTCTACCCCTTGCCTCTCAAGGAAGAATTTCCACTTTGAAATTTCATTCATTCTGAAAACACCCCTCGGGTAGGCCATATTTCCTCTGCATTCAGATGATGTCAGAGCCTGCCATCCATTTTAAAGCCTTAACATCTTCAGCAGCCATATATCATATCCTGCCGTTTATTTCAAAACTATTCACAGACCAAAGGGAATACTTTCTCTTTATGGGGGCAATTGCAGGCTTGTAACTTCTTCCTCCTCTGAACACCAGGGAATAAAGTTGGCATTATCATCTGAAGTTAGCTGTCCAATGCATTTAATGCTTTATCAGGAGAAGTAGGAACAAAATTACTCTCATCACTCCATGTCGGGAAAGTAGATTTGGGTTCTCCACCATGTAAGGAATTAACAGTATTCCTTCCACCAGACATGGAAAAAATCAGGAGACCAGAGAATGGAATAAACAATATTTTGATGTAAACAGATTATCAACATGAGTGGAATGACCGTCTGGTCACCCGGGGGGTTTATTCAGTTAACACTTCCACCCCTTAAAGACAATGGTGTGCAATCAATGCATATAGGGCCTTTCAGGCGCGTTGCTAAGTGATACGCAGTGTCAACAGAAAAATGCCGGATGTACAGAGGACAGCTCCAGGCCCAAGAGAGATCAACACCCTCTGATGATATTTTAAACTTAATTCAGTGCCCGATGAAGATTGTGACAGGTTCCGTGGCCAGAGCAGAAAAGATGTTTGCACTTCAAAATCCGACTTCGTAAAGTTGCTCTGCTGTGTGCAAAGAGTGTTTAATTTGGTAACAAGTGAATCGTGGCCCAAAGAGTAGTTGGTTCAAATAGGAAAAGGCACCCAGCAGGGGCATCCTGAATATTCATTTCTTGCAAGGCACAGCAGTCATTTTACAATCTCAGCATCAGTATCAGAGCTGATCATTTGTCTCAGATTGTCTATGCATTCTCTCATTTTTTCATCTCTAAAATCTATTTTAGGAACAGCCCCCAAAGCTATTTGCAACAGCTTCTTCAGAAATTCTAAAGAAAGGAAAGAAACTTGAATAGGATCACATCACCCCATACAACCATGAAAACCTATTTTGTGGGGCATTCTTGAAACCAGCCCAGAAGCTCTTAAGAGTTTTTGTATTTATTTACCCATTTCTTTCTCTCCCTTCTCCCTCCCCTTGATGGATTTTTATATTCAAATGCAAAAGATTTCCATGTGCACTAAAGATCCATTTACGTATGGGTTTAGAAGATCATGTCATGATGCCGAGAAATGCAACTTTTTCATAAACAGATGTTTACAAATTCAGTCTTTGTACCAGGAAAAGCACACTCATCACAAAGGGCCTGTTTTCCATATTTGGAGGCAAAACCCTTTTGAAAAAAAAAACACAAAAAGACAAAAACCTCATGTCCCTAAAATCCGGGAAGCGTTAAACTTCAGATATATTGCGCCTCAAAGTCACCAAACCTGTAAAATGTTTTCCTAGCTAGACACTGGTGGGTCCTGCATGCATGCCCTGGGTTGCTGCTGACAACAAACCCTTGCTTGCACAGGCCCGGAGAGTTGTGTAGATGAGAGGTTGGTGAGGGACACAATCAATTTATTCAGTTCAGGACTCTCTATTCACCTAGTGGAACACAAGCTTTTTAAGAGCTCAAGTCACATAATTTTCAGTGGGCAGGTTTGTCCTCTTTTGTCCTCAAGAGTTTGGTCTGTTTATTAAACCAATAAGAGCCACAGAGCATTTTGTCTAATGGGCTAAAAACTCCAAAAGCAGGAGTATATTAACACAGATTGAGAATGGGTGGGGGAGGGGCTGGCTTCTTGACATTTTTCTTCCTGTCTTATCCACAAAGCTAATTTTATAGGGTTGTCCCTGTCATGTTTAAGCTACAGGTAGTAAGGGGGAGATTGAAGGCAGATAAAAACCACACAATAGCATTCCCATGCCTTGTTTCCTTGCCTCACGGAGGGTGGTTCTCTCTCACAGAGGCATTAAAGCGTTGTGAGGTAATGAAGAAACAGCACAGAGAAAAGCAAACAAGTTACGGCAATAATTGCATTGAGACCACCTGCCACCATCCTCCTACTCTAGGTGACTCCCTACACCAGTGCTTCTGCAATAAAGCCATGCAAACTTTTCCATAGTTTTAAAAGACAGGAGGACTTTGAGCCCTGGGTTAGTAATGTGAGTGGGCATATTACAAGAGAGTTAAGTACAGGCCATAGATATTTTTGGATTAATGATCAGGCCTAACTCATGACTGAATCTCTTTCTCATCATTGCAGCAAGAACAGGTGAAGGCTGAGTGCTGGCCAGAAGGAATTTCACTTATAAGAACTAGCTGTGGGGCCACAAATATTTATTGAAAGGCATGACATGCTTGGGTATTAGTTGAAGTTGTTAATAGAAAATGATCACAGTTTCTCCACAAATATGAAAAAGTATGAATGGGCCATAAAGTGTTGCTGAAGTTCCTAATAAAATTAGTTATGGCCTTACTCTTTAAATTTATTCCAATAAGCAAATTGCTTTTCATATATCTCCTGAACTTACCCAAACCATCACACGGGAATCAACGACAATGCTTCAGTTGTGTTGGACCCTAGTACAATAGCTGAGCATTGTAGACTATTTTTGCAGGATTCTTATAGTTTGGATAATGCTCAAACTTGGGGCCTAGCCTAGACAGACATCCACGTTTCTCTGTGGGTTAAAAACGGTTGTCTGTACAATCATTTGTGACAAAAATCCTAGTTCCTGTAGTTTGTTTATGCTGTATAAACATGCGGCTGTTCCCCCACCTTGGAGGAAGAGTTGTTTTCTACTTTTCCCCAGTAGTGGGGAAGTGTTAGTGCTGAGCCAGTCACACTCTTTCTCCTTGTCCCTCTGGTGGCCAATAGAGTACATTGATAACCAGGGTGTGAAAGCAAAGACTTCCACAGCTACCACCACAGAACCAAAGTCACCAGGCCACACTCACAGGAGTCTATGACTTCAAAAGCTTTGCCAGCATGAGCGTCGACTGGCAGAAACATGTGCTTAATTAAGTTCAGCAATTTCAGCAGGTAAAACACCAGAGCTCACCATGAAAAGACATAAGCCCCCCCCCCCCCAAACTGCCATGAAACACACCCAAAATAGGACTGTTTAATGTTTTCTATGTAAATGTGAGCCTTGGGGACATATTAATTTATTAAACTAAAACTAAGCCAGGTTACCTATTTCCAAAATTTCCCACTAATATACTGAATATATCCTTGCTTTTTTAACCTGCTTTCTCTCAGACAAGATCATTTTAGGTCTATGGTTTTCAACCCAGGCTGTACATTAGAAACTTTAAAAAATCTACAGGTGGTCAGGCAGAATTTATTTTAACAGGTCAGGGGTAGAGCCCAAGCCATGATAGTGTTGATATTCCCCAGTTAAGTACAGGGGTTAACATTCCCTCTGTTCACATTCTGTGAACAAAGAAACAAAGTACACTATTCAATCTAAGCAGCAGACATCTTTGCTTAGCTCCAGGATTGACATATTCCTAGCTGAGCCCCACTGACATATGTGATTGGAAAGAGACCCCCACAAACTGGAAGGCAGGTACAGGCATATTTAAAAGAAGGGCTTTCCCGTGAGAGATTCAAAACACTGCAGAAATGCAGAAGATGAAGAGGTGGAGCATCAGGAAAGGCTTCCTGGAAGAGGTAGCTCTTGAAATGGGCCTGCAGTACAAAGATTCCTAGGAGGCAACTGTGGGTGGGGTGAAGTCTCTGGTCAAGTACAAGCAGGGAATCCCTTTTCCAAAGGTCAGGACTCTTTTCATGAAAAGGAGAAAGTATTTCCCCTTTTTTTTCTTTTTACCATTCTCTTCTGTTTCCAGACTAGGAAAAGGAACAAAAGCTAACATTTACTATTTGTTGTGTGCCAGACATCGTTTTAAAAGCTTTGCACTGAAACCACTTAATTGTCAGAATATCTCTGTGAAGTGGGTAGTGTGCTATTACCCCCATTTTACAGAAAGGTACAATAAGGCACTCAAGACCACACGGCAACTCAATGATCATTGTCTTAACCTCTCCGCTCTTCTGCCTCTTGCAGACACTGTCACTGGCTGAAGCCACCTCTTCCACCCGCAGCTCAGAACTCATTGGCAATAGATGCTATTGCCTGGAAGGTGGCCTACCTACCATCTAAAACCAGCAGTTCTCTGGAGTTGGAAAAAGATCGCAGACCCACCCAACCACAGTTCAGATGACAAGCTAGGAGGCCCGTGGTTCATCAGAGCTCCACTGAGCACAGAAGTAGCTAAGTCTGCAGCCTCTGCCACTGGAGCTGTGGTTACAGCAAGTGAACCCTGACCTGTCACTTTCTCTGACCATCCCAGCTCATCTTGCACAAAATCTTATAGAAGCTCCTTTTGCTTTTTTTAAATTATAGTGGTATAGGTGAGGCCACTTTCCTTCTCTTTTGAAACTCTCCCTCTACAGCAGCACGTTATTATAAAGGTTTAAATAGTGAGTGGTCTTGCCTAAGAAATCCAGACAAAGAGCATTTAGCAAATGTTTTAGGAATGCCCCCAGAGAATGGGTATGGTGTAAGCCAGTGAAATCTGTTTTTTTCTTCTTCTCACTAGCCCAGTTAATTGAACAGACACTTACTGAACGCCAACCATGCACGGGGTTTCTGAGTCAGAAGAGAATGCAGTTACAGAAGTTACCAAAACAAAAGGCAAGGTGAGAAGTGTCACAGGGTGAGTCCCAAAATACCGTGGCCATTTGGAGGTAGATGAGAGGGAAGCAGGGATCCTATATGGCTTCCTGGAGGAGGCAGTGCCTAAAATAGGCCCTGTATCTGAAGGATGTCAAGAGGAGCCGTGGGAGGAGTGCAGGGGAGTGAATTCTGTTGAGAGGAGAGGTCTGAAATCACTCCTAGATGCAGTCTTAGAGTAGAGGGCCCTCCAGCTGCACGCGAAGCTCAAGGAGAACAAAGAAAACGTTTGCTGCCAACTTCCAAACTTGCACAGGCGGCAGAGTCGGGGGCAGGGAAGCTCTAAGGTCGTTCATACAAAGTAGCCAATTTACAGTTATGGTTACACTGGAGTCAATTAAAGTGTTTTATTAGCAGGAATTTGAATCTCTTACCTTCATTAACATTTAACAGTAAATGGGAGAAAAAAGGTAAATAAAATATTATCTGGCTTTTTAAAGGTCATTTCAGACTGAGCACTATAAAATGTGAGCTGGGGAAGGGTGGGGATGGCCCTTTGTGTGGATTTAGTGCATGGGGCCTGCCATACCTATAGATCTCTAGAGATACCTCACAGCGCTGTCGGCAGGACAGCATCTCTTGGCAGGTGAGGTGCTCAAAGGTGCATGCATTATAGGCAGCACATTTGGGACGGGAGTGGGGAAGAAGGAGACCTGACGTGTGAGAGCGATTATTTGGCTTCAGATCTCAGATTGCAAATGGGGGTATGTAGCTCTTAATAATTACTCCCATGATCAACATCTGCTTTTTAACAACCCTAGGCTAGCAACACAAATTGATTAAACGAGATACCTATCATTCCCCCAAAGGAAAGAAGCCTAAAGGAAACCCTGTACCCAGGTCTCCAAGAGGCCACAAAGGGCCCTGGGGAAGCCCTAGTCACAGGAGGCAGGCTGTGTTCATGCTCCAGGTACTCTGTGGACATTTTACAGTGAGGCCTGCTGGTAATGGAAGACAGAAGCAGAAATATACTTTGGCAAGTATATAAACGTTCAACCTGCAAAGAAATTCCTTTTGTTTTTTAATTTTCCAATATGGAGAGCCGTAAGCGATTAGAAGGCCATCCAAGAGCTGTCCAGTGAATATTTCAACCCAACCTGTCACCAAGATAAGACCTAATGTGCATCATCATCTGACCCTGGGAAGGCCCCCAGGAAGCCAAGATGTTCCCACTGTTGGAGAAAGAACTTCCTTGGAATTCTTTATCAGAATGGGTGGATTAGAGGGAGAAGACCCACTCCTTCCATGATGGGATTTCTGAAGATTTCAAGATTTTAGTGACAGCTGTCCTGTTTAACCCAGGTGAAGGAATGGGCGGGAAGAGATACAAACCCTGGTAAGTGAGAAGTTTCCCTTCTGAGGCAGTAATAGAAAAAGTACAGTATTATTCAAACGAGTGAGCTACTGGGTTAAATCTCCTTCTTACGCTGCCTTTATCATGAAGGCATTTGACTTTACTGCATCTGAAAACAGGGAAGAGATGAAATCACAGCAAAATAAATATTTCCTAATTTTAAATAAATATTGCTAATCATAGTGATGGTGCTCAGAACACAATGCAAATATACAAATACAAAGAATAAAATTAGAACGAAAAAAGGATATTTACAGACATAATTACAAACCAAAAATCTGATTTTAATGTGATAAAAGAATCTGGGCTAGTTCTCTAAATGTCAAAGGCTACTGCTTGCTGACCCTCCAGCACTACCCCAATTAACAGCCGAGGAGATGGCTTTTCATTTCTCCAAATCTGAAGGTAAATATCATGGACTTCAGTGCAAAAATGATGAAGACCTTTTCCTGTTCCATTTAACAACTTTATTTTGCATTTGATCTAGCAAAGAAATACAAAAAAGTTTCTGGAAGGAAGTGGCAAACCAAAGCTCTAAAACAGCCTCCCCCATATGCTCTCCCAACCACATTACATTCCCCCTTCTGGTTGTAGAGGATACACAAGCAATTTCTCACCCATCCTAAGAAGTCTGGGGATATCATCGAGCCTGAACGATCTTCAATACCGAGGTGTACAAGGCCATAGTAAGAGGCTGGGGGAGACTGTGACCATTTTCTAGGTCATTAAGAGAAGCCAGCATTCTCTATGATGCATGTAGATATAGTTTGCTATTATCCAAAAAAGTTGTCATATTGGGCCCCTGATAACCACTGAAACAATCTCCTTATAAAAAAAAAAATATATCAAACATATGAGGTCAGGCACTGTGTTTTTGTCTTAGTGAATGTTATCACACCTCAGTCCTACAAGAATGGTGTGCAGTGGGTGGTTTTATCTCAAATGCAAAGGAAGAAGCTGGGCTCAGAGACAGAATGCAGTCTGCTCTGGTCACTGTTATACCAGCCTGTATCTTCTTTCAGTCTGTTCTTTCTCATGAAATGAATAAATGTAATGACCATTTATTCCTACCAACACAACAAGGCTTTCTTACGCACTCTGGGACAATAACATGGACTCACCAAAAGCCAGCTCCAGAAGGGACCTTGGAGATCTGGCCACTTCCCCCAAGGAGCATGTTGAATGGGGAGAGAGGCTGGCAAAAAATGACTGGGGGTGCTATTGTTCCACAGTCTGGGGTCTGTCACACACAGTGAAGAATTGCCCTGAGAAATGCTGACCTCTCCACTTTCTGACTGGTGAAGAAATTAAGGCCCAGAGCTGAGTCTTACAAATCAAGCTTCCAATTTCCAGTTCAGAGATAGCCACTGTGTTCACAGTTGAGAAATAGAGAGCAACATATCAAAAATATATAGAGATCTTGGGGCACCTGGGTGGCTCTGTCACTTGAGGGTCTGACTTTTGATTTTGGCTCAGGTCATGATTCCAGGGTCGTGGGATTGAGCCTCACGTCCAGCGTGGTGCTGAGCATGGAGCCTGCCTAAAATTCTCTCTCTCTCTCTCTCTCTCTCTCTCTCTCTCTCTCTCTCCCCACCCCTCCTTCTGCCCCTCTCCCCAGCTCATGCTCTATCAATTAATCAATCAATTAAGTTAAAAATATATAGATATCTTAATGTTGTTTCTACTTTCTTGCATAGCCCACCTCTGTGAACTGGCTGGTCCCTGCACCTGTGCCTTCCTCTTTAGGCAAATATAATGGGCCCCTTACAGCAATTCACACATTTATTTTCCTGTCCTCTCAGGTAAGGGGTTCTTCCCCACTACCTGAATTCATCAGGAAACTTCAAATTACTCAAGAAAGATGTTCTGATTCAACCAACACATATTAGATGCTTTGTATATGCCAAGCATTGAGTTTGGTGCTTCTCAATATTTCATTTAACTGTAATTCAACACTATAACACAGGTGTCAAGTTCATTTTTCAAACAATAAACCTGAGACTTTGGTGGTTTATATAAATCTCTCAAGCACTCATCCTTAGTGACTGACCCAGTGTCAGACCTAGGTGTCTCATCTACCACCCATCTGTCATCACTTGGTTCCCTTTGCCTCTTGGTTCCATTACATCTTGGCATCAATCCCCTCCTCCTCAATGAAGAGATAATCACAGGAAGCACCTTTCAAAGGTTAAGATCCTATCAGGTAGGTGACTTCTCAAAAAATGTGAGTAAAACAAAGATTCACTGAGACAGAATTTCTAAGAACTCTGATCACATTTCCAGGTGAAAATGGCAGACATATACACGTGTGTGTGTGTGTGTGTGTGTGTGTGTGTGTGTGTGTGTGTGTATACACATATTATTTACTTGCCAAAAACCAGAAACACGTCCATGGTGAACCAAAAGCTCCTGAGATAGTTGTGTGCAGAGGAAAAAAAAAAAAAACGATGAAAGCCCATGGCCATTTACAAAAGCATAATCTCATACACACATACAAACACACACATGGTATAAACACATTGAAATGGTTACCTGTGAAGGCATGCTAGAGCATCAGAATGGGGAATAAAAGAATAAATAAGAGAACTGTGATTACCTTAATAATCTCTTAAGGTTAACATTTTTTAAAGGTTTACGGCAGTTTCAAAATAAAGTCTATGCAAGGGATTGCCAATAAAAATGACAAAATTCCCCAACCCAAGGAGATGTGACTGTAGGTATGAAATTGGCAAGAAGAGGGAGAGAAGATGAACTCTCCACTTGCTAAAAGGGGGTGGATCCTCCTTAGGAAGTTCATAATTATGGGCTCTTGCTGTTCAGTAATTGCAAGAAAACCAGCCTGGCTCCAGCCCCCTTGCCTGCTGGGAGGGCAAGACAGAATTATGGACTCACATGAAGGATGGACCCTGGTGGATGGTACCCATCAGAGCACATGATAACAGGTCTGAGGCTCTAGGTCACAGACAGCCACCCCAATTTAGGCTGCATGTAATTAAAAGGCATTCATGGAGTAGAAACTGACCCTCACCATCTTAGGCATGTCAGAGGCCACTCATCTGAGGCAAAATTCTTTATTTTTTTTCCTTTGCTCTTTTAGTTTTAAAATAATGTGTACAAATCATGTAACTTGGCAAAATACAAAATAAATATCCTATCATCTGGCCAGTGTTTAAAGTGCAAAGGTTTTTAGTGACTGTGTAGTGAGACCACATACACACGCACAGAGGTAGAACAAATACTCCGATGAATAAAAATATGAATTTGAGGGCAAATGACGCATGAAACATGTTGGCCAATAAACAACACAGAAGAAGGTCATATTAAAAAATTTTTTTTAATTTTTTAACATTTATTTATTATTGAGAGAGACAGAGACAGAACATGAGCATGGGAGGGGCAGAGACAGGGGGAACACAAAATCCGAAGCAGGCTCCAGGCTCTGAGCTATCCGCGGAGAGCCCAGTGTGAGGCTCGAACTCACAAATCACAAGATCATGACCTGAGCTGAAGTGAGACGCTTAACCGACTAAGCCACCCAGATGCCCCTGAAATTGTTTTAATCAAACCAGACTGGGTTGCGCCAGAATACCCACCAAGACAGGACTTTGAAGAAAGTTGCATTTCCTAACAAGTACAGAGGATTGGGGTTCTTTTATTTGTTGTAATTCAGACAAAGAAGCGTAGGATCTTACTGGACTGTGATTTTGAAGGCGAGACTGTGAAGGTTTAATATATCTAAAAACGCACCAGTGACCTATCAAGAAAAAATAAGATATGCCTAAAATATTCCTGTACTCACCGCTCTTTTTTTGAAAATGCCTCGTCCAGGAGGCCCTTATGTTCATAAAGTCCTTGTTAGTCCACAGAGCTCCTTTAAAACCATCTTACAAAGGGGAAAGGACAGGTATTATTTTCTGGATGAGGAAATCAGAACAGAAAGTTCAGGTGATTTTCTCGAGCTCTTATGCTCCGGGATAGTACAGTATAGTCCAACTAAGGATCTGACATACAGGACTCCTGATGTAGTACAGCCTATCTGCCAGTCCTGAGGTTTCAGAGAGCCACCACAAAACATGCACTGTTTGGTCCCTGCTGCTCTTTTATGCAAAGCTGATTTCAGGAGGCTGCTTTGTACCAAGGCATCCCATATCAACCATCCCTTTCTCAAGGGAGGCGGGATGGTGTGGTAGCTTAGAGCTAGACAGGCCTGGGTGCAAATCCTGACCCAATGAGATACCTGTTATGGGGCTTTGGAAAGTTGCTGGCCTCTGTGAAACTGAGTTTTCTCCTCTGTAGTGATGATAATTATTGTCTTCCAAAGCCCTGATGATAATAAAGGCCTTGGCTCACAGTGAGCATTAGTATAATTTCTCCTCCACAGTAGGCAAAGGTAAAGAAGGAGAAGCATAAACTTTCAGGGCATGATCAGAAGAGGTCGTGCACAGGGCAGCCTGGGGCTTCCTAGTCAAGTCTCAAACAGAACCTTGAACAGAAGGACCTAGGAATGCAGACTTTTCTGTGCATGGAATTTATCACAACCGAAAGAACAATGAGAATAAATGTCTTAGAGACTCTGTCACTCCACCCCCACCCCACCACATGCACACCCAGGAGCACTGTGGGTCGAAAGAAAACGGATTCTTTCAAGATTCCCAGACCAGTCTGTGCAAAGTGAAAAGGTTTCCAGCCCCTGTCGGTTCTGAGAAATACCTGAGCCTTGCAAGGCTGAGGTCACCTGAAGCTCCTCGGGGGGCTCTCTGCCTGCACTAATTAGAGAAAGCAATATTGTTTGAAAGCATTCCCTTCATCTGTCTTCCAGCCTCTCTTTGCTCCAGGATTTGGGTGTTCGCAGGCCCAGGCCACACAGCCTGCCAGCCCTTCAAAGGCAGGGGGATAAACACAAGCTCACCAAACAGGTGGTGACGAGAGACGTGCCCAGACTGCCTTGGCCGTTCCGCTCTGCACCTTCGTTCGTTCTCTTCATCATTTGTCAAGCAAAGGCAGGCTGGTGAGCCAGGCCTTCCATGCCTTCAAAAGGAAATATTGACTAAACGGCGATGCTGCTGCTTCCATGACCTCCTCTTTACCTGCTAGATACCCACAGGGACTCACATTCTCAAAAGAGGAGTCATCGTTAGACTTTTCTCACTGACATCCAGAGGCCCAAGGGAGAGCAAGAGAAATGAAGGGCCAGTCTTAGGAGGAGTTAGGAACTGTACCAAGAAACCGGAAAATGCAAAATTAACTTGCAAGCTAAGAACATACAGACAGGACCAATTCACTTAGAAGCTGAGAAAAATATACCCTTTGTGATGATAAAGGAAACGAAAATTCCCCAAGAATTTGGTCACTCACCCTATTGGCTAATAACTTCACTTTTAGAAAGCTGACATTTCCCCTATATACCCACAAAAGTCCTCTTCTTAGAATTTTAGGAGCAGGACCTCTAAGTTGAGAGAGGGACAAAATGAAGTTTTTACAGTGTTGGCTCAGCTAATGGGCTTGGTGAAGTAGAAAAAAGCTTTTGAGTAGAGCAAGGAGGAGGAAAGAAGGAAGAAAACAGGTTGGGGCTGGGGTGGGGAGGGAAGGTGGTGTTTTGTTTTTCCTCTTCTCTAATGGGAGATGGCTGACCAGAAATTGAAAGGTACACAATCTGTGCCATAAAAAACAAATTCTGCAGCCCTGGGTGTTCCCAAAGAATGTCCATAAACTTGAGCTCACATCTTGAGGTAGATCACAGGCCAGAAGACTAAGATCTGAGTAGAGCTTAGGGTTCTCATCCCCATCCACTCTTCTTCTCCAACTCTCTACCACAAGTTTCCTGGAAAGTCTCTCCCAGCCACTCTTAACCACACGAGTCCCATCTTCAAGTCACCTCAACATATACCCCTCTTTGAGGAACAGAACTATAACTAGTTCCAAAACTGTTTCTGTCCCCAGAGAGGACTCAAGACAGAATATGAACTTCCTACATGTGTGGATTTACAGCATGATTGTATGTAAGGATTTTTTCCCCTAACAGTAAAAGTTTCATTTATCTTTAAAGGTAACCTTGACCAGTCTACTCAAATAAATGAATATTTCCCTCTTGACAAATGCAAATGCATTTCCCAACAATGCATCTGGATGACCATCTCATTTGAAAAATATAGTGGGTAACATGATTGTGATGCTAACCATCACTGAGAAACTCTCAATGGGTTTTTTCTTTTTTTTTTTTAAGAGGTGTGGATAAGCATCATCTTGTTCCTCACAGATTGGTGTCTAGCCTGAAGGAGAAACACAGGAAAGCACAGGGTGTATAGGCATGGCGTGCCTGGGAAGACTGGGCTGTTTCTATTCAGCTGGAGCCCAGGGAAGGGCCAAGGGGAGTAGCAGATGAGATCAGGAAGGTAAGCGAAGTTCCTATCAGGATGGTCTCCAGACATTTTCTTTCCTGCAATGGGGTGCCATCTAAGACGTTTAACTAGCTAAATAAATGGGATTGATATTTCAGTTCTGTGATAGTATGTGGAGGTCCTAGAAAAAGGAGGACCTAAAGATAAAACGGGGAGACAATCCTTCGTTTGCAAAACAAGCACTTAATGCTTGCAATATGCCAGGCACTGGGAGCATGGTGATGAATGAAGTCAATACCATGACTGTCCTGGAGACTGCAGTCCAAGAGCATGTGTGGGTGGCAGTGGATGCCACTCATGGTCCCAGGTGCATTTATGACATGCATGGGGAAGGTTGTCAACACGGTGAATTTGAGATGTCTGTGAAATAGCCACATGGGTAGTACAAGGGGGCCTAGAGACAACATGCATTCCCACAAGTTTAAACAGGAGTAGAATTTCTGAAATTCATTTCATCTGAAGAAAGTCTACTTTCCTAATCATTATCTGTGGATTTCTACTCAGAAGAGAACATTTCCCTTGAGCTTTCCTTGTCAAACTGAGAGGTGAGAAACCTGCCCAAGTAACCGTGCAATTAAGTGGCAAAGCGCCCAGGTTAAACCCAGGCCTGTGGGACCAGGGTCTGCCCTCCAACGGCTGGGTGCAGAATAAAGAGTTTGGAGCACAAGCCCCATGTCTGAATTCCAACTGTGGGACTCAGTCACTACAATCCTTCCTCCCCTTTTCTACAGAGAAGTTGATTATTATTGCCCAACATTGTACAAAAGTCAAGGGAGATTGGACATAAAACAGACCTGAAGCAAAGTCTCAGTGGGTCTTCCTCTTCTACAAAGGAAACCTTGACCATCAAACCATTAGCTATCATTTCTACATCCCTTCTGGGGCCAAAAGCCCTTCACCTACAGAAACCAGCTTCCCCTCATTAACATTTCTTTCAGTGACATTTACATATTTTATTCCACCCTCTCTAATTCAGCAAACCCTTCCTCTCACCCAATTCTGTTCTAAGAGTTTGCTGGTCCTTAGCAAAAATAACAGATTTACTGCTTCAGTTCCCACAATGCACACGTATTTATTAGGTCCTGCCTTAAAGCAAATTCAAACATCTTCTATGATCATTTTTCGCAAGTGTCAGAGATCTGGCAATCCAACTTCAGGATGACTCTTAACATATAGTCTACCATCTGGAGCTAGCTACCCATAAGCTGTAATATTTCAGTGCCTTCCAGGTGCTCTATATGACCCGCTAATTATCTGTCAAAATGTAGGCATCAGACACAAATCAAATAGGTGAAAAGAACTTGATCTAATCTCTGTTTTTTCCAGTTTCTGAGTCTCTGAATACCACATACATCAAGCTTGTGTCTTGCTCTGGGACAGCACATACTTTAATGCATTCCCCAAAGCCCACAATTCTCTGCAAAGAACTGTTACCTTTGCTGCTCAGATTAATAAGCCAATTCTCTTTCCGTGTCTGAGAATGTCTGAACAATGTAGAGCTGACCCAGCCCCCTTGTTGCCAGCAGGCATGTCGCAGTGCCCTGATATGAAGGTCTCTTGAACTTCAGCATAGGAGAAACTCAGTTTTCTGAGGAGAAAACTCAGGCTTGGAGGCAACTCTTGACAAGGCTATCTGATTTAATTTGTCCTCTCCTTTGTGGACAAATGTCGAAGAAGACAAGAGCTACCATAGCATTTAGCTTTTATTTCCCTTCCTGAATTCCAGGAAGAAGTCCTAACTTTTGATAAGGAAACCAATTTCAATTATGTGGAACACACCTACTCATAAATTCATTCAACTAGTTATTGAGCACTTACTGTGTACCAGGTCCTGTGCTAGCTGCAGTATAAATAAAAACTATGATATTCTATGGCCACGAACATTAATTTCTCAAGATCTTATATAAGTATCAGTGGCCTTTGTCTGATGAGTGTTTGGTATATACACCCCAAATCTTCAGAATTAAAAGGTAGGTCAGCAATATAAAAAAAAATTTAATGTTTATTTATTTTAGAGAGAGTGAGAGAGTGCAGAGTGTGAGTGGGGGAGGGGCGGAGAGAGGGAGACACAGAATCTGAAGCAGGTTCCAGGTTCTTGAGCTGTTAGCACAGAGCTGGACATGGGGCTTGAAACTTGTGAACCGCGAGATCATGACCTGAACCATCGGAAGCTCAACTGACTGAGCCATCCAGGCGCCCCAGCGATTTTTTCAACAGTATACTCTCGGGGCACCCGGGTGGCTCAGTCCATTGGGTGCCTGACTCTTTGTTTCAGCTCAGGTCATGATCTCATGGCTTGTGAGATTGAGCCCGGCAACAGGCTCTGAGCTGGCAGAGTGGAGCCTGCTGGGGATTCTCTCTCCCTCTCTCTCTGCCCTTGCCCCACTTATACCTTCTCTCTGTCTCTCTCAAAATAAATAAACTTAAATAAATAAAAAGTGTACTCTTTTACGCTGCCGTGGAGCTTTAGGAGGGCCCCTGCCCTCCTATTGTCCATCCTATTCAGGCTGTATCACTAGCATCTTGAACAGTCTGAAACATAGTGGGTACTCAATAAATACTGGCTGAACACATGAATGATGTTCTTGACCCACAGAGAAGAAGGCACCTATCTTCCATATCCCTTAACCAAGTAAGTAGTTGAAGAATACTAGCACTACTTTCTAACCAGCAAACTTAGGGGTAGGCCTACTTTGTAGTTATTGGAAAAGAGGTTTTACATAAAGTGCCAATGACATAAGCAAATGTCTGTGATATCTAGCTGTGTGCAAAAGCAGGTTACAAAACAATGTTTAGTGTAAGCCCATTTGTAAGCCAAAATGTAATAGTGGCTCTTCAGGTTGATGGGTTTTGGGGTAGTTTTAATTTTCCTTCTGTGTTTGTTCAGTGTTACCTAAATTCCCTGCAATGCACATTTAAAAATATTACTCTAAAAGAAAGTTCACAATCTAAATTTTGATTTGATTTTCAGTTTGCATTTTGAGACTATTCAAGGCCTTCCATCTAGCTAGAAATTGCAAAAACCCTATTATAGGAGATAAGAGAGGATGATGAGGTTCCTAACAGGTACTGATATTTCATACCAGGCCTGGTGAGAAGAGAGGTGGCCCTAAGAATCACCAGATAATGACCAATCAGTGACCTGTGTCAAAGAGCTAATTATGCCAGTTATAACTCTGGGAAGGTCACCTAGACAGATGGGAAAGGTATGAGTGCAGAAAAGACAATGCACCAAAAATGAAAAGGAATCTTCTTGAAATCCAGGAGAATAATGCCACCAAAATCCATTTAACAACAATTAGCTATATTTCATTGGATTCCCAAAACAGGCTTTTCCTAAACAAGATCGGGAATGTAAAGCCTTTTCTTTCTTTTTTTTAATTGCTACTCTCTTTTTTCTCCTCTTTCTCACCTAGGAAAAAGGTTAACTAGGATTTCAAAGCCTAGCTTAGCTGCAGCTTCTCTAGAGTTTGGCAGCTGTTGGGGTTTGGTGTTTGAATGCCAGTTATTTGCTCTGCCAGCAATGTGTTAGGATAATCACCCACTGAAGGATTTCAACACATTACATTTCCCCAGAAGCCTTTGTCTAACAAGGTAATTTATGACCTGTTCAGGAATCTGGTCTTTACAAAACAATAAATTCACACTTGCACTGGACTTCAAAGCTGCCATTATGAGCCTTGGTAGCAGAAGGCATCCTGTAGCTGAGAGCCAGATCAACAGATAAGTGAGTCTTTAAATGAGCTCTTTCAGGCAGGCTGCAGAGGGGGCAAAGCTGACAGCCACTGTGGCAGCATTTGGCTATTTTTGCAAAACCTGACCCTCAAATTGGGTCCTCCTGACAATGTTTTAAAAACCATTTCGCCCACTCTAAGGAATGTGAGATCTGTAGGATTTAGGAGGTTGAGAAGGAACCAGGTGCTCCCCATGGGACAGGCAGCTCTCCTGCCCTTGGTAAGATCTTGCTGGAATGCTGACACAAGCCCGTCCTCCAACCCCACAGCCAGCCCAAGTTCAAAAAGTCACTTTCTGGAAAGCAGGGGCATAAGCTTCTCATTGTCTCCAACTGTTTCAACACGTTCTTGAAGTCAAAGGCATTTTTTTCATTGAAGTATAGTTAACTTACAATGTTATATTAATTTCAGGTATATTAAATAGTGATTCATCCCATCTATTTTACTCATCAAGATAAGTGCACTCTTAATCCCCTTCGCCTATCTCACCTATCCCCTACCCACCTCCCCTCTGACAAACACCAGTTTATTCTCTGCATTTAAGAGTCTGTTTTTGTTTTTTGTTTTTGTCTTTTTCTTGGTTCCTTTGTTTTGTTTCTTAAATTCCACATATAAATGAAATCATAAGATATTTGTCTTTCTCTGACTTAGGTCCCTCTAAGGATACCCTCTAGGTCCATCCAGGCTATTGCAAATGGCAAAATTTCACTCTTTTTATGACTGAGCAATATTCCCTTGTGTACACATATAACACATCTTTATCCATTCATCTATACATGGACACTTGGGTTGCTTCCTAACTTGGCTATTATAAATAATGCTGCAATAAACATAGGGGTGAAGTCAAGGGCATGCTGCCCATGCACAAGTCCTGCATAAAACATATGCCAAGTTTTTCAGAGTGTGGTCTGTATCCTGCTTGTATGAGAATCACTCGGAAGCTTATTTAAAAAAACATAGGTGTCTGGGCCCCACTCTGGACTCTTGTATCAACTTCCAGCGGCTGAGCCTAGGAATTGGAATCTTTAATAGTCCAGGTCTTTCTTACACATACTAAAGTTTAAGAAACACTGGGGGGATGAAAATAGATAAAGAAGGATGTCAAGCCTGGGGCTTTGGGATGAGCAAGATCCAGATTCAAATCTAGAAGCATAATTTATTGGCTGTGTGTCCTTGAGCAAGTGTCTGAACCCTTCTGAACTTTGGCTTACTCAAATGTGAAAAGGAACGAATGTCTCCTAGTTTTGTAGTAAGGAGTCACTTCTGGCTTTGAAGATATGCCCTGCCTTTCCCTTCAGACAGGTCTCTTTTCTGTGTCTGGGCCTCCACCTATAGCTTCCCTGCTACAGTTTTCCCAGACATAGTAAGCTATCAGGTTTACCATTCCACGCAGCTCCCCATATTCCAGTTCCCATGAAAATGTAGGACTTGTGTTTAAGACACAGGATGTGTAATGCAGCTATAATGTTTTCATTTACTTTTCCATTTTTTAAGCAGAACCCATTTTTTCAATGCTATCTTGCATTTAATTCGTTAAATCAGATTTTTTTAAAGTTTATTTTGAGAGAGAGAGAGAGAGACAGAGCAAGTGGGAAAGGGGTAGAGAGAGAGAGAGGGCAAGAGAGAGAGCGTACACTAAAGTGGGGAAGGGGCAGAGAGGGAGAGAGAGATTCCCAGGGTTCGAACCCACAAACCGTGTTAATCAGATATTTTTTAGAAAAGTTTTAAATGTTTATTCATTTTTGAGAGAGAGAAACAGAGTGTGAGTTGGGGAGGGGCAGAGAGAGAGAGGGAGACACAGAATCTGAAGCAGGCTCCATGCTCTCAGAAGGGCTCGAACCCACAAACCATGAAATCATGACCTAAGCCAAAGTCAGATGCTTAACCGACTAAGCCACCCAGGTGCCCCAGTCAGATATTTTTAAAAAGCAGTCGCTCTATATGACAGTGGACAAGGTTTCAACTTGGAGTCCACGTGCCCCCTCTAACCTACCTCAAAGTCCCCTCAAGTCCTCAGATGGGAGAGGTATGTGTCCTGGGGTAAGGGAGTGAGGTGGGAAGAAGAGAGTGAGGAGTCACATGGTGCCAAGATGACAGAGAAGCTGGTGGTACCAGTACCCACACTGGGTGCACAGGACAAGGAACAACTTTGCAGAGAGAACGGAATGAGTTCTGTTTCTGATAGATTTAGTGTCAGGTCCCTGGTAACTGGATGAGGACACTTAGCAAGGCATTTGGAAATTCTGACCCAGAATTCACAGGCAGAGGTCCAAGCACAAATAGAGATGTTTCTGCCTTCTGTCTAACTAAGGGGTTCCCAAATATGGTTGCACTTTGGAATCACCTGGGAACTTTAAAAAGAACTTATACCTGCGTCTTAGTCCCAGAGATTCCGCCGTAATTGGTCTGGGTTGTGGCTGGATATTCAGAAATTTAAATCTCCCCAGGTGATTCCAGTGTCAAGCTAAGCTTGGGAACCACTGCTCTTAGTGTAAAAGATCTGGCCCTCCTTTAAGCACAACTGTACAGGCCATAGGAAGCTTTATTCAACATCCACATCCTTGGAATTATATTTTAAAAGGCAGCGATCCAAATGTTAATTATCAATTGTATAGCTGACCCTTGAACAACTGGAGGGTGGGGGCGTCAACACTCCCCTTCCCCCACGCGGTCAAAAATCCTAGTATAACTTTTGACTCCCCCAAAACTTTACTAATAGCCTACTGTTGACTAAAAGCCTAACTGATAACATAAATAGTCGATTACAATGTACGTTGTATGTTATATGCACTGTATAATGTATTCTTACAAAAATAGTAAGCTAGAGCCAAAAAGTTAAAATACAAAGAGAAAATACATCTACAGTACTGTACGTGTATTTATTGAAAAAACTCTGCATATAGTGGACCCGCACAGTTCAAATCCCTGTTATTCAAAGGTCAGCTGTATTACTGTCCTGAGGCTGCTGCAACAAATATCACAAATTTGGTGTCTTAAAACAACAGAAATTTGTTCTCATACGTCTAAAGTCTGAAATCAGTAACACCGGGTGAAAAGGTGACAGCAGGGCCACACTCTCTCGAGAGTCTCAGGAGGAGAATCTGGTCCTTGCCCCTTCCAACTTCATTCTTGACTTCCTCGTGATCACATTCTTTCAAGCTCTATCTCTGTGATCACATTGCCTTCTCTTCTTTTTCTGTGTGAAAATCTCCCTCTGCCTCTTATACGGATATATAGGATTGTATTTAAAATCTACATGGAAAATTCGGGAAAAATCTCAAGATCCTTAATTTAATCATGCCTGTGTTGTCCTTTTTACCATATGTGCTAACGATCACAGATTGGGACCCAATAGCTTTGAGGGACTATTTAATCTGTAACAGCTCTCAAAGATTCACATTTATCTCATGTACAAAATAAATACACCCCCATCTTACTATCCTCTAAAGTCTCCACCCATTATGGTATCAACTCATCTCCAAAATCACATCTGGGTGTGTGTCCCAGCTCTGTCATTTACTACCTGGTGAACTTGGCTTCATATTTAACTTGCCTGAGCCTCAGTTTCCTCGCACATAGAATGGAGATAATGATAGCACCAATTTCATTGAGATGTATAAAGTTTAAATGAGATAGTATCTGCAAAATATTTATGTAGAACCAGGCCCATCATTAGTAGATCAAAAATACTGGTAACTGTCTTAGTCTGTTCAGGCTGCTACAACAAAGTAGCAAAAACACGGTGGCTTATTAACAACAGAAATTGATTACTTACAGTTCTGGAGGCTCGAAGTGCAAGATCAGGGTGCCAAAATGGTTAGGCTCTGATAGGAGCCAGGTTGCAGATGGCTCACTGTGTTCTGACATGACAGAAAGAGAATTCTCTAGAGTTCCTTTTACAAGGGCACTATTCCCACTGAAGAGGGCTCTACCCTCATGACCTAATCACTTCCCAAAGACCTCCCCTCCTAAAACCATCACACTGGGGGTTAGGATTTCAACATATAAATTTTGAGGGGCCACAAACACTGAGTCCACTGTAGTAACGATGATCAATAACAGCAAACCTTATAAATGTTATCCCAAGAACTGAAGTCCACATCAGGTTATTTGATGGGCTGCTGGGATTTTAACTAATAAGACAAATATCAGCTAAAGATTATGTAGTTCTTTATGTCAAGCACTATTCTAAGTGCTATACAGATATTGACTCATTTGGTTTTTGGAAATAACCCTGTGACGTAGATACTATTATTATATCCTATGTTATAGATAGAAAAACAGAGAGAAGTTAATCCCAGGTCACAAAGCGAATATGTGGGGGAGCCAGGAATTAAACCCAGGCAGACTATCTCCCCTGTCCTTGCTTACAGTCAATACACCATCTCAGCTTTCACTATAAAAGGAGTAATTTGTGACACAGCAACCCGTCTGGTCTTAAAGGCATCTTCTGCGATTTTGGCTAGCCGATTTCTAGAGCCCATCCCAGCTTTAGCATTTTAAGTACAACCAATGAGAAATTTCTGACTTCCCCATTTGTCCCTGGATAGGAGGAATTCAGACTTCAGTGGTTCCAGCTGTCAACCTCTTGCAGGCTTTGGGCAAAGGAACACCTTCTCAAGTCCATATGGTTAACGTTGGTACTAATCACCTGGCTGCCAGATTAGTGAGAGCTCATGAACAGAAATCAGGAGAGTCTGGGGTTCCCACCCAGCCCATCTCTTTGAACAGGCTGCAGCTGCCTCAAAGGCTGTTCTCTGGCCAGGATGTGGTTGCAAGGTTCACACTTAAAAGTCCATTTAAGAGGATTTAAAAGAAACAACAACAGAAGCAGGTGGAGTAGAAGTGACCTGGTCACCTTTTGCCCTTAGTGCTGCATCAACAGCTGGGAAGAACAGGGCGAGCCAGCGATGCTGGACCATAAAGCTCTGTAACTCCCAGCTGGCGGTGGCTTTGAACAGCAGAGTGCCTACCAGGGACTCTGCTCTGGAGCAAAGTGATCCCCAGGATCCCCAGTGAGGGAGAGAAATGCGGCTAGAACTCAGAGCAAATGTGGACAGGAGCAGTTAATGGGAGTGGTTGGAACTCACTAGCAAAGGTGATTTGACCACTTTGTTGCCAAACGGAGGAGGTCTCTTCAGTGCCCCGGTTAGCCCTGTGGCTTTTAGGGGTCTTAGGTTTGATGAGGGGCAGCAAGTTTTGCAGAGAATTAAAGACTATCTGCCTACAACGCTGGTTTTCTTATTCCATGAACAGAGCAGTTCAAGAATCTGCCCATCTCCGTTGCTTAGTAAGTTTATACCCTGAGCTACCCTTCATGGGAAAATGAGAGGGTAAGAACAAACAGGAATAGTGAGGGAGGGAGAGTGGTAGGAGCAGATAATCTAGTGATTCCCCCGGGTTCAAAATCAGGAATATTTAGGATTGAAAAGAAAATATTATGTCATCTATTTTGAGACAAAGTGCCAAATTCAAATGATAAATTCTTTAATAACCCTGCCCCTCCCCTCACACCAAAGAAAAAATCACTGCATACCATCCTATATTTTTCAAAAAGGAGATTTTGGATAATATTCTAGATGCTTTTTAAAAGGCAATGACTGGGGTGCCTGGGTGACTTTGGCTCAGGTCATGATCTCATAGTTCATGGGTTTGAGCCCCACGTCAGGCTCTGTGCTGATAGCTCAGAGCCTGGAACCTGCTTCCAATTCTGTGTCTCCCTCTCTCTCTGCCCCTCCCCTGCTCACACTCTGTCTCCCTCTCTCTCTCTCTCTCTCAAAAATAGATAAACATTAAAACAATTAAAAAAAATTGTAAGGGATTAACTACTATTATTATATCTAGGATTATAATCAGGGTAACTAATCATCCCTGCTTGCCTGGGACTCAGGTAAACTTTCAGTGCTAAAACCAGGAAAGTCCTAAGCCAACCAGGACAGTAGGCCACCCTAATTACAAAGAAAGTAGATGACAGTGATATGTAAGAAGTGAGGTCACAGTGGTGTCATATTACATAGTGACTTTTCTGCTTACAACTCAAGTCATTCAACTGGTTAATATTACAATGTCAAATTTTATTGGCCATTTCTGATACCTCTTCTAAAAGTGCCATTGTAAAGTTATCAGCCTTCTGTTTTAGAGAATCTTTAACCAATTCCCATCTACTCTCCTATATCAGGATCATGTCAGTTCAGAAAATGGCAACTACTAACAGGTTACTAACAAGAGTGGGAAAATTAGGCCATTTATCCCATTTCAAACAAAAATATCGTTTCACAGAAATTATGGCCTTAGACTTACTTTTACAACTTAATTTAATCTTTTGAAAAACACTATCCATTTTCCTTTAATTTAATCTGTTCATAAAAATGACTGTAATACCTTGGCCTGCCACACCATTACACACACACACACACACACACACACACACACACACACACACACTTCTGAAACATTTTTGGAAGAGAACATGTTCAAATAGATTTAACCTGTGATATATTAGAAAGAGCAGAAGCTCAGGAATCAGACTAACTTGACAGGGGGAATGCCTAATTCTGACTGAAATTCCTCCTCTAAAAAAACAGACTTATAATTCTCACCACAACATAAATTACTGGTTATATGCTCCAAAATGCTTGTTTATATAAGATTCCAGTGAAAAGAGTTCCATCAAATATCCTTTATCTTTGTTTTTAAAAATATAATGGCATTGTTGGGCAGCATCTGTTGTTCAATTTGACTTTTATCCTAGGAATTTAAGCTTGTAAAAAATTCACATACAGTTGACTTCTTTGTTACTATGGATTAAAACAGGAGCTGGCAACTGAAGAGTAATAATTGGTAACTGTTCATAACTTTGTAAATTAAAAGATTTGAAGTTCATTTATTTTTTTTAATGTTCATTTACTTGTTTTTGAGAGAGAAAGAGAGAGACTACGAGCAGGGAATGACAGAGAAAGAGGGAGACAGATAATCCCAAGCAGGCTCTGTGCTGTCAGTACAGAGCTTGACGTGGGGCTCGAACCCATGAACCATGAGATCATGACCTGAGCTGAAATCAAGAGTTGGCCACTTAACTGACTGAGCCACCTAGGCACCCCAGATTTGAAGTTTAAAAAATACATTTATTTTTCTCTTCCTGCTGGGAACATGTTTCTTCTGCAAAGCAATGCACCCTTGTGCTAAGAATGATGCTACAAACAATGTCACTAAATAAAACTAGCAGCAAAGTAAATTTGCCCTCTAATTTCAACTATCCAAAATGCTCGGGAGTCCTGAGGCACTGTGACAAACGATTTTTTTCTGGGTAATTGAGAGATAATTGAATTACTTTCCATTTTAACTCTTCCTATTGAATTTCTACCTAACATTCATTTGTATTTTAGTGTTCTAATTTGCCCCAAATGTTAGTGAGTTGGCCTTTGATTCCATCAGTTGCCTTGTCTTTGGTCAACACATTATCATAAACAATCTCTGTTATGTAGTAGAGTTGCAGGAAATGGAATTTTGGCTGCAAGAGTGTGTACTGACCACAGATCAGCGTGTGGGAAGTTAAATGGTTTGTAAAACATATGAAGTATTTGTGTTGTGATTTATGATTATGAAGGAAAGAAATCAACATTTATTGAATGACTGTGGAGTTCTGCATCCTGTGGGTACCGAACTGCAAGGTATTTCGTCCTTGCGCATTGTGAGGGATAACAACCATCAGTTCTACTCTTAGTGAGGAATCTGAGTCAGAATCAGACATTCTCCCTCTCTCGGGTCTTACCCTGAAGTCTAGGCTTTCTTAATACTCCACAGGACAAACCTGTTTCAACTTGGTCTGTTCAAAACAGGTTGCAAAAGTCTATAAAGGGGGAAAAATGTATGACTTCTCTAAGCAAAACCTCTCGTACAGCTGTAGAAGCTTACAATGTTGTAGGACCTAGTTTCAGTTTTAAGACCTTTTATCATGTATTCAAAGTGTAACTAAGATGCCTAAAAGTTAAAGTGTGCAAAAAGTGTGCAAAAAAGTTAAAGGATGTCTTCTCTCGCTAAATCTACTTTTACTCTTTTAGCCAGAGTCTGATTATGGTGGGGTGGGGTGGGTGGTGGAAACAAATATCATCAATCAATCAATCAATCAATATCCTACCAACCCCAAAAGGTAGATATTAAAATTTTTATTTTATAGGTGGGAATACTAAGGCTAATGTCTCTTGTCACATCCTAGCTGTCTGGTACCAAAGCTTATCTTTTGATTACAATGAATTTTTCCCCCAACATCCACCATACAAGCTAGAAACTTAGAAGTCAACATACACTTTTTCTTCTTCCTTCTCACATCTACTTGTTCACTTAACCCCATTAATTCCACCTCTCAAACATCTTGCTCTATCCCCACTGCTATTACCTTGGTTTGGGTCTTAACCTAAATTCCTTACCTGGTCTTCAGCAAAGTTTTCCTAACTCAACACTTGGATGCCTGCTTTTCCCCACACTCACATACATATATACCCAATACACTAAATGGTACCTCGATGACCTTTTGTAAACTCCGAATTGATCATATCACTTACTCAAAATCTTTGAATGGTTCATGATTCTCTGCTATATAAGGTCCAAACTCCTTATGGCAGAAAAGGCTCATTATCTTGTCTCTACAATCTTTTCACTTATCTCCAATCACTCCCTCATACAACTCCACCAAATCCCTTATAGTTCCCAATTCAACTAAAAGTTTCTTGAGCTCCAACTATGTGCCAGGCACTGTGTTGGCCATAGAGACACAGCAATGAACAAGAAAGAGCTAGCCCTTGGCCTCATAGAGCTAAGAGTCTAAAACAGACATTAAATAAATAACAGGTAGCAAGATGAATACTATAAACCAGTAAGTGCAAGAGCACAGGGCAACAAATCACAGGAAGGAAAGTGTGATGTTTAACCTGAGATGTACAGAATGGCATGAGTTAGTCCAGCAAAGATGAGAAACTACCCCAAGTAGATCAGCAGTACTTCTGTGCATGTGTAATGACTCTGACCTACTCCCAAGCAAGTTGCTACTTTGCTTTGGACTGGGTATCTCTGCCATCTGCACTACAATGGAGACTTCTTGAGCACAGGGTCAGTACACTAGTCACAGTTTATAACCTAGTCAGCTACTGTGCCTGGCATGACTGAATGTTCACATGTTTTTTGGTGAGGATGGTGAAGACATTAGGCACCTTGTATGTGATACTACTGTGACGTGTTAGTAAATTACAGATAAATTTTATAACACTGCTCCAAAACATGTAATATGCTTATTTTTACAGATACAGAAACTGTGGTCCAGAGAAACTGAACAAGTCTCCAAAATTACACACAAGCCAATGAGATGGGGTCAGATTCAAACCTAGGTTAATTTAATTTCATAGTGTTTCCATTCCACTAGGGCACAATGCAGCGGATACTTAGACGGCACACTGTGACAATAATCAAACTTTGCTGGGTGTTAAACACCAGGAAAGGAATAGGTTTTCCTTATTATTGTTAATAATTTGGCCTTCCACACCACCTGGGAGTTTTATGAGTGTCAACCTGTTCCCAAGGGCATTTTCATCTCATAGAAAAAGTCCAGTTTCTGGTATAAGACTGAGAACCAGATCACCATAAGTAAACCAACTCTTTGCCAATGAGCAGCTTTTCACTACCAAAAACTCTTCTTTAACCATCATTAGCTCCTTCTGTTAAACTTCACCTGGCATCACATGTTACAGAGAAGAGTTGAGGATAATAAGTCTTATCAAAAGGCCACTGCACAGGGGCGCCTGGGTGGCGCAGTCGGTTAAGCGTCCGACTTCAGCCAGGTCACGATCTCGCGGTCCGTGAGTTCGAGCCCCGCGTCAGGCTCTGGGCTGATGGCTCGGAGCCTGGAGCCTGTTTCCGATTCTGTGTCTCCCTCTCTCTCTGACCCTCCCCCGTTCATGCTCTGTCTCTCTCTGTCCCAAAAATAAATAAAAAAAAAACGTTGAAAAAAAAAATTTAAAAAAGGCCACTGCACTGGATCTCTGATAATCTGGAGAGAAGCAGTCAGGAGCACAGTGAGAGTGTGAGCCAGACTGCAAAGGGCTAAGGAGTGAGAAGGTGGTGGGCAAATTGGATTAGCAGGTAATGTGTGTGGCAACAACAGCAATATTAGCAGGAGCTAACAGAGAAGGTATTTGTTAGGGCTAGAGACACCCGAACGTGTTGTACAGCAGAAGAAAGGAGCTGGCAGAGGGCAGATTCAAGATGCAATTTAGAGGTGGGTGGGTGTGGGCTCAAAGGCAGGGGGAGGCCCACGTCAGGCTCCGTGCTGACAGCTCAGATCCTGGAGCCTGCTTCGGATTCTGTGTCTCCCTCTCTCGCTGCTCTTCCCCCCACTCATGCTCTGTCTCTCTCTCCTTCAAAAATAAACAAACATGAAAAAAAATTTTTTTTAAGGCAGGGGGAGGGATTAGCTTTGGCATGGTGAATGACATCTATCATCAATAGACAAAAGGAGGAAAGGGGAGAATTCCCATGG
The DNA here is from genome assembly GCF_018350215.1 of Panthera leo. NCBI lineage: Eukaryota > Metazoa > Chordata > Mammalia > Carnivora > Felidae > Panthera > Panthera leo. The sequence goes on along the minus strand of NC_056684.1, from coordinate 44,605,384 downwards.
AAAGGATTTGAGATCAGAAGGAACTGGAAACCCCCAGTATTAAAAAAAAATTCAGTTTTCCTTAATTTATTTACTGAAGATTGTATGACAGACTTCAGTGGCTATAAATTTTCAAGCCCCTAGGAGTCCATTTTGCAGAATGTTTGAGTGTAACTTTAAACAAAGAGATAAAGCAGATAAATTTTAAGAAGCTATGGTCATGGCTAGAGGGCTAGAACATAACCACGTAAATGAGGAAAAGGGAGCAGGAATTGGGTATGCTAGGGATTGGGGGCATCTGAAAGGAGAAAGTAGGAGTAAAGTGGAGGATAAGGAAAGTACATAATCATTTTGTTGTTATACTCATTTGGCCTAAGCTGCATAAATACAGGATATTTCTTCCTTCATCCAGTACACTGCTGTGAGAAGACCACAATAAAAACGGTTTGGAAACTGTAAAGAACCTTGCGCTGTTGTTAAATAGATGGGTAGGCAGGTGGACGGGTGGATAGGTGGATAGATAACTGGAAGGACAGAGAGAGAGAAAGGCAAAAGGAATACCTAGATAGAGAATAAAGAACAGAAAGACATCATATTGGAATATTTCAAATATGTCTCCTGATTGGAAGACTATCGGTGCCACATCATTAGGCAGATGAGGAGAAGGGCAAGTGATCTTTTCTCTGACTTCAGATTTAGCCAACATCAGGAAAGACGGTTAGAGAATGGCAAGAGGTTTTATCCAAATGTGTTTTATTTAGTAAGAGCTAAGAGTAAGAGTTAGACATGATGAACATTTTTTACGTTGCAAGCAGTGGGAAGATGTTGGGTATTGGTATGTTATAATTTCAAACCCACTTGTTTATGACTAAGTGAAGTAGTTTTGATCTAAAGGTGAATTTGTTTACACTGAGGAAGCTGTGTCAGGATGTTATCATTGACATCTGTTGTTGATAAGCACTCAATAGCTCAACTGTTAACAGGTACCACTGGGGACTTCTCCACAAGAACATATGAAAGAGCAGCTATGACATAATGGGCATTTAAACTTTAGGCTGCTGTTTGTTGATCAAAATAGCTCTCCAAAAATCTTGAGACACTCGCTCCAACTGTGGCATGGCCAGCAGTGGTGTTAAATTGTGCAGCATTTTCCTTAAGAAGAGGTTCCTTAAGGAACATGTGTTCCTGCCTCAGTGAGGCTGCTCCCTCTAGCCTGTGTCACAAGCCGTGTAATGATCCCTGGAATAATAACCTTCAGAGCAGCCCGCCTTGCCTACCAACCCCAGTACCATCTCCAGCTAGCTACTCCCCCACTAGTGAGGGACCTACACTAGGTGATACCCAGCTTCTACTTGGAAGGGCTGACTACTAGCAACCAACGTGTAGAAAGTTATACCTCAGTTAAATTCCAACTTTCTTTTATTTTCTCTTTGCCTGGAACAATGGTGTAATTAATCTATCATTGGTTTGGAGTAGGTTATTTCTTTAATGGCTTATTAAGGGACATTATCCTGTATACTGTTGGTTTGTGAAATATTATTTCAAATGATAATTCCTGCAGTGAGCCAGTATTAAATAAATTATTGGCAAAGACAATCTCAATCTCGGAGTATTTGCCTTGAACAAAACAAGAACCAAAGACTTTTTTGGCTCCACATGTTGAATCAGATAGCGTTGGCCACTGGAAGCCATTGGAAAGAAAAACAGGTGCAAAAATCATGAATAACACAGATGAGAGGATGTAAACATACTTCTTGAAACAAAATGGACAACCAAAATTTAGATTAGCAGGAGCAGATACTAAGCTGAAATCAGAGAGATGATACCAAGTGAGCCTAAGAGTCTAGTTTGTAATGGAATTGTAGATAATAATTACATATCTATCTTGCTATGTTTTACTTTTTAAATTTATATTTCTATTTTGATGGAGAATTCACACATGTTTTCTAGGAAATTCATATTTTAGTGTGAACACTTAAAGTATTTCTCATCTATTAGCCAAACTAAAAGAATTTCATTTCCAGGAGAACTAAATCATTCTTGTTTAGAGTAATTGGGGAAAAAAAAAAGAGAAGGCATGGGCTTCCAGTTATAAAATAAATAAGTCACAGGGATAAAAGGTACAGCATGGAGGAGGGGGACCTGGGTGGCTCAGTCAGCTAAGCATCTGACTCTTGATCTCAGGTCAGGTTTTGATCTCAGGATCGTGAGTTCAAGCCCTGAGTTAAGCCTCGCACTGGGTGTGAAGCCTACTTAAAAAAAAAAACAAACAAAAAAAGAAGGTAAAGCATAGGGAATATAGTCAATGGTATTATAATAGCATTGGCTGGTGATGGACAGTAGTTACACTTGCGGTGAGCACTGCACAATGTATAGGGTTGTTTAATCACTATGTTGTATGTCTAAAATTAATGTAATATTGCCTGTCAACTATACTTCAATAAAAATTAATTTAAGAAAAAAAAGAGAAGGTGGGAATCTGGGGGGAAAATTGTGAGATAAAATCATTTATGGAGAAGGAAAAGATAGATCAATAGATCGATAGATGTATGTATGTATGTATGTATGTATGTATGTATGTATGTATCTATCTATCTATCTATCTATCTATCTAGTAGTGTCTATACCCAATGTAGGGCTTGAACTCACGACCCTGAGATCAAGCATCACACGCTCTACCAACTAAGCCAGCCATGTGCCCAGAAAAAAATACTTTTATAATAAAGCTGTACAAAATACCTATATGCCTATAATTCTCAAGTTTATAGTGACAGCTTACCTTATACCTCTACTTGGACCCAAATATCCAGTTGCCTCACTTGGCTGTCTTATACACTTATTTATTAGATCCAAGATGGAGTTCCTGATTTACTCTTCCAAACCTACTCCTGTAGCTGCCCCTGCCCCTATCAATGTCAACTTTATTTTTCTAATTGTTCAACCCAAAACATTGTGAAGCAATCCTTGACTTCACATTCCTCATCTGATATGTCAAATAAATCCTGTCTTCTCTTTTCAAAACATATATCTAGAATCTGACTCTATCCCCACAGCCTCTTCATTGGTCTCCCTGTTTCCATCCATGCCCTTCTTTGGCCTACTCTTAATACAACAGCTAGAGAAATACTTGAAGAGCATAAGTCATAGCCTGTCACTTATCTCATAACTTTCCCATAGTTTCCCGTTTTCCTCAGATTAAAAGCCTTACCATGGTCTATAAGGATCCATGACATGGCACCTACACTTGTTCCCTCTGCCTGGAATGTTCTCTGCCCCAGATTCTCCATATTCACATGTTCTTCCCTTATCCTCCTTAAGCTTTTACTTGAGTGTCACCTTCCCAATGAGGTGTTCCCCAGTTACACCAGCTGAATTGTAAACTCACCTCAGCCCACTTTTCCACTTCTTCACATCCCCTGGTCCCTTTACTGATTTATGTTTCTCTGCAGCACTCAACACTGTCAGAAATTTATATTTTATTTATCTATCTTACAATTGTTTGCCTACTCCTCTAAATTTGTAAGTTGCATAAGAGCTGGAATTTTTCTGTTTTGTTCATGGGTGTACTCTCAGCCCAATGAACAATGCCTGGACAGTAAATAGTAAGCACTCAGTAGGTGTTTATGGGAAGAAATGAAGAGGAAGGAAAAGAGGAACAAAGGCACGAACCAACCAAGGGCTTATAAATGTGTTCTAATAGTGTCTGTGGAGTGGTAAACATAAAAACGATTGTTGTTGTATATTATTGAGCTCCTGAACAATATATTCAGAAAAGCATCACACATTAAGAGAAATACAAGACCCAAGCAAAAAGACTGCATAGTATGCATATCTGTACACACACACACACATACAAACATACACACATTCACAAAATGAATTTACAAGGCTTCTACTGAAACTGCAATGAAACAATTTTCTATAGAACAAGAGATAGTCACTGGAAACCAATGATACAATTTCATTATTACTAGTTGAACAAAGTGTGTGAAACATCACTGAGATTGCCTTTAATTGAAGGTGTAGTCTCCATGTTTTAGCTTAGTAAATACGTTACTATTTAGTGGGCTTTTATATATCTGCTTTCTCTCTTGGCTCCCCAGTCTTATTTTTCCCCTTGAGTCCCAATTTTCTTAATTTCAATTTTCTTACAATAGTAATCATCAGGAATTAAACCCCTAAGCTGTAAGAGGGACTTCCGTGTTCCTTTCTAAGCCTTAAAATAAATGAATCTGAATTGATTCTTAGCTGTCCCTAAAACAAGTATCTGGATGAGCATCTTCAATGTTGGAGCTCATGACTGTTCATTTGTACAACTTGTACTAAAGAGTTGGTGCTAGGCAAGGTTTCATTTCTCTTCAATCCCATGAGATAGCACATGATGTCACTATTATTTCCTTTCACCAAGTAAGCATTAAATTAGATGAATAATAGCCATTAAAACAAATGTAAGGGAATAGCAAAATAAATTCAAAGAAACAAGAAGGAACTAATCAAGATAAGAGACGAGTTATGAAATAGAAAAGAAATACACCATAGAAAAGGTCAACAAACAAGAGTTCGTTGTCTGAAAAAGTTAATAAAATTGACACATCGCAGCTGATATTGATCAAGGAAGAAGCGAAAAGACACAAATATGCAATATGAGGAATGGAAATGGAGACACCACTACATATTCTTCAGATAATTAACAGAGGATGAGGATATTATGAACTACTTTCTGTCTATATATTTGATGATTTATATTAAACAGACACATTCCTGGAAAAGTCTGACTCAAGAAGAAAGAGAAAACCCGAATAGTTGCAAAACCATCAATTGAATTAATAGTGTAAAAAATCTTCCAATAAAGAAAATGCTATGCCCTGCTGGCTTCTGTAGCAAGTTCCACCAGACATAAAATTAAGATATAATCACACTTTTATACAAGCCTTCAGAGAATAGAAAAAGAGGCACATTCCCAGCTCACATAAAACTAGTATAACTTTGATTTCAAAACTTCACAAGGACCATAGATGAGAAAAGCAAAATCATAGGCCAATAACACTCATGAACACCAACACAAAAATTCTTAAATTATTTGTAAGCAAAACCCAACAATATTTGATTTATATCAGTATGCAAGCTTAACATTTGATCAAAATAATTCTTTTTTTGTTTTTTTTGTTTTGGTTTTATTTATTTTTGAGAGACCTAGAGACTGAACGTGAGTGGGGGAATGGCAGAGAGAGAGAAAGGGAGATACAGAATATGAAGCAGGCTCCAGGCTCTGAGCTGTCTGCACAGAGCTTGATGCGGGACTCGAACTCATGAGCTGTGACATCACGACCTGAGCCGAAGTCAGATGCTCAACCGACTGAGCCACCCAGGTGCCCGATCAAAGTAATTCTTAACAAACCAGAGATAGGAAGAAACTCCTTTATCTGATAAAGTATACCTATAAAAATCCTAGAGCAAATAGCACATTTAATGGTAAAATATTAAGAGTTTCCCTTTGAGTTTGAGAACTAGATGAAGATGCTTGCTATGATCACTACCATTAAACCTAGGACCTTATACTGGAGGTCCTAGACAACAAATTAGAAAGCCCCAAAATAAACCGTTAAAGGGGTGCCTGGCTGGCTCAGTTGGTAGATCATGCGACTCTTGATCTTGGGGTTGTAAGTTTGAGCCCCCATTGGGTGCAGAGATTACTTAAAAAAAATAAAATCTTAAAACATATATGGACACAATATATGACAGAGGTGGCAAAGCAGAACAGTGAAAAATGACACGTTTTTCAATTGCTGATACTGGAACAATTGGCTACCCATAAGGGGAAAAGTGAAATTGAACCCATATCTCATACAATATGCAAATAATAATTATGGATGGATTAAACAATTAAATGTAAAAGACAAAGATACAAAGATTTTATAAGATAACATAGGAGAATATATTTATGACCTCAGGATAGAGGATTTCTTAATCAAGACACTTAAAAAATACTAACCATAAAGGGCAAGATCATAAATTCCACTACATTAAAACTATATTTACCATAGACAGTATAAAAAACTGAAAAGACAGTTTCTATCATTAAATGGGTAAAGATAATTGCCAACACATAAAATTAATGAAGACCTTGTAACCAGAATATATAAAGAAGTCCTACACACCACAGAAAAAAGATAACCAAAGAGAAAAATTTGGATAGGGACCTCAGATAAGAGGAAATCCAAATGGCCAATAAACACATGACAATATGGGCGATCTCAGTTAAGGTAATGAATGTTGCATACCACAGTGAGAAACCACTATACTCCCTTCCGTTTGGCAGGAGGTAAAAATTCTCATCATACCAAGTGATGGCAAGGATATGGAGCATAGGAACTCTCATACACTGCGGGTAACATGTAAACAGGTCAACCACTTTGGAAGTCGTTTGGCATTATCTCATAGAGTTGGAGATATGCATAGTCTTTGGCCTAACAGCTCCACTCCCAGGTATATACCCGGCAGAAATGCAGATTATATATAGTAAGGTAGTGTTCAAAACTGTTCATAATTGCCGAAACTGGAAACTGTATTAGTTAAGGGAAAACTGGCTATTGTTGCAATATCCCATGAAATCTCAGGGGCTTGAAACAAAAAAAGTTTATTTCTTACTCCCATACTAGCCCAGTGGTGGATGCTCCTAAACAGGGGGCTCTCCTGGGATGCTCTCACTCTAATGGTGATTGAGGAACCTAGGGATTCTCTAATTTGTGGCTTGCATACATGGCTTTCAACGTCATCCGGAGGTCATCTCCAGTCTAGATGAAGAGAAAAGATCATGGAGGATCATACATGGGATATTCTTATGGGCCAGGCTGGAACCCATGTCCATACTTTACTGGAAAGGAGGCTGGGAAGTGTAGTCCAGATGTCCCCAGAAGGAAGAGGAACCCAGGAAAAAACAGAGGTGGTGATTTGCTATTAACCTCTACAAATAAAACTATCCATACACAATAAAATAGATAAATTGTGATCCATTCATTCAGTGGGATGTGCTCTGGCAAAGTAAGTAAACAAACTACACCTACACACAGCAATGTGAATGAGTCTAACAAAAATAATGGGGAACACAAGAATACAGACCCAATAGATACTTATAAAGTGGTTTCATTTCTATCTTTATCCATATATATATCCATATATATATATACATTTCATATATATATAGTTTATATATGGATATATATCATATATATAAAGTATATATATATCTATATATGTGTATATATATCATATATATCCATATATCATATATATATCATATATATATCCATATATATATACATTTCATATATATATACACACACAGTTCAAAAGTAGACAAATCTAAACCATGTTGTTTAGGTGGTGTACCTAGCTAACAAAATTAAACAGAAAAGCAAGAGGATTGTTATAATAAAAGTGGAACCTCTGAGGGAAGGAGGGAATTATGGTTGGGAAGGATATACTGAGGGGCTGGCAATGTTCTATTTCTTAACATGAGTCGTGGTTATACAGGCGGTCATGCACTCTTCCTCACATGTAGCACATTTTACATCCACACACAAAAGTTCAAAAAGCCAGGTGTGTTTTCTACCTTAACATAAGAGAAACACTCTATTTGGTACAGACAAAAGCAGTTTCCCTGTGGCTGGAACACCATTGCCCTCTAGCCAACCAAGCTTCACTGCCTCCCCTACAAGAAAGAGAACACCCTGCAGACCTAATTTTCTCTGATTTACCATTTTGAAGGGGAAGAAAAATCTGTACTCCCATTTGACATAATTGCCAAACACCCAATTTTGTTCCTGTAGGTCACTCTGTAAATGTTATTATCTGCTGTTGTCCTCCATAATCACTACCCCTCTCCTGAGTTGATGAACAGTTTCTGCCAGCATCTAGTTTTGTAGTTAACAAAATGCCATTTTGCTACCAGCCTTACTACTCTCATGATCTCTTTATCTTTGTTTCCTATATAGTAACTTGTAAATTCCAGTGACTCATATCTCTCTTGTTCCAGACACTTAACTTTCAAATCTGTATTTTCCACCCTCCAGTGCACAATTTGTTTTATATTCTGTTACATCTCCCTTTCATCATCCTTGAATTCTACAGCTGGGAAAAGCCTTCGTCCCGTTACCCAGCCTAAACACCTTTGTTTTTCCATTTCACAGACTCAGGAATCCATTCTCGGGTAGTGACTCAAACACTCAGCTTTTGAAGGTAGATAATTTGAAGTATTCCCATGTCCCCCTACATAAAAGGCATTTGTACTGGTGTCCTTCAGCAGAAACTTCTCTCTGCCTCCTACTGAGATATCCAAAGGGCTGGTTGGCTTCCAGCCCTGGGTTCCAGAGATGGTGGCATTTTAGTGGCAAGATTCCCACTACTTGTTGATCGTGAAATGGGTTGGAATAAAATGTTACATGTAAATGGGAGTAATACAGGGAGACCTGAGTTGCTTCCTCCTGAAAAAGTTTTGGCTGTATTTCTAGCTTACCTATCAGACCCAAGGTTCAACCACACTGTAGAAAAGCAGGGCTTGGAAGGTGTCTCCCCACCCCTTTTTTATTTATAGTGGCAACTGCTTTTCTCTTTTAGTCACTCTCAGAAAGAGTATCTATTTGTGACAGTAACTTGAGGGAAAACATTTTGGGATTATTATTTCTTCTTTGTTTTCCTTCCCTGAGTCAAATTAAGGAGAACTGAAAGCTGGTTTTCAGGCTATTACAACTTTAAATCTGGCTGTATTGGTACAACTTATAGGCACACTCTCTGAATTACCTCTTCATATATAAAGAGCCAGCTATAGAACTAACACTCATAAACCTAGTAAGTAAATAAATGAGCAGGCCCAAAAGTTGCGAATCAATATAGAAATCATCAGATCTCATATAATTTATTGTCATTTCCAAAAGTTTTAACACATGATCTGGCTATTGTTTATTTTAGTGGGTTTCACCTTCAGATTCAAGTTTCCCATTCGGGCAGATGTTGTAAGGGCATTTTGGGAGGAGATTCATACTGCACCTAAGTGTGATTTTATGCAGAACTTCCCCACAGTCCCCTCACCTCCATCTTTTCTATTGTAAACTACCTGAGACAAGCTTACGGTAAAGAATCTGTAACTATTTTGGTTTTAAAGTCATTTAAAAAAATTTTTAACAGCACTTCTTACCTTAAAAAACAGAGTGACAAAAATCCAATCAATCTAAACTGATTCAGTGGATCACTTTGGGCATTTCAAAAGATAAGGTAAAATGTCAGAGCTGTGAAAAAAAAAAAAAAAGCCAGATTTACACAGACCTACATAATGAAGTGTTTCCCATGGAAACACAAAATTTTCCAACTAACAGAATGTATTGATCATATAAAGGCTCATCAAACCTATCACCTGGCATTTAACAGTGCTCTGAGTCCTTGACGATTGCTTGGAGGCGAAGTAATTAAAAGAGAATTGCCTAATAATATTAAAAATATCCATGTAGAAAGTGGGTTGCTTTTTTTTTTTTTAAAAAGAACTTTCATAAACCCGAACTTTTAAAAAAGTGTTTTTCTTTATAAAGAAGGATAAATAAGATTATTTAAATGATGTTTCTTAAGTCAGGTATCCAGGAAATGATAAATTAAGGCTACTACCTGCCAGATTCTCAAATTAGGCATGCACACATGCACATACAGACATGTAACTGATATGCTGGCAATTCTCACCTTAAATTGTCTAGATTTTCTTGGTTAATCCTACATGTTGAATAATAATATAAAGGGCAATCTCTTACTTTGTATTAATGGCTGATTCCTTGCACACATAATACTTTTTAGAAAGTCTATTTATAGGCAAAAATGTTGAAGGAAGAACATTTACTTTTTTCCCAATGTTGGATCTATCCTCCTCTCTTAAAAGTGTGCTCTTTGATAAAAACAAAAAATTAAAGGTTCCTGAAGTACACTAAATCATAAAGTAAAATTTAAATATCAGTAGGGTATTTGCGGGTTGGAGAGGGAATGTGTGTGGGGAATGTGCAGGGGGGAGGGGAAGGAGTTTAGCCGCTGGTCTTCTTTGAAGAAATACAAGCAGGTTAGTGTGTTTTCATGCTTCCCCAGAGCCACCAGCTTCTGCTCACCAGCAACCCCAGAAGACACAAACTCTTTCCTTCCTGATCCCAGCCCTGTCCAGTGTTCTCCTATTCCGTATGTCGTATGTCATCGCAACCAGCCCAGGGTTGTGCCCTAAATACTGGAAAGCCACAAATCACTGGTTCAAATAGACGCGCTTCTTCAAAGGACAGAGTGGGGAGTGGCAAGGGAACAGGGCGCAGAGATGCTTAAAGTGATTTACGACCCCCCTAGGAGAGGGGTTTTGGCACCTGGGCCATTGTGCTCCAACAAGGATCTGGCAAGTAACAAGAGACATTGAAATGTACCAGGGGCCGATTAGGATGGTTCAATCTTCCCTGGATTAGTCAGGCATTTGATATAAATAAGTAAACACCAAAATCACCTCTACCAGAGCCCAAACATCTCTTTCTCTTTTCACTCTTTTTTTTTTTCAAAGAGTGAAAGGGACTAGAGATTAGAAAAAGAGGTCTTGTGTATTCAAAGTGCTAATTCAGAACTTCTTTCTCTAATGCACTCATGAAACATTTTAATTGTCTGACTTTGCATTCAAAAGCCTTGTTTGCAACTCCTAATTGCAGACTGCTTTGAACAAATAATTGAAATGCATGACTTGTGGGGCCTGCTTAAACAATTATAATGTGCTTTGCCGCTAGGTGCCAGTCCCCCTCCCACCCCTGTCCCTTTTTGCATAATGACGAGCAGCCAGCTTGATATTTGCAGCCAAGTTAAAACCTTGCTAATTTGCTGCACTGCAATCTGGGGCTGTGGCAGTGTCCTACCTGCATTAGTGCTTGCAACAGCAAAAATGGCTCTAATAGTTCAACTGAATGTTAAGAAGACCTTTTCATTTTCTGCTGAGAGGATCCCACTGGGGTTTTGTTTTCAAAATACAAATCTTTCATGTGCCTGTTAGTTTTGCATCTACATACAATTTATGGAGCTATTTCCCTGAAAATTCTCCCCAACCTGATTTTAGCACAGTCTTCAACAAATAGGTTCCTTCCTTTCAGGGGACTCAGGTTTAGAAATGGAAAAAAAAAAGCATCCAGATCCTAGGAAGGCCCCAAGACTGGCCACAGCCAGCCGCTGAGGACCACACACAAAGCTGCTACTTCTGAAAAGGGGCTGCGACTCTCACTTTTCGAATCTAGAACACGGTGCCAGATGTGACTCCTTCTAGCCTCCTTGTCAGGACTCAGAGGCTTAAGAGAACAAAGATTGTGTTTACTCATGATTTGAATATTTTACTTTTTTTATTGTGGCAAAATACAGATAAAATTTACCATTTTAACTAAAGTGTCTAGCTCAGTGGCATTACGTACATTCACATTGTTGTGCAGCTATCACCACCATCTGTCCACAGAACTCTTTTCATCTTGTAAAAGTGAAAACTCCATATCCATTAAACAGTAACTCCTTAACGCCTTCTCCTCAGCCCTTGACAGCTACCTTTCTACTTTAACTCTATGAATTTGATTACTCTAGTTTTAGCCTTAAAAAAAAAAAAAAAAAAACAAAACAAAAAAAACTCCTGGCCTTACATATTTTAAGATTAGAAGGATAAACATACCATTCTGTAAGAATAAGCTATGCCTGGGGTACCTGGCTGGCACAGTAGATAGAACATGTGGGGTTGTAAGTTTGAGCCCCACATTGGGTATAGAGACTACGTGAAAATAAAATGTCTTAAAAACAAAAAAGAAGAAGCTATGCCTTTATTGGAATCATCTCGTTCAGTAATCAGTAATTCTCACATTACCTTATTTCTGTTTAAGGTATTGGATGGGGGGAACACTTAGCAGTTGAAAAATGTAAATTAAAAATATTACTATTCTAAGATCTCAAATCTGCTTGCTAAAAATAGCACTGAAGATATCTCCCTTCTTCCCAGGTTGTCTCCCAGAGGCAGTCAATGCTCTTGGCAGGTGGTTATAGTCCGAAGAGAGAGCTTCCAGAGGTCCAGGCAATATAAATGTTTTATATTAGTTTTTGTTTGTTTGTATTAGCTTTCAGTGCTCATAATGACCCATGAGACAGGAATTGTCTCTTTTACATTTGGGAAGATGGAGCTCAGAAAAGCTGGGTAAGTGGCCCTAAGTCACACAGCAGACTCTGTGGGGAAAATGGGATTCAAGCTAGATCAGTGGGACTCAAAGCTCTTTTCAAGTCAATGAGCGACACAGCAGGAAGGATCCACAGGAAGTGGTGCTTCAAAGACACTGGCTGTTTGGCAGGGGGAGTGCGGATTAACACAGCTTGTCCCAGGACACAGGTGTAACACGTATGCGGGGCTGAGGGAGGGGAATTCCTCTGCATTGTTACGAATATCCCGCATCCTGCCTGAAGTAGGTTGCACCCAGCAGGTGGTATTAGAACCCTCTTTGAGAAATCTCTGAACTAGTGTTTTTTTGTCTTAATCTCCAGAGAAGAGCCCAAAGATTCTCTTCATAACCCACTTTGGAGCTAAAAATGCCATTCATCTCAGAAACAAGAGCTGGCCTTTATTGAGTGATTACCGTGCACCAAGCTTTGTGTATGTAGCTTGAAGACTCAGGCAGCCTTGCCCCCAAGTTCACACACTTAACAACTACCCGAGACGAGGTCTTCTAACATAAAATATGAGTCAAGCTACTGAGCCCCATTCAACCCCAAACCTTCTGTGGAGAGCCTGTGCATGTAACCACTGGAATATACTGCCCAAGTGAGATGTTCTCTGTGATGGGTGGACCAGGCCAACTGAAATATGCACTGGGGTCTTCCAAATTATAGCAAATGACTGAAAGCATCGGCTTTGCTTTTCTAGGCAGGTAAAGTCCCTCTAGATATCCATTACAGAGATGACTCCAGGGCCTCAATCATGGAGAAATCTGTTTTAGTCATCTCGTGGCTAAAACACCACCTCCAGTTCTTCTGTTCTCTAGAAGCTGTATTGCCATACAGCTTAATAAGTACTAAAGGAAGAATATGGCAGCCTTTCCCCAATACCTGTTTTTCTAAACTCCTCTTGCCCTCCACCCCACCCAAACTACTATGCCTCAAATGCTGAGATCATTTTGATCTGGCTTTTGTAACTGCAGTTAGGAGAACAGCTGAAACAGAACAAACACAGAAAAACTGAAACCTACCCCACATCTCGGTTCTGATTTACCTTTTTGTACATTTGAGTCAGTGGCTACCATCTGCTGAACTAGCTACCTGACTGCATCTCAGGGGGCCACGGCTGACTCAATCTGCCCCATCTGCCTGGTGAAGGAGGACACATTCAAAGGTAAACCAGCTCACTCTGCAGTTTGCTCTTGATTATGCAGTGAGACTTTCAGGACTTATCTATGAAGTGTTCATGGAAGAACCCAAGTCTGTGAATGTTACCCCCTTTGCCCAGCATCTAGCCCAAACCAGACACAGGCAAGTTCCTAGAAGTGTTTTCTGCAGAGGATCTCTTTCCATTATTCATCTTCAAATATTGACCTGACTTGAAGGGACACCCACAAAGCTGGGACAACTTATGCATGGAAAAGAACAGCTGACTGTAATGGAATGAAGCACACTGACTATCTAAATACCCATGAGTCCATGATGATACTCAAAAAAGAGAGAGCAAGCACACAAGCAACAAATCCTCATTTGTTATCATTGGAGTTGGCCATTACACCAACTTCTTACTCTGCAAATTGGTAAGTAACTGTTTTAGGATAACCATTAAGCCCCAGCTTGTGAGATAAGGTCTTCTTTATGGATGAATACTGGGTAATAAATATAGAAGAAATGGTAAAATTAGAAATTCACCATTTTGGAATCCATTATAAAATAACAGTTTTAAGCAAAATCATCTATGGATTTTAGGGGAGAGCTTAATAGGGAATTAGATTTACTTGGTGTCAAAGTACTACCTTGCCCCAAACAGATTTATCACCAGTCACAAGGGGAAACCATGTGGGACATCAGGCTATGTGACATAAACCCAAGGTCAGTGTTAGCACTACAAAAGTAGGAAAGTCAGACGTTACATACCTCTTGATGAGATTCATATAGAGCACATAGTACCACCTATAAAATACTCCCATCAGAAATATCTCATCCAAATCTACTCAAGCCTTTAGATACTACTTCCAAGTTATAGGAAATAGAGGAGGTAGAAAAACAAGATAAATGTCATCACAAGAGGAAAAAAGAATCAGGCAATTCAAGAATGTGATACATTCTACAGTATATAACTGGTCTTATATCCTCAATAAATCAATGTCATGAAAATGGAGAAGAAACAGAGATGGATCCTAGCATAGATAAGTTATAAGAATTAAGCTATGGAATTCTCTTATTTTCTGGAAGCTGAATTTCTTTCTAGAACAGTGCCCCAGGCAAGACCTAGGCCATACACATTTGTTAAATGAAACAATGGATAGTAAGTGAATGAATAGATGGGATCAAAGAAGCTCACAGGGCTAAGTGCGGTGCTCAATGGCAGGCAGCTGTTCGGTGGCAAAGCTGGGACTAAAACGTGATCTATTGGTTCCTAACCTGGTGCTTGTTTCAGAAGTCTCCAGTTTGGTTTTCTCCTGTGTAATTTAGTTCTAAGAAGCTTTAAGAGACATAACAGCCAAGTGTAATGTGTGGCTCCCTGGTTGGATCCTGGTTTGAACAAAGCAGCTATAAAAGACATTTTGAGGACAACTGGGAAACTAAACAGGGACTGGCTACTAGATGACAATGAGGCATCTCTGACAATTCTGTCAGGTAAGATAATAGTATTGTGGTTACACGGGAAGTGGTCTATCCTTATTTTCCAGAGAACTAAAAATTTTAGGAGTAAAAGTCATGACATTGGTAATTTTCTTTAAAATACTCTAGCATAAGGGCACCTAGCTGGCTCAGTTGGTAAGAATGTGCAACTGTTTATCACGAGGCTGTGTCTTTGAGCTGTGCATCGGGTAGAGAGATTACAGAAAAAAATTTAAAAATTTAAAAAAATACTCCAGCACAAAGAATTTGGTGGACGACTTACAGTAACATGTTGATAACTATTAAATCTGGGAAACGGGTACATGTGTATTTATTAGGCTATTCTTTCTTTGTTTAAAAAATGTCCAGGGGCACTTGGGTGACTCAGTTGGTTGAGTGTCCAACTCTTGATTTTGGCTCAGGTTATGATCCCAAGGGTCTGGGATCACGCCCCGCGCTGGGCTCCACAATGAGCATGGAGCCTGCTTAAGATTCTTTCTCTTTCTCACTCTCTCTCTCTCTCTCTCTGTCTCTCTCTCTGTCCCTCTACCTTGTTCACACACTCTCTCTATAAAATAAAAAAAATTAATGTTCATAATAAGATAGATAACTAGATAGGAAGAAACAAAAAAAGAGAAACAAAGGAAAGGAAAGGAAAGGAAAGGAAAGGAAAGGAAAGGAAAAAAGAAAAGGCAGAGCAATTAGACAGAGAGATAGAGAACTAGCCACCAAAAACCTGCAATGCTTTCATTTCTCAATGTTCTCAATGAGGTGAGTCTAACATAAAAGAAAATTTTCTCAAACAGCTATTTTTTTAAGAACCTTAACATTAATACTGACTTAATTCTCAGTAACACTCTTAAAATCTTTAAGTCACATGCATATGCATAGCCCGTTGTGTTGAATAAACAGCTTAGAAACCACTTAAGTGTCCCGAAACATTTAGGATGTGTTTCTCAAACAGTGTGCAGGAAATATTATTTCTCATAATATCCCATTAAGAAATACCACAGGGGGAGAATGCCAAAGACACGTGAGTTTTGGGAATCTTGGACTAGAGCAGCCATGAGGCTGCTGCTGATGGTAGATCTGAGAAGCATCCTGTCCCCAAAGTATTTTGTATCACATTTGAATACCAATTCCAAGAGAGTGCCACAGACAGGGCTAGCAACTTGGCTTCTGCTTAATACTTTGTTGGCCCCAAATAATTCAGCTCTTTGACAACTTGATGGGTTGGGAGTGGACAGAGAGCCTTTCTTTCCTTCCTACCTCATGTACCCTGTGCACGCTTCCCTGCGTACCTCAGGAGGAGAAGCGTCTGTGTGGCTGCAGCAACTACACCCCTCCTGCTTAGTGCTGGGGAATCCCCCTAAACTGTGAGAAGAGATCACACTTTTGAGCATGAGAAAGCATACAGGAAATTATTGGTTCACAGCTGCATGATTTTAAGGCACTAAAGTGTACGTGAGCAGAACAAAACAGAACAGGAAGATTGGAGAGTGAACACTGTGTTTAGAAGTGGCAGACCTGGGCTTCAGTCCCAGTTTAGCCTCCAACTGGCTACCTGTCACCAACACAAGACTTTGCCTTGTCTCATCTATTAAATATCTATCTATCTGTCTATCTGTCTATCTATCTATCTATCCACCACCCTCTTATTCTACAAGTATGTTTTGAGTGCCCAATATGTCCCAGAAATCACACTGGGAAGACCTGTCTGCTTCCAAACGCTGATAGACCTCCGAAAGTGGTATGTTACTCATGAATGATCTTTGCCAGATTCCACAACCCCCTTCCCCTCCTTTTGCACAAGTAATTGAGAATGACCATAGATACTTTAGAGAATGCCAGATCTCTGCTAAACCATAAGGAAACTCCTGGGTGAATATACATGATCAGTGTAAAAACAATACAGCAGTTTGCTCAAGATTTTAAAATTGGCATTGCATCAACTTGTTGATCTAAGATGTACAACCTCAAGAGCAGAGAAATCAAACTGGCAGCCCATGGCCAGTCCAACTCACCACTGTGCTCTGCATAACTTGCATAATGTACCTGTTCAGTTGGTTTTCTTATAATAGGGCAACATTTCTCTATACCACTGTCTTAATCAAAAGTGGAAAAATCATAGAGGATTAGGAGCAATAGATATTTTCAGGAAAAATGGTACTGAGCATACATTAGGCTTTAACCTCTGTTTTGGTTTTTGGGTTTTTTTATATAGAGAGATATATATGTATATATACATTATACATACACTTATCTGAACTCTATAGCCACTGAGTTTGTGATACTTCACTCTAGACTAAAGGACAAATCTGTCTGCCTATAACCTGACTCTCAATAAAAAAGGTTGTTCCCTAATATGAGTTGTTAGGGGAAAAGGAGGAAAAAAGGAAATAAGCAGAGGCCGCCCTCTTTCTGTAACTTCCCAGCCACCCCAGAGAAAGATCAAACTCACACTCAGAGCTGAAACACACTGGGGATTATGGGGCTCAAGCCTTTTTTTAACATATGAAGAAATCAAGCCTCAGAGAAGTCAAGAGCTTGAGCCATGCCAGAGAGCCAAGCTGAACAAGCTGAGCCCTTGTGTCTTTCCTCTCTTTCAAGATGCCTCCAACTCAAGAGAAAAGCGAAACCACAACCTCTGTTCAATCATGTTTTCGGCATCTCCAAACACCACACCTTTTTACGCACTGTTTCCACTCCGCGCCGATTATCTGAGGGAATCTCTCATTCTATCCTGGCAGCAGGAGCCCAGAGAAATGAGCCCCAAGAATAGGCCCATTAGCAGCATGCTCCATGAAGCTTCTGCCATTTGCTAAGAAGCAGGTTCACCTCGCTAGTGTCCCAAGAAAGCAGCTGGCCTTGCAGGAAGATCACAAGTGCAATACCAAGGAAGTTGGGTCAGGCACTAGAGGTCAGGGTTGAGAACATGGACTTCAGAGTCAAAACCAACCTGGTGGCACCTTTCTCTTGACTCAATCTCCTGTTCTCAAACACCAAGCCAACTACAACGCCTATTTCAAACTGTTGTTGTTAGAATTAAATGAGATAATAAAGAAGAGAATGCTTGGCACAGTGTCAGAAAAACATTAGTTAGCACAGTTACAGTGCTTAATGTGCTTGGACTGCTTTGTTTGTTTGCTTGTTTGTTTGTTTTGTTTTGGAGACAGGATATTGTAATTCCCTTTCATGGATGGTTTAGAAATTGAAGTTCCAACAGAAGTTTTCAACAAAGATTAAAAGAAAGCAGCAAATTTCCTGATATAAATTTTTTTTTAAACCTTAATGGGACCTCAAACAAAGTTCAACCAGAGTTAGGCACCTCAGCAGGGCTGTGATTCTGTTCTCCCCCTGGTATGCCATACTGGAGTCGCTTATTAGTGTGGCATTCCCTTTCTGCTTTAATCAGCCAGCATGGGCACTGTGGGAAAACATGTAGCAATCACCTCCTTTCCCAACAGGTATACCGACCACATCCTGTCCATAACAAACTCGTCCTTCACCCGCATGAGCAGTAGCTCTCCCCTCTGACGGGTCCATGTCTAGAAGTTTGGAGCATAATGATCCCAGAACGCTGGGGAGGGGGTGCAGGCTAGGGGAGATATTGAGGACTTTGGAAGCACTGGGTGTTTGAACAAGAAAGCACAGCCATCTAATCTGAGCAGTCTACATGCTGGTAGTGTTCTGAACTACCTTAAAAACACGAAACAGGAGACACAACCCAACTGCAGCTCACAGAGTTTAGCCCCATGATTTAACTCTGGCACACAGTCACCGTGTCCCTAAGAGTTGGAATTCATCTTTATTAATCTCTAAGTTCATGCAGGATGTATTATGTTCTTGCCATCCTCCAAAATACTGCTCTCCTATCAACTACAGTTGAAGTTGGTTTTGTGCTTGAGGGAGTTGCAATTTCTCTGCTTTTGAAAACTAAAGAGAAAGGAAGGGGAAAAGCCTAACAGACACTTCCTGTGAAACCTTGCAAAAATGCTCTTCAACCCCAGCAGTCCCCAAGCTACTTGCATGGTACTGCACTGGGGACTTGTTGCTAATCCCTAAAGTTAACAAACTCCCCTTAGAGGGACTGTGAACTGTGTATTATTAGGATGAATAATCTTCTCAAATGCTTTTTTTAGGAGACCTGGCTTCATAGAAGGTCTAAAGTTTATTTGAAAAGTAACTGATTGTCGGGGTGCCTGGGTGGCTGAGTCAGTTAAGTGTCTGACTTTGGCTCAGGTCATGATCTCACAGTTTGTGAGTTCAAGCCCTGCGTCGGGCTCTGTGCTGACAGCTCAGAGCCTGGAGCCTGCTTCAGATTCTGTGTCTCCCTCTCTCTCTCTCTCTCTGCCCCTTCCCCACTTGTGCTCTCTTTCTCTCTCAAAAATAAATAAACATTAAAAAAAATTTAAAAAAAGAAAAATAACTCATTGCTGAATGTTAGAAACAAAGAAACAATTGTAAAAGACTGATACTCAACAGTGTGGTATCAGTATGATCTCAAGTTAATTATCTATATCTATAGATAGATCTATAGATATGCCATAAAACACAGCTGTTAGTATTTCCTGGGTAGTGAAATCATGGTTATTTTTTATTTCACTTTCTTTTTCCAGTCCATATCTGCTATTTCTGTCTAGAATAAATATGTATAGTATTCCCTGTTTTGTTTTTTGTTTTTGTTTTTAAGAACCAAATCAACTAAAGAAAAAGAAACAAAATGAAGCATTCAGGGGGTCATAACCGGTTGGAAGCTGGGCTATCATGAGAGAATAACTGTTGTTTTCATTGATGGTCTGCTCGTGTCCCCTTCTCTTAGTTGGCCCGTCAAGGAAAACCCTATAAGGACTCAGGGGTCCAATGTGTTCAGTAGTGATATTTATATGTTACACTAAACATGAAGGCCATATTATAGATTTCATACTCTAACTCTCCTACGTTTACAAACTCTGAATCTATGCCTACCACATTTGCTCTTTTCTTTGACAAAGAGAATTCCCACAAGAAGTAGAAACACTAAATTTTTAACAGTTAATTCTTTATAATTAGGAATAGAGACATATTCTCATTAGTGCTTTGCTGTGTGAAATTCTCTGAGTTCTGCGATCTTTCCTGGAGCCACACTTTCAGATTCTTTTTTAAGGCAGTGGCAGCCAATGTGTTCCACCAACTGGCAAAGGAGTGAGAAGAAATACCCACTAGAATGTCAAGCTCAAGCTCTAGTTGGTTGGTGAAAAACAGAGTAAGCAATAAGGAAAGTGGGGGAGCACCTAGTCTCATAAAAATTTGGAATAGGTTTTCTTTTTTGTTTTTTTTAAACTACCATTTATTTTTATTTATTTTTAAAAGTAATCTTTAACCCCAATGTGGGGCTTGAACTCATAACCCTGAGATCAAGAGTTGCATGCTCTGCTGACTGAGCCAGCAGGTGCCCCTTTCTTTTATTTTTTAATGCTTATTTATTTATTTTGAGAGAGTGTGTGGATGCACAAGTGGGGGAGAGGCAGAGAGAGGATCCCAAGCATTCCCAGGGCCCCATCTCACAAACCCTGAGATCATGACCTGAGCCAATATCAAGAGTCAGATGTTTAACTGACTGAGCCACCTAGGCGCCCCTACTTTATTTAAGTAATCTCTGTGCCCAACGTGGGGCTCAAACTCACAACCCCAAGATGGAGAGTCACATGCTGTACCAACTGAGCCAGCCAGGCACCCCTGGAATGTAAGTTTTCAATGCTCCTTTTATGTACTTGCTTACATTCCACTGATGTTTTAGGCCCTCGCTGAAATGTCACTTCAGGCTTTAGGCCCTCGCTGAAATGACCTCTCTGATTCCTCAGATTAGTTAGTCCCCCCACTGTATCCTACCACTGCACTTTGTTCTTATCATTATGGCACTTATCTCTGCTATAATCAAATAATTAATAACCACAATTGTTTGTGTAACTCTGTCTCTCCCACTAGACTACCAGGCGAGAGACTATGTCTTTTGCTGCAATACCCTCAGCACCTAGCTCTGTGGCTAGAACATAGTCACATATTTATTGAACTGAATGAATAAATGAATGAGTGAATAAATGAACAAAATATTTTTCCAGCTCTTTTCTGTAACCACTTTCTGCTTTCTGGCATTCAACTTCATATTAATTGCTTACCAACCTCATGATAACATAGATTAAAATATGTATTATGAGGGGCGCCTGAGTGGCCCTGTTAGTTGAGCTTCCAACTCTTGGTTTTGGCTCCAGTCATGATCCCAGGATTGTTGGATCAAGCCCTGCATTGGGCTCCACGCTGGGCATGGAGACTGCTTAAGATTCTCTCTCTCTCTCTCTCTCTCTCTCTCTCTCTCTCTCTCCACCCACTTCCCCTTCCCTGCTCTCGCTCTCTCTCTCAAAAAAAAAAAAAATGTATACGTGTTGTGGACCTGCTAGTTATTATTGGATATAAATGGTTCTTCACATTTTTCAGTGCTTTTCAAACCTTAAGGTGGGGTGGTTGCGATTGTTGCTTTCATACTAGATTTAAGGGACAAGAGACTCAGCAAATGATTTGCCCAACCAAGTTCACAAAGATCTAGAAACATAACTGTGCTTCTCACAGTACCCACTGACCTTCTGGGATGCACAGGTCTTTTGTTCCCACGAGCACCAGCCCCCACTCTGAAGCCTTTCCTCTAAAGAACTTCTGTTCCCCCCTTTATTTAGAGGTTCATAGCCAGTGAATGTGATCAACACTGTTTAAACTTATTTCAGATAAATTTTGCATTTTAATAGAGGCCCTTGAGATGATTGTAGGTGATGTAAGAATCTTTTAGCAGTTACAAATCTAATGTGAATTAGAAAAAAAATTATAAATGGACACCAAGTCCACAATTTCATAGATATTATTGCTTTGGATAATGCTAAGCAGAAAGGAAAGTCAATTTAAAGGAAAATGTCAAATAAATAGAAGGAAAAGGTAAGTCACTGATCTAGCAAATATTGGGAGAGCAGTACAAAAATATCTGAGTATAGAAAACACAATTTTATTCATTAAAAAATTTTTTTAATGTTTAATTTTGAGAGAAAGAGCATGAGCAGGGGAAGGGCAGACAGAGAGAGGGAGACACAGAATCCAAAGCAGGCTCCAGGCTCTGATCTGTCAGCACAGAGACCAACGCAGGGCTTGAACCCACAAATTGCGAGGTCATGACCTGAGCCGAAGTTGGATGCCCAACCCACTGAGCCACTCAGATGCCCCTAGAAAACACAATTTTAATCCTAAGGACTGAAGAACCAGAAACGTAATAGGCACATGGTAAATGTCCATCCATCCATTTTTTAAAAAAATTTTTTGATGAATATTAGGGTTAGGAAAGAAAGATTTTGAGCTGGGAAGTCTCTACAAAGTTCTCAAATCACCACTGCTCCAATCATCATGGAGCAAAGCATATAGACCATTAGGTTTTATTTATTTTCCTTTGGAGGTTCAACAGAGATAAAATTCTCTCATCTATGTGTTTTCTCCTAGCAACATCTGGGTCCATTTGGTAGACATTTTGACTGCCACATCATCTAAATGTATTAGCTGCACAAATGCCCCAGAAAGACAAAGATGCCATGAATGACCACAAACGACTCTTATAGCTGGATTCTAGGCCCTGGACACTTTGAGGGTTGCGGGGAGAAGAGACCCAAAAAAGTTTGGATGCTTTCCTGTCATGGTGAAGAAGGAAAACGACATAGGCAAGAATATACTCTAGAAACCTTACAGACATTTCTAACATTGACATTTGATTGACTATTAAGAGGAAAGCAAGTATGTAGACATGCATATTTGAGAAGAAAGCACAACACAGGTCTCACATCTGATTCTGGATATTAGCTCAAGTTTCTAAGTTTCAGTCTTGGCTACACCATGGAAAATCCATCCTTCCTTTTCAGTAAGCATTTCCTCCAGTTTACCATTGCTTCTTGATGAAGATGGATGGATCTGCATCTGGCATTCTAATTAGATTAGAGAATAATGACCAGGAAGATCTTGGGGAGGAGAGGATAATTGATTACTCACATTACTTCCACCCTAAGTGTTCAGAAGTAAACTGTCTAATTCCCCCTAGAATTCACTTATCACACTCAGAAAACACAAGTTGAAAACAAGGACAACTTCCATGCTGCGGCCCTGTTACAACAGGTCATGGTAGGAGCCCTTCAATATTTCCAGCCATGCCCCTTAACATGTTATTTGCAGGAAAAGGGGATGGTTGTAGTTGCTATCATTTATTACAAGGTGACACATGCTGGACAATTTTCACTCTCTAAATAAGCCTTGTGAGGTAGGTGGATTATTCCTGTTACACAGAAAGAACAAACAGAAAATACAGAAAATAAGTTGAGCAAAGTCACACAGTTGATACGTTATGGAATAAGAATTTGAACTCAAGTCTAGCTCTAAACCCATGTTAGTCATCAGTCTGTTGCCTTTGAAATGACCACTTCCTAGTCAGTCCACACAATATCCCACAACTACAGCTGGAGCATCCCAGTACATAGAAACAACTTGCAAGTAATAAGTGATAATAATAACTTTATTCATTTCAGAGCCAGATCCCAAATTAACTAACAGCGGGCCTTGGTTACTAAAGGTGGGGGGCCAGAGTCCCAGCATGACAGGCTGAGGCGTCCTCCTTCGCACATTTCTGCATCTCCTAGGACCAGGCCCTCAAGTGCTAGTAGACTGTGCTGCCCTCAGGGGTGAAACAGATGGCCCCTGCCATTCTGAGAGTTAAATGGGCCAATGGATTTGCTTCCTTCCATTTCATCAACCAGCCTGCTGTTTGGTTTTGGAGACAAAGAGGTAGTTTGTTGAGATGGAAAGAGAAATGGCCACACAATGATTGGACCATTTATTTGAAGGAGAACTTTGGGCAGACCACTTAAGAGCACTACCCTCAGTTTCCTCATCTGTAAAATAGGACTGACACAGTGTACCTAACTCAAACATAGGATTAGATGTGAATATGTGTGAGATGCACAGTATAGCACAAACTGGCAGAGAGAACAGAAAAAGAAGAAATTAACATTCATCTGGCCCTCTTGACATGCTAACCTCCTGTATACCACATATATATAATATGACTTGTATACATGGCTTTGTTTATTTCTGGCAGCAGTTCGGCCAGGTAGGCATTGTCACTCCCTTCTGAAATGAGAAAACAGGACACAGCAAAGTTAATTAAACTAACCATGGCCCATAGCTCCACAGCTGGCTTGTAAGAGATTTGGATTGGAATTAAGAGGAATTTGACTTGATTTCCAGAGTTCCACACTGTCTCTCAATATTAATACTGGAGACACTGTTTTGTAAAGTAATGAGCTTCCTCTCACTGGAAATAATCAAATAAACATTACTGGGTATAATGATGGGACAGATTAGCTAGCCAGTGCCCTTAAATTCTAGAATTTGTAATTCTATAGGTCTAATTTCCACTCATTTATCAATCCATTCATATCCATTATTAAATGCATATTTATTGAGAACCTACCATGTGCCAGAGCTGCTCTGGGTGCCAAAGTGATAAAACAATCAACAAGAAAGAAAATAAACAGGGGCGCCTGGGTGGCTCAGTTGGTTGGGCATCTGACTTCGGCTCAGGTCATGATGAACAGGCTCACATGATAATGAGTTCCTGAGAGGCTGGGGTGGGTGGAGGGACATGGGGAAAGTCTCCTTTAGATGGGGGGGGGGGGTGTCAAGGAAGCCTCTGTGTGAAGGGGGTATCTGAACTAAGGCCTGAAGATGAGAAAGAATCATCCATGTGGAAACAGCAGGGAAGAGCACTCCAAGCAGAAAGAACAATAAATGCAAAGGTTTGGAGGCAGGAACAAACTTGCAAATTAGGGGAACGGAAAGAAGGAGACTAGTGTGCCTGGTGTGTGCTGAGCTCAGAGGGGAAGGGAAACACACCAGGAGCTGGGAGAGGCAGGCAGCAGCCTGGCCACATGGGGCCACAAGTTCTGAATTTTATTCTAGTTGTCCTGGGAATCTCGCAAAAGAGTCAAAAAAAGGCCTTCCATTTGTCTCCACCCCCAGGGAGTCATATAAACTCCTTGCAAGTCCGCGTTTGCATTTCTCCATAGAATGGAGGAAGGGCAGCACAATGAATTACCTAGGTCTTTATGGATTGGGACTGCATCTGACAGAGACCAATCTATTCACATCTGGGCAAGAAAGTAAATTCTCTCTGGCAGGCACGAGCAGCATCACTGAGAAACCCCCAGGCTGCAGATGAGAAGTTTCCTTATTTGCCACAGGCTGAAAAAGTATTTGCCCACAAGGCTACTAATCCTGGACTGTCCTTATGCCCAGTCAGACGTTAGCACTCACAGGTTCCCAAGCCCATGATGACACCCGGGCAAATTTTATTTGCACACAAGCATTATCATCACCTCCTCCAAACATTTCTCCTCTTAGCATATGGGAAGAACAAACATCAGAATCTCATAGTTGTGGTATAAACTGGATTTGGACTCAGATAGATGGGTAAGTTAGAATTCTACACTTCACATGAAGGGAGTTAACTAAACCCTTTGAGCTTGGTTTCCTTATCTACAGAACAGTGGTAGAAAAACAAATCCCACACGACTGTTGTCGAATAAAAAACAATGATGACAATTGTGAAAGCACCCTACATAGTGTCTATCATATATTACATGCTCAAAGATGTATATTTTAAAAAATTGGAACAGCTAAACCTTGCCACATAAACCTAGGATCAGATACAAAACACCACTTGGGAATTTTTGTAAGCCATCTGCATCTTGTACCTGTGTAATAAGAAAAAGGAAGAATGAGAACAAATCCAAATGCAAAACATTACTTCAAAATACAAATATCTTCAGTATCAAGAAAATGTAAAATTTAAATATTAGAATCAGCTAAAGTGGGAGATAGTAAAATGAATAATAAATGCAGGTAAAAATTTACAGTTCTGCTTTATGCATACAAGGGGAATAATTAACTAATCTCAAAACATGTAAATGAGGGCTTAGAAGCATTTTCAAAACACCACATCCAATTCCAGTTACATATGCGGAATTTGCTACATTATAATAATTAGGTTTTTTTTTTTACAAAAGATTTATTTATTTTGAATAGAAGTATTAAATATTATACTAATTACTGGTTATTTTACTTTGTACCCAGGGAAAAGAAATGAATATTCATTAGCTCCTTAAGCTACTGATCCTCCACCGACTAGACAGATTTCAACATCACCATGAAGCTGTGGGTGGGTGGAAAATGCTCCCTGTAAAACCAGGCTCTCGCTACAAATCACAGCCCAATGTATTCAGCTAATGTGCACATGCTAGAATCCCCAAGTGAATTCTGCTAACATTGTACCCCTGGAGTCCCCAGCTGAGTAGCCAATAAGCGAGAATAACTGTTCAATCAAGAGTAAGTGTTAAATTGATCATAAGACAACAGAATTATTCTGTCTACACAATCCAGTGATCTTGAACAAAACAATTCCTAAAATACTAAATGTGGTTCCACACAATAAAACTAACATTGCCATCTATCCAAAACATGCCTAGTTCATTCCAAAAGAATTTTCAATATACATATTTCAACCATTTTCCAACTTGGCTTTTGATCCTACTCTAAGGAAAATACCCCTGAAGGACCAAGCTTGAGATTTTAATTTATGAGGTATTTTTGCTGTAGCTCAACAGGCAAACACTTTCTCTGGGGAAAGGGAGAAAAACCATGCAGTACATGTCTCAAGACACTAGTCTGGTTAATTTTTTTTTTCTATGTACCAGTCATCTTTTATTGGGTGTTAATTCTCAATGACAATATAAAAGGATTCAAGGGTGTCAGGCAAAGGTCATGGTGAGGAATGCAGTGTGTGTCCTTCACACTGGGCCCTCTTCAGTGGTACCTGCACAGCTGCTCACGTTTCAGCTCCTTGTAAGAAAGGCAGTAGTTGAAAAGCATGTGAACTGCCAGCACCATAGAAATCCCCACGATGCTCTCTTTTTTCACATTGACGTAACTGTTTTAACACAGGTAGTAACCTTTTTGAAACACTCCAGCAATGCATTTAGGAGTGATATCCCACCTCAGTATCCAGCTTGGTAGCTCTCCTAGTTGGACAACCATGAGCTGCTTCTCCTTCACTGGTATGACTGATGGCATCTTGGAGTCCTGAGTGTCTGCAGTGAGTCAGGTTAACTTTTAACTTTTGTTCAGTTTAAGGTACCTCTCTGTGTTGGGAATTCTCATGCATCTTGATTTTTATTTTTTGGTTTGTTAAACAGTTTGTGAACCAATTTATTGCGCGAGCAACTCACTACCACAGAGGAGAGTGGCTGTGGCTCTGGGGTAACGTGATCGTACAGAAAGGGCGTTAAGTTTCCTTCTTAGCCTTGCCTATTATGTTGACCTACAGCCCCAATGGGGCATGCTGGGCAGACTGTTAATTACACCAGACTAAAGTATGTAAATCACAACAGCTTGATAGAGTTAGCTTTCAAGAAAGTAAAAATTCCTCACCATCTAACAGAGTACAGAGCGTGTCTTGGGGCGCCTGGGTGGCTCAGTCAGTTAAGCATGAAACTCTTGATTTTGGCTCAAATCATGATCTCACAGTTTGTGAGCCTGCTTGGGACTCTCTCTCTACCTCTCTCTCTTCCCCTCCTGGGTTGCACTCTGCCTCTCTCTCTCTCAAAATAAATAAATAAACATTAAAAAGAAAAAAAAAAGAGGGTGTGTCTCTATAGGAAATTTCACATTTCTAGGTGTGAGGACAGAAGAGGACTCGTTCAACAAATATTTATTGAATAACAAGTACGCGCTGTACTCTCTTACTACTTTAAGTTTGGTGCCTGGACAAGTCACATCCACATAACTTGGGAGATTCTTAGAAATGCAGGTTGAAGGGTCTACCCCAGGCCTACTGAATCAGCATCCCAAGGTGATTCCTACGTTAAAGTTTGAGAAACACCGCTAGACACCATGTTAGGTGATCGACTTCTACCAGTGATCTCCACTTAATGTGTTACAAAAATAAAAGTCCAGGTCATACAGCTGCCAAAACTTGCTTATGTTACAACTTAAGATCTAACTCTAATGCACTGCTAGGAGCACGGCATAAGTTTTTACAGTGATATGAAGTAAGCAAGGGTCTTTTATAAAATCTCAAATGCAAGCCAAAAATGAGCCTCACTTCAAGGTAAACAAGGATGCTTCAACCTACCTGGTAGAGGTAGACCAAGAAGGCTCCCATTTCTAAATTCAGGTTGGAAAAGTTTCCCATAGAGAAACTCTAGACACTAGGAAGACCTAGGAAATAAAGGCTGGTCTCATCTGGTTTCCAGCTGGCAATGAGAAAAGGCTAGAAGGAAAATTATCCAATTCATTTAGCCAGCTAATTTATTTAGGTCTTTCACTAGTCCATGGCCCTTGCATGGGAGAAATCACATGAGGTAGATAAACATCAGGGAGGGATGTCTCCACTGATTTCATTGGACAGTTGTGTTACATTTTATCTTCATTTTCTGCTCCAGTAGATGCTGGTAATACTTCTTGACAGGTTGTGTAGAGCCACAGATTTTCCAAAGCCAAATGGAACTGACTTTAAAGATATTGTAGAAATTAATGACCCATGAGAGTTTTCTATGGACTTATATCTACTCTCCCTGGAGCTTCCTCCATGTCAATCTTTATCAACTTGTCTATTTCCCAGCATCTTACTTTTACATTTTTCTTTTAATTTTTAATTACAAAAGCATTGTATAAATTCATGCTTTAGAAAAAAATTCAACTAATACAAAAATATTATAGTGAAGTGAAAAACCTGTTTTACTCCTCTACCCAAAGGTAATTACTATTAACATCAGAATGCATTTTTCCAGACCTTATTCAAATTTACACTGTACATGCATATATCCACATGTAGTAGTTTTACATACTTGGAACATACTATATTATTATTATGCAATTTTTTTTGCTTACTTCCTTCTTTCACTTTATGTTGGAGATGGTTCTCTTTTTCTCTCACCATATATTAAACACATACAATTTCTACACATATACATTTTTCTATACATATACATTTTTCTATACATATAATTTCTAAAGAGTTGCATAACGTTCCATAAACTAGATTTATCCTGATTAATTTATTCATTCCCCTATTGACAAAGATTTAAATTCATTCTGATGAGTTTTTAAACAACTATAACAAATATAAATGGATAAAAATAAAGAATTATAACAAATTTCCCAGATGGTCAGACACAAGAGCAATATATGAAAATCAAGAGCTTTTTCATATATTACTAATAACTAATCAAAACCTAATTTTTAAAAAGCCCATTCACAGTAATAGAAGTACGCAAGGACAATATGAAAAAAAATCTATAAAATGTACTGACAGTTACAAAAGACCAGAATAGTAGAGATATATACCTTATTCTTAAATGAGAAAATACAATGTATTAAGCCTATCAATTATCTCAATAATTATCTTTACAAAAATCAATGTTTCCCAAACAAATGGCAGTGGATAGTTTATACACCTTGACAAACTGGATGTAAAGTTATTCTAGAACAGGAATTGTAAGAAACAGCCAAGTATATTTGGGGAGGAGAAAGAAGACACAGTTAAGACACCCTCAATTTTGATGAGTGGATTTGTTTTAACTCTACTATCACCACACTTTGCCCAGTGCCAGCAGAATAAGCATGTTGTTGAACTGGAGCTCCCACAAAGACAAAGAGGGAAAAAGGGAGGGAGGGAGGGAGGGAGGGAGGGAGAGAGAGAGAGGGAGAAAGAAAGAATGTATCAAAATACAATTTAAGATAAATTTAAAAATCAAACTTCCAGAACACTACCACTAAAGTCAATATATTCTTTGAGACCAACTGCCAATTATAGCAAAATATAGTAAAAGTTTAGGAGTTATTTGAAAAGAACAGAGATTCTATTTGTTGGCTAAAAAAATAATACATATATTCATACTCAAGTTTGTTAATTACTTGAAAAAAGTACACCTTTTTGAATCTACATGATATGTTGATTCCTGAAGATGTGAGCATTTGAGTCTTTCTTCAGTTTAGAGTAATTTTATTTTATTATAGCTATGATTAATTCTCCCTTTTTACTCACTCTGTTTTCATCATCTCTGTTGTGATTATTGCTCCTCCTCCTCCTTTCCTTCCTCCTTCCTCCTTCCTCCATTCTCTCTCTCTCTCCCTTGCTCTTGGTAAATTATTTTGAAACAAATCCCAGACCTCATGTCATTTCAGCTCTACATACTTGAGTACGCATCTCCAGAAAATACGGCATTCTCTTACATAGCCATATTACCATTTTTATACACATGAGTAAATGTAAAATTTTCATGATATTACCGAAGACTCAAGCATGTTCAGATTTCTCTAGTTTTAAAATACGTTTTTGGGGGCGCCTGGGTGGCGCAGTCGGTTAAGCGTCCGACTTCAGCCAGGTCACGATCTCGCGGTCCGTGAGTTCGAGCCCCGCGTCAGGCTCTGGGCTGATGGCTCGGAGCCTGGAGCCTGTTTCCGATTCTGTGTCTCCCTCTCTCTCTGCCCCTCCCCCGTTCATGCTCTGTCTCTCTCTGTCCCAAAAATAAATAAAAAACGTTGAAAAAAAAAATTAAAAAAAAAATAAATAAAATACTTTTTTGGGAGCACCTGGGTGGCTCAGTCAGTTAAGCATCCAACTTCAGCTTAGGTCATGATCTCACAATTTATGGGTTTGAGCCCCACATCAGCTCTGTGTTAACAACTCAGAGCCTGGAGCCTGTTTCAGATTCTATGTCTCCCTCTCTCTGCCCCTCCTCAGCTCATACTCTGTCTCTTTCTTGCTCTCAAAAGATAAAATAAATATTAAAAAAAATGTTTTTGCTTTTGGTTTTATGGGATCCAAACAAGGTCCACACATTATATTTAGTTATCTAAAGTCTCAGTGTAGAATTGTCTCTCTGGCTTCCCCTTTATTATTATTATTTTCAGGTAACTGACTTGTGAAGAAACCAAGTGCATTTGTCCTACAGAAGATTCAACATTTGGGATTTGTCTACTTCCCTGTAGTGTCAACTGATTGTTCAATTCATCCCCCATGTTCCCTCCATTTGGAAGTTAACTTTAAAGGTTTTATTAGATTCAGGTTAAATTCTTTGGCAAGAATACTTTATAGTCATAACCTGTACTTCATAATTATATCATATCAAGAGGCATGCACAGCCTGATGCTAAGATTGATCAGTGGGGTTGGGACATGATCATCTGCTTCCTTCACTGTGAAGTTTCCAACAAATTTCACCCACTGGTTTTATCCATTGATGATTATTGCCCAAATCTATTACTCATTAGAGGTTAAAAATGGTGAGTTTCTATTATTTCTTATACTTTCATTATGTGGAGTTTTTCTATAACAAAAACCCTTTACTCATCCCCTAAGACTATTTGATTACCCTAATACACTGTTCATACATAAAAGACAAGATAAATGTTTAATCTTTCCTTATGATTGACACCTTATAGAGTAAGAAGCTATTGTCCTAATAACTTTCAGTAATGCCTACTGAGTTGTTTTTGTTGGTTTTCTCCTTTTTTTTTTTTTTTTTTTGGTTGGGTATCATTATGGAATCTATGTAATCAATGTTTTCCATTCAATAGGGAGCACTATTTTTGATGTCAAAATCTTCCCATCCTTAGCCAAGGAAACTTCTTCATGTTTGTTCCTGTTCCCTTTGACATGACCCATTAGTCTTTGATTACACCCTTGTATTCAGGCACAAGATGTTCGAGAGACATGTTATAAATTTCTTATCCTACACGTGGAATCAATCATTCCTCCAAGGAGTCCTGATTCCTTATATGGTATTTAAAAGCCACAATTTGAGAACAAGATGTTGTGATTGGGCTTCATAGCTTTTTCATACTTTTTCACTAAACAAAGCTAGGAAAATTTGATTTTTAAAAAAGAAAACAAAATAATGAGTCTATACTGATATTTCAAATGTAATGATACAAGATTTTATGTATGGCTATCATCAAAAAGACAAGAAATTAACAAGTGTTGGCAACGACGTGGAAAAAAGGGAAGACTTCTGCACTACTGATGGGAATGTATATCGGTGCAGCCACAAATGAAAAACACTTAAAAAAAAGAACTACCAAACAAGTTAAAACAGAACTACCAAATGACCCAACAATTCTGCTTCTGCATATATATCCAAAGGAAAGGAAATCAATGTCTCAAAGAGATATATGCATCCCCTTCCTCACTACAGCATTATTTACAATAGCTAAGACATGGAAGCAACCTAAATGTCCATTGACAGATGAATGGATAAAGGAAATGTGGTATGTATATACAGTGGAATATTATCCAACCATAAAGAAGAAGAATATACTGCTATTTTTAAACAATAGGATGGACTTTGAGGGTCTTTTACTAAATTAAATAAGTCAGAGAAAACAAGTGTGTCTTGTATGTGAAATCTAAAAAACGTGAACTCATATGTACAGAGAACAACATGGTGGTTGCCAGAAGTGTGGGGTGGAAAAGGGGTAAGAGTGGTCATAAGGTAAAAAATTTCCACTTATAAGATAAATAAGTCCTGTAGATGTAATACACAGCATTGTGACTATAGTTAAAAATACTGTATTGTATATTTGAAAGACGCTAAGAGAGATCTTAAAAGTTCTCAACATAAGAAAAAAATTGTAACTATGTGAGGTGATGGATGCTAATTAACCTTATTGTGATAAATATATATATAATCATTTTGTATACCTTAAACTAATACATTGTTATCTGTCAATTATTTCTCAATTATATCTCAAACTGGGAAAAAAGATATGTAACTTCTTTGACGTTTTATTTCTTTTCTATCAAAAATCTGAGGTTCTAGTAACATTTTTAGTTACATTATTCTATTATTTCTCTGACAACATATGATATGGAGTATCTTTTCATATACTTATTTGCCATCTGTATATCCTCTTTGGTGAGGTGTCTGTTAAGGTCCGTGGCCTGGTTTTTAATCAAGTTACTTGCTCACTGTTGTTATTCCAGGTAACAGTCCTTTATCAAATAAGTCTTTTGCAAATGTATTCTTCCAGTTTGAGGCCTCTGTTTTAATTCTCTTGACACTTTGATTCACAGAGCAGAAATTTTTAATTTTAATGAAGTTTGGCTTATCAATTTTTTTTTGCATGGGTGGTGCTTTCAGTATAACATATAAAAAGTCACTATCATACCCAAAGTCATCTAGGTTTTTTCCTATATTATCTTCTAGGATAGATCTAGACCTAGCATCATCTAGATCTACAATCCAGTTTGAGTCAATTTTTGTAAAGTGCATAAGGTCTGTGTCTAGATTCATATTTGTTTTTTTGCATGTGGACATATAGCTGATCTGCCACCATTTATTGAAGAAACTATCTTTGCTCCATTTTATTGCCTTTGCTCCTTTGTCAAAGATCAGTTAACTATGTTTACAGGGATCTATCTCTGGACTCTGTTTTGTTCCATTAATCTATTTGTTCTTTCATCAGTACCATCTTGTCTTGGTTACTGTAGATTTATAGTAAGTCTTGAAGTCAAGAGTATCAGTCTTCCAACTTTACTGTTCTCCTTTAACATTGTGTTGGCTGTTCTGGGCCTTTTGCCTCTCTATGTAAACTTTAGAATCAGACTGTCAGTATCTACAACATAACTTGCTGGTATTTTGATTGGGATTGCATTAAACCTATTGATTGAGTTGGGAAAAACTGACAACTTGACAATATCGAATCTTCCTATCTATGACGATGGAATATGTCTCCATTTACTTTGTCTTTTTCATTTCATTCATCAGAGTTTTATAGTTTTCCTCATATAGATCTTGTACATATTTTGTTAGATTTATACTTAGGTATTTCATTTTGGGGGTGGTAATGTAAATGGTATTGTGTTTTCAATTTCAAATCCCATGTGTTCATTGCTAGGATATAATAAAATTATTGACTTTTTTATATTAACCGTCTAACTTGCTAACTTGCTGTAATTGCTTATTCCAGTTTTTCTGTCAATTCTTTTGGTTTTTCTCCATAGACAATCAGGTCATCTGAGAACAAAGATGATTCTACTTCTTTTTAATCTGTATACCTTTTATATCCTTGCCTTGCCTTACTATATTACCTAGAACTTCCAGTGTGATGTTGAAAATGAATGGTGAGGGGAGGTATCTGTATCTTGTATCTGATCTTAGAGGGAAAGTTTTGAGTTTCTCACCATTAAGTATGATGTCAGCTGCAGGTGTTTTGTAGATAGTCTTTATTAAGTTGAGAAAGTTCCCCTGTATTTCTAGTTGGCTGAGCTTTTACCATGAATGAGTGTTGGACAGTGTCAAATGCTTTTTCTGCATTTATTGATATGATCATGTGATTTTTCTTTTTTAACTTGCTGATGTGATGGACTACATTGATTTTCATAATAATTTTTCTACAAATTTTTTAAAATTTATTTTGAGACAGAGATAGGAAGCAAGTAGGGGAGAGGCAGAGAGAGAGGAAGAGAGGGAATCCCAAGCAGGCTCCATTCTGTCAGTACAGAGATTGATGCAGGGCTCAAATACACGAACTATGAGATCATGACCGGAGCTGAAACCAAACATCAGATGCTCAACCAAATGAGCCACCCAGGTGCCCTGATTAATCAATTTTCAAATACTGAACCAGCATTGCCTACCTGGAATAAATTCCACTTGATCATGGAGTGAAGTTATTTTCATACAGTTTTGGACTTGTTAACACTTTTTGAGAATTTTTGCATCCAAGTTTATAAAAAATATTTGCCTGCAGTTTTCTTTTACTGTAATGTTTTTCTATGGTGTTGATGTTAGGGTAATGCTGTCCTCATAGAACAAGTTAGGAAGGATTCCCTCTGGTTCTATCTTCTAAAAGACATTGTAGATGGACCTCTTCAGATTGTCTATTTCTTCTTGTATGACCTTTGGCAAATTGTGCCTTTCAAAGAATTTGTTCATTTCATCTAGGTTATCAAATTTGTGAACACAGAGTTGTTCACAGGATTCCTTTATTATCATTTTAATGTCCATAGGATCTGTCCCATCTATTTCTGATATTAGTAATTTGCATCATCTTTTTTTTTTTTTTTTTTAGCCAGCTTAGCTAGAGGCTTATTTTTACTAGTCGTCTCACAGAGCCAGCTTTTTGGTTCATTAATTCTATTAATTTCCTGTTTTCAATTTCACTGATTCCTTCTAATTCTTATTATTTATTTTCTTCTTACTTTGGATTTAATTTGCTCTTCTTTTTCTAGTTTTCAAAGGTGAAAGTTGAGATGATTAATTTCAGATCTTTCTTCTAATACATGCATTTAATACTATAAAATTTCCTCTCATCATTGCCCTTCACTACGCTGCACAAATTTTGATGTTTTTCATTTTCTATTAGTGCAAAATATTTTTAAGTTTCTCTTGAGATTTCTTTCTGACTCGTGTACATTTTATTGAGCTTCTACCCTGTACCAGATACTAAGGATGCAAAGTTGAATAAAACATTCTTCCTCAGCAGAAGAAGAGTAGAAGGATATGGGAATCACTAATTATAATAAAATATGATAATAAATACATAATCAAGATAAGTATATATTATTCTGGGGAGAGAGGTGAAGGAAGATCAAATCTGCCCTAGGGAGTCAGGAAATGTTTCCTTAAGCTACTCTTACTCAAATGTAACCTTTTTTCTTACTTTCTTTGTTGCTTTCATTCAGGATTTAGTTCTTTATCAATTCTTCCCTAACACTTTTTATATTTAACAACTATATCAGTTATCACAGTTTACTACAGTTTGTTTATAACTCTATCATCCACATGAACTTGTTAGTTTCTTGAAAGCATGGTACAGATCTTCATCATCTATTTCTGGCACCCAACAGTGTCCACAATACAATAAAGCTAAGTAAACTTTTTGTAAATAAGTGTATGCACATATGGAAGGATGAATGAGGTTATATATGACACCACTACAACTATTGTATTACTAAAGCTATATCATTATCAGAATGATAATTTGTGCAGATACTAGAGCCATAACATGGTAAGCATAAAAAAAGGTAACCATAATTGAACACCTGGATGAATATCAATATTAAAATTTATATTATTTATTTTATTTATTATTTTTTTTTAAATTTTTTTCAACGTTTATTTATTTTTGAGACAGAGAGAGACAGAGCATGAATGGGGGAGGGTCAGAGAGAGGGAGACACAGAATCCGAAACAGGCTCCAGGCTCTGAGCTGTCAGCACAGAGCCCGACGCGGGGCTCGAACTCACGGACCGTGAGATCATGACCTGGGCCGAAGTCGGCCGCTTAACCGACTGAGCCACCCAGGCGCCCCTATATTATTTATTTTAAATAACACATTGTAGGCACTCATTTCTGTGTATGTCTTATAGAAACATTTACCCCTATTTGAGCAAATATTTGTTTGCAAATGTTCTCTTATGCTAAAATTAATAAATAACTACTCTTGTTTGCTGTCTAAAGTTGTGGGATCACCTGGTTATATTTGAGGTTAACACAACCATTCGAGGTGGCCATTATAACCCTAAGATGAATTCAGGTGCATTTAGAATGACTGCCTTTAGGGGGCACCTGGGTGGCTCAGTCGGTTAAGGGTCAGACTCTTGGTTTTGGCTCAGGTCATGATCTCATGGTCTGTGAGTTCAAGCCCTGCATTGGGCTCCAGGCTGACAGTGCAGAGATTGTTTGGGATCCTCTCTTTCTCCCTCTCTCCCTGCCCCTCCCCAGCTCTAGCTCTCTCAAAAACAAACAAACAAACAAACAAACAAACAAACAAACTTAAGAATGACTGCCTTTAGGAAAAGTCCCAGAGTTGTGCTTAATTATAAGGTGGAGGGAAATTGAGCAAAGGCTCAAAGGATAAAACTCCAAACTTTGACATTTTAATATTCTACTATACAAAACATGTTTCTAAGAGTCATAACACATGCCATTTCTATGCTTCTCTTTGGCAGTGGAATTAACATTCTTGTACTAACTGGAAATGGTTCATTCTTAAATTGTTAATACCTTCCTCCGGTATCTGCTCCTTTGCAGTATATTTTGGCTCCAAATTATGAACATATTGCAATGTGTGCTCATCAGCCTATAATCCTAAATCTCTTCCTACTACTTTTGGATTCAGGATTAAACTACAGGGGTCCACTTCCGGGCAGGAAGTATTTTGACATGGGAAATTCATTGCACGTTTGTACCTGTTTCCTTGACTACTGACAGGTAACACATCTGGATTTTAGACTAATGAAATCTATTTTGCTAAATACAATGTCATATTTAGCATATAGTAAGTAAATCCAGCCAGTGGTCATGGGTTCAGGGCTGGGGATGGGGGGGGGGGGGAGGGCGTGGTAGTGGCAAATGGTGCCTGTTGGCAGCCAAATGTAACTGGAGGAAGTGCTGAATAGAAGAGGAAGGGGTGGAGCTCAAAATAGAAGGAATACAAGATCTTGTTACAAGAATATAAATGCAAAAACCTTCAATAAATTAAACAAAAACATGTAGTCAGAGGAAACATAATGTAAGGAAGTATTCAAATGAAGTAAACAGAAAAAATAAAAGTGGACAACAAATTACGAGTTGAGATTTCCCAACCACCACTGCACAGAGGGATACACCATTCATAAATTCCATAGTGTCCGTGAGAAAAAACAGAAGCTTACCATAATAAAAGTTTCTCACATATGTCTTCATAAAAAGCCCACTGTGTGCAAATGGAGATGTGTTATATGTCACTTATGGAAACTTTGAAAATCTTTAAAACACTACTATATATTGTTTGTAGGGACCTGAACATGTACTAACAGCATACGAAATGGGGAAAGGAAAAAAAACACATACAAACTCTAGGATAGTGGTTACTTCTAAGGTTGGGTGGGGAGAGTGTTAAACTATATTTATAACATTCTATTTCTTTTCCAAAAATGAGACAGATAAGGCAAAAAGTAAACTTTTCGTGATACTTTGGGTCTGTTTTTTTTTTTGTAGGTTTGAAATAGCTCATAAGAAAAAAGATTTAAAGTTTACATGTGAAATATAATGAGCAATGTATTTCAACAACCTCAAAGAAATACATCAGCACAAGATCTTACAACCTTTTCTTTTTAATACTGCTTGATGAAAACCAACGGTAAATAGTTGAAATAAATGCCAATTCAGTGTAAGCAACTTGACAGGGTGGGGAAATGGTCAAAATAAAACTCTTTGGTGGTCTGGCCGACCCCAGCAATGGAGAGTACCCTGTTGGATGAGGGGATGAATGTCCTCTCCTTCAGAAAATTCTCCATAAATGTGTTTCCTCCTGAGATCCTGATAAGCAACAGATGGCCCTGGGTTCAAAGTTTTATTCCCTACCAAGTATTAATTTCTTCTGTTAATTTCCGTGCCTTGAATACTCAGCCAAGCTGGCATAGAACAGATGTCCTCCACAGAGCGTTATGGAACCTGACAAAGACAAGTGACTGGATATAAGGCTCCCTGTGGCAAGTAATTCTGATGGTACCTGTGCGCAGAGATTGCCTGGACTCTAGGTGGGTGGGTAGCAAAGCACCAGATTTCGATGAAGAGTCACAGCACACTTTTTTATTTAACTTCTTTTTTCAAATGAACAAATTAATCAATCATAGCCATTAGTGTGTTTTTATATGAAGTTTAATAAATGCATAAAACAAGGATAACTACATTAAATATTAAATAGCAGAGTAGAATAGCACAAAGTCTTTATCGTGTTCTTTATTACTGTGTTATTTTCACTATAATACATCAGTAAATGAGTAAACAAGTTTACTGGCATTAGGCATTTTTAAGCAGATATAACCAAACTTCTACCTTGGCATTAAAATAGTAATATTGCTAACAATTCCAGTCATAGTTCTGGACATCATAATGCATCTAATGTTCCTTTAACTGTTCCCAACTCCTGTTATGAAGGCAAAGGGATG
The DNA here is from genome assembly GCF_018350215.1 of Panthera leo. Lineage (NCBI taxonomy): Eukaryota > Metazoa > Chordata > Mammalia > Carnivora > Felidae > Panthera > Panthera leo. Next base: position 44,566,498 of record NC_056684.1, on the reverse strand, counting down.
ACGTTACTACTTTCCTTTCCATTTACTCTTTTCTTATCAATTTCCAGACTTCCCATAATACTTTGACTGCACATATATAGTAATTGGAAGTGGATCTGTGTGATCTTCCTTGCACAAGTGACTTTACTTTGGGATGGTGTAGATGCTGGAGAAGCCATGAAGAATGACCCTATGTTGGAGCCCCAGGTACAGAGAGTCCCCTCCCCACAAGTCAAATATTTATCAACACTCTTTCATTGGCCAAAGGATTCTGAGGCGTACAGTGTGTATGCACCATCAAGATTCTGTGTCTCTAGTCTAGACCAATGGTTCTCAAAGTGTGGTTTTCACACCATCAGCACCAGAATCATCTGGGAACTTGTTAGAAATGCAAATTCTCAAGCTTCATTCCAGTCCTGATGAATCAGAAACTCTGAGGGTGAGTACCAGCATTTTGTGTTTTAACAAACCTTTCAGGTAATTTGCTATTTGCTAAAGTTTGAGAATCATAGATTATTCTCAATTTTGGTTCATCAGAGGTAGTATAGTGTGAAAGAATGTGAATTCTGGAGCCAGACTTTCTGACTTCAAACTCTAGGTCACCCAGTACTAACTACATGTACTGCACAAATTACTTCACCTTTCTGTGCCTCAGTTTCTTCACCTGTAAAATGAAGTTAATAGTAGTATACCTATTCACAGGATGGTTGTAAGAATTAAATGGATTGATTTAATAACGTCAGCTATTTTCATGAAGTTAAACAAGGAAGATCTGGCTCAAGTTCTGCCTTTGGCAAACTCCTCCTAAGACACAATGACTTCATCTGTGAATGGGAAAATTATATCTGAACCATTTGCATCACTGGGTTGGTGTGAAGACAAGATGAGAAAATGTGTAAGTCCTCTGTAAACTGAAAAAGCTATTTAAGGCAAGGTAGGAACCCATATCATACTCACCAACTTGATTGTGATTTTCCCCTCATCAGGTGCAGTGTAAATCCAATAAACTGTCTCTTTCTGTGCCTTTCCACCAACAGATCATCCTGCCCACTTTTTAGAGAGCACTGAATTCATACTGAGAACAGCTGTCATAGTCTAGGTATTTTTCTAGTGTCTTCTGTAATACTTCTTTAGATACCAGACATCTCTTTCTTCTTTAGTACCATCATTCTCACCAAATAAATGTTTGTTATTCCCCCAGTGGTTTCCATCTGAGTTGGAAATACGCCATAGTTAGCAACATGACCTACTTGTTGACATCCTTCCAAACTTCATATAGAGAGACACATTACAAAAATAATGATTTATTGAGAAACTATTAGGAACAAGTACTGTGCGAAGGCTCCACATACTTTCGTTCATCCCTCCAAACAACCCCATGAAGCAAGTATAGTGACTCCCCCTATTTTATAAATAATAAAAACAAAGCTGAGAGTCTAAGTAACTTTACCAAAGCTTTCCAACTAGAAAGATCTCTCTGATTCCAAGACTTCTTTCAATAGACCCACCGTGTAGGACAAAATCATCTTGCCCTGGAACTCTTTGGTCACTTTGAAAACTGAACACACTAAGATAAGGACAGGGACAAATGAACCAGCTCATCTCACATGCCTCTCAATAAGAAAACCTGTCTTTCAGTGATATTTGAGTGACTTTTTAAAAACAAGTGCTCAAGAAGCATTTCATTATTCTCTACAATCTTTGTCACCACAAAGCTCACATCTATGCTCCAGAACGGCACCTAACTTTCCCTAAGACCAAAGTCAAATTACTACTCTAAACACCTTACACAGTTATTGTTGTTCTGTTTAAATTGCCACACTGGTTTATTTGTTCCCCACCCTTAACTCTAGGGCACATCATTTTTTTTTTTCAATATATGAAGTTTATTGTCAAATTGGTTACCATACAACACCCAGTGCTCATCCCAAAAGGTGCCCTCCTCAATACCCATCACCCACCCTCTCCTCCCTCCCACCCCCCATCAATCCTCAGTTTGTTCTCAGTTTTTAACAGTCTCTTATGCTTTGACTCTCTCCCACTCTAACCTCTTTTTTTTTTTTCTTCCCCTCCCCCATGGGATTCTGTTAAGTTTCTCAGGATCCACATAAGAGTGAAAACATATGGTATCTGTCTTTCTCTGTATGGCTTATTTCACTTAGCATCACACTCTCCAGTTCCATCCATTTTGCTACAAAGGGCCATATTTCGTTCTTTCTCATTGCCAAGTAGTACTCCATTGTGTATATAAACCACAATTTCTTTATCCATTCATCAGTTGATGGACATTTAGGCTCTTTCCATAATTTGGCTATTGTTGAGAGTGCTGCTGTAAACATTGGGGTACAAGTGCCCCTGTGCATCAGTACTCCTGTATCCCCTGGGTAAATTCCTAGCAGTGCTATTCCTGGGTCACACGGTAGGTCTATTTTTACTTTTTTGAGGAACCTCCACACTGTTTTCCAGAGTGGCTGCACCAATTTGCATTCCCACCAACAGTGCAAGAGGGTTCCCGTTTCTCCACATCCTCTCCAGCATCTATAGGCTCCTGATTTGTTCATTTTGGCCACTCTGACTGGCGTGAGGTGATATCTGAGTGTGGTTTTGATTTGTATTTCCCTGATGAGGAGCGACGTTGAGCATCTTTTCATGTGCCTGTTGGCCATCTGGATGTCTTCTTTAGAGAAGTATCTATTCATGTTTTCTGCCCATTTCTTCACTGGATTATTTGTTTTTCGGGTGTGGAGTTTGGTGAGCTCTTTATAGATTTGGATACTAACCCTTTGTCCGATATGTCATTTGCAAATATCTTTTCCCATTCCGTTGGGTGCCTTTTAGTTTTGTTGGTTGTTTCCTATGCTGTAGGGCACATCATTTTTAACCAACAATTGAAATGACATCATCACTGGTCTATTCAAAAGCATCCTTTATTGTTTTTTTTTTTTCTTTTTCTTTTTTTCATATGCCTTTCATCACTGCAAGAGGTGTAGAATCACTTGGAAAAGCCTAAATGTCTATAAAATCTTAAAGTTCATTAAAAAATGTAAGCTATATAAAGAGAATTCCATTTACTCATAACATCATCTTCCAATTTGAGGGAAAATGTCCAAATATCACCAAATGAGTGAAAAACCACCAAATGAGGTTGAAAAACCTACAACTGCAAACATTTAAATAGAGCTAAAAGACCTTTCAACCAACCTCTTTACTTGACAGATGTCATCTCTGAGGACTTTTGGAGTAGGCTCACCTGAGCTCCTTCAACTGGTAGAAGCAATACATAAAACTCGGTTTTATTTAAATGGATTTTTTACTTTGCTTTGTTTTGGTGCCTTAACAAACAAATCTATGTAGCTTCCCAAGCATACAGACCTGAGAATTACCCTCCAGAAATATTTGAAAAAATTAATTCGCTGACTTAAATGCAAATGAAGTGTAATTTAGTGGATCTTTCTCTCCCAAACCTGAATTCTGTTGTGGTTTAAGTCCATTTGCTTCAACTTTTGAAGTAGACTTTGTAAGGATTTTAAGGATCTTTAGCTGTTATCCATGGATGGTATGAATTTATGGAGCACTAGTATAGATGAAAACAGCATTATAACATAAAATGCATCATTAATACTTTAAAACCCAGCATGATTTATATTTATATAAATAACATAAAGGAAGCCAATTAAACCAAAGTCACTGGAGTGTAAATAACATAAAAACTTATTGTTCTGTAAGCTACTGAAAATAAACTAATAATGAAAGTATTTATCATATGTCTGAAAACCAAGCAGGTATGAGTGGGTTAAGCAGACTTCGGGGGGAAACGTTTTTATTCTTCTGACATCTTTTAATGTAGGCCCAACATTTTTATCCAATGCAGATCCATTTAAGATGTGACATTATATCTGAAAGTTGCCTTTTGTCCATTTGAGTAATTAATAATTTAAGTGTAACAAGGACATCTTGATTCAAACACTCTGTAATCTGACTAGGAGGATATTTAAAATTCATTACAGTACATTAAACTTGCAGTGAACAGTTAGCTTCATTGCAAAATAAATAAATAGCTAATTTGCTTTGATCAGCAGAAATTCTGATAAAATCAGCAAAACACCAATTAAAATGTGAAAAATGTCACCTACCGTAGTTATTCTAATGGAACATGGACTTAGAGGAAGGAACTGATTCAATGTTTATTTTCATGCCAGCTGTGGCTTCCAAATGTAAATCATTTCACTTTTTGCCAGTGTAGCTAGCTCCTCGTGGCCCCTGCATCCATCCCACAGTGGAGCAATGTGCATTACATAACAAGGCTGTTCTATGGGGGTTGCCGTTGAATTCCTTTACTTTTCTGGCAAATCATTGCTTCCTTCAGATGTTTTTACCAGTCTTCTCATGTCAGGGAGTACTGGGAAGTTGTAGAGGGCAAATGCGGTGACCCAGGGATCCATGGTCCTTCCCGGCACGTGCTAACACTCCTAGGTGGAGGCAGCCTCTCCCGGAAGAATCATGATCCTATGATCTTGTCACATCAGTCATGTTAGTCCATCAGCACAACGCTGCTATCGGTCCACAATAATTCAGACTTCTGTCACCACATGGCAAATTCTAGTTCAGTGTTTATGTGTGTTCATCTCTAGTATTTAACCCAGTGCCGCGTACCTGGTGGGTGCTCAATCAATGAGCCCTGGAAGGACAGAGGAGTCCCACCGGAGTGTCAGTCTCTTTCAGTTAATTCTACAGCAGGGACTTGGACCTCTTAATCTCAGAATCCAGAAATCAATTCTTACCTCCAGTCCCTCTAAAATAAAGGCAATAATTATGGGGAGAAAGGAAGAAAGTGCTTAACACTTATTGCATGTCCTGTTTATGGAACTGAAAACAACAACAACAAAAATAGAATGGCTTTGAATTGCAAGATGGATTTTCTTTCCTCATCTGCCTTTTCTATGTAGGCAGTTTCTTCTTGACAGAAACCATGAATTCATTTCTAACAAGCACCATGGAATCTCTATCAGTTCTGGCCACTTCAGAAATCAGTAACAGGAAAGGAATATGCAAAAGTGAAAATGATTGTGCTCTGTCGTGGGTGCTGTTTTCTTTTGAATTTTTTCAAAATGTTTTTTCATCATCTTTTCAATAATCATATGCGATGGATATTTAAGAAGAAATGCTATGACGAGACCCTCAGTGTGGAACCTGGCCCATTCGCAAATGCACTTGCTCATTAACCAATTAGGAGATGAAGTCAACATTTAAGCAAATCCACAATTCAAAAAACCCCAAATTGAATTTAAATACCTCAGGGCAATCTATAATGAGTTTAAAATTAGGTGAAATAACAGGAATTTTACTGAGTTCAAGACAACTAATTGTTGGAAGCTGCTTTCACTCATCTGAAGTTCTGGCCAATTACTGCCATTGCGTTTCATACCTTCAATTTATATTTTGCCATGTAAGGTTCCTTTTCATAATAAGGGGATGGGCCAGTCCATTTGCCAGTAAGATGAGTTCTGCATGTATGCCTTAATATATACACTGCAAGACTCAACCTTGAATATGTCCATATGAATTTAGGACTGTATTTGTATCCTTAAAGAAAAGCTAGAGAGACACATGATGTTATCTGCAACTGGTCATTTGTTTTCATTTAATTAGAAAGCATAATGGTGTAGCGAAATCACAGAGGTCTTTGTACTGACTCCAGCTACCACACTTCACCACTACACACTTAAGGGGATCTTAGGCAAGTGTCTTCACCTAAGCCTCATTTTCTTGTATTTGTAAAATGGGATAATGACACACCTAAATGACAGAATTGTTGCGAGGACTGGATGATTATAATAAATGTAAGGCATGTAGGATAATGCTTGGCACATAGTAATCACTCAATAAATTCCAACCACTACCATTAGTCATGCCATGCCAAAATTTTAAAAAAACAACACCAGGCAAATTAGTAAGATACAGGAATTTGATCCTCAAAAGGGTTGCCAGATGTAGCAGATAAAAATACAGGACACAATATTTGGGACATACTTACACTAAAAAAAGCATTCATTGTTTACCTGAAATTCAAATTTAATGGTGCATCCTGTATTTTATCTATTAAGTGCTTAAGTTCTGATACTTACAGACCTTAAAAAGTTCATATTTCGCTTTAAATATTTGAGAATCAAGCAAAGGGCAGGTTAGAAGTGAAATGTTCAGATTATTGCCTTAATTCTTCACTTCATTTTGGGCACAGAGACAGAAAGTTTCCACTGTCACTCTGGATGTCCTTGGGACACCATGACATGCAATCAACATCACCTGTGCCGGCTGATAATTCAGAGTATATGATGCCCTTGTTTATAGCATCTTCAATTCCACAGACATTTTTACTTGACTAATTCACTGTTTCATCCTAGGCAGGGGGTGGGGAGGAAATCATTCAAACTAAATGCGACTCTGAAGTTCAGTTACTTGGCTGGAAAACAGCAGATAAATTGATAATTGCAAATGGTCTGAAATTTGAATGATTTTTTTCCACTTCAACTAAATCTATTGAGCACACCCAAATAATTTAAAAGTGCTGAAAATAAGCAGTATTGGGGATTAATGAAAGCAATATATTCACTCTGTTGCATTTATTATTTTTAAATTATAGTACTCCCACTTGAAGGAATGCAGTGAGGTTGAAATGAAGCAATTTTGTTGTTAAATATTGTCATTTAGAATAAAATGCATGTGACTCTGAAACAGAAAGAGCACACACTGTTGTTTTTTCTGTTTATCCTTAGTTATTTTCAAGTGAAGCAAAAAAAAAAAAAAAAAAAAAAGTATTAACAAGTAAGTCCTGTGTCTCAATGATCCCACAGGAAATTGACTAGACTTGGCCCAGGTCACTTAGTCACTTTTTGGGATGTGAGAACTAAAGAGGCAAAGATGAGAGTTCAGATCCCTGGCAGCTCCTTCTGTGGTTCAGCTAGGAATGGCTCTAACCTAGTGCCTCTAAGAACAGGCAGGGTTGCAGGAAATGGAAAAACTAGTAAATAGAACTGGACACCAGGACATTCTTTGGGGGAATAGACCCCATCCTCATAGAACTTAGTTTCTGGTGGAGGAGACAAACAAAAAAATTAAAATATATTTACACCAGATGATGATGAGTGTTATGAAAGGAATATGGGCTTTCTGGCTGTATAACTTTAGGCAGATTACTTATCCTCTCTGAGCTTCAGTTTCCTTATCTGTACAGTGGGAAATAATATCTATTAGGCAGAGTTTTTGTGAGGACTGGAGATGATGTATGCAAAGTGCACACAGTTCCTGGGGAACAGAAGCAGTAACTGTAATGGTTTTATTACTATTATTTTTTTACTTTGTAGTTTTATTATTATTTTTATTATTATTTTCCTGATGTATCTTGTTAGAAATGGAAACCAAAAGTATAGCAAAGTTGGAGTTGCCAGATATAGTATCGAATGCCCAATTAAATTTGAATTTCAGAAAAACAACGTCTAATTTTTTAGCATATGTCCCATATAATATACAGAACATGCTCATGCTAAAAAAATCATTTATTGCTTATCTGAAAGTCAAATTTAACTGGGCATCCTGTATCCCCAACCCACTCATTTTATAAAAATATAAAAAATAACCCTAGCAATAGGTTCCTTCCAGAAAGCCTGTCAAAATTAAAATCCTTCTAAGTCATATTCCGCTTTCCTACTATATTTTCTGTAATGTTGATATTTTCTCAGTTTCATTTTCCTTTTAAGTTAATGTGTGTCATAGCAAACTCTTTATTAGAATCAAGGTGTAGAGTGCTAATAGCTTTGGGGCAGCACTATATTCCTTAGAGAAGACTCTTGCATGTAGGGCCACTGGAAGTGTTTTCTTGTCTGTAAAATGGGGTGCCAAATAATGGTGAACTAGCTTAGAGTACAGTGTCATGGCCTGCACGAAAGTGTGTGGGGAACTTGGTGTGGAGGGTGGAAAATGCATAAGAAAGCTATTATTGTTACTGTTCACTCATTCATTCAACAAAAACTCACTGGGTTCCTATGACATGGCAGGCACTGTTTGAGGCACTGAGCATACAGCAATGAACAATTCTCAGCTTGTTGGGGAGGTTCCATATCACACAGACCCCACCCTCAATAAACTTATCTTCCACTGGGGGAAACAATACGTTTCATCATCTGGTGTCAGATGATGATAAGTGTGATAGAAGAAAAATAAGGGAAGTGGGATTAGAGAGTGACAGGAAGCTGTTACTGGGTGACTGAAGAAAGAAGGCAGGCCTGATGAATGACAGTTGAGCAGAAACCTTAAATGAAGTTAGGGAGCAAGCCACAAGGATATCTGGGGGAAGAACCTTCTAAGAGGACAAAATACCAAGTACAAATCCCTGATGGAAGCTGAGTGCTTGACATGTCACAGGAAGACCATTACTGATCTGAACAGGAAAACACATTTTGATTTTCATAAGCCAGTTTATCTGGAAACACTGGCCTCACATAGACCTCCGGCTCTCATCGACAGCCCAACTGCAACCGCTGCTTACCAAGTTTACATTGACAGCCACCTGTAGGCTTCCCAAGGTCTGAGAAAGTGCCATGCTAGAAGCCTATTCTTATTTTTTAATTTTTTATATGTTTTTATTTATTTTGGGGACAGAGAGAGAGCGAGTGAGCGAGCAAGCATGAGCTGGAGAGGGGCAGAGAGGGAGACAGAGAATTTGAAGCAGGCTCCAGGCTTTGAACTGTCAACACAGAGCCCGACGTGGAAGTCAAACTCATAAACCGCGAGATCATGACCTGAGCTGAAAATAGATGCTCAACTGACTGAGCCACCCAGGCACCCCCCTAGAAGCCCATTCTTAAGGGAAGTAAACACTCTCCCAGCTGCTGCTACTGCCTTTACCCAACTGCAACAACACTACAAGGTAATGCTCCCATAGCCACCTGCATGTTGTACTAGATGTATGACCTTACAGTGGGAGGAAAGCTCCCAGCTTACCTCACCCAACCCCATCTTTGCTTTCTATGTTAGCCATTTTTCTTTCTTAGCTTTTAATTTCTATCCTTTGCCATATTAAGTGATTGATATAAAATTCTGTTCCTTTTGGTGGCAAATATACAACTTGAACTCTGGCATTTGTCCACTATTTCTATTTCTTAGTCATCATGCAGTGTATGTAACTTGGTAAGATGACCTTCAGGAGAAGTCCAGTTTATTTAAAACCTTTAAAAAGGCAGTTTGACTAGTTTTTCAGTACCTTCATATTTTCTTCCCCTAGAGCTCTTGAAAGTGCTTTCAAGAATAGAACAGAATTATTTAAAATAATCAAATTCATTTTCAAAATGCCAGCACCATATTAAAGTGGTTCTTGGATTCAGTAATTGCATCTCACTCTTAAGTAGTGTAAACATTTCTTTCACTTACTTTACTTTCTTCCATATAAAGATCAATTCCAGTAAATTAACATGCTAGAATCTATATACTCAATGCTATAAAGGGCTTCTTAAAGCTCTTTTTAGTCTTTTCAGTAAATATTTTATCATTGTTGTGGTGGGTAGAAGAGAGATAAGACACTTTTTCTGTGGCTCCTTTTACCAGAATTGACCCTGATACTTCCACAATACCAGGCCAAAAAACCTTCTATCCAACAGAGTTTGTGAAGATTTAGTAGGAGCAGTTGAAGACCTGGGAACAATAATTCCTTAAACTTCCTGCACAAGGTCTTGTTTATGACATTATGACTGCTTTTTATGAAGAATTCTGTACAATTTCCAGTGTACTGACAACGAAGGAGCTCACTACGGGGAAAGAGTCATTCAGGCTAGAAGTTCCCTATATTGAATTCTTTAACCTACTGAGGAGTATGCAAAGGCCAAGAGTGTATTGGTAAGTTATGGGTGCTATCAAAGCCATCCTTTAGGGAGGTGAAGCCTCCTCTATCTTTTGCTAGAGTCACTTCTCCCACCCTAGTACTTACCAAGGGTTTCCATTTCTATGAGAAATGACCACCATTTCACGTTCCTTGGAATGAGATCCCTGGCTACAACTTCTGTTACCCTCACAACTGGTTTGAATTCTCAAAATGGAAGTCATCAAGAAACAAAAGCAAAAACAAAAACAAAAACAAAGCAGACTCTCAGCCAGATCTACCAGGCTGGTGTAACCAAGGACACTTGGTCTACGAAGAGTCATCCAGCATCTCCACCCTATAGAGCACCAACCTAGAAAAGCACCAACTTCCCACTGTAATCATCTACCTTAAGAAAAATAAAATCTATCTGAAAATAGAAGTGCTCTTTAACACTGTATTTTGTGACACTGAAGATGAATCTCAACCTCTTAGAAGTTCTTTCCATCTCACAATAAAAATAAGATGCAGAGCCTCAAAACATCCTCCCCTCCGCCCACACCTAAAAATACCTGAGAGCAGAATGATAGCTTATTATAAGCAAACATCATACAAATGTAATGTACTGATTACTAGAGAAAAATAAAGTTTCTTCTCCATGCTGTTCAGTTATCCTGCTCATTTCTTAATAGTCCTACATTCATAAAAGGCCAAAGGACTCTGACCTTGACAAGCTAACTGAGCAGGAAAAGGCAATCATGTGTACAAGGCTGTCACCCACCCCACAAATTATGATAAAATACACCTCGGGATCAGAAAAAAGAGTTGCATATCTCCAGTGACATCCACAGTAGTACGTTTAAGGATCTGAATAGAACAGCAATTTATTTTGCACTAACATGTTTTATGGTTATCATCAAGCATTATGTCTTCAGAGACTGAAAGGTGATGTTTTTATGGACTCTGGCTCCTTGTTGCATTATCTTCCCAGCTCAGAAATGATCTCCCTCTTTTTTTAACCCCCCCTTCTTACCCCCTACCTTTGCCCCTCATTTAACAAAGCAGCCGTTTTTCTCAAGGAAAGAGGAAAAATAAAATGAATCCGCGTTACACAAAGGGCACAAAATGAACAGATTCCCAACCCTGAACAGTTTCAAAATGAGTGATTATCTGGCTAATTAGTGAAATAAATAATAATAATTGCCTGTCCCTCCTCATTAGAGCCCTTAATAGTAAATGGAACCCTAGTGCAGAGTTCCAGCAAGCTGGTTTCACAAGACTCAGTTCTGAGGTGGAAAAAAGGACACATGACTCTATCATGCAGATGCCCACATGCCAACCCCTAAAGCCAGAAGATCATGACAAATGGGGGCTTCAGGATCTGCAAGAGAGATGGTTTGGGACACAGAGAGAATATCTCTGACTTCCTTCTATGCTTAAGGGTTATTCTATGTGCCAGGCATCCAAGAAACAAGAGCTAAGAAGCTATCGACATAGAGCACAGGGGCCAGAACATAGAAGGATTCTTACTTGTTTAAAACTTATCTATCTGGCAGGGTCCATGTTCTTAAAGTCTGATCTAATCCATCTGCAACATTATTTACCTGGGCTGCTTGTTAAACCTGTGAATTCCAGGCTTAGTCCCAGTTCCACTGACTCAGAAACTTTGGGAGTGAGCCCAGGGCCTGCATGTTCAACGAGACTCCGAGGTGCTTTGTATGCACCTTAACTTAACACACCAATGCAACGGTCAGTGGCTGGTGAGACTGGGAAATGCTGCGAAATGAAAGCACGTTTCTGCCTTGTGAGAAAGATGCTGTAGGAGAATATGTCATCAGATTGGATGATCTTCTTGTAGACGTTTTTGCCTGGTGGTTCAACTATAGCATAGTCTTGCCGGGGCTCCTCTCTGTACCAGCCTTGCCAACAACATCTGAAATTAGTTCTGCCCCTGGAGCCAGCCCAGCCAAACCTATTACTCAACAGTGAAAGCATTTGATTGGGTTCTAATGAGGCAGCAGATCAGCTTTTAGGGATCTGTTCTCTGTGTGATATATGAATGGAGCTCCTGTTAATGTTAATCAGTGGGGAGTTCCCAGTGCTCAGGCAACTGTCTTATAAAGCTCTTGCTACTTGATGCTCAACATATTTTCTTTCTGTGTTTTGGAATCCACCAGTGTTTAGGTGCCAGCTGGAAATAGCAATATAAAGACTATCTTTAAACTTCTCCCTATTTCCTGAATACATCTTGTAAGACTACCTGAGTCTTCAATCCATGCTGCTTCTTATACACCATGACACACTTTACCCAACCTCATTAAGTAATTAACTAACTATATAATGTGCTTAGCAATGGGAAGACAGAGCTGTTTCTTGAGCTTAAAGAACTTACACAGTCTATCCTGGGAAACAGACTGGTAAACAGACAATTATAATACTACAGTATCCACAGGATGGACTGAGAAGGAAACTTTGGTGGAGTTTCAAATGATAAAGAGGAGATGCTCTAGAGGAGAGGGAATAATGCTCAAGAAGATACGCTTGAAAAAACAGTATTCCAGCAAGGGAAAGAAGTACACCAACAGCCGACTTAGTCAACAGGCTCCAACTTGTCTAAGCCAGTCACGGTGGGCATGAGGTCCAGGGTCCAAGATACTTTGAGAGGACCACAGAAATGCTTTAGCTCTAATTTATCTTTAAATAAGAGGAAAAATAAATACAGCAATAATGAACACAGAATAGTGAATCTCATCTACTTATACTCATCTTTATACCAATGCAATCATAAAATATAAAATTAAAAAATTTTTAATGTTCATTTATTTTTGAGAGGGGGGAGGGTCAGAGAGAGAGGGAGACACAAAATCCACAGCAGGCTCCAGGCTCTGAGCTGTCAGCACAGAGCCCGATGTGGGGCTCAAATTCACATACTGTGAGATCATGACCTGAGCCAAAGTCGGACACTTAACCAACTGAGCCACCCAAGCACCTCTAAAATTGAAAATTTTTAATGGAAGAAGAGGCTCATAAGGTGAAAGTGCCTACAGCACTCAAAACCCATAATGCCTAAGTCATAAGCACTGGCCTATGCAAAGATACAGGTGAGCAATAAGGCCTAGAAGTGTGAGCAACAATAGCGAAAATGTACTGAGCTCTTACTCTGTGCAAGGCACTTTTCTAAGAGCAAGTATTCTTTATTCCTCACAACTCTATGTAGTAGGTACAATTATTACCACCCCCTTTTTACAGATAGGGAAGTCAAGGCAGAAGAAAGCAAGTTCCTCAAAGTCATGCAGATAATACACTCACAGTCATCCAGATAACTAGGTCACATATTTAGGTACTATTACTCCAGAGTCCACACATTCACGCTCTATGCTGACACTCCCCAAATTATTTACAGACATACCTTGGAGATACTGTGGGTTTAGTTTCAGACTATCACAATAAAGAGAACATCACAACAAAGAAAATCAAATGAATTTTGGGGTTTCCCAGTGCATATGAAAGTTAGGTTTACACTATACTGTAGCCTATTAAGTATGCAATAACATTATATCTAAAAATATAATGTACATAATTTAACTAAAAATACTTCATTGCTAAAAAATGCTAACCATCATGAGCTTTCAGCAAGTTGTAATCTTTTCAGTGGTGGTGGGTCTTGCCTCAGTGTGGCTGGCTGCTGACTGACTGGGGTGGCTGTGGCAGTTTCTTAAAATAAGACCATGAGAAGTTTGCCACATCAATGGACTCTTCCTTTCATAAGCAATTTCTCTGAAGCCTGTGACACTGTTTGATAGCATTTTACCCAAGAAATTCCTTAAAATTTGGAGTCAATTCTCTCAAACCTTCCCACTGGTTTATCACCTAAATACTCTGTAATATTTTAAATCCTTTGTTGTCATGTCAACAAACTTGACAGAATCTTCACCAGGAGTAGATTCCATATCAAAAAATCACTTTTTCTGCTCATTCATAAGATGAAGAGTTTGTATGAGGTTTAAGGAAGGAAGCCATCTCTATAACATAGCAGTGCAAGGTGAAGCAGCAAGTGCTGATGTAGAAGCTGTAGCAAGTTACCCAGAAGATCTAGCCAAGATAATTAATGAAGGGAGCCACACTAAACAACAGATTATCAATGTAGATGAAACAGCCTTCTATTGGAAGAATATGCCATTTAGGACTTTTGTAGCTGGAGAGGAGAAGTCAACAAACCTCAAACTCCTCATTTGTTAAAGTTTTACCATGAGATTGCAGCAATTCAGTCCCATCTTCAGGCTCCACTTTGTAGTTTTTTTTTTTTAATGTTTATTTAATTTTGAGAGAGAGAGAGAGAGAGAGAGAGAGCAAGCAAGAGGGGGAGGGGCAGAGAGAGGAGGACAGAGGATCTGAAGCAGGCTCCTCACTGACAGCAGCCAGCCTGATGTGGGGCTCGAACTAACAACCGTGAGATCATGACCCCGGCCAAGGTGAGATGCTCAACTGACGAGGCCACCAAGAAGCCTCCAGGCTCCAGTTCTAACTCAAATTCTCTTGCTATTTCCACCACATCTGCAGTTACTTCCTCCACCGAAGTCTTGAATCCCTCAAAGTCATCCATGAGGGTTACAGTCAACTTCCTCCAAACTCCTCCTAATGTTGGTATTTTGACCTCTTCCCACCAATCACAAATGTTATTAATGGCATCTAGAATAGTGAATCGTTTCCAGAGGGTTTTCAGTTGACTTTGCCAAGATCCATCAGAGAAATCATTATCTGTGGCAGCTATAGCTTTACAAAATGTGTTTCTTCAGTATTAAGACTGGAAAGTCAAAAGTACTCCTTGATCCATGGGCTGCAGAACGGATGCTGTGCAAGTAGGCATGAAAACAACATTAATCTGATCGTACATCTCCATCAGAGCTCTTGGATGGCCAGACACACTGTCAATGAGCAGTAATATTTTGAAGAGACTTTTTTTTTTTTTCCTGAGCAGTGGATCTCAACAGTGGGCTTAAAATATTCAGTAAACCATGTTGTAAACAAATGTGCTGTACTTGAGGCTTTGTTGTTCCACTGATGGAACCCAGGTAGAGTATATTAAGCATGATTCTTAAGCACCTTAGGATTTTCATAATGGTAAATGAGCAGTGGCTTCAACTGAAAGACACAAGCTGCATTAGGCCCTAACAATAAAGTCAGCCTGTCCCTTGAAGGCTTGAAGCCAGGTGTTGACTTTTCTTCTCCAGCTACAAAAGTCCTAAATGGCATATTCTTCCAATAGAAGGCTGTTTCATCTACACTGATAATCTGTTGTTTAGTGTATCTCCCTTCATTAATTATCTTGGCTAGATCTTCTGGATAACTTGCTACATCTTCTCCATCAGCACTTGGCTACTTCACCTTGCACTTCTATGTTATAGAGACAACTTCCTTCCCTAAACCTCATACACCAATCTCTGATAGCTACAGACTTTTCTTCTGCAGCTTCCTTACATCTCACCCTTCACGTAAATGAAGAGAGTCAGGGCCTTGCTATGGATTAGGCTTTGTCTTAAGATAATGTTGCGACTGGTGTGATCCTCTGTTCAAACTACTGAAACTTCACTTTCTATCATTCATGTGTTTACTGGGGTTAGCACTTTTAATTTCCTTCAAGAACTTTTCCTTTGCCTTCACAACTTGGCTAAATCTCTGGCACAAGAAGCCAAGCTTTTAGCCTATCTTAGCTTCTGACATGCCTTCCTCACTAAGCTTAATCGTTTCTAGCTTTTGATTTAAAGTGAGAGATGTGCAACTCCTTTCACTTCAACATTCAGAGGCTACTGTAGGGTTATTAACTGGCTTAATTTCAATGCTGTTGTGTCTTGGGGAATAGGGAGGTCTGAGGAGAAGGAGAAAGGTGGGGGATGGGCTGGTCAGTGGAACAGTCAGAACACATACAACATTTATCAACTGTTTGCCATCCCATATGAGTGCAGTTCACGGTGCCTCAGAACAATCACAATAGTAACATCAAAGATTACTGTTCATAGATCATGATAACAAATATGATCATCAAAAAGCATGAAATATTGCAAAATGTACAAACGCTGTTGGAAAATGGTGCCGACAGGCTTTCTTGATGTAGGGTTGCCACAAACCTTCATGTGGTAAAAAACACACCTTGCAAAGCACAATACAGCAAAGTGCAATAAAATGAGGTATGCCTATAATCATCTGTGATGAAGAGCCCACTTTCTTTCTTTCCTATCAGTTATAAACCATGTATTTGTCTAGAAAAACAATAGAAAATAATTGCTGGGGAAAAAAAATAGTTGCTAGGAAGGTGCAATATAAAACAAAAACATACAGAAGGCAAGCCCAATTTTTAAAAATTTAAATGCAAAAGACATAAAATTATATCCCAAAAGCTGTGCTTGGATGTTGCAACCCTCCCAAATTTATACAACAGTTTCTAAAGGCTTACCCTCTACGTGTATGCTTACCTCATCTCAGACTAGTAACAGTTTGCAGACCACATGTTAGGAGCACTGCTCTGCCTTACACTGCCAGCTGGACAAGCTGTAGTTTGCTTTTTGATACAGTAGTGGAGGGGTAGGGAGTCACACAAAGGGGGATGCCACTACCCCAAAATGTTGCTGAGAGGGTTTGAGAAGGGGGAGGTCTGGGAGGTCAGAGTGAATTGGGATATGTATCTTTTTTGCCAATTTGAGGGTATACTGTGTCAAGCACACGCCTATCACAGGTAGAATTGAGGGCCATGTAGCCTGAGCTTCTCATCCATTAAAGCCTCAAACTATGGACTTTTGGTTCAGCCTTAAAAGAAGTGATACATGAATATCATCGCTGAGACACACTTACAGGATCAAAAGAAGATGTTCAACTATGAACTTTAAATTGGGCCCCATTAGTGGTCCACACTCCCTCTGGTGCTCTATAAACTAAGATTTTGAAAGTAATCCCTCATTTGTCTCATAAATCGTACAACTGTGTTGATTACATAACTTTGTATCATTAACTATTAACTCATCAAATGTAAACACAATATATACCACAATTTTTCATTTCCTTTCTCTATCTTGTTTCATATCATAAGTGAATTTCTGAAAAAGTAGGAGAAAGGAGGATTTTGGTAAGCATAGTCATATTTTAAACATCCTGGGAGATATTAGATAGACAAGTAGACTATGTGTAGTGAATTCTATTTCCTTGTCTGTAAAATGAAAATGATCTATTAGATGTAAAAGACTTTAAAAACCATAAAGTGTTGTGTTTAAGCTATTAGTTATTAGTAGTGTTAAAAAGAAGACAACAGGCTCAAGATGAAGCCCACATCACTACACTGAGACTTAACTACAGTTTCAGCTCTCCACAAATGGAATCTTACACCAGCCAATCAGGAATCACATGATAGCACTAGTGAGGAAATCTGCCTGATAGACTGTGCCATCCCCTAACGGAAGTAATTTTGCAATAACCAACCCACTTTTGTGCCTACTATTATTTCCTTGTTCTAGCTCCCTTCTGCCTATAAAAGTCTTCCATTTTGTACAGTTGCTCAGAGCTTCTTTCTATCTGCTAGACTGGATGCTGCCTGATTTTAATAGATTTTTGCTTAAGTCAACTTTTAAAAGTTTTAATGTGCCTCAGTTTGTCTTTAACAATATTCTCTTTTGTAAATCCAGGATTTCGCACCAAGGTTGTACAAGATGGACCTGTTATCTCTTGGAACAAAATTACAGTAACTGTCTTACATCACTTGCTGCCTTCCACGTTAATCTCAATCAGGATGTTGTGTAGTACTAAGCGCCTAATGTAAAGGATTTTTGTGTGTTATTTCATTTGGTCCCCTGCCTGACTAATCTTAACATCTAATCTTAATTCTACCATGTTTTCATTCCTCCACTTACTTCCATTCCATCAGATATTTCACCTAAATAGGATGGTTCTGCCTGGGATTTAGGGATTTTGAATTTCTTGCTAATAGCAAAATCTGTAATGTTGTTTAAATTCAGGCACTTAATCCATGATGCCATGATGGTCACTATCCTGAAGGAAGAAAAGCAGCCTAGGGTAGATACACTGCTCATGGCTATCTATGCCACATAAACATCTGCCCAGAAACAAGCCAACACATCCACTCTGGAAAGGACAGTATGGCACCTCTGGGGAGGCAGACCCACTAGTGAGGAGGAGAAGGACCTCCCCCTGGGAATAAAACAGCAGCACTTCCTAAGAAGTTATGAAATGAATATGTTTTCATTCTATCACTATGGAAGGTATGAAGCCACCCAGAAGGTTTGGTGACCTGTTATGCTAAGATGGCTCCAGGGCACTCTTCTAAGGACTTTATAGATAATTACCTTATTTAATTTTCACGACAACCTTGTGAAATAGGTACTGTTCGTTTACAGAGAGAGAAACAGAGGCATGGAAATGGTGCCAATTTTCCCAGGGCCACAAATTGGTGGTACTGGGATGTGAATCTGGCAGCACAGAGAAGTGTTTAATATAATTTATTACATTGATTTGACCCATATTTTTCCATGTAGATGCTTTACACAGCCCACTGGAGGACGCTCTTTTTTTTTTTTCTTATAGATATCTTTTTTATTCTTTTGTGTTATTTCCTTAGGATATATTATCAGAAATGAGATTATTAGGTAAAAAGGAGCTATATATTTTCTGATTGCTGATACATATTCTTGAATCATTTTTAAAAATTTATTGCCAAGTTAGTTAACATACAGTGTAGTCTTGGCTTCAGGAAGATTCCTGTGATTCATCACTTACATCCAACACCAAGTGCTCATGCCTCACTTGTTGAAGTTCCTCCCTCAGGGTCCATCACCCACCTCACCTACCCACCCCCCCAACACCCCACCCCCATCAACCCTCAGGTTTTCTCTGTATTTAAGAATTTCTTATGCTTTGCCTCCCTCTCTGTTTGTAACTTATTTTTCCTTCCCTCCCCCTATGATCTTTTGTTAAGTTTCTCAAATTCCACATATGAGTGAAATCATATGATACCTATCTTTCTCTGACTGACTTATCTC
Organism: Panthera leo; assembly: GCF_018350215.1. Lineage (NCBI taxonomy): Eukaryota > Metazoa > Chordata > Mammalia > Carnivora > Felidae > Panthera > Panthera leo. Next base: position 44,547,631 of record NC_056684.1, on the reverse strand, counting down.
ACTTAGCATAATACCCTCTAGTTCCATCCACATTGTTGCAAATGCCAAGATTTCATTCTTTTTCATCACCAAGTAGTACTCCATTGTATAGCTATACCACATCTTCTTTATCCATTCATCAGTTGATGAACATTTGGGCTCTGTCCATAATTTGACTATTGTTGATAGCACTGCTATAAACATCGGGGTACATGTGCCCCTATGAATCAGCACTCCTGTATCCTGGAACACTACAGGGATATCCACTCTCATCACTGTTTTTTAACATAGTGTTGGAAGTCCTAGCCTCAGCAACCAGACAACAAAATGAAATCAAAGGCATCCAAATTGAAGAAGTCGAACTTTCACTTTTCACAGATGATATGATACTCTGCATGGAGAACCTGAAAGACTCCACCAAAAAAGTGCTAGAACTGACACATGAATTCAGCAAAGTCACAGGATATAATATCAATGTACAGAAAATGGCTGCATTTCTATACGCCAATAATGAAACAACAGAAAAAAATTTCAAGGAATCAATCCCATTTACAATTGCACCAAGAACCATAAAATACCTAGGAATGAACCTAACTAGAGAGTGTAAAAGATCTGTACACTGAAAACTATAGAAAGCTCATGAAAAAAACTGAAGACACAAAGAAATGGAAAAACATTCCATGCCCAAGTATTGGAAGAACAAATATTGTTAAACTATTGATACTACCCAAAGCAGTATACCCATTCAAGGACCTTATTTTTCAAGACTACTATCAGAACTTCAGATACAAGAGACTGGCAAGCTAATAGTAGCACTACTAACTATAACTAATAGTTATAAAAGGCATGTACACAGTAAGTTATTTTCCTTATTTTACTTATTCCTCCCGATGGCCTGAAATCAGTATTTTATCATACCCAAATTACAGATCAGCAAAGGATGGGTTCAAGAAATTATATAGTTGTCACAGTCACACAACTGACTTAGGGCTGATCAGATTTGAACCTGCTATTTCTAATTCTTCTCCATTTCCTAACTACCATTCTGTGGAGTTTCTATTCAGGGCAAACTATTCCTATCTAGAGCCCGCCCCTCTCCTTCAGCCTCTCCTGAACAAATACAGTTACTCTGGGTTCTCTTTACTCTTTCCTCTCTGTCATGCCTGAGGCCCCAAAATAAAAAATATTTAGATAATTCAGCACTTAGTTGCAAAATTTAAGGTTGGGAAATATTGCCATACTCCATGCAGCCTCCTTCACTGTGAATCAGGTAGTCAGAGAAGCCTCCCAAAAGGCACAGACAATTTGTATAAACTCAGCTGAAACCGAACAACCCAACTTCTAGCACTAATAATTACTGAAATTTGTTGAGAATAGCAATAGCTCAGTAAAGCCCACTGTTTCCCTAAAGGGCAAGTATAATAGGCCTATAACTTCAAACGTGTAAGAATAATTTGTTATTCACGTTAATCCCCTCGCCATTGGCAGCCACATCAATCTCTTTCAAAGGGGGACACTGGAAAAAACCATTGAAGTTTGAAGGGAAAAAATAGGCACACAAGGTGAGCAGCAGCAGACAGCAAAGCAACTCTGTGATTCTGCTTGTTGCTGCCTGGGATTTGTAATGTTTCATTAGGGTTCACCCTTCACCCCATGCCCATGTGGATCCAACTCCCCAGTAAGGCAGGGAGGTGGGCGAGATAAAAAGCACCACCACCAAATCATTCTAGCTATTTTTAGAAGGATAATATTTTTTAAGAATTTTTACCATGAAGGCCCGAGCAAAATTACTAGCCCTTGTTTAAGTCAGTGCATTCTTTGGTGATTTAGTTTCAACTAAGAAACGGCATCCACTTCACTCAGACAGCCACACTGGTTCCCAGGACTTGGATTTCAAAGTTGATGAAGTATCTCCAGTAGAAAGGATGCTTAGGAATAAGCAGTAGCGGACAATACAAGAAAGAAAATATAACACAGATGTAGGTGACCCTGGGAAACCAAGAATTCAAGCGCACTTAAGGTACAGCCTGTGGGTGAACATCTTCCCGGAAAAGAAATAAATGATGTTGGTAGTTTTAATGGCCTCCCCTTTCCCCTTTTACTTAAATCATGAATGAAGATTTATAGAAGGCATTTTCCACTCACAGTCACAGATGGGCCACCACACACCTTTATTTTCTTGTTCCATGAACATGAAAGAGAAGGAAAGGTAAAGATTTTTTCCCCCAACTTTGACTTGCCTTGACCTGGCATCAGAAAAAAAGTGGCATTAGTGATTTTAGTTTTCCCAGCTCCTGGCCTTTGGGAGAAAGCAAGGCTCTTTTCTAGGTGGGTACTGACCACAGGACCTAAATCATGAGAAACTAACCTAATGTTCCCTTTCACAAAACAGAGCATTTGAATTTCCCCTCCGCCATCAGCATGGAGCAAGCCACACACGCTCCCATGTTTAGAGAGGGGGAACCTCAGCCACTGGCCCCCAGGTAGCTCTTGACAGGGTAGCCTCTACAGCCTAGAATGAGGCTTCTTCCTTCAAACGTTGCCTGGGAAATCACTGGAGAAGGAGTCCTGGCCCCACTGCTGGGATGGGAGATGGTTTGGGACCTTATATTGCCAGGGGCAGGGCCAGAGACATAGAGGGGTGTGCACGCAGCATAGGAAGTAAAGCAGGTGCCAACAGTGGTCTAAATAAATAATTTTGGATTTGGCAGGCCTGTATCTTAGCAGCTGCAAACTTATTATTTCTGGGGTATACTTCTTTTTAGTGATTTTTGTAATTTCTTAAATAACAAAAGTGACATGTTCATTGGAAGATATTTTCACAACAGACATGTTGTACATGTGAAAAGAGTGCTTAAGTCTCCTCCCGCTGCACCGTCCTACTCCCCAACAATGTTAATTATTTGGGGCATATCCTTCTAAACTTTTTCTAAGCACTTCTACCAGCACACATAACTGTAGGCTTGTGCTTCCAGCATTCTCCATAGATTCTGCCTCTGAAATCTGTGTCACTCTGAATCTGCCCATTCTCTTTTACTATCCTAGTCTCCAATGTCAGATACATCCTTAATTTCATGTCTGCCACAGGAGCATGCATGGGTTGGGTTCTCACCCATGACAGCTTGGCCTTGAAAGCCTGCTCCAAGTCTCAACCAGTTCAGCCATTTATCATGTTTAAACTGTGTTTTCTGAAACTTGAACACCTCTTATTTGTTTTTATTTTATTTTATTTTTTTAATTTACATCCAAATTTCAGGAGTAGATTCCTTAATGCCCCTTACCTCTTATTTGTTTTTTTTAAGAGCTGCCTGGCCCTCCTCTACTCAACAATGTAAGACTTGGTCATGGTGTTTTTATAAGTCAAAATGCAGGCAACATGTTATGAAGAAGACCTTCTAGCCTAGAGGGAATGAACAGTATTTCCTATATTCTAAGAAAACACTGGTTATAAGATTTAATAACTATTTTTGGGGAAAATACTATAAGCATATTTATGAACTATAAGATGATTTTATGAACAATAAATTATTGAAATGTTTTTCTTCTTTTAATTTTTTTAATGTTTATTTATTTTTGAGAGAGAGAGCGAGTGTCAGTTGGAGAGGAGCAGAGAGAGGGAGACACAGAACTCGAAGCAGGCTCCAGGCTCCGTGCTGTCAGCATAGAGCCTGATGAGGAGCTCGAACTCATGAGCTGTGAGATCATGACCTGAGCCGAAGTTAGATGCTCAACCAACTGAGACACCCAGGCACTCCAAAATGTTTTCTTAAGGTGAATCAGGAAAATATGGTACTTTCATTCACTCATCTTTCATGATGAGAAACAAGACCTCACATACCCCAGACCTTTCTTTTGGCATGGTCTACCTCTATGTGTTATCTTAGATATCTATGACCTCAAAAGATGGATAGTTTCAAATACTGGATGTTTAATGCAGACATGAGTTGGAACTTGAATTAATCTAAATCATCTTGACATTTTACACTGGCAAACCCATCTTTGCAATGAAAAGCTGTCTAGAATGATTGCTCCATTAGGAATCCTGCCCATGGCCTTTAAAAATAAATCAGGTGATCCTAACTATAGGTGACCCTTCTCTCTATGGCTGTGGCAAAAAGCATGGGTCTTAGTCACAAGGCTAGAAGTTGACAATATAGCTAGAATCTAGAAATACAAAGGGTAGGGAAGAATATGAAACTAAGAGTGATCCCTCCTGTTTCAGGACGAGGTTCCCAAAGGAGGTGATGTGACTCAGTAGTAACTGGTCACATAGCAACAGGCACCACACACCACTTCATGGTCTCCCTTCACTAGTCGACTGGCAATTCCTCTAACAAAAATAGTTTTAAGTGCCTATACACATGGGATGATCAAGCAACAAGGTTGTCTTGCTAAACAGGTACAATTTGAGATATGAAAAATATGAGAACCCCACCCGAGCTGTTATGACATCTAAAATTCTACTACTAGAAATTTATTTGCACTTATGTGTCCCTGAGAAGAGCAGTATCTTAAGCCTTGTCTTTTAACTAACTTATGATCAGAAAGCTACCAGAACACAAGGGTGAGGAACAAGATATAAAGGAAACATCCAGAAGGTGGAGATGGACATTTAAAAGGAAGTTAAGGTATTAAAAACAAACCACAGTCTCTTCTTCACCTTGTTTATGAGTTGACTTGTTTTGGAAAAATTTCTTCTTAGCAGTGGAAAATCCTTACAATGAACAATGATTTGCTCTAATGAAGCTGGAGGAAGATTTATTCTAAGCAGATAGTCATATACTTTGGAACCCAAAGAAGTTTTTATGGATTCTAACCAACCTGACCCTTTTTTCAGTAGAGCCTTGAATATCAATGACAATGTTAATACACATAAAGAGATAGTATGTAGGGGAACAACAGCTTGGATTGAAACCAACCAAAAGACAACCCCACTTGGTTTCAGGACCCTCCCTGCTGTGGGGCTAATTCCTAACAGAAAACAACAAAACTATTAAAAAATTTAATAAAGTAACCAATTAAATATTTCAGAGAGCCTCATTAAAACATTTCACTATGTGCTCTGATTATCATGTAGCTGCTTATATGAATGCCCATAAATCTGACTACATTAGGTTCTCAGGCCTTTAGTTCAGATCATTTCTTCTCCCTATGTGGACTTGCCCAGGAAATGAGATTTAATGAGTCACTGGCCTCCCTGATAATCACAGGAGAGCTCATTAGCTTTTTGTCAGATTTGTACCTACTATCTGCCCCCAATATGCCTATGACTTCTTTTGAGTTAAATATGATATTACCAAAAAGGATAACTCAAAGGAGCATGTCTGTGCTGAATGCCACAGACTTGAAACACTATATAAATATTTTTACATATGTTAAAAGGCATCTGAGAGCAGAAGGTAAAAAATAACAGAAACAACATCCCCTATTGATGGCATCACTATTTAGATGACACACACCATTAAAAAGAAATAAAGTTTGACATTATACCTTTGTAAGCCTTGCCAAATCTGTTTAAATGTCTGGGCTGAGTCAAAGGAAGAGAAAGTTCAAAGGATAGAAGAAAACAGTCTAATAATCTTAGAATTCTCGAGTTTAGGGAGCCTTCCATCATGCATTTTAGGATGCTTCACCACAGTCTCCCAATTTCATGACCTTGGGCTTTCACTGAAAATGACCAGAAGGCTCTCATTGCCCTTCAAGGGAAAGGATGAAATCCTGCACTGCTCTCTAAGAAAAGCTTTAAGTGAATCTTCAGTCCTTCCACAGAACATCTTTGTAATAAGTTTGACTCGCGTGGCACTGAAATTTCCCATAAAGGAGGTTGTGACATTAATAAACTTCAGCAGAAACCATCCGAGTGAATTTCTGGGTTCTCGTTCAGGTCCTCCCTAAATACAGACTTATTTGAGTAAGGTGTTGCCTCTGTGTGTCTGAGTGACTGCCAAGGACCAGTGCCCAGTTCCCAATCAATGTTTATCAAGCTAATAAACAAGAGCCACGAAGCCTACATGGAATGCATAAGACTATTTAGCTCTATAGTCCTTAGATTCAAACAAAAGTGGTTCTTAACCCCCTTTTGGGGGTTGCATTTCTTAAGTGTCTGATGGCAAATGTGAACTGGATTGCAAGAAAAATGCACCACACCTTACAAATGCATACGTAGACACACATACATACACACACACACACACACACACACACACACAACACACAATTTGGGCTATAATTCCAGAGGGTTCTCAAACACTCTGATTTTATTTGTAGACCTGCATGGGCCCGTGGACCTAAGATTAGATCTTATATAGATTATGACATCCAAGGATGTAAAGTAACACTCCATGAGAACTTACTGTAGGTCAGGTACTACCACATCTCACTTAACCCCCACAGCAACCCTATGGTATATATGTTACCATCCCTATTTTACAGATGGGGAAACTGAGGCACTGGTAATTTAAGCAACATTTCCAAACAGCTAGTGTTAGAATTAGGGCTTCAAACTCAGTGTGGTTCTGGAGTCATGTACTGAACTACTAGGTTATGCTGCTTCTCTCATATAACACGTTTTTATTTTAAAGCATGTTCAGTTCTACCTTTGCGTTTAATTTTTGTAACTTCTTCCAGTAGTTAGATTTGGAAGATATCTCTAATTCAGTGGTGGTAAGGGTATTTCAAAGCGGAGGAGAAGATCTACTTTCTACTCTCTTTTTCACACAATGAAGTCATAGTTTATGAAATTAAAATTTAAAAACCAAAACTCTGACTTAAGCCTCCTTCCTTCATTAACTACAGATTGAAACGCCCTAGGAACATTTCTAATTCCTTTCTTCATGACCATCCACTGCCTTGAGAACTAAGTCAGCATGGTAAGGTTTTGAAGCCATGTAGTGTTTCCTGCAAAAACCTGGCTTCCTGCAGTTCACAGAGCAGTTTTGTTTCTACAAAGGAAAAGGCATGGGGAAAAGTGGGAAGAAGAGTCAGGTTGTCAATCTGTAGAAAATAACAATGCATATGATCACACTAGACATTACACGCACATCTTTGTCCTACATATAGCTCTAATTCTAATTGACATGTAAAAACACTTTTTAAAGTATTTAACCCTCCCTTATCTGAACTCTACTTGGCATCCTTCAGCACTCAGCTGGCTATTCCCACTCTATTTTTTGTGGGAAAAATTTTTTTTAAATTGAAGTAAGATTAACACAGAGTGTTATCTTCGTTTCAGGTGTCCAATATTCAACAATTCAACAATTTTATACATTACTCAGTGTTCACCATGATAAGTGTACTCTTTTCTTTTTTTAAAATTTAAATCCCAGTTAACCTATAGTGTAATAATAGTTTCAGGAATAGAATTTAGTGATTCATCACTTACATATAACACCCAGTGCTCATCCCAACAAGTGCCCTCCTCATTGCCCCTCACCCTTTTAGCGCTTCCCTCCATACAACACCCCACCAGCAACCCTCAGTTTGTTTTCTATATTTAAGAGTCTCTTATGGTTTGTTTCCCTCTCTGTTTTTATACTATTTTTGCCTCCTTCTCTTATGTTCATCTGCTTTGTATCTTAAATCCCACATATGACTGAAATATATTTGTCTTTCTCTGACTTATATCACTTCCCATAATGCAATCTACAATCTAGTTCCATCCGCGTTGTTGCAAATGGCAAGATTTCATTCTTTTTTTTTTTTTTAATGTTTATTTATTTTTGAGACGGAGAGAGACAGAGCATGAATGGGGGAGGGGCAGAGAGAGATGGAGACACAGAATCGGAAGCAGGCTCCAGGCTCTGAGCCATCAGCCCAGAGCCCGACGTGGGTCTTGAACTCACAGACCGCGAGATCGTGACCTGAGCTGAAGTCGGACGCCTAACCGACTGAGCCACCCAGGCGCCCCAATTTCATTCTTTTTTTATCGTAAAGCAATATTCCATTGTATATATTTACACCCCATCTTCTTTTTTTTAAATTTTTTTTTTCCAACATTTTTTTATTTATTTTTGGGACAGAGAGAGACAGAGCATGAACGGGGGAGGGGCAGAGAGAGAGGGAGACACAGAATCGGAAACAGGCTCCAGGCTCCGAGCCATCAGCCCAGAGCCTGACGCGGGGCTCGAACTCACGGACCGCGAGATCGTGACCTGGCTGAAGTCGGACGCTTAACCGACTGCGCCACCCAGGCGCCCCTACACCCCATCTTCTTTATCCATTCATTAGTCAATGGATATTTGGGCTCTTTCCATACTTTGGCTATTGTTGATAGTGCTGCTATAAACATTGGGTATATGTGTCCCTTCGAAACAGCACATCTGTATCCCTTGGATAAATACCTAGGAGTGCAATTGCTGGGTTGTAGGACAGTTCTATTTTTAACTTTTTGAGGACCCTCCATACTGTTTTCCAGAGTGGCTGCACCAGTTTGCATTCCCACCAGCAGTACAAAAGGGTTCCTCTTTCTTCACATCCTCGCCAACATCTATTGTTGCCCAGGTTGTTAATGTTAGCCATTCTGACAGGTGTGAGGTGGTATCTCATTGTGGTCTGATGTGTATTTCCCTAATGGTGAGTGATGTTGAGAATTTATTCATGTGTCTGTTAGCCATCTGGATGTCTTCTTTGGAAAAGTGTCTCTTTGTGTCTTTTGCCCATTTCTCTACTGGATTATTTTTTTGGCTGTTGATTTTGGTAAGTTCTTTATAGATTTTGGATACTAACCCTTTATCTGTCATTTGCAAGTATCTTCTCCCATTCCATTAGTTGCCTTTTAGCTTTGCTGATTGTTGCCTTTGCTGTGCAGAAGCTTTTTATCTTAATGTGGTCCCAACAGTTCATTTTTGCTTTTGTTACTCTTGCCTCTGGAGACATGTTGAGCAAGAAGTTGCTGAAGCCAAGGTCAAAGATATTTTTGCCTGCTTTCTACTTGAGGATTTTGATGGCTTCCTGTTTTACACTTAGGTCTTTCATCCATTTTGAGTTAATTTTTGTGTATGGTGTAAGAAAGTGGTCCAGGTTCATTCTTCTGCATGTTGCTGTCCAGTTTTCCCATCACCATTTGAAGAGACTGTCTTTATTTCACTGGATATTCTTTCCTGTTTTGTCAAAGATTAGTTGGTCATATGTTTGTGGGTCCACTTCTGGTTTCTCTATTCTGTTCCACTGATCTCAGTGTCTGTTTTTGTGCCAGCACCATACTGTCGTGATGATGACAGCTTTGCAATATATCTTGAAGTCAGAAATTGTGATGTCTCCAACTTTGGTTTTCTTTTTCAGGATTGCGTTGGTTATTTGGGGTCTTTTCTGGTTCCATATAAATTTTAAGAGTGGTTGTTTTAGCTCTGTAAAGAATGCTGGTGTTCTTTTGATAGGATTGCATTAAATATATAGATTGCTTTGAGTAGTATTGACATTTTAACAATATTTATTCTTCCAGTCCATGAGCATGGAATATTTGTCCATTTTTTTGTGTCTTCTTCACCTTCTTTCATAAGCTTTCTATAGTTTTCAGTGTATAGATTTTTCACTTCTTTGCTTGGGTTTAGTCCTGGGTATTTTATAGCTTTCGGTGCAATTGGGATCAATTCCTTATTTCTCTTTCTGCTGCTCCATTATTGGTGTACAGAAATGCAACTGATTTCTGTACATTGATTTTATAACGTGTGACTACTGAATTCATGTAACAGCTCTAGCAGCTTTTTTTGGTGGAGTCTTTTGGGTTTTCCACATAGAGTATCATATCTGCAAAAAGTGAAAGTTTGACCTCCTCCTTGCTCATTTGGGTGCCTTTTATTTCTTTGTGTGGTCTGCTTGCTGAGGCTAAGACTTTTAACAACATGTTGAATAAGAGTGGTGAGAGTGGACATCCTTGTCATGTTCCTCACCTTAGGGAGAAAGCTCTCAGTTTTTCCCCACTGAGGATGATATTAGTGGTGGGTCTTTTGTATATGGCCTTTTTGATCTTGTGGAATGATCCTTCTATCCCTACTTTCTTGATGGTGTTTATCAAGAAAGGATGCTATATTTTGTCAAATGCTTTCTCTGCATCTATTGAGAGGATCATGTGGTTCTTACCCTTTCTTTTATTAATGTGAAGTATTGATTGATTTGTGGATATTGAACCAGTTCTGCAGTCCAGGAATAAACCCCACTTGATCATGGTGAATAATTTAATGTATTGGTGGATCTGGTTAGCTAGTATCTTGTTGAGAATTTTTTCATCCATGTTCATCAGGGAAATTGGTCTGTAGTTCTCCTTTTTAGTGAGGACTTTGTCTGGTTTTGGAATCAAGGAAAAGCTGTCTTTGCAGAATGAGTTTGGAAGTTTTCCTTCCATTTCTATTTTCTGGAATAGCTCCAAAAGAATAGGTGTTAACTCTTCTTTAAATGTTTGATAGAATTCCCCTGGATAGTCATCCGGCCCTGGACTCTTGTTTATTGGGAGATTTTTGACTACTAATTCAATTTCTTTACTGGTTATGGGTCTATTCAAATTTTCTATTTCTTCCTGTTTCAGTTTTGGTAGTTCATATGTTTGTATGAATTTGTCCATTTCTCCCAGATTGCCCAATGTGTTGGCATATGATTGCTTATAATATTCTCTTACTGTTTGTATTTCTGCAGTGTTAGTTGTGATCTCTTGCATTTGTGATTTTATTTATTTGGGTCCTTTCCTTTTTCTTTTGATCAATCTGGCTAGGGGTTTATCAATTTTGTTAATTTTTTCAAAGAACCAGCCCCTGGTTTCATTGATCTGTTCTACTGTTTTGTTTTTATATATAATTTTGATATCATTGATATCTGCTCTAATCTTTATTTTCCTTCTTCTGCTGGTTTTGGGCTTTGCTATTCTTTTTCCAGCTCCTTTAGGTATAAGGTTAGGTTGTGTACTTGAGACCGTTCTTCCTTCTTTAGAAAGGCCTGGATTGCTACATACTTCTCTCTTATGACCACCTTTGCTGCATCCAAGAGGTTTTGGCTGTCGTATTTTCATTTTCATTGGCTTACATGCACTTTTTAATTTCCTCTTTAATTTATTGGTTAACACATTCATTCATGTGTATATATCATTTATTCATGTTTGAGAGTCAGAGCATGGCGGGGGGGGGGGTGGGGTGGGGCACAGAGAGAGAGGGAGATACAGAATCAGTAGCAGGCTTCAGGCTCTGAGCTGTTAGCAAAGAGCCCAATGCAGGGCTCAAATTCACAGAGCGCAAGATCATGACCTGAGCTGAAGTCGGATGCTTAACCAACGGAGCCACCCAGGCGCTCCCCTTCTACATACATACATATGTATGTATGTATGTATGTATGTATGTATGTATATGTGTGTGTATATATATACATATATATTTAACATTTACTCATTTTTGAAAGACAAAGAGAGACAAAGCCCATTCATTCTTTAGTAAGATATTCTTTAATCTCCAAGTATTCATGGTCTTTCCAAATTTTTTCTTGTGGTTGGTTTCGAGTTTCATAGCATTGCGGTCTGAAAATATGCAAGATATGATCCCTATCATTTTGTACTTGTTGAGGGCTGATTTATGTCCCAGTATGTGACCTATTTTGGACAATGTTCTATATGCACCCGAGAAGAATGTGTCTTCTGCTGCTTTAGGATGAAATGTTCTGAATTTATCTGTTAAGTCCATCTGGCCCAGTGTGTCATTCAAAACCATTGTTTCCTTGTTGATTTTCTGCTCACATGATCTGTCCATTGTTGTAAGTGGGGCGCTGAAGTCTCTTACTATTATGGTATTATGATCAATGAGTTTCTTTATGTTTGTGATTGATTTATATATTTGGGTGTTTCACATTGGGGCATAAATATTTACAACTGTTAGATCTTCTTGGTGGATAGACCCCTTAATTATGATACAATGCCCTTCTTCATCTCTTATTACAGTCTTTATTTTAAAATATAGTTTGTTTGATAAAAGTATGGCTACTCCAGCTTTCTTTTGATGACCATTAGCATGATAGACTGTTCTTCATCCCCTTTCAATCTGTAGGTGTCTTCAGGTCTATAATGAGTCTCCTGTGAGCAGCATATAGATAGGTCTTGTTTTCTTATCCATTCTGATACCCTATGTATTTTGATTGAAGCATTTAGTCCACTGACATTTACAGTGAGTACTGTAGATATGAATTTAGCACTACTGAGTTGGTGTTTCTGGTGTTGTTATCTGGTCCCTTCTAGTCTTTGTTGCTTTTGGTCTTTTTTGTTTTGTCTTTTCTCCACCTAAAGGGTCCCCCTTAAAATTTCTTGCAGGGCTGGTTTAGTAATCATGAAACTCTTTATCTCTCTTTCTATTTTATAAGTGTACTCGTCATCCCATTTATCTATTTTACGCATCCCCCCACCCACCTCCCCTCTGGTAACCACCAGTTTTCTATACTTAAGAGACTAAGGTTTTTCTGTCCCTTTTTTTTTCTTTGTTCCTTTGTTTTGTTTTTTAAATTCCACATGAGTAAAATCATATGGTATTTGTCTTTCTCCAACTTATTTCATTTAGCGTTATACCCCCTAGATCTATCCACATCATTGTAAATGGCAAGATTTCATTCTTTTTTTATGGCTGAGTAATATTTCATTGTATGTATGTATATACATACACACACACACACACACACACACACACACACACACTACATCTTCTTTACCCATTCATCTACTAATGGACATTTGGGCTGCTTCCATATCTCGGCTATTGTAAATAATGCTGCAATAAACAAAGGTGCATATATCTTTTCAAATTAGTGTTTTTGTTTTCTTTGGATAAATACCCAGTAGTGGAATTACTGGATCATACGGTAATTCCATTTTCAATTTTTTGAGAAGCCTCTATACCATTTTCCACAGTGGCTGTACCAATTTGCATTGCCACCAACAGTGTACAGTGTTCTTTTTTCTCCACATCCTTGTCAACACTTGTTATTTCTTGTCTCCACTCTTCACTGAATCTCTTCCTCTTAAAACTCATATTAGTATGTACTGCTTGTTCTTCAAAATCATTCAATGTCAGACATTGGTCCCAGCTTCTCATTCTGGTGAAATAGTAGACTGCACTAATACAGCCCCCAAACTCCTTCTCCTAAAAATGCATAGAAATGCTCGGAGAAATGTAGCAAAAACTATTTTCAAATAGAACCAAACTTGAAAGAATGTAAGAGTGAGTAGAGAAGAAAGAAATTCTCAGGTAAAGAGGAACACATAGCCATAGCTGCCATTTTGCCATTTGTGAACTGATACTTTGGTGGTCCAGCAGGGTGTGGATCTAGATATAAGTGCAAATGGTGAAAAGCTGGGGTTTAAATGCCCACTTAGCAGCAGGAGAGATGGAACAGGGCTCATGCAAGCTGTGGAACTAGAACTGAAAAAACTCTATGAAGTCAAGAGCGCAGAAGGCACAGGGAGGAGTCAAGAAACTTTGTCTTTTCCCAGCTCCACATGTTAAAAAAAAAAAAGGCAATTATAGAAAATCAAACAGTCAACCCTTTTTGAGCATGCAGGATACAAAGTCAGAATTCAAGTTGTCCACCCATAAGGAAACCTCAGTGAAGAAATTTAAAATAAAAATTGGCTGCAGACCAATAAAACCACTGAAATATCCATCTGGAGAAAATACAAAGCTACTCTGTAGGAACATTTTCACAACCCAAAGAGCATGGGATGTCCCCCAGACAAAGAAAACCTTTTGGTGAAAGTAAGCTCACAATTAAAAGAAAAAAATTACAAATCACAAGAGGAAATGATCCTCTAAAAGAGAGAGTAAGTAAACAGGCCAGGAAGATTAACACTCTTAAGAATTATGGTAATAGACCAATCTGAAACAGGCAATAAAAATAAGTATATTCAAAGTTATCAAAGACATAAAAGATTAGAAGCTATGATGCAGGAATGAGATACCATATAGCAAAAAAAAAAAAAAAAAAAAAAAGATTAGAAAAAGTCAAGTTGTAAATTTAAAAAAAAAAATCACTGAAATTTAAAACTAAAAAATGGTATATTAGTTTTCCAGAACTGACTTAACAGCCACACACTGGGTGGCTTAGAACACAAGAAATGTATTGTCTCACAGTTCTAGAGGCTACAAGTATAAAATTCAGGTGTTGGCAGGGCCATGCTCCTCAGACAACTAAAGGCTCCTCTTGCCTCTTCTGGCTTCAGGCTGTCTCCAATGTTCTTTGGCTTGTAACAGCGTAACTCCAATCTTCACATGGTGTTCTCCTCATGTCTTATCACACAGCCCTCTCTCTGGGCTTGTCTCTGTATCCAAATTCAACTCCCCTTCTCAGCCCCGTCACCTTCTTATGGATACCTGATGAGGTAGAGTTAGGGTCCACCCTAATGACTTCATTTTAACTTGACTGCCTCTGTAAATGCTCTACTTCTAAATAAGGTCATATTTAAAGTACTAGAAGTTATGAATTTAATGTATCATTTTTGGAGGATACAATTCAACTCATAACAAATAAATCTAGCAGTAGACCAGGTACAACACAAGAGAATCAATGGAAAAAAAAAAAAAAAAAGACAAATCAGAAAATTATCCAGAATGCAATGACAAATCAGGGGATTATCCAGAATGCAACGTAGAAAAATTAAAAGTTCAAAAACACCAAGACAAGTTGAAAGTTATAAAGGACAAGATAAGATCCACTATACAATTTTAGGTGTTTTAGAAAGATGAAGTAAAAAAAATGAGGGAGAAGAAATATACAATAAGATAATAGATGAGTTTTTTCCAGAATTTATGAAAAATACCTCCTTAGGTCCAGGAAACACACTAAGAGCAAAGTAGCACAAACAGAAATAAACCCACAACTATATGTATCACATAATGAAACTTCAGATAATAAAAAATAGTATCTAAAAAGACATGAGAAAAAAGGTTAACTATAAATAAATAAAGATTAGATTGACTGCAGATTTCTCATCAGCAAAAACAGAAACTAAAACAAAACTAATTGATGCTGGTAGAAGTCTAGATAGTGTTTAACTGTTGGGGGGCTGGCTAGAGGCTGGATGAGGACACCAGGGGGGCACATGGGGTGCTGGCTGTGTTCTATATCTTGATCTAGGTTTTGATTACATGGGCTAATTGAACTGTATACTCACAATATGCATGCCTTTCTACATATTACATTTCAATAAAATTTTATAAAAAAGACCAGAAGATGGAGTAATATCTTTAACGAGAAAAAGTCAGCAAAACTATTTCTCCAGTAGCATGATAAAATAAGGACATTCTTCAAACAAATGAAGATTGTGAGACTTCACTATTCACCAACCATGCTGAAAGAGCCACTGAAGGACATATTGCAGCAGCAAGAAAACTGAGCCCATAATGAAGGAATGGCACTGTAAGGAGCAATAGTGAAGCAAGAAATTAATAAACATGTTAGTGAAGCAAGAAATTAATAAACATGTGAGATAAACTTAAATAAGCACTCCCTGAAAAAGCAACAGTAAAGATGACTCACTTTTAACCAAGGAAGAATTAAAATCCTGAGGGGGAAAATATCGTGGATGAGGGGAGGGATCTTTGGGTACAAAGGTTCTTGTATAATTTAGGAAAAAGGAAGAAATCTTAAATTTTGGCTTCAAGTACACATGCTAAAAATTTGATGGTAATCACTAAAAATAAGAAAGAGAATATATACAGTTCAAAGCAGTAGATATGGGAAAAGGAATAAAGAAAATTCAGTCCATTCAAGGGAAGCCAGCAAAGGAGAAAAAATTAAGTCAAGAAAAATCAGGGTATACCAAAACAACAAACAAGACTGTGGAAAAAAGCCCAAAGAAATAGTGATTTAAATTGTGAAATTTAAATAGATTAAATTGGCCAGTTAAAGATATTCTTAAATTTTTAATAATTCTGTTTTATGCTGTATGAAAGAAACATGCATGAAATATAGTGACACATAAAATTGAAAGAAATGAGGAAAAAGATAAGCTATCAAGTACTAACTCAAAGAAAGTTTAAAAGTACTAATATCACAAAAAATAATTTAAGAGGGGAAAAACCTTATTAGGAGTTAAGACGTGGTCATTAGTTTATGAGAAATAAAAACCCAATTATTTCTCCAGAAGATCTACCAATTATGACATTGAATGAATCAAACAATATGGCCTCTGAAGAAAAAATTTAACCAAATTACAAGAGAAAACTGGTAAATTTAAAAAAAAAAACACTGTTTTAATTCTGGTAAGTCTAGCTGTAGTGCATCCACAAGGTCGCTGGGTTAAGAATGCATGTCTTCCGCCATGTTCTCCAGCTTATGAGATGCATTTCCTCTCCACCCAAAAGTAACTGCATAACCCTTTCTCATATAATGGGTGGAAGGCTAAGTGCTAAAAGCAAAAAAAAAAAAGACAAAAAAAAAACAAACACAAAAAAACCCCAAAAATGTGTGCTAATAATTTATTACTGATAATATTGTAAGTAGAATAATTAATGAAGACATAATATTATGGACTGAAAAGAAACTGTTCTATCATACTGTATGTCTTTTACAGAATTTATAAGACACCAGGATCAGTTCTTAAATTATAAAATTACTAAAATTACTGTGTTAAGCAGAGGATCACTTGAATCAATTCTAAATGGGGAAAAACATACTTGGAAAGATTAAAGAACTGTAAACAGAGTTCACCTTTAATGGACACGAGACAATAACAATGATGCTACCCCCTAGTGGCAGAGAAGAGTAACCCAAAAAGTTTTCTATCTTCTGGGTCATTTTCCTAAGAAAAATATTAAACTACAGAACACAGACTTGATAGTGATATGTGTTCGATTACATTAATGTCTGTTGTTATAATGTCATCGTTATCATCATCATTTTCATCATGCCTATAGTTAAGTGCCTTTGTAACAGGTGGCATTTTCCAGGCCATCAGCTGTGGCCAGAGCTGCAAGGTCATATCACATAGGGAAGAAAATTTATACTCAGAGAATAGCCTTTGGCTACTTTTCTCAGAAGGGGGCAATGTAACCATCAGACTAACCTTTCTAGTACATGATAAAAAAAAAAAAAAAGGCAAAAAAAAAGCAGCTCTTTGAAGATCAGTGAGATGAAGTTCTTTTTTTTTTTTTTTTTTTTTTTTTTTTACATTTATTTATTTTTGAGAAACGGAGTGAGACAAAGCATGAGCGAGGGAGGGGCAGAGGAAGAAGGAGACACAGAATCCGAAGCAGGCTCCAGGTTCTGAGCAAGCAGTCAGCACAGAGCCTGATGCAGGCTCAAACCCACAAACTGTGAGATCATGACCTGAGCCAAAGTCCGACGCTCAACCAACTGAGCCACCCAGGTGCCCCTAGTGATGTGAAGTTCTATGCTAAAGGACACTAAAGTATCCTACAATGGAACAGAATGACATTATCACGTGGGCCTCAATTTAAAAAAAAAAAAAAAAGAATGGGTACCTGGGTGGCTCAGTCAATTAAGTGTCTGACTCTTGGTTTTAGCTCAGGTCATGATCTCACAGTTTAAGGGTTCAAGCCCTGCATTGGGCTCCACGCTGACAGCACAGAGCCTGCTTGGGATATTCTCTCTCTCTCTCTCTCTGCCCCTCCCCCCTCAAAATAAATAAACTTTAAAAAATTAAAATAAAAAGAAAGAATATAGACATTTTGGTTACAACTCAACAGGTCTCATCTCACCTGTAAGTATGCCCTACATGGTGGGCTGAAAGTGCATAAATTCATGTTTTAAGAGGAGTTAAAGTCCCTATTTTATTTGTCAAGAGAGTCTCTTAGAGTAATTGCCATAAATTATAGGTAGGAGGCAGAGATTCTACCATTTCTTATTTTAATGAGGGTCCAGAACTAAATTTGTTGAGAAGGTCTACTATATGGGTTCCATTAGGCTTTCATCTAAACCCAGTGTCCCAGCGCAGACTTTGAACAATCTAATTCTTTAATAGAAAAGGAGTTTTAGAATCCCTACATATCTTGTCCTACACATGAAATAATGCTCTTTGTAACCTGAGTAATTCACTCTAGGGTTTAGCTCATTTTCGTTGTGTGCCTTTCAGACCAGTCAGGTGAAATGCTTTTTCAGGGGCTCCTTGGGTGGCTCAGTCTGTTAAGTGTCCAACTTTGGCTCAGATCATGATCTCATGGTTCATGAGTTTGAGCCCTGCATCGGGCTCTGTGCTGACAGGCCTGCTTTGGATTTTGTGTCTCCTTCTCTCTCTCTGCTCCTCCCCCACTCATGCTCTCTCTCTCGCTCTTTTTTCTCAGAAAAAGAGAAATTTTAAAAAGTCCTGCTTTAAATACTTAAAGTGTGGACTTCACACAAAAAGGGAATGTGGCAAATTGTAATTCCAAACTAAACACAAATCTGATCAGCTGCTAGTCGACCTATTTGGTTATTTTTAAGTTTACTGATAGTAAAAACAACAGTTAGCTGCTATTTCAAATGGCACCCATCAGAATGGCTAAAATAAAATGTACAATACTAAGTCTTTGCAAGGACATAGAATATCTGTAACTTTGTTCCACACTGTTGGTGGGAACACAAAATGGAACAAGTTGGAGACCATTTGGTAGCTTCTTACACAACAAAACCTACATCTACTCTATGACCTAGTAAGTCCACCTCTAGGTACTTAATTAAGATAAATGAAAACAGAGGTCCACAAAAAGATGTTCACATTAAGAGCAGAAGTTTTATGAAGTCCAATTTATTGGTTGTTTAAGGTTCATGCTTTCAGTAACTAATCCAGGAAAATTTTGCTTATCTCTAGGGTTGTGAAGATTTTATTTATTTTCTTCTAGAAATTGTATAGTTTTAGCTTTCATTTATAGGTCATGATCCACCTTGAGTTAAGGAAAATATTGGTACATAAATGCTCATAGCAGTTTTATTCATAATGGCTCCAAACTGGGAACTACCAAATGTCCATTAACAAGAGAATGGATAAATACAATGTGGTATATCCACACAGCAAAAGGGAATGAATAATTGATATGCATGACATAAATTAATCTGAAGAACACTATGTTGAGTGAAAAAGACATAAAAATATACTATATGTTTCCATTTATATGAAGTTCAATGATAAGCAAATCATGGGAGAGAAGGCAGAAAAATGGTTGCCATGGCTGAAGAAAGGGAAGATGCCTACTGAAATGCAGGGGAACTTTCTGGGGAGATGAAAATGTTACATAACTTGTTAGGAGCAATAGTAACAAAGGAATTCATTTGTCAAAACTCTTCAAACTATATACTCTTAGGAACTGCATACTTTATGATGTATACATTATAACTCAATATAAAAAGAACATTGTTGATTTCAACTTAATCCACCAGAGAACACCTTCCAAGGCACAAGGCTACTTTCCTAGAAATGAAGTAAAAGTATTTCCAGCTTTTTGGGCCTTGTCCTTTCTTGCACAACTGTTGTCACAGAGAAAAGCTATAAGGCAGAAAGGAAAAACCAGGCCAGTGTGGAGTTACATCTCACTTTTCCAGCTTCTGCTATTCAAAAATTCCCTAATGACAGGTTCTTGAATCTCTGCCATTTTCTTCCCTAGGAATAGCTGAGTGACAATGAACAGGGTCAATTTTTTTTATTAACTTAATACTAGTTTTATTTTCAAAACAGGAACATGCAGCAGAATTCCACATTTCATTTTGAATTCAGCGTTCTCGTTTCATCCATTATTCATCTCCGCTGCATTTTCTTGGTTTATGATTTTACTAAATTTCTTCATTTGAATTATGGCCTTGTGGTCAACAGCGGGCGATATATTATTCTTATATAATTTTTAAATACAAAGGCAAATGGCACGGAACAATTAGAATCGATGGCTTGGGAGTCTGACTCTCGGATGTCATAGGCAAACACTGTGCTCTTGACTTTAACCTATGAGTTCCACTTCATGTGGGTTGTATTTTTCATACATCAGGGGTTTTTATAAATTTACTATTCAATCCAGCAGCCCTACTTTGTTCGCAAAATATAAGCAAAACAAATATGTCAGGGTAATGATGCCAGGACTCTCCCTTATTGAAAAAAGCAGTTTATTAATACCTTATTGCTACAAGCTAGATCTTATTATCATCTTGGGTCATTTAGAATCTTATTAGGTATTCTGCTGGTGGATGAATAATCCTGTGATAAATTCTTTGCCATGTCCTTCACAGTTGTCATAGCAGGATCATAAACAGCATTTATAACAATCTAGCCTAGAGGAAGCGGCTGACAATGGTCTGCTTAGCATGCAGGAAATATTCAGATCGGCTGTGTCTGGTTAGACACAAGCCCACAAGAGAGATCCCAAAGTTAAATGTAGCATGGGTTTCTCTGAAGATTCCCCTTCGAAAAATGCATGAGGTCAGGGACGTGGGGACCAAAAACATTTTGGAAGTCACAGATAGTTTCTTCCCATCAGATCTGCTGGGCAGCAGGGGAAGACCCAGGCACAAGCCATTTTATTCCTGACAGATTGTTCAGGTCTTTATTTGAAAACTCCGGATCAAGGTACAAATTATTTTACACTGACTGATTTTTGTTCTCATTTCACTTCACATACAAAACTAGGATTGGCATGTATTATTGCTCTACGTCTAATTAGTGCACTTGATGAGAAGATGAGTCTGAAGGAGAACAAGATTATGGGTGTAATTCCCAGCATAACCCAGGTACTTTTGCTCTTTTCCAAAACTGTAGATTTCAGGACTTAAAAAAAAAAACCATGCAAATATGTATATATATTGTGTATATATACATACATATACACAATACATATAAATATTTTGTTTCTGTTCACATAAAGAGAACTAATTATCTATAGATTAGTACAAATCAGCTGCCGCTATTCTTAAAAAATCCAGACAAGAGACAAATGAACCAGTCCAGTATTTTTCTGGCCTCATCTTCTGCTATTCCCTGTCATTCACCTCACAATTAATCCAAAGTAGTTTCTCATTATTCTCTAATAATATAGAGCCCTTTTCCAAATCTGGGCTTTTATACAAGCCATTGTCTTTATCCAGAATACTCTGGTTCTTTTTTCTTTGCCAGATGTCCTAAGCTGGATGCTCCCAGAATCAGAACCTGAAACAAGCATTTGAGGTAAAGTAATTTATTTTGGCGGTGACCCCTGGAAGCACAGGTAGGAGAGTGGGGATGTGAGACAAGGGAAGAGAAGGAACCCAATAGTGAGCGCAAACTATGGGCAACTGAGGCTCAATTCCCCTGAGGATTTCTAAGAGACAGTGCAGAATGCACCTTAGATGGCCAACCTCCCCAAAGGGCAAGGAAAGTGGAGTATTTACCACCTTTTCCTATCAGCCACTGATTGTGGGCTTCTCCTAGAGGGCACTTAATTCCCCAGCACTTCCAGCCTGCTCCCTGCACTGGCTGAGCTTGCTCTGCCAGCAAGAGAAAGCTCTCAGACAAATCAGAAGTATCAGGGTCAGGGAGCATCCTAATGGTGAATCCCAAAGGGATGTGAGTAGGACAATGACAACATGTGTTCCTCAGGCTAAGTCCTCTTCATTCTTCAAGTTTTAGTCTAAGTATATATTCTCTAGGGAAGCTTCTTTCATTCTCCCAGTCTGAGGTACACAGTGCTTCACTTGATTCTCATAGCATGATGCCTAATCATGGCACTTACCAGATCATAATTGTGATTGTGTTCCCCTCTTAAGTTATAAGCTCCTTTAGAAAAGGGGTTGTTCCTGATGCATGTTTGTATCACCAGTATAGTTCCTGACACAATGAAGTAGATCCATATATCTGACAAGTATTTACTGAGGACCTACCACATGCCAGGCTCTATTTTAGGAGCTGGGAGGTAGAGGAGTGAACAATATATTCCATTTGGGGATCTTATAATAAACAGAGGTCGGAAGGAAAAAACCATAAGGCCAAATGTATGTTAGTAAATGCTATAAAGAAAACAGAAGACAGTAAGTGGTAGAAAATGACTAGCTTAAGGAGAGGTTGCTATTTTGGCTAAGATGTTCAGGAAAGGCTTCTCTGAGAAGCTAATATATGAACAGAGATTTAAAAAATAATGAGCAGAGGCTGGGGAGAGGAAAGGAGGGATAGGTAGGCAGAACACAGAGGGTTTTTTAGGGAAGTGTCGCTACTCTGTATGATACTGTTAACAATGGATACAATTGTATCATTTCATATTATTCATATCATTATACATTTGTCCAAACCCACAAAATATACAACACGATGTAAACTATGGATTTTGGATCATAATGATGTATCAGTGTAAGTTCATCAACTGGAACAAATGTACCAGTCTGGTGGGGGATGTTGATGATGGAGATGCTCTGCTTGTGAGGTAGGAGATATCTGGAAAATCTCTGTACCTGCCACTCAGTTTTACTGTGAACCTAAAACTTCTCCAAAAAATAAAATTTACTTAATAATAATAATGAGAAGGATTCAGATTTGTGAAGCTATGGAAGAAGAGTTCCAGGCAGAAGTAAGTCCAAAGGCTTACAGGTGGGAATAATCATGGCACAGTGGAGGGTTAGAAAAGCCAGGAGAGCTGCACTGCAGTGAATGAGGAGGATAATGTCAGGAGAAGAGCTCAGAAGGGTTGCCAAGGACCATCTCATATAGGGACTTTTTGGTGTAAGAAAAATCTAAAATCCCAAAATCAAGTAGAAGAAAACTGAAGACTACATGAAAAACTATCTCCCTCAATTGTCTGGATATTTAGGCTAATGGTGACTTCTGGATTTATTTATCATGATACTGCCTCAATTTGTGTGGTACAACCACAGGACTGCAATGTTGATTAGAATGCTTTCTCAATGACCTATTCACTCACACAATTCCAGGTAACGCCCAAAATACCATCTCAGAAATCACCAAAATAATGAAAAATAAGTCCCTTATGGTGATTGGTTTATTGTATCAGCTCTATTAACAAGAGATCTTTGGAAGTCCTTTACCATCATGTCCTTAGTCTCCTCAGTAAAGTAAAAGAGTGGAGGCTAAATGGCCTGTAGAGTATCTGACAGCCTACAAGTCTATGCATCAAATTGTACAAGGTGAGAACAGAGTTATATGGCTGATTCTTTTATTTAACTTCTTAATAGGAAAATTTTACAACATTCACAGAAGTGGAGACAAATACACAATAAAGCCGTATGAGGCCATTATCTATCTTCAAAACTTATGAGCACTGTGTCATGGCTGGCTTTTTCATTCATATCAGTATTTATGCAACCAAATATCCATAATTCCTTCAAAGTGGATGCCCTGAGAGTCAGTTCTGATCCCCAAATGGAGTGATGCAGCACATTCTTGCACATAGTCTCGGCAGGGGAGGGTTGATTTGGGACATGGCTTAGAACCAAGACTGGAGAATAAGATGATATAAGATAGATGCCCATTCAGTTAATAAATAGTGAACATTAAATAGTACACATTGGGTTTCCATATTGAAAACAAATAATTTAAGAAAGGAAATAGCTTTTTTTTTTGACTGGGTAAAACTAGCTTTGAAAGTAAATGTATGTTTTGAGCAGTAGATTATCCACTACTGGAGTGTTTTCATGTGTTTATTCAGTAATTTTTCAGTAAATACTGTACATGAAGCCCAGAAACAGACACGGCGAGGGATACAAAGATGCCTGAGTCACACAGTACTTTTCTTAAGGAACTCACGACCCAGTAAAAGAATCTGAGGGGTCCTGCTGGCTCTGGCATATACATTCTTCTATGTTTGATCACACAGCTGTCTCATCAACTTATCTAGTTATTCCGACTTGCCTTTGCTCCCCTTTCTGAGGCAGCTTTTGTTATAGCTGACAATCACCTCTGTCTCCATCCTGGTGAGCAAACACAATTCTAACGTGTTTCCTTCTCTAGCATGATGGCGCAGGACAATCTGCTTCTCCTGAAACTCTGCCCACAAGAAAAGGTTGAGATACATGCCACCCATGATCGGGCATTCATGGACACCCACTATGTGGACCCTTTACAATGTGCAGCTTCGTTCTGAATAACTGAATAAGCGATTTCTCCTGAAGGGTCTGGCACCAACTACATCAACTGCTCCCACAATTCCCAGTGAGTGAATGTGCAACTCTCTCACTGATTGATTGACTTAACACCAGCCAATTAGAGCTTAAACTGTCTAATTAAGCCAGCGATGGAGCCATCAACTTGCTGAATTCCGAGGCCTGTTAACTTACCTAAACAATAAAATGATGTCAGGTATGTATTAGCACTGGGAATAACTAGTAAAACCAGAATAAAGCACTTTGCAAATATAAAACACTCCAGGAATGTTAACAAGGATAAGCAAAAGATACATCTCGACTAAAGAAAAAGTCAAAACCTGTACAAAATTCATACACAACTCCTGAAATCCTCTTTCTACATATATCGTTCTGAATTCACTTTCTGTCCAAATAACACTAAACATGCATCATTACTTCGGACTCTACCACAAATGGTTTCCATATTTCTGGGGTTTTTTTTGTGTGTGATTATCATTGCCCTGTGTTGTTTATTACACTACAACTATCAGGACAGCTCTATTACACTCGTTTAGCCACAATTCACAATTAATATGCACTTCTTTCTCAACTCCTACATCGATATCATAATTACTCCCCATTTCCCTCCTCTAAGAACAATAAAACTGCTCACTTCTAAAGCATAATGATTTTTATCCCCTTTAAGAACAAATGATAGAGAATATTTACTGATTTGCCTTAAAATCAGTTCACTTATGAAAAGATTACAATTCTTCACCCAAAACACTCTTTTTTCATTGTAAAACTAGCAACTGCAAACAAGAGAAACAGACATGAAGAGATGATGGAGCCTGCTTTGTTTAGTCAAGCACAAATATTTTATAAACACCACAGCACACAGAGACACCATCCTACTCTGTCCATGAAGCTGTAGCTGCACTGGACTCTGAGATAATATTTAGCAAAGAGGCATTTTAAGACAGTCAGCACGAGAGAGGAAAAAAGTCTTCTCAGGAATGTGTATGTCATTAATCATAATTAAGGCATATTTGACAGCTTCTTGGCAACAGAGACGATGAGTTCCTTTCTCTGACATCAAAATCCTAAAGGAATACTTGCTATTTCATTATCAACTTCCTGGTCTTTACACCTATAATATCCACTTTGAGAATATGAGGTCTTAGAGAAACCTGAGCTCTGACAATTACTGTTTGCCCACTGCTGACACCATGTAAGGTTCAACATAAGCTGGGATCTTATACTAAGATAGAGTACAGGGAACCATGCTGGGGTTAAAATATGAGTTCCAGGAAAACACATGGCCTGCCCCATAATGCATTTCCACTGAAGGGTCATCATTCAGAGTTGTTGGTTTTTGTCTGTGAAGGTGGCTCTGCACTTTTGATTTCCCATTAAATTGGAAAGGGAGCACTTGGTTCCCACTGCAAAGGCATCCTCTGATAAGATGGTGAGAAATGTGAAATGGATCCGTTTTGAGAAATAAACTCATTTTAATAAAACCAAACAAGAGACTTGCTTCCATTTAATCATGCCCAATTTCATTAATGCATTTTCTAAAACTATGCCACTCTGGAAAGGTTCTTATGATGGCTACGTCCTAGAGGAAGCAGCACCAGGATTTCTGTTTGGTGCCTTTGCAGGTGATTTCAAGGACTTTATTCTGATCTTCTGCTGACCACGAGCCAAGTTTCTCTGAGGCCCAACTGGGAGATTTGGCCAGTTCTTGCAAATCCCCAACTCACTTTCTACTGTTCTCTTTCACAGAAAACAGGGGCTTAAGTGGCCAGTGCTTATTTGGGTAACTATTTAATAGCATAGGTTGAGCTCTGGATGGTTTTCAAACATAGTGTGTTCCACTTGGAAAATGATCATGGTCATTCTCACGTTTCTCCCTCTTCTTTCTCTCTCTCTTAAGCTGTGTCTTTCTCTTTCTCACCCCTTCCCTTTCTCTTTGCCTTCCATTTGATTCTCTTTATTCTCCTATCCTTCCCTCTGTGTCTTTCTCTCAGTCTCCTCCTCTCATAATGTCTTCCTTCATCACTGTAGGCTGAGAAGCATGGGGATCAAGTGAAGACAAGTGGTTTTTGTCTCCATTGTGTAGGTAAATTGAAAGAAAGTAAAATTTAAAATCGCAAATACTCAGTTTTCAGCTTAATTTTTCCCAGAGAGATCTAGAAGTGCAGTGTGTGATATTCTGGGGTTGGAAGGTACCTCAAGGGGAAACAAACAAGTTAACTTCCTTCATCATAGCAGGGTGCTCCCCAGATCAGTTATTCATTAATGACTGGTTCCTACCTCTACTAACTTAACATCATGACTATAACGTACCTTTAAATATGGCCTTCTAGATGTTAAAATCACCACCTCTGCTGATTTGGGGTTTTATTGTCTATTCTGGGCTGTATCTCATCTTAGTGAGATCCCTCGGGATTCAGCAATTAGCATGAATACAGCAGTTTAATAATCAAAAGTAATTAATGGCATCAAAACACAGTCCTGCCTGCTTCTGAGGACTTGTTACACAAATCTAGATCTTTCTCTTTAAATGAGTACTTTATTCCTGTTAGAAAATTATCTACTACAAAATCCTATTTAGATAGAAAACAATTCAGCTTGATATACTGACATGTTTAAAATAACACTGGGAAAGTGACTCAATATGCCAATTGGCAATAAGTTCTTAATCCACTAATAATTCTAATAACAAAAGAAACACCAAACTTGTTATTCACAGCTATATAGAGCACAGGGAGGTTATGGTTCCTTTAAAAAAAAAAAAAGTAAAATTGTAAAACAGGGATTCTGTCAACTGTCACATGAAAATTTAAGAAAAATTATGGTTATTTATTTTTTCTTCCAGAACCCTCATTTAAATATTGCTGAGGAAAGGAAAAGGGGAGGGAGATACTTTATTGTAAGTATTCAATTTACCATGAATCAATTTTTTTAAATTTCTAAAGCTTCTCATAGTAAGAGAGGAGTACAGGGAAAGAAAAAGTTTTGCTCAACCTTTTATTTATTTATTTTTTTAATTTTTTTGTAACATTTATTCATTTTTTGAGAGACAGAGCATGAGTGGGGGAGGAGCAGAGAGAGAGGGAGACAAAGAATCTGAAGCAGGCTCCAGGCTCTGAACTGACAGCCCAGAGCCCGACATGGGTCTTGAACTCACAAACCATGAGATCATGACCTGAGCCGAAGTCAGACGCTCAACCGACTCAGCCACCCAGGTGCCCCAAATTTTCCTCAACCTTCTTAAGGTTTCTTTCTGGGTGTGAAAATTAAACTGACAAAGACAGAAGCATACAAGTTTATTTAACATAAGTTTCTATGTGACTCTGGAGCCTTCAGAAGGATGAAGACCCAAGGAAACAGACCTGAGGATTTTTATGGTAGGTTTGATGAAGAGTGGGCAGTTGCGTCCTTATTCTCCTTTTCTCTAGGTATAGGGAGGGCACCTCTCACATAAAAGTTTATGACCTATTTCAGGTAAGAAGGCCAAGGAGAAGGTCAGAGTGGTCTTCCTGCTTCTGCTGTTTTCTCAAACTCCTCCAAAGTGCAAAGGTGTCATATGTTGGGAGTACCTTGTCCTGAATCCCACCAGAACTAAATGTGGGTTTTAAACAGATAAACGCAATTTTTACCTGACAACTCTGGATTCCCTTTAACAAGTCACTGTTCATCAGGTCATTGGTGAAGTTGATCCTGTCTTCATATCCACAGGATATGCAGAGTAAAGGTTAGGAAAGGGGAGCATGTTTCCAAACAGTCAAGCTTTACTTTCCCCAGAGGAACTTTATTTTTGAACTGATTTTTCATTTAAGATGTCCCCAGTTTCAGATACACTGAAGCCTAGCACACATGAACCTTTACAGTTCTCCACATCTGTAACTCATTTCCATTCCTTAAAAAATTGATGATGTTTGCTTTAATGCCACAATCTCCCCTGACCACAAGGGATGTTAGCTGCAGGCAGCTTGGTATCATTATTTAAAAAGCTAATACTTGGACTTTTCGAGTAGAACCAAAAGCAAGAGGAGTGAGGTGACTGGCTGCTGTAGAAGAGAGAAGCTCTTTGGAAACTCTTCTGGAAGCTTCCATGTTTGGCATTTCTATTTCTAGAGCCACTAATATTAGGATAAACATCAAGTTTGGGCAATCTGAACAAACCTCTGATGTCATCTGCTAATCTTCGAGACCAAATGGAGTATATGTATAAGTTCTCCTATCAAGGATTTAAAGTCTCTTTGGTATAGGATTATGAAAATATGCTAACCTAAAAAAATACTTTTTTTTAAGTGTACTTTATTTTAATCATATTTGCCATTTGTTTTGTGCTCAAGAAGTAAGAATAACTTCTGAGGCTTAAAGCACCTGAAAGGGATTAACAGCAAAAGACAAAGGGCTTGGATGTCTTTTCTCTAAACCAGGGAAAGGGAAACATGGAAGTAACTTGCTGATTTCTTACAAAGAACTAGGTAAGCGTGCACCTTTTAGCTTGTCCATATTACTGTCTACCAACAATAATATATTTTATCTAGGTTGACGATAACACATATAAGAAATAAAAACAGACTAAAAACAATATTAAAATATTGCAGTATTTTATAAAATTGGGGAGTTTTACATGGCATTGGCAGACATTCATGTAGGCACTTCCACTATAGCTAGAGTCATATAAAGCATCCCTCATTGAGTTTCCTTCTAAGAAATCTCAAAGGTTATTTTAGTTATGAAGTATTTAATGGAAACAAGGATAGAGAATCACTTAATCACAAATGTAACTTCCCATTCATTTTGTCAAAGCTTACATTTTGCCACATTTGCTTCAGATTTTTTTTTCTTAAGGAATTAAAACATTACCGATATATAGTTGAGGCCCCTCAAGTATTCCAATCTATTTTATTTTCCCCCTTCAAAAACAAACAAAAAAAAAGATAATTAACTCTAATAGAGCTAAAGCCACAAAAATGCGCTTTAAAATGGTGTA
The DNA here is from genome assembly GCF_018350215.1 of Panthera leo. Classification (NCBI taxonomy): domain Eukaryota; kingdom Metazoa; phylum Chordata; class Mammalia; order Carnivora; family Felidae; genus Panthera; species Panthera leo. The sequence goes on along the minus strand of NC_056684.1, from coordinate 44,518,662 downwards.
CCCATATGCTTTGCCATTAGCAGCTTATAAGAGGACCAATTTCTTCATGGTAAGATGAATAATGGGGTTTATCACCCCATCCCATAATACATTAAGGAGTCTTTATATTTCAACCTGAAGGAAGTTTTTAGACATCAGTGATAGGCAGATATGGAAGACTGGGGCAAGTGGCCTTTTAGTATCTCTCACATAGTTTTTATTTTAAAAATATTCCCATTACCTCTCTTGTCCTCCTAAACCATTCCCCATTATTAAGCCAGAGTGATCTTAAAAACCAAGTCTGATAATGCCACTCCCAACTTTAAACTCTTGGGTACCTTCCTATCACATTAAAGAGAAACTCCAAACCCTCTGGCCAACAAGGATCCCTGAGTTTGCCCCTTGTCATCTGCACTAGTCACAGTGAACTTCTTTAAATTTCTTAAAGGCAGCATGCCCTTTGCTTGTTTCTCTCGTTTTTTTTTTTTATTTTTTTAATGTTTGTTTATTTTTGAGAGACATAAAGACACAGTGTGAGAGGGGGAGGGGTACTGGGAGGGGGAGACACAGAATCCAAAGCAGGCTCCAGGCTCTGAGCTGTCAGCACAGAGCCCAACGCGGGCTCAAACCCACAAACCGTGAGATCATGACCTGAGCCGAAGTCGGACACTTAACCAACTGAGCCACCCAGGCGCCCCTCTTTGACTTTTTAAGTGTACTTACAATTAAATGCTTTCTCCTCTGTACTTAGCCATCTCTGAGTCATCAACCTGAGTTCTCAGGTTAAAAGTTCTTTAATAGAAAATTTTTCCCTTGCCTCTCCTCACATCTTACAATCTTATTAAATCTCTTGGGTTTTTAAAATCATAATTTGCAATTGCATACTTATTTGTGTTTGTTTAACTCTCATTTCTCTTATTACACTGCAAACTTCATGAAGATGGGGACCTTATTCTTTTTTTCTCTACTTCTAAATTTATTAGCATGGTGCCTATCAATTATATGATCAGTAACTATTTACTGAGAAATGGGCAGAGATTTCCTGTTCCAGACCTCAGTATTTAAGGCCTTCTTTCCCAAAACTGTGTAATTGCCCTAATTCTTCCCTCTTTTTCTCTATTGACTTACATGTATCTCCTGTCCACTCTCCCTCCAGCACATCTGCATCTTTTCTTCCATTTAGAGAAATAAACTAAGGGTTAGTAATAACAAAGTATGTCTTATGGTGGTGATATTAATTCTAGTCTATTTCTTCTAAGTATTACAAAATAAACTGTCCCTGTTACCTGGCATATATGCAGTGAAAGATTTGTTTCACATTTTAGAAGGATCTCCTTTAAAGATACCCTAAGAATACCTCCATGGGTTCAAGATGACTTTAATAAACCAAATGGCCAAACTAATACCAACTATTTTGCAAACATAGAATGAGCCAAGAATTCTCAACTATAAGCCTGAAAACAATGCCAGTCCAAAAAAACAAAAAAAAAGAAAAAGTGGTTTTGAACAGAATTGCAAGGATCATTAACTGCAGCTGAAAAGTCATGTTCCCACAGGAAGTTCTTACAAATATGATACACCATCTTGTCATCTAATATTCAGAGATACATTTGGAGGTTTAAAATTGGATTTTGATCCTTGATATAAAAATTTCTCCAGTCATAGTTTAAAATAAAAAGAAACAGAAGGAGCAAATGGTGGCGTATCACCAAATTCCATGCTTAAAATTAAATGTCAGTACTCTGAAAGCAGTTTTTTTCAAGAACTGATGAATGTTTTTACATACATTTTTCAACCTCCACTGTTCACCCTCACAAAATCCCACCAAATTAATCCACGTTTCCTATCCTTGCAAGAATTCTGGATATGACTTCGATACAATTTCAGAACTCATGCCTCTTTTCCTTCAAAACTGTTCCTAACCCCAAAGTAGCCAAAGCTACCAACAGAAAACACAGTGTTGAATCACAAATCCCTAATTTTGACTAGAAGATGTTGCTAGCTGTACTCTTCTGGAACCTTTCTTTAGTGGTCCAGAAACCCCCAATCCCCACTCTGTTCAGAGAGATACTCCAGAGCAAGGAATGAGCAGGCTTCCAATTTCCTTTTTACTGTATTTCTTCCAAAATAATGATTATGAGAGAAGTGGATGAAGGATCCTCCAGTGAAAAAGTTAAAACTCATTCATTCATTTATTCATTCAACAGCCATTTATTGAGTTCTTATCACTAGCTTGAGCACTCTGGCCACAGGGGGATACAATGGTGAGCAAAAGATTCCCCACCTTCATGAAACCTGTTTAGGGATGGAAGATCAACACAGATGAAATAATTACACAAATGAACATAAATCTATAAACTGGTGAGTGCTTGGAAGGAAAAGTATGTGCTCCTATAGGAAATTATTAAAGGGGAGGTAGACTGGATTTTTGAGCTGAATGATAAATAAAATAAAGATGAATAGGTGTAAAAAGATGAGGGAGGGCACCTCCCTGACACAGGAAATGGTGAGTGCAAAGGGCTTCAAGCAGGAAGGTGTGCAGGAAAGCACATCTACTATGTCAAGAAGGAGTCAAGGGGAGAGAGACAGAAATGAAGCTGAAAGGTAGAAGGCCAGGATCAAATCACCAAGGGCCTTGGAGACCACTGTAAAGATTTTGCTCTTTGAAAAGGAATTTGAAGCCACTGAAATGTTGTGACTAGTGACATTCATTACCTAATTAAGTTCTCAGATCACTCTATCACGCTGAAATGTATGGAAGCAGGTCAAAGAACAGAAGGAGGAAGACCAGTAACAATATGAGTTGATGTGTAATTTTTTAAATATTTATTTTTGAGAGAGACAGAGAGAGAGCGAGTGGTGGAGGGACAGACAGAGAGAGAGGGAGACACAGAATCCAAAGCAGGCTCCAGGATCTGAACTGTCAGCACAGAGCCCAATATGGGGCTCGAACTCATGAACCATGAGATTATGATACAGTTGGATGCTTAACCAACTAACCCACCCAGGCACCCCTGATGTGTAATTTTTAAGATCAATGGTTACCATGTGCAGAATGAGTTGGAAGGAGATCAGAGAGCACTGGGGATATGAGTTCATTGGCAGGTGCTCACCCAATTGACAGGTGCTGATGATCTGTACCAGGAAGGAAGCTGCATCCCAGAGAACTTCCATGCTGACGTGTGAGCCAGCTAACTCCTACTCTCCCCATGCTTGGGCACTACCTGGGTCCTGAGAGGACTGCCCTCCAAAACATCTACATGGACACTGGAAAAGCTCCTCCTTAGGTAGACTTCTAAGAGACAGTAGTCTTCAGTACAAGGGCCAAAACTCCACTTGCTTCTCCTGAACTTATTTCAGCCCCAGGCACATGAGACTACCACCAATTATGGTACCTTTGTTTCCCTGGTGGGGAAAACCTCAATCACAAATTTGAGGCCCCCTTTTACCAAAAAAATACCACACTTCCAGCTGCCTCTTTGTGGCTTAAACTCAGTCTTTCTTTCAACTTACTTTTCCTATTCATGTTTTCTTCTGTAAATTTTTTTCTTTGAGTGGGGATATGTAATTTTTAACACATTGCTATTTATTATTTAGCAAGATTCAGTCAGAAATTATTTTTTAAAATGAGTTATTATTTAATACTTATTTTCTTATTTCAAATATATTAAAGGAAAATTTTTTTCTCTTTTCACAACAATTTCTGTCACCAAATATGTGAGTTTTCCACACCAAGTAATTCCCCAATTCTCTATGGACACCAAATGGGTGTTCTATAACTTAGCTGAATTCTGACACTAACTATCCAGAATTGGTGCAGACCTCACAGGTTAAAGGCTCAGTCTCACAAAACTGCTCCACTTCAGATTCTAGTCACAAGTATTAGGTGCCAAGGGTACTCACATTCCTGTCTAACTTGACTAAAAATCAAATTCTCAAACCCTCTTCCCTCCTCTGGTTCAATAATTTGCTATAATGGCTCACACAACTCAGTCAAACACTTCATAAACATTTAGTGGTTTATTAAAAAGGATATTATAAAGTATACAAATGAAAAACCAGATGACGAGGTACATAGCGTGAGGTCCAGACGTATCCCAAGTGCAGGAAGTTCTGTCCTAGCAGAGTTGGGGTATGCCATCTGCCCAGGACATGGATGTGTCCACCAACCCAGAAGCTCCCCAAACTACATAGTTTAGGTATTTCAATGGAGGCTTCATCTTGTAAGCATGGTCAATTATTGACTCACTCTTCAGTCCCTCCCTCCTCACCAGAGGATTTGGGAGTGAGTCTGAGAGTTCCAAGCCTCCAGTTATGCTTGGTCTTTCCAGTGACCACTCTCCATCCTGGAGCTCTCCAGGAGTCCCCAGGCATCTGCCATTTCATTAGCATAAAAAAGGACAGTCTTATCACTCTGGAGATTCCAAAGGTCTTAGAAAAAGCTCTTATGTCAGGAATGAAGTAGTAAGAACAAGTATAATAGAACATGCTCCTATTACCCCTACCACTCTGGAAATTATAAGGGTTTTAGTTCTGTGCCAAGAACCAGGCATGAAAACCAAATATATATTTCTTATTATATCATAGTGTTACAATATGATACATAGGCATTAAAGAAATATTTTGAAATATGGAAAAGCTCAAGAAGAATGAAAATAATCTGTAATAATCCCACCATGCAGAGGTAACATTTTGGGGTACAGTCTTCCGATTTTATTTCTATGCCTATCTACATAGCTATCATCTTTCAACCTTTTCCAAAGAAAAGAATTTGTGTACGTGCTTGAGTTGTATTTGTATGAGTCTTTGAAATCCATTTTGGAACAAGGAAATAGGCAGAAGGATAAAGAGATGGATAGATGACAAATAGAGACAGAGACAGACAGACATTTCCCCCTGCATTTTGAGTACTGGATGATTTAAATCTTAGGCTGCTTCTTTGACAATGTCAAAATTGTTTCTTCACGACTACTTCTATCAATAAATAATACTCTTGCTTGCTCAATCAGAAGCAATTGTTTGGCCAAGTGATGAATGATGACTTAGAGGTTATGTGATTCCAGTCTTTCCATCTTGAGTCCTAAGAGTATTCGAGCTGATGGAAGACTGACCACAGGTAAAAAGTAAACACTCCCCATGGTCATGTCACATGCTACCAGACCGTATAGCACATTATATTTTAAATTGTTTGTACAGTAAACTAGATTGCCAGTGGAAATGACAAATCTCTAGCTTTCTTGTTTCTAGTAGCATTCTGTGGATAAGCAGAAAATTTCTCCCAGGTTATATCAAGGTTGGTTTTGTTTTGCTTTTAATTGCAAACCAATCTGAATTCAGTTCCCAGAGGGAAGGCATAATCAAGAACTACAATCATGTGTACTACCTGCCTGAGGGAAGCTGCAGAATTAACACCTAGAACAGATGTGACTTGGAATTCATGTGGTAAAAACCCAGGACCAAATTGCTCTTTAACAGATACTCACTCTTAGCCCAAATCCTACTCTGATAACCAGTTGAGACTGTTTAAAAATGCAAATATCTAATAGCATATTTAGAGTCCATCTGGTTTTATTTTGGCCACATCTAGGTGGCCATTTTGTACTGAGGGTTTACAGTTGAAATGGATATAGTCATTTGTTTTTTTGGTTTCTATTTTTAGAGAGAGAGAGAGCACGCTAGAGGGGGAGAGGAGCCGAGGGAGAGAAAATCTTAAGCAGGCTCCACCCTCAGAGTGGAGCCTTATGTGGGGCTTGATCCCATGACTCTGTGATCATGACCAGAGATGAAATCAAGAGCCAGACGCTCAACTGAGCATCCCAGGTGCCCCTAGAGTTTTTAAATTAAATAATTTAAAAGAATATTGGTTACATGGGAAAATTTTTACATACCAGCCTCACCACCAAATCATCTTCTAATTCCCTGCCTCTAATTATTCAGAATGTGCTCAGGAAAGGTAACTTTATTGTAATATTAATTGAGGTCAATTTGAAAACTTTTATTGAACATCTAACTTATTCCAGAGACTATATTCTAGGCACTGGGATTCCAAAATAAGGAAACATAACCCATCCTCATATATCCTCCAGTTTAGGAGATAACTCATAAAGTCTGAGTGGAATATCCTAATTAAAAAAAAAAAAAAAAAAAAAAAAAAAAAAAAAAAAAAAAATATATATATATATATATATATATATATATATATATATATATATGCTTTATTTTAGAATGTGAATGTTTCCTCAAATTTTAATGTATAAATACAGGGTATTTTTCTCCCTAATGTTATGTTCTTTCTCATTAGCCTAATATCTGTTCTCTCTGATAATTAGAAATAAAAGTCAACTGTATCTGTGTAATGGATACTCTCAGGAGTATCTGCTTAGCTTTTAGCTCACATTGTCCTTATCTATAAAGAGAGATAGAGAACACAGCCCCAAAGTTAAGGTTAGGCTTTGAAACCTGAGACTCTTGATCACAACTAAATGAGCCAGGAGTAAACACTGGATTCAAGCTGCTTCCAAACACATTCAGTTCTTCCTCTTCTGGCTATAATGGACAAGTTCAGGTCAGAACAAACCTTTCACTGAAAACACCTAGAAAAGATCGATAATAAGGAAAAAAAATCTGTTTGAAGGCAGAACACTAAAATGCATAAAGACTTGGGGAAATAAGAGCTCAGAGACACAAAAAAGAAAGCTGAATCCTACACTTTTGCCCTATAGGCATATACGAATTCTACAGTGATGGCTAAGGAGCTTAGAAAATGAGCAGAAGCTTTAGTAGCCTCATAGAACTGTAGGGAGAAGAACTGGAATTTAGCGTCCATTGAGAAGAGTGAACATGCCATATACCCCAGGCTTTCAACTGGGATTCCTAAAGAGTATACATCCTAGTTGTAAGGGTGAACTGGAAATAGAAATAGATCAGCCTTCATAAGGACTGAAGTTGAGTTTTTAATTGACATAATCCCATACTAGATCAAAGCGATCTGTCCCTAGAGCAGGCAGCTTCTAAGAAGGCCCCCAAAGATACCCACCTCCTAGTACTCATGCCCTTCGGTAATCCCTTACGTGTGGACTTGACCTAGTGCATTCTAACAAACAGAACCGGAAAATGTGTTGGGTTACCACTTCCAATGTAGTTTAGAAAGAGACTGTCCTTCTGTTACCCCTTCTCTCTGCTTTTCTCACTTGCTCTGAAGAGCCAGACACCATGTTGTGAACTGACCAATAAAGGAGGTCTATATTGCAAGGAATCAATAACTCCAGCAAATCACTAGTGAAGACCTGAGGCCTACCAAAAGCCATGTGTGTGAGTTTGGAAACATGTCAAACCCTAGGGGAGGCTTCAGATGGAACCACAGATTCTGTCAACACCTGAATTTCAAACTCGTGAGAGACTCAGAGACAGAGGTACCCAACAAAGTCACAACTGGGTTCTGGATACACAGAAATACTAAGACAATAAATGTTTGATATATGAAGCCTCTGAGTTCTGGGATAATTTGTTACTCACCAATAGACTATAATATAGCCTCTATCTTAATGCCTTCTAGAATAAAAATAAATCCTCTCTCAAGGACTATAAAATTATGCAGAGTTTCAAATTAGTTCTAAAATGTTTATACACAGTATCTGATATTTAATAAAAACATAACAAACACACCCTGACAACGAAGAGGAAAACAACATTAGCTTCAGACTCACTAGACATTCAGGCATTGGTTTATCAGAGAAAAACTTTAAAAGACTAACATGTTTAAGAAAGTAGATGGTATGACAGAATTTCAGCAGAGAACTGCAAAGAATTGTTTTAAAATACTCACATAGAAATTACAAAACCAAAAACATAATAAATGAAATTTATAAAACAATGAATTAGTTTAATGGCAGAATGGACATAGCTAAAGGGGAGAACTGGGAACTGGAAAACTCCACATTCACGCACACACACACACACACACACACACACACACAAAGATGGAAAATACAAAAAAAAATGCTATGTACAAGAATTTTATGGGTAAAATGATAAAACTTAAAAGGCCAGAAAAGAAAAAAACTTACAAAACAGAAGATCTTATGAACACATTTAGGTTGAAAACAACCTGAATGCCACCAGGAGGAAAATAAAAATAAAATGTGGTATCTTCATCAAATGGAGTATTACAGAGAAGTTAAAATGAACAAATTAGACTTATATGTATAAGGATAAATCTGAAAACTGTAATGATGAGTGATGATATAAGTTACTGAAAGATAAACACAGCATCATAACATTGACCTAGAATTTGTCATCGTATGTAATTACCCTATCAGAGGCAGAATTACTCCAATGCTAATGAAACTTAAGCTTCAGGGCCCCTTACTATTCTGGGACCCTTTCAAAGCCCTGAAAGAGGCTCTGGCAATGTGTTCACATGATCTTATGTATACATTTTTTAAATGTTTATTTATTTATTTTGAGAGAGATAGTGAGCAGGGAAGGGGCAGAGACAGGGAGACAAAGAATCTCAAGCAGGCTCTGTACTGTAGCACAGAGCCTGACATGGGGCTCAAACCCACAAAACTGCAAGCTCATGACCTGAGCAGAAGTCAAGAGTCAGGTGTTTAACCGACTGAGCCACCCAGGTGCCCTCACGTGATCATATATTTTATCAAATTTGTATAATATTTTAACCACATTTGGTTAAGACAGCTGTCGTTTTCCATGCCAACTTCACCATCCATCTCCCTTCCCTTTCTATCAGGTAGCACTGCAGTGACCATGGTCATTTGGGAATCTGATTCAGGGGGGAACCTGTTTTGGGGATACATTTAAGTTAGGGTTTGTGAGATGTGTTCATGCACTTTACTACTCATCTACTGTAGTAACTGCTCTCAGGAATATTCTTTTTTTTTTATTTTAAAAAAATTTTTTAATGTTTATTTTTGAGACAATTTGACAGAGAGCAAGCAGCAGAGGGGCAGACAGAGGGAGACAAAGAATCTGAACCGGGTTCCAGGCTCTGAGCTGTCAGCCAGGGCCTGACACAGGGCTCGAACTCACGAACCATGAGATCATGACCTGAGCCAAAGTTGGATGCTTAACCAACTGAGCCACTCAGGTGCCCCAGGAATATTCTTGCAATTTACCATACGGATCCTCAGGTGTGGCATCATGACTCAAAGGTGCCGTGTCCAAGATCAGATCAAGACATAAATGTGCCATATAGCGCCAGGGACTAGGAGTATGGTGAGATTAAAAACAACAACGAAGTTCAGCAGTGCTTGGGTGGCTCAATTCCGCTTTTGATATTGGCTCAGGTTGTGACCTTGTGGTGGTAAGATCCAGCCCCATGTCAGGCTCTGGGCTGACAGTGAGGAGCCTGCTTGGGATTCTCTGCCCCTCCCCTGCTTACACTCTCTTTCTCAAAATAAATAAATAAACATTAAAAAAAAGTTTGAAACATGTAAGCAGAAGCTGGTCAGTGGAAAATTCTTCAGTCAGACATATAAAACTGTACATGGGAGATTTGGTTTTCATTGACACTTAGTAAAAACAAAGTTCTCTCTTGTGGGGAATAGACTCATAATGGAGCATATGCAATTACCAACACACTGTTTTGCTTTGGGGAGAAATCTTAGAAAAGAGAATTTATCATAATTCCTATGTTTATAAGGCAAAACTCCCTATCAGTAGTATGAAAAATGAGTATTTCCGTCTACAAAGTTTCATGCTTTATGAATTTCAACTAGTAAGAACAAAAAATTTTTTGATCAACCATGCTAAAGGAAAAAAATTATCTTTGTATTCAGATTATTTAGGAAATGATATTTCTCTAAAAGTTTAGGGATGAAATCTATTTAGAAAAAGCTACTTTAGAAAACTATATAGACAATGGTATTAAATCTTTCACATGAAATAAAATGTAACCAAAAAATTATACAAAAAGTATAAGAGAAATGTGTCAAATAGTTAATTAACAAAAATATTATTTTTCTAGATTTTTGTGATATTCCTGAGGTTTTTTTTCAATTTGTAAATTGTTATAATTTTTTTCATTATAAATAAATGATCACTTCAAAGGCTATCAAAATTTTATAAGTTTCTGGTGTGCAAAAATAGGATCTGCTCCTGATCCCTACATATTATTTATTTATGAGTTATGTATAGTAAAAACTGAAAACACACATGGGAAGAATACAAAGAAACTCTGGGATCTTGTTTACTTTAGGAATGAGAAGAGTAATTTGGGTGATGGGCACAGTGCTTCCTCTGTGTTCGTAGCATTTACAAACTGAGTAACTGGAGTCCTTGAACTGTGGTGTGAGTAAGCATTAAGTTAAATCTGAAACATGGTCTCATTAATATATTATCTTTTAAGAGAATAGGTGGTGGGGCACCAGAGTGGCTCAATTGGTTGAGCGTCCCACTTCGGCCCAGGTTTGTAGGTTCGAATCCTACATCAGGCTTGCTGCTGTCAGTGTAGAGCCCACCTAGGATCCTGTCTCCTGCTCTCCAACACCCCCACTCCACCCCATCTCTGCTACTCACTCACTCACATCCTCCCTCTCTCTCCAAAATAAATAAACATTTAAAAAAAATGTTTTGGTGGGATAAAATTTGCCTCATTCTGTACAACTGGATATTTTATCTCTTTTTATTAAATACAGTTAAATTAGAAAATAGATAAGACAGGCTTGCATACCATAAAATACTGTCAAATGTTAGTTTGCAAAATGACAATCTATATGCAAGTATTAATAATGTCAATAATATTATCTGACATTTATTGAGTGCTTACTATGTATCAGGTACTCTTCTATGTGTCTGATATGTATTATTCTCTTAATAATCCAAATAAGCCTATAAGGGAGGTATTATTATTATTATTATTCCTATTTTACATATCAGATCAAATATATAACTTCTGGATGAACCTATAAAAATATTTACTTGTATTTAATACCTATGAAATATTTAAATAAGTGAGGCAGTTGTCTCACTCAAAAACCATCAGTACAGGTGTAGGAGACTATGTTTAGTAAGGGTGGTAGGCAAGAATGATACAAACATTTATTGGCTGAATTTTCATTTTTTCAGTAGTTACTGTATCATATACACTCGATTCATGCCATGATAAATCTCAGTTTGAATTGTGGGGAATAATACAAAGTAATGTGTATAGGCTTTTAGTTTCTCCCTTACATTTCTTTTTTTTTTTTTTTAACATGTATTTACTTTTGAGACGGAGAGAGACAGAGCATGAACAGGGGAGGGGCAGACAGAGAGGGAGACACAGAATTGGAAGCAGGCTCCAGGCTCTGAGCCATCAGCCCAGAGCCCGACACGGGGCTCGAACTCACAGACCGTGAGATCGTGACCTGAGCTGAAGTCAGACGCTTAACCTACTGAGCCACCCAGGCGCCCCTCTCCCTTACATTTCAACCCAGATTTCATATTATTCCCTCTAAAGTAAAAACTCAGCAAAGTTAGAGTATCACTATATCAAATTCAGAAGTTTCATTTCGGTATTTATGTGTGGACTATCTTATTTACCTGAAGCATTGTAAAATACCACAACTTGTATCAGAAAATTTCAGTATTATGGAATCCACAGTTCCACTAAATATTCAACAACTATACTGGTATAATGTAGGAATTATATGCCACAACTCGGTGTTTGAAAAAAGAAAAATCCCTGCCCTCACAGAGTTTATAGATCCAAATGAACAAGCCAATAAAGTTATTACTTTATTTATTATTTATTTATTATTTAGTATTTGTTATTACTCTTTATAAGTAATAAAGAGAGACAAAGAGAACTCTAATATAAAACCAGGGGGACAGATATTTAGGTAGGGGCCTGAAAAGACAAAAACTGGAAGAAAAAAATCCCCACCAGACCAGATTCTTTGTAGACCTCCACACTGCCTCACTTCTAAAATGATCCACAGGCCAGTCAGTAGCTTCATTACCAATGGCTTCATTACCAATGGTTCCTTAAGTAAGGAACAGGAGCTCTGAAATATCACACCATGGCCACAAATGGAGGGGTGAGGGGGATCTTTGGTGAAGCAAATGGGGAAAAAGTTGGATGGAAAATTTCCTGCTGGAACGTGTTGGGAGTGTGTGGTGTTTCAGCCACAGGCTCCTGATGATGGAACTTTAGTTGCTGAACATGAAGATAATTTCAGCACCCTACAATTATGTGCCTAATTAAAATTAAGAAATTAGAACACAGTTAAAAGGAATAATATTTTGCTCACAGCTAATTTCATTAAAGTATTAATGAACAGGACTCTTTTTATGGCCAGAGGGCAACCACTTTCTACAGAGTACTTCCATGCTAGCTAATTTATTCATGCATGAAAAACAATCCAATGAGAAATGAGGGAGCTGAGAACTGCTGGTCCTAATTAAAATATTTAAAACACCATGTCTATTTTCTTCCATCTAGCCAAATACCTAAGCTTGAGCCAGCATGGTGCCAATTAACATGGAAAAAGCAAACACAAACACCCACGGTTTCTGATTAAAGTGCACATTATTGTACCATGCAATATATTGTTCAGCACATATATGTAAATGTTTAATTAACCCATGTCTAAATCTCAGCAACATTCAAAAATCGATACTTTATTCCTAAACAAGTGGCAATCTGTGTGGGGAGGCACTTACTTATTTATCACAGTATTTTATTCAAACCTAATTTGAAACAGTCCTGTGCTAGGCATGCTAAAGTGTTTCTTAAGGGAAAGAGGAGGAAGGAAATTCTTTGCTTGGCAGACTTCTCTTCAGATGGCAGCAAGATTGTTAGTCGCCAAAGACTTGTGAAAGGAGCTAGGTTAGCCTCAGGTGATATGCAATTTTTCATTAATAATGCAGGGGGGAGTCTGGACCTAAACCCATTTGTCAGCCTGGACAACAATGACAATAACAAAACACGCACACGCGCGCGCGCACACACACACACACACACACACACACACACACACACCCTCTTCTCTTTGTTAACTAAAGACCTGTCTGTCAGAACAAATTCTAGAGACATCCCGGCCATGGGAGCGTGCTGGAGAAAAATGTCTGAAACTCTGAGAAGATGAAGATTTGAAAACCTCACAAATATTAAGGACTTTATCAGTATGTTAAAAACAACCATAAAAGGAGAATTTACATTTTCATAGCTGCTCTGGCTTATAACCACATTTATTCCACTTATCTCTCTTAACAATCCTGTGTTGCTGGAGGAGCAAGGCTGAGCAAGAGAAACCAAAGCTGAGAGCAGTAAAGTGACTTGGGTAAGGTCATGCAGGGCACATGCTGGAGCCAGAACTTAAACCCACGTCCTGCAACCCCAAAACCATTCTACTCCATACCACACTGATCTGAACAGTTATTAATTTTCTGTTTACTTGAGAGATAAAATCTTAAGAAACTTAATTATTACCCACTTACCTATTAAAAATCATTTGTAGTCTGCTTTTCTTGGAAGCAACTGAGAGGGTGACGATGTAGTCAAAAACTTTTTCTCCTCCTAGCGTTTCTCACCATATTTCAACAACTAAAACCCATAAATTTCAGACTAAGATCTTAAAAGTAATTTTTTGTCCACAGGGTTTCAAACGGTTTTTAGCAACAGAATCTTTTTCTCAAACATAATTTTTCATGAAACACCAATGTACTGCATAGGTTAAAACATAACCTTTTTTTTTTTTTTTTTTTAATTTTTTTTTTCAACGTTTTTAATTTATTTTTGGGACAGAGAGAGACAGAGCATGAACGGGGGAGGGGCAGAGAGAGAGGGAGACACAGAATCGGAAACAGGCTCCAGGCTCCGAGCCATCAGCCCAGAGCCTGACGCGGGGCTCGAACTCACGGACCGCGAGATCGTGACCTGGCTGAAGTCGGACGCTTAACCGACTGCGCCACCCAGGCGCCCCAAACATAACCTTTTAACAAAGGGGTGGATCTCACCCCCCAAGATGGCCAAAGAGGCACCATGCCAGAACCCGCCTTATGAAAACCACTGTGCTCATCAAAACTGTCATTAAACAGCTGGGGGAACTGGGGTCCAGAGAGGTGAGGACACCAGGTAAGTACTTACACAATATAAAAGACCTGGAATATGCCTACAGTAGCCCTGACCCTTTGCCCAGTGCTCTTTCTACTGTACCACAGTCCCAAATGGAATCAACGGACACTACAAAGCATGGAAAGTTACAGTCAAATGGAGACAGGAGTATTCATGCACAATTACCAGCAACAATATAGGAATGTAGGGCCATGAGGTGGGCTGGTCTGGTGTACAAAGCAAGAGATGAGATTGGAAGCGAGAGGCTTAGGAGAGAAATTTGTCTCTGCCCGGTGACTACAGTCTTCATTTTACCTCCCTGGGCTCCAGATTCCTCATCTGAGAATGTTAATATCTCAGAGAATTGTTTTAAGAGCCAAATAAGAATCAACAAACATGCCATCACAAAAGTACTTTATCACACTGCATTGCATTCGCTTCCTTGTCTATTTCGGCCATTAGAGTCTGTGCTTATTCTAAGATAATGCCTATGTTTTACTATCTCTTTCCCTCACTGCCTATCCAGAAAAGATGTTCAATTAGCATTGGATGATGTTGTTGAATTCATACTGATAGTAATAATGGCTAACATATATGAAGTATTTACCATGTGCTAAGCATTGATACCAACCACCTGATGTCATTTATTTAATCCTCATAACAAGCCCAGAGACTGCTATCATTATTGTCTTCAACACACAACTGAAAAACTGAGACACAGAAAATTGATTTACTTGCCTAGGTATCCATAAATAATAAATTATGGAGAAAAGATCCACATTGAGATGGTCAAACCAAGCTCTTAAGCACTACATTCTTCAAAAGCAGCACAATGGGGTAACAAACTGAGAGTTATTAGCTAGGGAAATGGACAAATGTCATAGATGGAAAAGCATAGGGAACATACCATGCATCCACTGAAAAAGATGAAATGCAAATTCCAGGAAAAAAAGAGTTTTGTTCTCAATGACTGCTGTAACAAGCAAAGGTTAGGGAAAATTAGAGGACACCACTAATATCTAAGAATGATGTTATGGAGGCCAGGTTTCTGATTCAGGGTGCCCAAAAGACAAAGACTCTCAAATATGCAATAGCCAAAAGAAAAGAATCAGAGGATTGGGCATGAAGGAGTAAACCAAAGGACATGGTTCACAATGTACCAGGGATTATCCCTGCCATCAATAATGTCACTGTTCTCATATATATTTATTTATTATATTTACCACACATACACAAAAACCCACGGTAAACAGTGAAGTAGGTGTGTCTGGTCACAATGCAGACTGAAGAGAGTCAACAGAAGACAGCATTGGTCCTCTCTCTCATACTGAACCACTGAATCACTGTTTTAAACTGTAAACAGAATTGGCAAAGGTTTATAGAAACGCATTAGTGATACAGCCATAATTCATCATGAAGGAAAGTTGTGCACACGTGGGTAATACCTCAGACATTTTCAGGGATTTCTTTTTGGGCAATAATGATTCATATTATGGTCAGAAACTGAATAATGGGCAGGTTGGACCACTGGTCTAACTCTGTGTAATAGTCTTCATGAGATCTTGGTATTTAACTGGTAATTAGCAACCACATTCATATATACAGTCTCTGTTTGAGGACAAAATGGGTTGCATGTTCCTGGGTTGCTAATCTGCAGCTGGCATTGACTGAAACCCTTGGTGATTCGTTTTCCAATTATTAAGACTTCAGGGAAAGAGCTAGTATCTCATTACTTTATCCCCTACAACTTACCTACATGCTACCAAATTTCTCAGTTGCTTAGAATCCAAATTTAATTAAATGCATTTTCTTATAATGTTCCAACATGAAAGTTAGAATTTCAAACACCTGGCATTTTCTCCCCCAAAAAGCCAGTATGAGATAACTAGATTTTTCAAGAGGTTTGTTTGTTTGTTTTTAATTCTCTCTCCATAAGCAAGTTTGGTTTTTGAAATTTTCACTTTCAAGGAAAAAAAAAAAGGGCAACAAAGCAGATCTCCAAGATAGAGTTTGCATTTTTATGCATCTTTAGCCAGACAAACATTAGTCCTTCCCCAGAACTGGAGCAGCTATTCTGAAGAATGTAAATTTGCTGTTTTCTCAATATGCAGATAGGCTGTTGTCACAGATCCCCATAGTAATGAACAACTTCTCAATATTTAATAAGCCTGGCATTCCTGTCCCCAGGCAGAGAGCACAGACGGTTGGTAGCCAACTACTAACTGACCATTAAAATACAGAATCTCTCTTTAAAATGTGCTTCACAAATAGGTTATAACACCTGCAGTGGGCAGTGAGTGCCGTCTTCTGCCGGGAGGTGGCCTGTCCTCCCGCCTGAAGAGATCTGGCAGGAGCAAAAGCAAAGTTAGCCTGCTCAATATTCAAACAGGGGCTACAACACAATCCTGTTTTGTGACAGGGCTTTTAAAGGAGGAGGGAGGGGGGAGCCCATCAACAGCTCTTCTCCTTTCGGTGTTTTAGTACCAAGAGCCGCGGAGCAAGTGGAAATTAGGAAATTAGCCATGAGATTTTTTTTAATGTAAAAGACTCGAACTGTTCTGGAACTGTGCTTTTCGTTCTCTTCATGCTTGCTTGTACACAGGAGTGGTCTGTGCTGCCTCTGGTGTGCTGTGTGAGTATAAATATATTACAACAATAATGTTCACTAATTAGACCAAGAAGCCATTAATTTAGAACAGTAATGTTTAAACATTTTAGAAGTGGCTCTTTTTTTAATTCAAGGAGTAAAACTAACGTTAATATGATTATAGGGAAATTCAGAAAATCATTAATACAACTAGATCATTTTCTGAATAAAAGAAAAGCTAATATAATGAGTTCTCCTTGCTCTCTTATTGACCATTAAAAGAAGATGTTTGGCTGTAACTATAATTCCAGGTTAACACAAATATTCCCACAATCATATTAAGCATATAGAGTTTTAAAACTCTGGAGCAGGCCAACCATAGCTCTTCACCATCACTTCATAAGACATGATTGCAATTTCTTCTCCATCAACAGCGATAATAATTATTTTGTTTTTCAGGACCACTTTCCATGAGGAAATGGTAATATTTTTCTTCATCGTTTTGGGAGAACTGTTGAATGCATAATAATGAGCGGGAAATGATCAAGATGTGGATTATAAAGATGTGGAATGATAGGTGGCTTTCTAGCAGACAATTGGCTCTCATCATCATCCTTCAACAGTGACCCTAATCTGTGCCCCACAAAAACTAAAAATGACAACTTCGTGGCCCGTTGGGCTACTTCCTGGAAGCATTAATTCTAAAAGTGTTTACAGTGATGTACTGCTCAACAGTAAAAGGAGCAAACTAGGAGACAAAACTAGGACCAGGGGTTAAATAATACAATGAAGCAGATTCAGGGCCCTCATGAGAACTTCCCAGCAGAGGTGTATGTAATGAAATGAACAGGGCAACTTAGAAGGCAGAGGAACTCAAAGAGAGGTTGCAAGACTTTCATGGATGCTATTAACAGAATTTTCAAGAAAAAATATAGTGTGTTTTTCTCAAAACCTCATGTGATATCCCAAAATATAACACAAATGAAAACAGCACTGCTCTGATTGAAGTAAAAACTGGAGAACCTAGACCTCCATTTACTCACCTTGTTTTAACCCCCAAGGATCCTCAGGCAACACCACAGGGCTCCAAGGAATGCAGTTTCAAAACTATTGCTGTAAAAATAGTCTAAAAACTACATACTGACCCAGCAATTCTCAAGTTTTCTCCACTGGGAAACACAGGGCAAGTGATAATTAACATACAGAACTTGAACCTATACCTATATGTAGATTCAAATATCCCAAAAAACTTCATGGGGCAGTAAAGCACCACAAAAATTCCCAGGCTCTACATGTGCTAACAGTACCTACAGGTCTCAAGGAACTAGCCATAACCTGGCCTGCCTCACCCACTCAAGACACGTCTTAGCATACAAGAGAGTTCGAAATGTAGTATTATTGCTGATATAGCCTTGAATCTACTCTAGTTTGTAAAGCTAATAATTTTTTAAAGATATTCACAACTTTAAGTACCATATCAATAATGATCAATTCTTTGGGTCCTACCTCACAACTGACCACAACACATCAGGGCGGTGTAACCCTAGGCTTAAGAACCTGGGTGACTGAGGCGGCACCCACACCAAAGCACCAGAGCTGACTGTACACGCTAGATAACCCTGAAATAAAGTGAACATTTTTACGAAATTACACAACTGTTTTGAAATACCCAAAGACTTAGGATTTTAGGTATAAAAGCAAACAGCTGTCAACTTCTCTCTGTTCAGCCAGAGGGTGAGGCATCATCGAAAAAGTGCCCTAGTGGTGCCTGGGTGGCTCAGTCAATGAGCGTCCAAATTCGGCTCAGGTCATGATCTCATGGTTGGTGAGTATGAGCCCTGCGTCCGGCTCACTGCTGTCAGCACAGAGCCTGCTTCAGATCCTCTCTCTCCCTCTCTCTCTGCCCCTCCCACCTTCTCTCTCTTAAAAAAAAAAAAAAACATTAAAAAAAAAAGAAGAAGTAGCCTAATGAAATTTTACTGTCCCTGCTCCTTTGAAATTCTTTCAAAGTATTCAATACCATGATCAGCAGCTTAGATTTACCTATGTGGTAGAATTTGAAACAATGAGGTATCTTTTAAATAACTTTTTTGGATATTTATGATTCACCAGGCATGGTTCTGAATGTGTTACATGCACGAGCTCATTTAGGTTCTGTAAGAAACCCATGATATGGCTATGGTTGCTACCCCCTTTACACAGATGTGGAAACTGAGGCTTGGAGGAGCTAGGTGGCTCATCAAGCTCTACACAATGGTGAAGGTGTAGAGCTGGGACTTGAACCCAGGCAAATCTGACCACACAGCTCACAAGTTTGACCTTTTTACACTAGGCAAGAGGCCAGAAAAATCTTGCTGTCCAGAGGAAACTGAAAAGGAAGTTTACAGAACAACTGATTTTCACATTGTTATATCATCTCTGCTCTATGTTGTCTGTAAGCAACAAAGAAAAGAAAAAGACATAAATAAAGAATGTAGCTGAGGAATTGGAAGAAGGGGTATGGCTAAGCTACTTTTCTTGCAAAAGGCAAAAAATGTCAAGAATTCTGATTATTTCACCAAAGGTCAAAAGAGATTTTTTTTTTTCTTTTGAGAAGATAAAGATGAAATGTGTTGGCTCACCCTGGAGCTAAAGAATAATTAGCAACACCCCCTCCACAGCTAATTGATAAGTCCAGGGGGGCACTGGCTCCCTGCTGGACTCAACGCAGTGCTGGGGAAACTTCTGGAGAGCCAGCCTTAAGCAAAACACACAGGAGACCTGTGGCTCACCAGCAGGGACTGTTGTCAGCCTCGTGACAACCAGAGCAATAACGTCACTGGCAAAATTCTAGAGAGTTGTTTAGAACTACAAAACGTCCTAGCCATCACAGAGTTTGATCCTCACAACTAACCTATGAAGCATACATTATCACCTGGTTTACAGGAAGAAACTGAGACACATAGAAGTTATTAAGTGCCTTACTCGAAGCTTCTCGGCTGGTTAAGGGCGGAGTTGGGACTCAGATACGATGTCAAAGCACTTCCCTTTCATCACACCCCTTGGTGTGGATGTTACTCATTCACTAGATGGGGCAGTAGAGCCTCAGGTTAAATATGCAGGATGTGTCCTGGACTCACATCTTCGCTCTACCACTTACTAGTTGCTGGATGACCATTAGCAAGTTACTTAACCTCTCTCAAACCAAGCTGTAACATGGGAATCATACCTCTCAAACCTCTGTTTACCAAGCTGTAAAATGGGAATCATAATAGTACAGGCCCAATAGAGTTTTTGTAGTAATTAACTTAAATTAAAGGACTTAATGTATAGAAAGAGAAAGTAAAGTGGCTAGTGATACTAAGCATTCAATAAAAGTTAGTTTTTATCATCAATCATTCACTCATTTAACAAACTTTGATCACATGGTTATTCTGCACCAAGCCTGTATGCTTGGACCTGATGATATGTGATAAGCCCTGCCTCATTGTTGTTCACAGTTCTTGGGAGATCAACACAAAGACAGACTTATAACACATGGAAGAAGTACAATGATACTGGCAATTTATGATATAGGATGTCATGCAGGCACCCAAAATGACTTTTATCTAGAGCAATCAAAGCAAGATGCTTGAAGAGGGTTTGTAAAACAGCATATTTTAATACCAAGAAAGATGCTACAAATGGAAACATAGTTCCAAATTAAATATCAATGTCACAACACTTTATAAAAACAAACAACACAACTCTGAGATTTAGAGTTGAAGACCTAGTTTAAATCCCAGTTCTATAATCTACTAACCATGTTGACTTTAAAGAAGTAATTGAACTTCTCTGGGCCTCAGTTTACTCAACTCTAAAACTGAGATATAATATAAGATCAATGTACTTCATGAGGTTGTTATGCAGATGAAATGATGTATCTGCAAGTGTTTTGTAAATTTAAAAATGTCATAAGAATTATTGATTACAGGGGATGAGGCGGATACAGAAGTGGAGGAAAAGGAGGAAGAAGGGGAGGGAGTAACACTCAAGCACCTGCTGGGGGGCCTGGGCAGACAGAGACAGCAGAAGTCCTGTCATGCTCCCAGAGTCTGAGGTGTGCATAAAGGATGATGTTTCTAGTTGAATAGGGCAGGCAAGGATTTTGCAAAAATTTTAAATCTACACAATCAGTTCCCTCCCTTCCTTCTTTCAGGTCCTTCTGAGATCTGAGCATCTTTACCTGAAGAAACCACAGTATTGGCCTGTGAGTATTTATAACTAAAGGCTGCCACCTGCCTCCATCTTGGGAGCCCTTTTGTCCCCTGTGGCTCACTCCTTAGTTTCAGAGAATGCCACCACCAGACCTGGAGACACACGTGCCATCTGCAGAAAAGTTTCTCTTTCCACAGTGTCTCCAGAGGCCCTACCATGAAACACTTAATTGGGCCCCAAGAGGTGCAGTCTGAGTTTGGCAAGTGAACAAGGACAGTGAATGGCATAACCTAAGGAAAGACACCATGTCATAAAAGAGTCTGGAGATTGAGAGAATGATGAGCAGAGCAAGGTGTACCGAGGACATGGAAGGAGTAGGGAAATAAAGGGCCACGTGTGCCAGATTAGGGAGTTTAGGCTTTGTTATGGTGAGTGTGGAAGACCCACAGGGAACATAAAGAGAGAAACATGACTTGTCTGAAGAGGTCACTCTGGCCACAGAGTAGCAGAGAATAGACTAGAAGCTGAGGGGACTAGCGGTAGAAAGGCCAGTTACCTAAAAGGCCCATAATGAGGGCACAGACTCCATCCCACTGTGCCTGGGAAGAAAGGGGGAGGACTCAAGAACTATTTAAAAAGAAAAATCAACAGAATTTGGAGAATGGTTGGATGTAGGAAAGTGAAGCAAACAGAGAAATCAACATGAATACTACTTTGAGTAACTGGACTAATAAGACTGTGGTTTTGTCAAAATAGTCAATTTCGGTAAAAATAAGATCTCCTTACATTGAAAATGAGATTTCTGATTTACTATAAAACCCATTTGATACTCCTGTGAATTTGGAGTTCACGGGTTAGGTAGTACCTCTTCTTTATGGATGGTAGTTGAGGCTCAGAGAGACGAATGCTTGCCTCAGTTCCTGCCAACAGCTAGAAGAGAGAAGAGTTAGGAGTTAGCCCCATTAACCCAGGGTTGACAAGTAAGTCTCAAGTTGTGTGCCAACTGGTAATAACTACCTGAAGCACTGTGTTGAGATTCTGATATTGAGTTACGGCCTTGGAAATCTAGATACTCTAACAAACTGTCCATGTCTGCCATGACATCGGGAAAGGAGACTGGCAGTATGTCAGATATTGGCCAGCCCTGCATCAGACTACGGAGACTCATTAGAATCGGAGATGGGTGCCTGGGTGGCTCAGTTGGTTAAGCGTCCGACTTTGGCTCAGGTCATGATCTCCCAGTCTGTGAGTTCAGGCCCTATGTCAGGTTCTGTGCTGAGAGGTCAGAGGCTGGAGCCTGCTTCAGAGTGTGTCTCCCGCTCTCTGCCCCTCCCCCGCTCATACCCTATTTCTCTTTCTCTCAAAAATAAAAATAAAACATTTTTAAAAAGTAGAATTGGAGAGAACAAGAAGACAAATTTGCTTGGATCTAGCAAACAGCTCCTAAACGATGCCCTCCCTGGGTACAGACCATACATTGTACCAACTGACAAAAACTGATAGCAGCAAGATGCTAAGTCCTTCCACTACCGCCCCATTTTATCACTCTCAAATGGGAGATTCCGTTTTTCCAGATGATCACAGTCCTCTTCTAACATTTCAAGTGCCAAAAGTGTAACCCCACTGCCATGCCTCCCCTGAAGTTTCAGGCGATGCAACATTTTCTTTTTGCCCATCAGAAGTCTTTTTCCTAGAGAACAAAAAAGACTTCTGCTCTTTATCTGTTTAAAAAAAGAGAGCATGTTTCAAAGGGACACATGCACCCCCATGTTTATAGCAACACTATCAACAATAGCCAAAGTATGGAAAGAGCCCAAATGTCCATAGATGGATGAATGGATAAAGAAGATGTGGTGTATATGTATGTGTGTGTGTGTGTGTGTGTGTGTGTGTGTGTGTGTATCCAACTACGTGGATGGAACTGGAGGGTATTACACTAAGTGAAATTAGTCAGTCAGAGAAAGACAAAAATCATATGACTTCACTCATGTGAGGACTTTAAGAGACAAAACAGATGAACATAAGGGAAGGGAAACAAAAATAATATAAAAGCAGGGAGGTGGACAAAACAGAAGAGACTCATAAATATGGAGAACAAACAGGGCTACTGGAGGGGTTGTAGGAGGGGGGATGGGCTAAATGGGTAGGGGGCACTAAGGAATCTACTCCTGAAATCATTGTTACACTATACGCTAATTTGGATGTAAATTAAAAGAGAGAGAGAGAGAGAGAGAGAGAGCATGAATACCCCAATCTCAGAATCATTGAAAGGATTAAATAATATATGGACCTGCATGGCATACGGCAATCATTCTATAAATGCTTTAAAACTCTTATTTATCCAGTAAACTGATGGGATTAAGGGAGGCAGCATTTTGGTCAAACAGGCTTTTGGTGCCCTTAAATTCCTAACTTGGCTTAGGGACAGACTTTCAGCCTCAAGTGACAAATGTTTCTATTTCCATTTATGTCAGACAAAATGAATGCAAATTATTTACAAGAGGTGCCGAACGTTCTAAGTCAAAGATCACAATAGAAGTTGTTCCTAAGTCCAACCATCATACTCTAAGGCAATTCAATCAACTCAACAAAATCAGTAATAAAAGTTCCTTCTAACCTAAAATTCCTTGAGTCCAGGAGTTGTTTTCTTTTCTCAAAAAAGCAAAACATTCTCATGAGCAACATGCAGAAGTCGGAGACTGAGCCTAACTGTAGTTAAGAGTTCAGACGGTACAATCAAACAGACATGTGTTTGAATTCTAGCTCTTCCATTTACTTGCTGTGTGGACTTGGGAAAGTTACTTGATGGCTCACAGTCTCAGTTTTCTCATCTGTAAAATGGGTAATGTCTACTTTAGAGGGTTTGATCAAACTAAAATGAAGTAATGTATGTAAAGCACTTAGCAAAGTGCCTGGTACATAGTGGGTGCTACAAAATGCCATTATTTTATGTGATGGATTAAAGTGATATAAAAAAAAATCATGAAGTCTACCAACCCACTGACTAGCATCAGTTGATATTACCTTGCCCTTCCAATGCAGGTTCCCAATTATAATACTTTCTGTCTTCCCAGAATAGAAAGTGTAAAGAAGTCTGTACTTTGAAAAATAAATTCTACTTGGTCAATCAATGTATTTGATTATGTGTATAATAAATATCAAAGTGATGAATAAAAATTCTGACTGAGTACCCAAACATCTTAGTATTGTGTAAGTATTACTGAGAGGTACTTCATAATTATCTTTTAAATTATTTTATGACGGTCATTATTTTCCACATAAAAGAAGAAATTAAAGTTCTCATCTGACACTGAAAAGCCCATTCAGTCACAGCAATTAAGAAAGCAACAAACATCATGATTTTTCAAGGTCTTGGTACATACTTAGTATCACCTCTCTAAAGAAATGTGATTGGACAAAGGGATTCCATTCAGAGTCAAAATCACCACAATCAAGAGCCAGTAGCCTCAGCTCACCCCACAACCAGATGGGTGAGAGATCAGAGAGCCAATATTTGGAAAAAAGCTGGGTTCTCCAGTCCATATCAGAAATGCCCAGTTAGGTAAAGAATCCTTTCTAGAAGAAAAGAAGCCACTTTCTGAAAGCCTCAGGCAGTTGCTCATAGCTGAAGAGAACATTACCAATGTCCTCTGGGCTATTTATCTTTATTGGCACTATTTTTACAGGCAAATGAGAGGAACTACTTGTTCCCATATAGAACCCAGTTACTAAAGGTTTCAGAAACCCTCTCCCTGCCACTATTAAAATCACCACACACACACACACACAAGCACATGTGCACAAAAAAATCACAGCTCTGGGATTCTTAATTGTGACTCTACTGTGCAGCAATACCGTATGTGGAATTCTTGTTACAATCAACTTTTTCTTGAGAACCCATTGCTAGACACCCAAGTAGGAAGCATTTTCCCCCTCCCCACTCCATTCAGCTATCAAAAAATCCATTAGACAACCTTCTCCCCCACAACAAAAGGGCTTCCAGGATGTTTCACAAGCTCTTCTCTGTGGGTTTGAAATTATACACAGCAGTGCCAAAGGTAAGGCATTTCTAGAGGTTTTTTTTTCTTTTCTTTTCTTTTTTTATTACAGTTCTGGGTGTTATTTTTTTTCCTGCTCCCTCTCCCTCTTGTGGTATATATTTGTGGCCTACAGCAATCACTTTAGACTTTTTAGACACGTCCGGATAGAGATAGATGACACAAGTGATCTACTTATCTTCCTTTCCCATCACCAATAAAAGTGACAGCCCGCCTAATTAGGCCTAATAAAGCAGCCACAGAAAGAGTGGCACAGCAGCGATCTAAAGAGAGATGGCGCTGACCCGGAGATACAGGTGCTGCCTTAAGGCATTGCTGCTATTACTTTATCTCCAATACATTACAGTTCGCTCATGCCATATTCAAATGCAAGTAGCATGTTTTTCTCCTCAATTCTTAGATCAAGAACAAAAAAAAAAATCCCATCTAATCAAAAAAGGCACTGACAATTTTTCAGCCCCACATTAAAAGCAAAGAGTCATTCAGAACAGTGCACTCCATATTCTATTTTATAATATCACTTTAAGCTATTGCTTTGAATCTCAGACATTTCTTTGTTAAGAAGGAAAATCAAAAATTCATCAGAAGAAGTTCTTTCTTCCTCCCTCTCTTTTTTTTTCTTCCAGGGCTAGCATGGGGTTTGGAGCTGGAACCAACATTTGTAGAAGTTAGGGGTCCTTAAGCAATTATTGGCGATGAGAGTTTGACACGCTTGAGAGTTGTCAACAACTGACTTTAAACAAAGTGGGAGGAAAGAGAAATAAACGGTGCTCTCAGCAAAATTAATATACAGGCCTGCAAATTAATGATGTCGTGTATTTTTTAAACAAGGGAAAAATATCCAAACTTTGCATGAAACAGCATTTTAAGTACATCTTTGCAAAAATTATCAGATTGTCAAAGGGCATCAAAGTGAATTGAGTCTGCAACTATTCATAATATTTCCACATATGCTAAATGCAAAATTTATCTTACTTTGTTCGCCTGTTCTGTAGCAATTATTTAAAGCTATTAGAAAAGGAAAAACGTCCTTGATCTGAAGTGCCGGTGCTTGTTCCACAGCATTTATTACAAGAAACATAACCCCCTACTTTGCCGTCATGTACGTGCATGCGCATGTGTGTGCATGTGTACATACACACACACACACACACACACACACACACACACACACCACGCAATCTAATGACCACATGCTACTCAGCCCTATGCATTCTATCTCACTTTCTTTAACTTATTCCTGCAAATAACCCATCCATTCACACGGATTTGATTGCTACATGTATGAAAATAAGTTTCTCCAATCTCTACTTGCAACTATTAGTTCTAACAGTTCGGTATCCAAAGTGAAACCCATGGTCTTCTTCCCACCCTTGCCCAATCTGAACCCTCTTAAAACATTTCTCCTCTCCAACATTCCCCCATTACCAATGGTAGGTACAGCTCCCTGTTGATAAGTTGTAATCCATCTCAACTCCTCTTTCTCCTTTGTGCTTTACAAGATGAGGGTGATGTTAACAGTCATAACCATCAACCAGTTGTAACACCTGCCAGGTGTTCTGCAGGATGACACAGATGTTGCATTTAGTGGTGAATTTAGTATCTATCAATTCTGTGGAATAGGCGTATTTTGTCCACGTTTCAACCAGTGAAGGAACTTTGAGAAGTAATGTATTTTCTACAAGGTTATATAGCCAGTAAGTGGCAGAACTGGAATTCATACCCGCTGATTATCATAGCAAACCTATTACAAAAAAAGAGAGAGGGGGAGGATCTTTGGAATTAATAGCCAATTGTCTCATTTCATTGTGTCCATCCTCACAATTATTTATCCTGAACACTTCTCTGAATACTGGAATGGGCCTTTAAGCCAAGTTTTTCATCTCTAGGGTCCATCCAAATCTATCATATCATAAAAGCAATCCCTATTTCCTCACATACAAAAATTCCTGGATCTGCCCCCCATCAAGCTGGGTAACACTGGGACACTCACTTACCCAACCCAAGTCCCAGTTTCCTATTACACAAATGAGGATTTATGATGTGCTCAGCTTGGAGGGTCCTTGTCAGGATCAGTGAGGCTGCATGGGAAGGGACCGCCACAATACCTGCCAACCAGCAAGCCCAATTACTAGCAATTTCTATTATTATTATTCCTTTCTGTAATATCATTCCTTACAACTCCGTGGAAGCACAGCTTAAGAGCCCTCTTGGGAGGTCAAGTGTCAAAGCAGGGAAAAACTGGGCTCAGAATTTCACAGATCTCACCTGGATTCTGAAGGTTGCCATTTATTACCTTGTGACATTGGACAAATCACTCACCTCTCTAGTGCTCGGTTGTTATCAACAGCAAAACGGGTATGATAGCGCTGACTGCTCAGTATTGGTGAAAGTTCTAAATGTGATAACAGTGAGCTCCTAGTAATGTGCCTGACATACAAACGATCTCATTTAACCAGAAAGAAGAGGAGAAGCTGTTGTAATATTTACTGTATAGCATGCCAGGCATGAGCTAAGTACTTCACATACATTCTCTGGTCTAACCCCTATTACCACCCTATGAGGTCACTCCCCAAATCTCTGTTTTTTAGATGAGAAAACTGAACCTTAGAAAAAATCACGTAACTCCCCCAGATTACAAAGCTAGTTGGTAGCTGGGCTGAAATTGTAACCCGAGCTGCCTCTCTCCAGAAACTGCATTCTAAATCTTCTTAGGTAAGTAGTCCCTGTTTCCTCCCTCCATGAAGACCTCACTGACTAACAGTCACACTCCATCTCCCGTCGACCAGGAACACACACACACATGCACTCACATGTGAAGTTCAATAATAGGCAAAACCAAACTACATCTAAAGATATGAGAACTGTGGTTGCCTTTAGGAAGGGTTCAGGGACTGACTGGGAAGGATATAAGAGAACTTGCGGTGCTAGAAATTCTGTATATATCTTAGAGTGTTGGTTACAGAGGTATCAAAATTCATCAAATTGTACACCTCAGAATTGAGCATTTTAATGGATATAAACTACTACTTCAATTAAAAAAGATAAAATGAGATAAATTATGTAAAACTATCAAGTGTCAAGCACACAATTCATGGCACTAAATATTTCACATGTTCAGTAACTATGTAATAACAGTGCCCAACAAATGCCAAACACTGTGGTTGGGGATGGAAATAGCATGCTGGTCAATCATTACTATCATCCATGTGGTATCCACAACTCTTACTATTTAATAGTGTGACTGGGCACAGAATAGTAACTCACCGAGAGAAAGCACAAAGTAAAGAAGCTGAGGCTGAAAGCTGGCTGTGTCCATGGGTACCAGGGAGTAAAAGACACACCATGGGAATGGTGCCATCAGAAAGGCAGAACTCAGAATGAAAGGATAATCACAGAAAACAGAGGGGAGTCCAGGTAAGCCTTAGCAACAGAAAGGATGAAGGAGTAGGCCCTGAAGGCAGGCAGAGAACACCAATGTGTGCCAGTGATGGCTTACAGACAGTCCCTGAGCAAGTACAAGGGCCTTATCATATAGTAGGCACCCATTCACCCACACCATGGGACAAGGTGAGATACTGGCAATGAGACTGGTCCAAGCAGCACTAACTTAGTGCTGGTTGATGCTGAATTGAACTAGGAGTCCATGTTCACCTCCTCTGTTCAGGACTGTCTCCAGAGGCAGGAGTAAGAAATGAATGACAAAGGACTCTGAGTATGGAGAGGGAAGAGATATGGGGTCAACATAAAGCAGATCTCAACATACACATTTCCCAGGCTTTGAGAGTAAACAAATGATCTGCAAGCAGGACCACTGGCCAATAACACATATACTGAGATAGACCATGGAATTCTATGGGAATGGTAGTGCCTCCTGGGACTTGCACAGGGCTCCTGACATATATCTTCTGTGTTCAAACTAAAAACAGTCATTTGGGACTCAGATGGGATCTGAGTTTAAAATCAGCTCTGCCACTTACTGTCTGACTTGACCTTGTGGGTCTTAGGGTTCTCCTCAGTAAAATGGAGATGATAATGGTACCTGCCACTTAAGTCTATTAAGAAGATTCAATGAGATAATGTTTGTAAAATTCCTAACAGTGACACACAGTAAGTGTCCAACAATGGAAAGCACCGTTATTACGAGTTGAGAGACAATACAAGGCAGAGTAGCCAGCACACAATGGGGTTGTGCTTTAGTATCACGTGAAACATAAATGCCCAACAACACTATGGTTGTCGCTCATATTATTTCATTCATGCCTTCCATACATATGACCAATAGGAGAATTTCCATTCTGTAAGAGTAAAAGCTGGTTTATTTTGCATTCTAATAGTAGAAATCTCTAGCCTACAAAATTCCCAAATTTACCATAATCAGTGTCCATAATGATAGACTTACACCCTAGAAAATTTTGATGTGCCTGAGCCTAAACAGAATTTCCTAGCATCTTTTGCTGCAATCTCACTATTCTTTGTGAATTTGCAATACATCTTGGTCTCAAAATAAGAACCCCATCCCCTGATCATTCAAGATATCTCCATCATATGAAGAAGACAATCGCAGATGGCTCATATTTTCATCATCAGGTGATATTATTTTAACATGACTTAGTTGTTCATCAGCTCTGGTTCCTATCAACAAGAAAATTCTGAGGAAGATGGGAAACCAAGCTCGGATACATAAAATTGCTTTGTTTAATCTGTAGTGATGATGCTGTTTCATATGTCTTATTCCCAAGATATATTGAGTCTCAGGTTAAAAGTTGGTGGCCTACCCATTCCTTCTTAAGTGCAGTCAATGGAAATTAGTTTACCAAGAGGTTTCAAATTTTTCAAGCTTCCACATAAACATTTTGATGTATTTTCTATCATTCCACAACTAGATTTAAATGTAACAAGTAAGGGGTCTGTTACCCCTCCCAAGTTTGTACCAATTAAGAAACAATATGAAAAAAAGAAATTTTGGGCTGCACAATCCAAGGGTCACCTCACACACTACACATATGCTGTGCATATTGTCATCTCTTACACACTTACAGTAGCTAGTGCTCTGCACACAATAAGCTTTCCATAAAAGCATTTGAACAATAAAAATAATGCATTGTATAGCAAAAGTAGAAAGCACTAAAATTACAATTCTCCTATTGAATAAAACAGAGGCAGGACTTCCTTTGTGGCTATTGGAAGTCCAGTATGGATGAAGGTCAGGTCAGAATATTAGAATTAATTATTTTTTCATCCTTTTTTTGCCACCCATTCCCTACTATTGGTTTAGCATCTTTTCGATACCTCAATGACTCAAAGGTCAAATGACACCTTCCCAGATATATTTTCAGCTTCTACAATAAGGTTTCTAAACACACATGTCACTTAAGGAGTCTAATAAATTCATTGTTTTTTTGTTTTTTTTTTCAGTTTGATGATCTTAGGCAGAAGCAATTAGAGAGCTGTTTTAGTATTTGGTTTAGTTCAAATGTGTGGGCATGCTTTGAGTTCTGAAAACCCTTTGTAGTAACTCTGGGGAAGAATCCTTCAGGCCACTCAGAGGCTTAACTTGCAAATGACTGGGTTGTCCTTTAACCTTGGCTACCAAAAATGGCCTACTCCACAAGTACATTAAGTACAGGACCAATTTGGTTGAAGAACTAAGTACAGTAAGTAGTACTGCTTTTCATTACTGGTTGGATTCTACTGTGATTGGCAACAGGCTTTTGCATTTCCTACCCTTGGCTTTCCACTCCCTCTTGTGAATACACCTCTTTAGGTAACTGGTCAGAAGAGCAATTGCAAAGAAATACCCCTGCTAACAAAACACATGTGGCCATTGCTGGCTCTGCATTGCTCTATCTCAGGATCAACTGGTAACAAACTGAACGAAAGCCTTTAACCCTTAATAAAAAGAAATAATGTGCTTTCCTATGTAGGAATGTGCACATACCCACACACACAAAAGGGACATTCACCGTCATCTTTTTAAAGAAAGATAATGAAAGCTATGGCAAGAAAACAAAAACAACTTCACCTGAAAAGAGGGAGAGGAACTTCAGGCAAGCCTTTCTTATTTTGAAGGTCACGTACTTAGACATTCCAGGTTCCAGAACTGTTTAGTGAACCCCAGAGTAACATGGGAAATAGGCAGTCCTGGGGTTTAATTCATTGAGCGATTTTACATTGAGAACATCTTCCATATCACAAAAAGCAGGTTTCATCCAGAGTATCATACTCCCTGCCCCGACTTTCCAACACCAATATCACTTCTTACCAGGGGCAGCAGGGGGAGTAGGGGGGATTGCCTTTTAAATATTGACTTTATCAGTCACTGCCAAGGTCGGCCAGTCAGCCATGAATCACATTTGTTGCTGCCATCTTATACAGATCTGGAATTAAGCTCCTTGCCAAGAAGCATCTCCAGGGCAAAGCTGCATTAACTATCCTGAGCTGAGATTCTAGGCATCTGAACCAGGAATGCAGGAAACAATTGCCTCCTTCAGTGTAGGAGTCACACCATTCAATCTCCTAATGACACATCTCAATGACACCTCAAACCTCTACATTCTGAGTTCCTACCCTTCAAGCCAACTGTGCCTTGTGAACCTAATCATCACCATCATCATCACTAACAATTAATTTAACACTTACTACATGCCAGGCACTGTTCTAAATTATTTTACATCTATCACTACCACTACTACCACTAATACTTAGCGTCTATTACTTGTCAGACACTGTTTCTCAAGAATTGTACACATGTAATCCTCACAATACCCCTAAGAAATAGGTACTATTATTATCCCTGTTTCACAGATGAGGAAACTGCAGCACAGAGCTGTTAAGTAACTTATGTGAAGACACATTTAGGAAATGAAGGAGCTAACCTTCTAACACAGGCTGCCTGACTCTAGAACCTGCTGTTTACCCATGCCCTTGGATGTCATGGGAAAGACAGACCTGTAATAACCAGTCCTAAGTCCAGGTTCCTTTAGAAAGGAATCCAGAAAGGGTTTCTGAGACCTAGTCTACCTTCTTGGAGAAAGTGACTATTGGATTGAGTCTTGAAGAATCAGGAGGAGTAAGTCAGGAAGGAAAGAAAGGAAGACCTCCCTGATAAGGGGAACAGTACAGACACAGACTTGGAGTGGGAAGAGAAAATGGTTTATTCAGGGAACTCCAGGCAATTCTATAATGTTACAGCAAAGGATGCCGAAGGGAAGGATTAAGAGATAAGAGTGAAAGGTGCTAAACACCGTTCACATGGGCACTGCTTCTCATCTAAAGTCAGACCAACCCTGAGAACAACGGCAGCCTCGAAAGGGTATCAAGACAAGAAAGAGAAACTAGTTAGGGAGCTATCAGCATAATCCAAGTGAGAAATGATGAAAATTTGAACTAACACAATGTCAATAATTATAAACAAAGGAAAAACAGCCAGTCATGAACATTTTGATACTGCTTTAATAAAAGAATACCTGCATAGACATGGAATCCCCAAAGTTCTTTTCCCTTCAAGGACCTGACTGTAGTTAACCTATTCTCCATGGACCTCATAAGTATACTGTCATATCTTAAAATCAAACATAAATGAGCTCACCATTTCAAGTTTCTGTGCACTAAAACTCAACTGCTTAGCTTTTTCATTGTTTAATAAGATTTAATTAGCCAAAATATTAACAGTCAATGTCTTATAAAAATATCTTTATCATCCTCTTCCTCATCTGCATCATCCTCTTTCACATGAGCAACTTTACTATAGCAATTTAAAGAATGTCTCTATCATGTCTCACTTTGGGCCATCGTTCTTAAAATAATGTCTATAACCTACCAGGAAGCCACAGTCTGGCTGACCTCTTATAACATCTGGACAGGTAAGTGACACCACCCCTGGCTCACATGAGACATTCCAAGGTTTAATGAAAAGAATCAGTGAGTGGATGACACCTACGAATAACTTTCATTCAGTATTTCACAAACCTACATGTTAACCCATCACATTCTCACAGAAGTCTATGCCATTTTAACTCTTTTGCTTGGCAAGGTGTCTTAAGGGATGTCTTTACAATAAAAACAGTGGTTTAGGTGATTCAGTTGATGGTGGACCATAGACCAAAAGAGTTTAAGAAACACTGCTAAGGAACTTGGAGATTTCACAAGAAGTGAACACAAGAAGCTGGACTGGGAATCATTTGAAACAGTCAATAACTCAAAAATACTCCACTGGCCATTAGGATTTTAAAAGAGATTGGAAGAGATTAGCCCAGAAAGCCGAAGAGATTTACCTAAGCTCACACAGCCAATCAATGGCAAAGCGAGACCAGGATGAACATAATTCTGAATTCTTGTATCTGTCCTCTTTTCATTATTCCACGCTGCCTGGTCACTTTGTATGAAAATATTACTAAAATATAACTTGAAACTTGACGGGATACAACCCAAAGATACAAAAATAACACTGAGATGGTAAGCAAGCCTTGGAAATCCTAATGTTTAGTCCTATTTTGCCACTTGCTAGTTGTGTGGGCACTTAATTATTTTTTCTCAGGTTTCCTGTTTGTTAAAGGTAGTAAATTCACCAGTTCTGCATCTCACTGTCCATGAGACTTGATAGGGATACTATGAATAGATTTCTATTCATAGAGAAGAAACTATCTCAAGTACTGGTCTCCAGCTCAACCTAAAACCTGTTTTCCCTCTTTCCTTTCATAACCAAATTCCTCAGAAGAATCTGTACCCACAGTTCCCACAGGCTGTGGGTCAGAAAGGGCTGCACCAATTCTTAGCTGTGTGACCTGGGGCAAGTGACTTGACCTACCCACACCCTGATTTTCTCATGTGTAAAATGGAGCTATTAATAGCTCCATCTCTGAATATCTGGAAGGTTTAAATGAGATAATCAAGGTAAAGTACACAGGCATTCATTCAACAAATATTTATTCAGCACCTGTTATGTACTAGGCAGCGTTCTCAGCACTGGTGATACAACAATGAACCAAAATAAATACATGTGAGCTCTCATTTCCATGAAGTCGGAGAATTCTACTTTTGAGAGTTTTCTTGCACCTCCCTGCTCCCTTTTGGATGCTTACAATTAGGTGAACAGGGCATGCCTCTTTGCCTTAGAACTTGCAGGAGCTGAGCACTAAACTGTAGATGAAACTACCGTGAAAAGTATAAAAATCAACACAAATCGAAGGGATTTTGAGTAGTACACCTCAAGCATAAGCAAAAACTTGGCAAACCAATCCTAATAAGGCCTTTCTTCCTTGGGATACTGGAAATCTATGATGAATTGGAATCTTCCTCAGGTACCCAGTTAAGAAACCAGAGTGTTACCTCAGTAAATTACTGCACTTTCTATCTGCATCTTTAGGCTACAGAATCTGCAAATATGTTGAAAGTGAAATCTCCTGCAGCAGAATTTCCTTAACCTTCCCCGGGCTCTGTCTTCTCCCACAGACCGCTGCTCACTTTCTTTCTTTCTTTCTTTTCTTTTTTTTTTCTTCCTTCCTTCCTTCCTTCCTTTCCTTCTTTCTTTCTTTCTTTCTTTTTTCTTTCTTTCTCTCTCTCTCTCTCTCTTTTTTTAATTCAAGTTAGTTAACATACAGTGTAGTCTTGACTTCAGGAGTAGAACTCAGCGATTCATCTCTTACATAGGACACCCAGGGCTCATCCCAAAAAGTGCCCTCCTTAATGCCCTCCACTCATTTAGCCCATCCCCCACCCACCCAACTCCCCTCCAGCAACCCTCAGTTTGTTCGTTGTATTTTAAAATCTCTTATGGTTTGCCTCCCTCTTTGTTTTGATCTTATTTTTCCTTCCCTTCCCCTATATACATCTGTGGTGTTTCTTAAATTACACGTACCAGTGAAATTATATATCTTTCTCTGACTGACTTATTTTGCTTAGTATAGTACCCTCCAGTGTCATCTACATTGTTGCAAACGGCAAGATTTCACTCTGTTTCTATGCACATCTCATCACTGCCCTGAGGCCATAAGCTCCTGGAGGCAAGGTGTAGGTCTGGTTCACACTGCCAGACGTTTGCTTTGACACAGAGTAGGCCTGCAAAAAGATGTACTGGTGAACAGTCACCAGGTGTAAGGGAGGGGCCCTTCAGAGGGCAGTGTATCTTGGTGTCCATCCCTTCTACCACGCTTACTACCGTTTTCTTTTAAGCCCATCAGTGTGCTTTATAAGTAAATAGAAAATGCTAACCTTAGCATATTCAAAAGAACGTTTTAGCATGCAGCAATTAGGTTATCTCTTGGTTTATTTCTTCGGCTTGTTATTAGCTCTGCGTGGAATATTATTCTAATTATGTCAGCCCAATCAGCAGTATTGCATGTCCAGGCTCATTTCCATTAGTTTGAGCTTTGTCTTTCACACTGTGATACTAATTCAATGAGACATCAAACATCTAAATCGACCCGGGATGCCGAGGTCAGGCAGTTTTGCCCTTCCACTCTATTAGCACTCGGGTGTAATTGTGTTTGTCACTCCCCACATGACGAATAGTATCAGGGTGACTATTGGAGCACAAATGAGCAATGTGCTAATATATTATTTTGTTCTATAATATCAATATGTGTTTATTCAGTGCTCATGTTAGCCAACTTGAAACGGTCACTTTAATACAGCCACATAAATGGCTATACTCCAGCCAAGCAGTTACTTGGAAAATTTCCTAGACTTTCAATGGAATTTGGTCGAAGAGGGGCAAATAAAAATGGTTGCGGGGAAAAGGAACCATGAAGATCTCAAAATGCAGAGCCTCTTACCAACACCAGCAAGAACTTGGAAACCACAAAAGTAAAAGGTAGAATACAAGAGGTTCTTACCTCTTCAGTGTGCCTTGACAAACTCTTTAGTTCTCTGATATGCTTAAAAAAAAAATCAAGATGCAGCTGATTGTATCTGAAAAAATATATATTTGACCTGTAGTTAGTTCAAATCATTGATCTCTATGGCACTGTATTTGAGAGTGAGGGTAACAGAAGAAATTGGCAAGCAGTAAAAGTAAAACCTTTTGGAAATTTGTTTTTGTTTCCATGATAGGGTAGATACCGGACAACGAATTTTATCCCTTAGACCTCAACAAACCTCTCTGTGCTATGGCCATATAATTTACCCTCATCATTATGAAACAAATTTGAAGAGTAGTATAACATAGTGTGACCCATAGTCTTTTACTTATATTTCACATTATAATATCTAAAAAATGACTAGGGAAACTGGTTTGGCAAGAAGTCTAAGCCAATATGGTACACTACCTGATCAGTAGGCACTGTTGATTTTTTTTTTTTTAATTTTTTTTTTTTTCAACGTTTTCATTTATTTTTTGGGACAGAGAGAGACAGAGCATGAACGGGGGAGGGTCAGAGAGAGGGAGACACAGAATCAGAAACAGGCTCCAGGCTCCGAGCCATCAGCCCAGAGCCCGACGCGGGGCTCGAACTCACGGACCGCAAGATTGTGACCTGGCTGAAGTCGGACGCTTAACCGACTGCGCCACCCAGGCGCCCCTGGCACTGTTGATTTTAAAAACAATTCTATTTCTGGGTCTCACTGCCTTTTCACAGTCAACATAGGGCAGATTTTGTTATTCCCATTTTGTAAAGTGAAAAACCGAGGCCTAGAAAGTTAATGTCCAAGCTCAAGAACCCATAGCTTATCAACAACAAAGCTAGAACACAAATATGAGTTTTCGGATTCCTACATGTCATGACCTGTCCCCAAACCCCAAGCTGCCTGCCCACATCCCTGAACTGCCAGCCCGAGTTTGGGTCACCCCTGCTCTGGTACCATCTCTTATCCAGGCTCTCCTTCAATCTTGGCTGCCAGCATATTCTATATAGCCTGTGCTTGGCACTCTGCCCAGGTTGACTTATCTATCTTCTCCAAATCATAAACTTCTTGAACTAATGCTTGCATGCGCAAAGATATGCAATGAAAGAAAGTGGGAGGATAAATCATCTCTAACCTCCGCCGACAGGTTCAATGAATTACACCGATGTATGTTAATTGAAAAATCGCTCTTTATAAATATAGATAAACCTAAAAAGACACGATTAAGTGCTTTTTAATAGATTTTTTAAAACTCACCATTGCTTTAAGTGACCCTTAGATGTATTTTTGTTCTATTGATTTTACCATTTTAAATATATATGCATCTTTTAATTTACTCCGAGGAATTAGCTGACTACCTCCCATTTTCTGTTTAGGCCTCAGTGTGCGTACCAGAACTCCCTCTAATGTAGATATCATCAAAATTTAGTGCTTCCACAGTTTAAGAGACACAGTTTTGATAAGTGGTTCACTGTGGGGAGGAGTTGGAACTTTTAATTTTGAAATTACAATTGGACCAAGAAACTGAAATCAAACTAACATATGAGAATTTGGTGCCATTACTAGTCAATGACTTTTCAAGGGATGAGGAGGGGCTTCATATGCTTTAACGTTTTTTTTTTCACAACATTTCATATTTAGCCATCATGTAATCTGCATAATGAAGAGTTGCAAATCAGACTCTTGTTCTCAAAGATTCAAGTTGAGCAGAAATGCAACTGGAAATAAGAAACCAACTCAAAGGCGAAGAGAAGCCCTCTGAGATGTGGACACAAACCCTTAGAGTTCACAGAACTTTGGAAAGGTGACAGGAGCAGTAATTAAACCACTGGCTTAGATTAGAGGCTGACAACCTTTTAAAAGGGGTGGGCCGAAAAGCTGACCCCTTTCTCTCTGGCATGCTGCTCATGTGCTGACCACAGAACTGCCATCTGCTAATTGGGTGGGAAGGGCTGCTAATCCTACTGGTGGCCCAGCCACCATGTGCATGTTGAAAAACTTCTGGCTTGAGTGCCATCTCAGGCGGTGTTGGGCCAGACTCACCCTCACCTACACTGAGACCCATGATCTACAAAGAAGAATTCATCAGCTCCCCTTCCAACATAATTCTGATGGCATGCAAAGTATTGGTAACATAAAATAATGAGACCAACAGAAAGGGGGGAAAGGCCAATAGATCACATACAAGAAGAATCAGTGATTATGTTCTACCCTTCCTTGCCCTCATCTCAAAAAGAAATCAGGTGGAAGAAATACTGAGTAAGATCCCCTATGGGGGGTGAGGGAAAAGGTGGTGAATCATATCACAGCAGACTGGAAATGAAGGGAAGAAAAAGGGAAACCAGAGTCAACATAATGTATAGAAGCAGCCATTTATTTACGCACTCTTTCCTTTTATAAAAGATGTGTTTCAGCCTCTGGCTGCATGTACATAATAATTAGCACTAATGGGGGCGCCTGGGTGGCTCAGTCGGTTGGGCGGCCGACTTCGGCTCAGGTCATGATCTCGCGGTCCGTGAGTTCGAGCCCCGCGTCGGGCTCTGTGCTGACAGCTCAGAGGCTGGAGCCTGTTTCAGATTCTGTGTCTCCCTCTCTCTGATCCTCCCCCATTGATGCTCTATCTCAAAAATAAACATAAACATTAAAAAAAATTAAAAAAAAATAATTAGCACTAATGAATATAAATGATACTCACAACTCAACCTGTTTACAGAGTCCCCCCATGTCACTCAGGGAAGAACTGAGTTTGGAAATGAGATATATGCTGTGTTCTTGGGCTTGAAGATGACCCAGAGGTTACAGAAAGTGAGGATGATGCAATCAGTTAGCAACTGACAAGGTAAGAAGTTGCCAAATCCAAAGAATTCTGCATTTGCCATTTCAGGCACTATTACAAAGGAGGACACTCTTCTTCACAGACATTTGTCCACAGAGTAACATGTTTATTTCTACATAACCCAGAAACTGAGGCATGCTGATGGTGGAGATTCAGGGAACGTTAAAATCATGAGAGGTATGAGCAAAAGAACAGAGAATATAAAAAAAGATTAAAAGAATTACACTTCCTTAGCTGACTGATACACTGCCTTGTGAGAAAAGGAATAAATTACAGAGCTATTTGGCATTTATATGCCAAACCAAAGAAATGTCCGTAATATAAAGTTTTATTTTTAGACATGCTTGATTATGTATAACACAGCTGAGAACCCCAAAACAAGCTAAGAAGAGCTAAACTGGATGTCTAAAAGTTCCTCTGCAAAGCTCACCTAATTTACAGGATAACCACTGTGCTTGCCTTTTAATCCTACTTACTCTTACATCCAAACAAAGAAGGTAATCTGGGTTCCTAACTCAGACCATGTTTGAAGTAAAAACCTCAGACATGTGAGAGGTTAATAGCAACAACATAAAGACAATGGCAAGAGGTACTATATGATATGAGAGAGACTGAAATCCCCAGAAATCAGATATAAGGTTTTCTGAAAATAATATCCAGGAGCTATTTAGTGCAAGGGAAAGTATCTTCCTGTAACTCAATAAATATACCCGAGAATTTTACAATACAAAAATGGGCTGGACTATAAATGAAAAGATCACTGATAATTGGTATGCTCTGTTTAAGAAATAAAAAGTACAACACAACTTAGAAAAGATACCCGTCTATAGTTACATATGTACAACAAAGTTTGTGTGTTTCAAAAGGCCAGCCTCAGCTATTTGGAAAATTCACTTATAGAACACCTCATTTTCCTGTGGACCCAGGATCTAATGCTTGGTGTTCTGACTTCCCTAAGAAAGTATTACTCCCTCATGGTTAGATGCAGCTCCTGTTTTTGAGGATACTGCAATCCAGGATATTTTACAAGTAGAAGGGCCCTGTGAGCTCAGTGTTCTGAATGTGCAGAGAAAAAAACTCTGCTCTGAGCCTAGAGTAAAGCAGGCACATCCCAAGGTTCCAAAATAACTTAAGAACAGAGGTGGGTAGAACCACGTAAATTAAAGGACCCCTGAATCCAAGCCTCCAGCAGTTTCCATGAAATTAAGTACATTGCACAAAGGACAGTGACAAATTTGGCCTCTGCAAGCTGACTGCCTGCCTGGCTCATCCTTCTGAAGGCATCAGAAGGATCCAAGTCAGGTGGCAAGAAGAACCCGGTGAATTGGGAAGTATAACTAACAAGAGGAAGTTAAACTCATTTCACTTGCTAGATCCTACAGCAAACCTTCACATGATTGCCTTTGCCCTCTTTCTCTAAAACTATGTTTCAAGTTTGCTGCATCCGGGAAAACTGCCAGGCTAGCCTCCTTCTAATTATTTGCCAGCCATATGATATTTGCCTGAAGACTCAAGTCTCAATTTCCTCTTCTGAAAAAAAATGGAGCTACTAAGACCTACTTCCTAGGCCAGCTGTGAAATCCAATGAGATAATATGTGAAGACCCTAGCAGAACATCTGACAAATAATTTTTAAAAAATTAAAATAAGTGCTCAGTTAAAGGCAGGTGTTAGTATGTTGCAACAGCAAATATATCTCTACAACTAAGTTGCTGGGTGCCTCTAGGTGAGTCATTTTAGCACAAATGATATATTTAGTTTTGTTACTTTGGCGCTATTTTGGTCTCACCAACCATGAGCTATTTGGAAACCAGGGCTGGTCTGTGCATATGCCTTTGCATGTGGGTTGAGGTACTCCCCTTTTCTGCCTCTCTTCCCTCACTAGACTGAGGTTTCTTATGAGTATGGTGGGCACAGACCAACTACCGGCAGCTGACTACGGCTAAGCTGATAAATAGTCACTAACACTCTCAGGACTGTTAGAATCACTTACAAGGTAATTTCACATATAGAAATTCATTTGATCCTCCCAATTACCCTGGAAGGTGAGCAGGACACTTACTATTATCCTCATCTTAGAGAAGAGGAGAAAACACAGGCTTGGACAGGTAAAATAACTTGCCTTTCACCTTGAGTGGTGCTGATATAGTTTCAGAATCAGAAGGACCCTTGTCTGGCTCACTGGTTTTCAACAGAGGATACTAATCCTTCCCCCAGATGACCTTTAAAAATATGACTGTGTTACTGGTGGGAGATTCTGCATTGTGTGAATGGAAGTCTCAGTTCTTGGATTCCCTGTCAAAGATTTACATGAGGATCTGCTCTCAAATAAAGATGGACAGAAAGTAGCAAGTGGAAAGCAGTTTATTAAGGACAGTACACTCTCAAAATGGGAGAGCAGGCAGGCCCAGAGGTGGAAACTGCACTGGGGTTAGGGGTATCTTTTCTTGTTATGTTTGCAGAAGTTATGAGTCATAACTAGTGCGGTCTCCAATTG
Organism: Panthera leo; assembly: GCF_018350215.1. Classification (NCBI taxonomy): domain Eukaryota; kingdom Metazoa; phylum Chordata; class Mammalia; order Carnivora; family Felidae; genus Panthera; species Panthera leo. The sequence continues at coordinate 44,477,632 of NC_056684.1, read as the reverse complement.
AGGTTGTTTCCAATCATCTAAGGGACTCCTTCTACTGGTCAGGAGGGGGAGTTTTCAGCCCTACAGGTTATTGTGGAAGTGCCATGGCTGTCTTCCCCTAGCGGGGGTGGAGGGGGAGGGGTGGTGTCAAAACCACAATGTAAATATATTATAATGAAGCTACAGGTTATTCTAGGACACAGGCTGGAAAGGAGAGTGCACGCTCTGCACCTGCTGTTCTTGGTCTGATAGCCCCAGAAATCAAAAAGCCACAAAACCACTGTTTACTGCCACCCTTGCCTCCAGCTCATATCTAGCTAACTGCCTACTCTAAGAACTGCTGCCATGCAGTGTTGATTCAATGAAGACTTTCTAAACACATTTCTCTATGATTTCAGTCTCTACAACTACAGTCTCCTTATAGCAACTTGTGTTAGCTCATTGATAGAGAGCATCTCTTTCACAAAGATCAGCAAACTGGGGTCAAATCTGGCCCACAGATACTTTTCATAAGGTCTGCAAGCTAAGGATTTTAAAGGGCCATGAAAATCAAAACAAACAAACAAACAAGAAAATGCACCAGAGAGGTATGTGGCCCGTGAAACCAAAAATATTCACTATGTGCTTATTAAAGAAAATGTTTGCTCGCCCCTGAATCAGATCGTGGTTCTCTCCTGCTTTGGCAGCCAAGGACCTTAGAGGCCAATCTGTGACCCTTGTCCAGCAAATGAACAGAATTTCATGTAATGTAATTGAGTAATCTCACCCTGACCTCCATTTTGCTCTCAAAGGAAATATGTGATGTGACTCTTTTGTGCTCAAGAAATTAGAACTACCACTGATGACCCTAAAACACAAACCATTAGACTCCTCAGTTCCTTTTTTTACCAAGTAATACTTGTAGCAGACATCCACACTTTACCCAGTGCATCTTTCACATGATTTATGCTCATGGGAGCTTCAAAATGTCCTTTTACTACAGTTTCCTTTTGCTAACTTTTTAACTTATACTAAGAGTTTTATCTTGCATCATAATAACCATTCTTGCAATTTACTGAATTCTTTTGAGAACAAATATTTAAGGGCTCTACATTAAACAACTTCCTTAGAATTGCCCAGGTGACACAGAGCAGGCTTGAACCTAGCCCACCTCATTCCATAGCCAAGGCTTCTCACCACTATCCCTAAAATGTCAGAAGGTTCTAAATGAAAACAATTAAAGACTGAACGCTGTTACTTAGTGACCCTCCCCAGTGGTAGCCCATTCTTCTAGTAGGCCTATCCTGAAGCAGCCATCTGGGCTTCCATGGTATACTTCCATGGTATACTGCCATGGAAGGCACATTCACTACGCAAGCATTCTTGAGTTTTGGATGGTTTGGGATCCAGCTACTCAGCATTCCAAAAGAAGAGAAGTGGGACAAAAAACCTATTATGTGGTTCCTAATTATGTGGAAAGAATCACAAGGCTCTGGAACCAAATAGCTGGATTTGGGTTCTGCCCTCACTACCCACCACCAATATAACCTTGGACCTGTCATGTCCCATCTCTGACTGTTCCCTTGTTTGTAGAAGGGGCTTATACCTAACTTCACATTTTCCTAGAGCTGTCATGAACTGCATAGGCAAGGGAGGGTAAAGAGCACGAGGTAACTTTTGGAAGCCCTGTACCACCGTAAGAGATTGTTACCACAGCAGCAGGTGTCCTGCAATCCGCCAGAGATGCTTTGGAGTTAGAGTAACCATTCTCCCACCACCCCTGCTCAGCTGTTCTAAGAATTTGGACAAGTGGATTTTTTAGGAAAAAGAGAAGTTCTGTATTTCTTTACTTCATCCCCTGAACTACATGTACCTACAGGGGCTGGAGGGACCCCTTACTTACAGAAAGGACAGAAGACAATGCATACATACCACAGGCTTTAAATGACACCCTATACCTCCATGGAGAATCTTTTATTTTTTCTTAATGTTTTGTTTATTTTTGAGAGCCACAGACAGAGTATGAGCTGGGGAAGGCCAGAGAGAGAGAGAGAGAGAGAGAGAGAGAGAGGGAGAGAGAGAGACAGAACCCAAAGTGGGCTCCAGGCTCTGAGCTGTCAGCACAGGACCTGATGCGGAACTCGAACTCATGAAGTGAGAGATCAAAACCTGAGCCAAATTCGGACCCTTAATCGACTGAGCCACCCAGGTACCCCGAGCATCTTTGATTTTAAAGAAACGTGGGAACAGTAACAACAAAAAAACCTTACCCATGCTGCCAATTAGATGAGACAGAGGAATCTGGAATACAAAGTGACACCGACCCCACAATGGCTCCAGGGAATGGCCAGGATAACCTTACACATTATCCACTTCAAATTTCCTTGATTATGTCCTGCATATATTATATGTTCCCACACTGAATAAACATATTATTTGTGTGTTTTATTTTCCCTCCCCAAGCTCAGTAATTAAGCCCCTGTGTATTGCATCTATTCACTTGAGAACATGCCTTTCATTTGACAGATCAAAAGATTAAGCATATATTTTTTCTGTTCTCTCAGACCAGCCATTGCCTCTAAGAAGCATTGACTTCCTTCCTTGAAATTGCTATTGTATTGGGTAGTTTTCACAATGGGACTGAAGAACACCTTTCACCCTCAGGGTTGGCCATAGCACAGGCTGGCCCAAAAGAGATGCGTGAAACCACTGGGGCCACAACTGTTGTCAAACAGAAGAGGCTATTTAGCATCACGTCAGGACTGCCACTCAAGCTAAAGGTAAAGTTCTAGCTACCATCAAGGGCTGCACACGGGCATCTACTGGCTCCATGCCCTCTCGCTTTCCTGGAAGCCCTACTTCTCTCACATGATATCAAATACCCTGCATCCCATATTTAAGATTTGCATAAAATTATATGAATTGAAATGAATTGCAGTTGATGGTTAAACATGTTTCATTTTGTAAAAGCTTAATTAAACCTCTATTAATATCAATTTTATAGCTTTAGATTTTTCATTCAGTTAATTTTCTTCCAGAATTCCAACATTTTATTAAGCTCTTGCAAATTTCAAAGCTTCAGGCTCTGGTTTATGGTTCCAGCAGTTATTAAATGTCTTGTCAATTCTCACTGCTTGAGATCTAAGAGAAGGTTATGAAAGAGACATGGAGGGTATGAGTAGGGCCTGGAGTACATGGAATGGAAAGGCAAAGGACTGAAACTCTCAGTTATGACAGTAAACGCCTCACTTCCTATTCTACCAGGACCAAATTTTCCACCAAGTATTAGGAAAAAGTGAATTTGAAGTTGTTGTATCTTTTACTATAAGAAGTACCTTATAAATCTTCCCAAATTTGGCAACATGATATAATACTACTGTAAGGAACACTATGCTAGCAGCTAAGACATCCAACTAAAGTTCCAGGCCTAGAGATATCTACTAACTATTTTGTAGCACTGTAGAAATGCCTTGTATCTTGGGCCATATAGATTTTCTGATCCTCATTCGTCAATAAAGCAGGCATAATTCCACCTTATCATCCACAGGCATGATAAGCATGAAATGTTACGAAGTAGGTGAAAGGTCTTTTAAAACTTGAAAGTGGTATAAAATGCAAAAGAATATTACTAGGGAGATCATGATGAGTTAGTCATGCCACATTTCACAGGATATGTAATTTTTAAGAGGGTACGTGTACTCCCTAGCTGACTCATTGTTCCTTGTAGAAACATTTCCCCTGCTCTCTTTTTATAAATTTATTTATTTTTAAATTCAAGTCTGATTGACATAGTGTTATATTAGTTTCAGGTGCACAATAATTCAGTAGTTCTATACCTTTCTCAGTACTCATCAAGGTAAGTGTACTCTTAATCCCTTTTATATATTTCAAACATCCCCCCACCTCCTCTCTGGCAACCACTAGTTTTTTCTCTGTATTTAAGAGTCTCTTCTCATGAAAGAGGAGAGATCACAACCAACACTGCTGAAATACAAACAATAAGAGAATATTATGAGCAATTATGCGCCAATAAAATGGGCAATCTGGAAGAAATGGACAAATTCCTAGAAACATATAAACTACCAAAACTAAAACAAGAAGAAATAGAAAATTTGAACAGACCCATAACCAGTAAAGAAATCAAATTAGTAATCAAAAATCTTCCCAAAAACAGGAGTCCATGGCCAGATGGCTTTCCAGGGGAATTCTACCAAACATTTAAGGAAAAGTTAACACCTATTCTCTTGAAGCTGTTTCAAAAAATAGAAATAGAAGGAAAACTTCCAAACTCTTTCTATGAAGCCAGCATTACCTTGATTCCAAAACCAGACGGAGACCCCACTAAAAAGCAGAACTATAGGCCAATTTCCCTGATGAACACGGATGCAAAAATCCTCAACAAGATATTAGCCAAATGGATCCTACAATACATTAAAAAATTATTCACCATGACCAAGTGGGATTTATACCTGGGATGCAGTGCTGGTTCAATACCCGCAAAACAATCAATGTGATTCGTCACATCGATAAAAGAAAGGACGAGAACCACATGATCCTCTCAATAGATGCAGAGAAAGCATTAGACAAAATACAGCATTGTTTCCTGATAAAAACCCTCAAGAAAGGAGGGATAGAAGGATCATACCTCGAGATCATAAAAGCCATATATCAAAGTCCCAATGTTAATATCATCCTCAATGGGGAAAAACTGAGAGCTTTCTCCCTACCGCCAGGAACAAGACAGGGATGTCCACTCTAGCCACTGTTATTCAACACAGTATTGGAAGTCTTAGCCTCAGCAATCAAACAACACAAAGAAATAAAAGACATCCAAATCGGCCAGGAGGAGGTCAAACTTTCACTCTTCGCAGACAACATGGTACTCTATATGGAAAACCAAAAAGATTCCACCAAAAAACTGCTAGAACTGATCCATGAATTCAGCAAAGTTGCAGGATATAAAATCAATGCACAAAAATCGGTTGCATTCTTATATGCAAATAATGAAGCAACACAAAGAGAAATCAAGGAATCCATCCCATTTACAATTGCACCAAAAGCCATAACATACCTAGGAACAAATCTAACAAAAAAGGTTAAAAATCTATACAATGAAAACTACAGAAACTTGTGAAAGAAATTGAAGAAGACACAAAGAAATGGACAAATATTCCATGCTCCTGGATAGGAAGAAGAAATATTGTTAAAATGTCAATACTAGCCAAAGCAATCTACATATTCAATGCAATCCCTATCAAAATAACACCAGCAGGGAGGTTCCGGAAGATGGCGGCGTAGGAGGACACGGGGCTCACAGCGCGTCCTGCCGATCACTTAGATTCCACCTACACCTGCCTAAAGAACCCAGAAAACCGCCAGAGGATTAGCAGAAGGGAGTCTCCGGAGTCAAGCGCAGACTAGAGGCCCACGGAAGAGGGTAGGAAGGGCGGCGAGGCGGTGCGCGCTCCACGGACTGGCGGGAGGGAGCCGGGGCGGAGGGGCGGCTCGCCGGCCAAGCAGAGCCCCCGAGTCTGGCTGGCAAAAGCGGAGGGGCCGGACAGACTGTGTTCCGACAGCAAGTGCGACTTAGCGTCTGGGAGGTCATAAGTTAACAGCTCTGCTCGGAAAGCGGGAAGGCTGGAGGACAAAGGGAGGGAGAGCTGCTGAGCCCCCGGACGGCAGAGCTCAGCTTGGCGGGGAACAAAGGCGCCAGCGCCATCTCCCCCGCCCATCCCCCAGCCAAAATCCCAAAGGGAACCAGTTCCTGCCAGGGAACTTGCTCGCTCCGCGCAAACACCCAACTCTGTGCTTCTGCGGAGCCAAACCTCCGGCAGCGGATCTGACTCCCTCCCGCTGCCACAGGGCTCCTCCTGAAGTGGATCACCTAAGGAGAAGCGAGCTAAGCCTGCCCCTCCAGCCCCCGTGCACCTTGCCTACCCACCCCAGCTAATACGCCAGATCCCCAGCAACACAAGCCTGGCAGTGTGCAAGTAGCCCAGACGGGACACGCCACCCCACAGTGAATCCCGCCCCTAGGAGAGGGGAAGAGAAGGCACACACCAGTCTGACTGTGGCCCTAGCGGTGGGCTGGGGGCAGACATCGGGTTGGACTGCGGCCCCGCCCACTAACTCCAGTTATACACCACAGCACAGGGGAAGTGCCCTGCAGGTCCTCACCACGCCAGGGACTCTCCAAAATGACCAAACGGAAGAATTCCCCTCAGAAGAATCTCCAGGAAATAACAACAGCTAATGAACTGATCAAAAAGGATTTAAATAATATAACAGAAAGTGAATTTAGAATAATAGTCATAAAATTAATCGCTGGGCTTGAAAACAGTATACAGGACAGCAGAGAATCTCTTGCCACAAAGATCGAGGGACTAAGGAACAGTCACGAGGAGCTGAAAAACGCTTTAAACGAAATGCAAAACAAAATGGAAACCACGATGGCTCAGCTTGAAGAGGCAGAGGAGAGAATAGGTGAATAGAAGATAAAGTTATGGAGAAAGAGGAAGCTGAAAGAAAGAGAGATAAAAAAATCCAGGAGTATGAGGGGAAAATTAGAGAACTAAGTGATACACTAAAAAAAAATAATATACGCATAATTGGTATCCCAGAGGAGGAAGAGAGAGGGAAAGGTGCTGAAGGGGTACTTGAACAAATTATAGCTGAGAACTTCCCTGAACTGGGGAAGGAAAAAGGCATTGAAATCCAAGAGGCACAGAGAACTCCCTTCAGACGTAACTTGAATCGATCTTCTGCACGACATATCATAGTGAAACTGGCAAAATACAAGGATAAAGAGAAAATTCTGAAAGCAGCAAGGGATAAACGTGCCCTCACATATAAAGGGAGACCTATAAGACTCGTGACTGATCTCTCCTTTGAAACTTGGCAGGCCAGAAAGGCTTGGCACGATATCTACAGTGTGCTAAACAGAAAAAATATGCAGCCGAGAATCCTTTATCCAGCAAGTCTGTCATTTAGAATAGAAGGAGAGATAAAGGTCTTCCCAAACAAACAAAAACTGAAGGAATTCATCACCACTAAACCAGCCCTACAAGAGATCCTAAGGGGGATCCTGTGAGACAAAGTACCAGAGACATCACTACAAGCATAAAACATACAGACATCACAATGACTCTAAACCCATATCTTTCTATAATAACACTGAATGTAAATGGATTAAATGTGCCAACTAAAAGACATAGGGTATCAGAATGGATAAAAAAACAAGACCCATCTATTTGCTGTCTACAAGAGACTCATTTTAGATCTGAGGACACCTTTAGATTGAGAGTGAGGGGATGGAGAACTATTTATCATGCTCCTGGAAGCCAAAAGAAAGCTGGAGTAGCCATACTTATATCAGACAAACTAGACTTTAAATTAAAGGCTGTAACAAGAGATGAAGAAGGGCATTATATAATAATCACAGGGTCTATCCAACAGGAAGAGCTAACTATTATAAATGTCTATGCGCCAAATACCCGAGCCCCCAGATATATAAAACAATTACTCATAAACATAAGCAACCTTATTGACAAGAATGTGGTCATTGCAGGGGACTTTAACACCCCACTTACAACAATGGATAGATCATCTAGACACACAGTCAATAAAGAAACAAGGGCCCTGAATGATACATTGGATCAGATGGACTTGACAGATATATTTAGAACTCTGCATCCCAAAGCAACAGAATATACTTTCTTCTCGAGTGCACATGGAACATTCTCCAAGATAGATCATATACTGGGTCACAAAACAGCCCTTCATAAGTTTACAAGAATTGAAATTATACCATGCATACTTTCAGACCACAATGCTATGAAGCTTGAAATCAACCACAGGAAAAAGTCTGGAAAACCTCCAAAAGCATGGAGGTTAAAGAACACCCTACTAACGAATGAGTGGGTCAACCAGGCAATTAGAGAAGAAATTAAAATATATATGGAAACAAACGAAAATGAAAATACAACAATCCAAACGCTTTGGGATGCAGCGAAGGCAGTCCTGAGAGGAAAATACATTGCAATCCAGGCCTATCTCAAGAAACAAGAAAAATCCCAAATACAAAATCTAACAGCACACCTAAAGGAAATAGAAGCAGAACAGCAAAGGCAGCCTAAACCCAGCAGAAGAAGAGAAATAATAAAGATCAGAGCAGAAATAAACAATATAGAATCTAAAAAAACTGTAGAGCAGATCAACGAAACCAAGAGTTGGTTTTTGAAAAAATAAACAAAATTGACAAACCTCTAGCCAGGCTTCTCAAAAAGAAAAGGGAGATGACCCAAATAGATAAAATCATGAATGAAAATGGAATGATTACAACCAATCCCTCAGAGATACAAACAATTATCAGGGAATACTATGAAAAATTATATGCCAGCAAAGTGGACAACCTGGAAGAAATGGACAAATTTCTACACACCCACACTCTTCCAAAACTAAATCAGGAGGAAATAGAAAGCTTGAACAGACCCATAACCAGCGAAGAAATTGAATCGGTTATCAAAAATCTCCCAACAAATAAGAGTCCAGGACCAGATGGCTTCCCAGGGGAGTTCTACCAGACATTTAAAGCAGAGATAATACCTATCCTTCTCAAGCTATTCCAAGAAATAGAAAGGGAAGGAAAACTTCCAGACTCATTCTATGAAGCCAGTATTACTTTGATTCCTAAACCAGACAGAGACCCAGCAAAAAAAGAGAACTACAGGCCAATATCCCTGATGAATATGGATGCAAAAATTCTTAATAAGATACTAGCAAATCGAATTCAACAGCATATAAAAAGAATTATTCACCATGATCAAGTGGGATTCATTCCTGGGATGCAGGGCTGGTTCAACATTCGCAAATCGATCAACGTGATACATCACATTAACAAAAAAAAAGAGAAGAACCATATGATCCTGTCAATCGATGCAGAAAAGGCCTTTGACAAAATCCAGCACCGTTTCTTAATAAAAACCCTTGAGAAAGTCGGGATAGAAGGAACATACTTAAAGATCATAAAGGCCATTTATGAAAAGCCCACAGCTAACATCATCCTCAACGGGGAAAAACTGAGAGCTTTTTCCCTGAGATCAGGAACACGACAGGGATGCCCACTGTCACCGCTGTTGTTTAATATAGTGCTGGAAGTTCTAGCATCAGCAATCAGACAACAAAAGGAAATCAAAGGCATCAAAATTGGCAAAGATGAAGTCAAGCTTTCGCTTTTTGCAGATGACATGATATTATACATGGAAAATCTGATAGACTCCACCAAAAGTCTGCTAGAACTGATACATGAATTCAGCAAAGTTGCAGGATACAAAATCAATGTGCAGAAATCAGTTGCATTCTTATACACTAACAATGAAGCAACAGAAAGACAAATGAAGAAACTGATCCCATTCACAATTGCACCAAGAAGCATAAAATACCTAGGAATAAATCTAACCAAAGATGTAAAAGATCTGTATGCTGAAAACTATAGAAAGCTTATGCAGGTAATTGAAGAAGATATAAAGAAATGGAAAGACATTCCCTGCTCATGGATTGGAAGAATAAATATTGTCAAAATGTCAATACTACCCAAAGCTATCTACACATTCAATGCAATCCCAATCAAAATTGCACCAGCATTCTTCTCGAAACTAGAACAAGCAATCCTAAAATTCATATGGAACCACAAAAGGCCCCAAATAGCCAAAGTAATTTTGAAGAAGAAGACCAAAGCAGGAGGCATCACAATCCCAGACTTTAGCCTCTACTACAAAGCTGTCATCATCAAGACAGCATGGTATTGGCATAAAAACAGACACATAGACCAATGGAATAGAATAGAAACCCCAGAACTAGACCCACAAACGTATGGCCAACTCATCCTTGACAAAGCAGGAAAGAACATCCAATGGAAAAAAGACAGTCTCTTTAACAAATGGTGCTGGGAGAACTGGACAGCAACATGCAGAAGGTTGAAACTAGACCACTTTCTCACACCATTCACAAAAATAAACTCAAAATGGATAAAGGACCTGAATGTGAGACAGGAAACCATCAAAACCTTAGAGGAGAAAGCAGGAAAAGACCTCTCTGACCTCAGCCGTAGCAATCTCTTACTCGGCACATCCCCAAAGGCAAGGGAATTAAAAGCAAAAGTGAATTACTGGGACCTTATGAAGATAAAAAGCTTCTGCACAGCAAAGGAAACAACCAACAAAACTAAAAGGCAACCAACGGAATGGGAAAAGATATTTGCAAATGACACATCGGACAAAGGGCTAGTATCCAAAATCTATAAAGAGCTCATCAAACTCCACACCCGAAAAACAAATAACCCAGTGAAGAAATGGGCAGAAAACATGAATAGACACTTCTCTAAAGAAGACATCCAGATGGCCAACAGGCACATGAAAAGATGTTCAACGTCGCTCCTTATCAGGGAAATACAAATCAAAACCACACTCAGATACCACCTCACGCCAGTCAGAGTGGCCAAAATGAAGAAATCAGGAGACTATAGATGCTGGAGAGGATGTGGAGAAACAGGAACCCTCTTGCACTGTTGGTGGGAATGCAAATTGGTGCAGCCGCTCTGGAAAGCAGTGTGGAGGTTCCTCAGAAAATTAAAAATAGACCTACCCTATGACCCAGCAATAGCACTGCTAGGAATTTATCCAAGGGATACAGGAGTACTGATGCATAGGGGCACCTGTACCCCAATGTTTATAGCGGCACTCTCAACAATAGCCAAATTATGGAAAGAGCCTAAATGTCCATCAACTGATGAATGGATAAAGAAATTGTGGTTTATATACACAATGGAATACTACGTGGCAATGAGAAAAAATGAAATATGGCCTTTTGTAGCAACATGGATGGAACTGGAGAGTGTGATGCTAAGTGAAATAAGCCATACAGAGAAAGACAGATACCATATGGTTTCACTCTTATGTGGATCCTGAGAAACGTAACAGAAACCCATGGGGGAGGGGAAGGAAAAAAAAAAAAAAAAAAAAAAAAAGAGGTTAGAGTGGGAGAGAGCCAAAGCATAAGAGACTGTTAAAAACTGAGAACAAACTGAGGGTTGATGGGGGGTGGGAGGGAGGGCAGGGTGGGTGATGGGTATTGAGGAGGGCACCTTTTGGGATGAGCACTGGGTATTGTATGGAAACCAATTTGACAGTAAATTTCATATATTAAAAAAAAAATAATAAAATAAAAAAATAAAGGACACTACTTAGAAAAAAAAAAATAATAAATAACACCAGCATTCTTCACAGAGCTAGAATGAACAATTCTAAAATTTTTATGGAACCAGAAAAGACCGTGTATAGCCAAAGCAATTTTGAAAAAGAAAACCAAAGCAGGAGGCATCATAATCCCGGACTTCAAGCTGTATTACAAAGCTGTAATCATCAGGGTGCCTAAGATGGCTCAGTCGGTTGGGCGTCTGACTTCAGCTCAGGTCATGATCTCACAGTCCGTGAGTTCGAGCCCTGCGTCGGGCTCTGTGTTGACAGCTCAGAGCCTGGAGCCTGCTTCGGATTCTGTGTCTCCCTCTCTCTGCTCCTCCCCTGCTCATGCTCTGTCTCTCTCTGTCTCAAAAATAAATAAAACATTAAAAAAAAATTTTTTTAATGCAAAGCTGTAATCATCAAGACAGTATAGTACGGACACAAAAACACTCAGATCAATGGAACAGAATAGAGAACCCAGAAATGGACTCACAAATGTATGGCCAACTAATCTTTGACAAAGCAGGAAAGAATATCCGATGGAATAAAGACAGTCTCTTCAGCAAGTGGTGCTGGGAAAACTGGACAGCAACATGCAGAAAAATGAACCTAGACTACTTTCTTACACCATACACAAAAATAAACTCAAAATAGATGAAAGACCTTATGTAAGACAGGAAGCCATCAAAATCCTCGAAGAGAAAGCAGGCAAAAACCTCTCTGACCTCAGCCGCAGCACTTACTCAACACGTCTCTGGAGGCAAGTGAAACAAAAGCAAAAATGAACTATTGGGACCTCATCAAGATAAAAAGCTTCTGCACAGTGAAGGACACAATCAACAAAACTAAAAGGCAACTGACGGAATGAGAGAAAGTATTTGCAAATGACATATCAGATAAAGGGTTAGTATCCAAAATCTATAAAGAACTTCTTAAGCTCAACACCCAAAAAACAAATAATCCAGTGAAGAAATGGGCAAAAGATATGAATAGACACTTCTCCAAAGAAGACATCCAGATGGCCAACCGACACATGAAAAAATGCTCAACATCAATCCTCATCAGGGAAATACAAATCAAAACCACAATGAGATACCACCTCACACCTGTCAAGATGGCTAACATTAACAACTCAGGCTGTGGGCGAGGATACAGAGAAAGAGGATTTCTTTTGCACTGCTGATGGGAATGCAAAGTGGTGCAGCCACTCTGGAAAACAGTGTAGAGGTTCCTCAAAAAATTAAAAATAGAATTACCCTACGACCCAGCAATTGCACTACTAGGCATTTATCCACGGGATACAGGTCTGCTGTTTTGAAGGGACACATGCACCCCCATGTTTATAGCAGCACTACCAACAATAGCCAAGGTATGGCAAGAGCCCAAATGTCCATCGATGGATGAATGGATAAAGAAAATGTGGTATATATATATATATATATATATATATATATATACGTATATATATATACATATATATATATATATATACACGTATACGTATATATATATACATATATATATATATATACACGTATACGTGTATATATATATATATATGTATATATATATATATATACGTATACGTGTATATATATACACACACACACACACACACACACACACACACAATGCAGTATTACTGGGCAATCAAACAGAATGAAATCTTGCCATTTGCAACTATGTGTATGGAACTGAAGGGTATTATGTTAAGTGAAATTAGTCAGTCAGAGAAAGGCAAAAATAATATGCCTTCACTCATATGAGAACTTTAAGATACAAAACAGATGACCGTAAGGGAAGGTAAGCAAGAAGAATGTAAAAACAAGGAGGGAGACAAAACATAAAAGACTCTTAAATATGGAGAACAAACAGTGGGTTACTGGAGGTTTGTGGGAGGGGGGATCAGCTAAATGGGTAAGGGGCATTAAGGAATCTACTCCTGAAATCATTGTTGCACTATGCTAAGTTGAATGTAAATTTTAAAAATAAATTAAATTTAAAAAACTTCTTTATAAAAAAAATAGTCTTCCTTCTTTGTTAGTTTATTTCGTTAAATTCCTTTTTTTTTTATTTTTTAATATATGAAATTTACTGTCAAATTGGTTTCCATACAACACCCAGTGCTCATCCCAAAAGGTGTCCTCCTCAATACCCATCACCCACCCTGCCCTCCCTCCCACCCCCCATCAACCCTCAGTTTGTTCTCAGTTTTTAACAGTCTCTTATGCTTTGGCTCTCTCCCACTCTAACCTCTTTTTTTTTTTTTTCCTTCCCCTCCCCCATGGGTTTCTGTTACGTTTCTCAGGATCCACATAAGAGTGAAACCATATGGTATCTGTCTTTCTCTGTATGGCTTATTTCACTTAGCATCACACTCTCCAGTTCCATCCACGTTGCTACAAAAGGCCATATTTCATTTTTTCTCATTGCCACGTAGTATTCCATTGTGTATATAAACCACAATTTCTTTATCCATTCATCAGTTGATGGACATTTAGGCTCTTTCCATAATTTGGCTATTGTTGAGAGTGCTGCTATAAACATTGGGGTACAAATTCCACATATGAGTGAAATCATACGGCATTTGTCTTTTCTGACTTATTTCACTTAGCATTCTATTCTATTCTATGTATATCTTCTTTATCCATTCATCTATAGATAGACACTTGGGTTGCTTCCATATCTTGGCTATTGTAAATAATGTGCAATGAACATAGGGGTTTATATATCTTTTCAAATTAGTGTTTTCATTTTTTTGGATAAATGCCCAGTAGTGGAATTTGCTGGATCATATGGTATTTTAGTTTTTAATTTTTATTTTTAATTTTTTTAACATTTATTTATTTTTGAGACAGAGAGAGACAGAGCATGAACAGGGGAGGGTCAGAGAGAGAGGGAGACACAGAATCTGAAACAGGCTACAGGCTCCAGGCTCCAGACTGTCAGCACAGAGCCCGACACAGGGCTCGAACCCACGGACCACGAGATCATGACCCAAGCCGAAGTTGGACGCCCAACTGACTGAGCCACCCAGGTGCCCCTTTATTTTTAATTTTTGAAGAAACTCCATACTGTTTTCCACAGTGGCTGCACCAAAATGCATTCTCACCAACAGTGCAGAAGTGTTTCCTTTTCTCCACATCCTAACACTTGTTATTTGTTGTGTTATTTTAGCCATTCTGACAGTAAAGTGATATATCATTGCAGTGTGATGTTGAGCATCTTTTCTGATGATGATGAGTGATGTTGAACATCTTTTCATGTGTCTATCATGAATAGATGTTGTACTTTGTCGAATGCATTTTTTGCGGCTAATAAGATTATCATACTTTTTTTTTATCCTTACTCTTATTAATGTTATGTATTGCATTGATTGATTTGCAAATATCGAACCACCCTTACATCCCAGGAATAAATCTCACTTGATCATGATGGAATGATCTTTTTCACTGTATTGTTGGATTCAGTTTGCTAACATTTTGTTGAGGGTTTTTGCATCTATGTCCATCAGAGATACTGGCCTGTAGTTTTCTTTTTTTTTAGTAGTGTCTTTATCTGGTTTTGGTATCAGGGTAAGGCTGATAGAACAAATTTGGTAGCTTTCTTTCTTCCTCTGTTTTTTTATGAATAGTTTGAGAAGAACAGGTATTAATGCTTTTTTAAATGTTTGCTAGAATTCACCTGTGATGCCATTTGGACCCAGACTTTTGCTTGTTGGGGGTTTTTGATTAGTGATTCAATTTCATTTCTAGTAATCAGTCTGTTCAAATATTCTATTTTTCCTGATTTAGTTTTGTAAGGTTATAAATTTTTTAAAATGTATACATTTTTTCCAAGCTGTCCAACTTGCAGATATATCACTTTTCATAATATTCTCTTACAATCCTTTGTATTTCTAGAGTGTCAGTTATTATTTCTCCTCCTTCATTTCCATTCTTTTTAATCCAAGTCCTCTCTCTTCTTTTTAAAATTATCTGGTGAAAGATTTACCAATTTTCTTTATGTTTTCAAAACCAGCTCCTGGTTTCATTCATCTGTCCTATTATTTTTTTAATCTCTGTTTCCTTTATTTCTGCTCCAATCTTTACAATTTCCTTCCTTCTACTGGCTTTGGGCTTTGTTGTTCTTCCTTTTCTAGAGCCTGTGGGTGTAAAGTTAGATTGTTTGAGATTTTTCTTGCTTCTTCAGTTAGGTCTGTATTGCTATAATCTTCCTTCTAACAGTTTTTGTTAATCCCAAAGACTGTGGACCATTAGGTTTTCATTTTAATTTGTCTCTGTGTATTTTTATTTCCTCTTTGATTTCCTGAGTGACCCACTGTTTATTAATTTTATTTTTTTATTAAACACTGTATTTTAGTGTATACCATATAATTTTACAATATGTAAGCAAATTTTTATTTTTGCCATTTTATGTAATTCATCCTGTTTTTAAAGAAATCCATGTTGGGTGCATAAATATTTACAATTTTTATATCCTCTTGTTGGACTGTTCCCTTTACCATTACATACTGTCCATCTTTGTCTCTTGTTACAATCTTTATTTTAGAGTCTATTTTGTCCAATGTAAGTATTGCTACCCCAGCTCTCTTTTTGCTTCAACTTGCATGGTATATGTTTTTCCATCCTTTTACTTCCAGTCTGTCTTTAGTCTGAATGTGTCTCTTGTAGGCAGCATATAGATGAGTCTTGTGTTTTTATCCATTCAGTTATCCTATGTCTTTTGACTGGGACATTAGTCCATTTACACACAAAGTAATTACTGATAGGTATGTACTTATTGCCATTTTGTTACTTTTTTATGGTTGCTTTTGTAGTTCCTCTCTGTCCCTTTCTTTTCCTCCTCTCTTCCCATGTGGTTTGTATCTTTCTTTAGTGATATGCTTACATTCCTTTCTCTTTATTTTTTGCATATCTATTAGAGATTTTTAACTTGTGGTTACCATTAGGTTCATATATAACAACTTATGCGTATAGCAATCTATATTAACTTGACGGTTACTTAAATTTGAACCCATTCTAAAAGCACTAAATTTTTACTTCACTCCCTGCCTCCATGTGTTAGGTATATATGATGTCTTAATTTACATCCTTTTATCTCATGAATCCTTGCCTAATTTTTATAGATTATATTTAATTTTACTGCTTTTGTGCTTCTTTCTTTTCTTACTCCTGCTTATGGTCTTTCCTTCCACTCAAAGAGCTCTCTTTAACATTTCCTTTAAGGTTCATTTAGTGGTGATCGACTCCTTTAACTTTCATCTGGGAAACTCTTTATCTCTCCTATTCTGAATGGTAGCCTTGTTGGATACAATATTCTTGGTTGCAAGTTTTTTCCTTCCAGTTCTTTGAATGTATCATGCCACTCCTTTCTGGCCTGGAAAGTTTGTGCTGAAAAACCAGCTAAGAGCCTTATGGAATTTCCTTTGTAACTGTTTTCTTTTCTCTTGCTGCTTTTAAAATTCCCTATCACTAATTTTTGCCCTTTTAATTACTATGTGTCTTAGAATGGCCCTCCTTGGGTTGGTTTTGTCAGGAACTCTCTGTGCCTCCTGGATCTGGATTTCTGTTTTCTTCCCCAGATTTGATAAGTTTTCAGCTATTATTTCTTCAAATAAATATTCTTCTTCCTTTTCTCTCTCTTCTCCTTCAGGGATCCCTGTAATGCAAATGTTATTATGCTTATGGTATCATTGAGTCCCCTTAACCTGTTGTCTTTTTTTATTATTCCTTTTTTCTTTTTGGTGTTCAGTTTGGTGGGTTTCCATTACCCTGTCTTCCAAGTCAGTGATCCATTTTTCTGCCTCCTCTGATCTGATTCCCTCAAATGTGTTTTTAATTTCCACTATTAAGTTCTTCATCTCTTGTTGGTTCTTTTTTATATTTTCTGTCTCTTTGTTGAAGGTCTCACTGAGATTCTCCACTCTTTTCTCAAGTCCAGTTAGCATCTTTATGACCATTACTTCCAATTCTTTATCAGGCATACTGCTTATATATGTTTCATTTAGCTCTCTTGCTGCGGTTCTGTCCTAGTCTTTCATTTGGGACATATTCCCCTGTCTCCTCATTTTGTTTAACTCTCTGTTCTTTTCTATATATTAGGAAAGTTGGCTACAACTCCTTATCTTGAAAGTAGCAGCCTTATGAAGAAGAGGTCCTGTGGTGCCCTGTAGCACAATGTCCCCTGTTCATGAGAACCAGGTGCTTCAGAAATGTCTCCTATATGAGCTGCATGTACCCTACTGCTGTGGCTGAGCCACATTTACCTTCAGTTCAGTTTGCTGCAGTGGTCCACTTTGCCTGCTGTGGGTAGCGTTTGGTCTCTATGTTGTTAAAGTGCCAGTCTGGAGCTGCTGTGGGCTTGGAGTTGGGCAGTGTCAGCAGTCAAACCAGATGCCTGCCCTCAGTCTGTCTGCAGAGGCTCTAAATGCACTGACTGACAGGGCACTCTCCACACTGCCAATTTATAGGGTTCAGCAGCTAGGGCTACAGATAAATGGGTGTGTGTGGTTATCTTCCCCTCTCCACAGGGCAGGAGTCACTTTGGAGTGGCGCCAGCCACTGCTGAGGCTGCTTATAGAATGACATGTGACAGGAGCCACTCAGAAGGGATGCCTGCTGAAGAGGGCAGGTTGGATGGGACCGATCTGCAGAACGTGAGGACGGGGCATGTGGTGTTAGCAAGGTAGGTGGAGAATGTTCACTGATTCCCACAAGTGTCCTGCTATCTAGGGTAGGCTAGGATAGGGGAGTGTGGAGAAAATGGCACCCACAGGCCCTTGTGTCCTTGGAGAATTCTCCTAAAGATCCCTGTTCCTCCAACACACATTCTGAGATTAGTAAATAAATCTCATTCATGTACACTCCAGGCATTTTCAAACTGCTCCTTCTATGCTGTATCTTGGTGGAGTTACTTGTCATGCTAGCTGTTTGAGTGCAGGGACTCGGTTTCCTATCACCCTCCAGCTCTCCCAGAGCTAAGCCTGTTGATTTTTAAAATACCCGGAGTTAAGCCCCACTGATTGTAAAAAAAAAAAAAAAAAAAAAAAAAAAAATCACAGTTAAGCACTACTGGTTTTCAAAGCCAAATATTATGGGGATTCACCTTCTCACCATAGGTCCCCTGTGTATGCTAGTGAGGGGTCTGCTCCTCTCCCTTCCTGGTGAGTATGGTGTCCTTCCAATTTGTGATTAGTTTCCCAGGACCTTGGTCCCTGGCTGATGGCATCTCCACCCATTCTATCCTTTTTGATGTGGCCTCCTCTCTATGATTAACTGTAGAAAGTCTGTTCTGCCAGTCTTTGGGTCATTTTCTGAGTTGGATATGCTGATCTGGCTGTTACCTAGATGTGCCGCTGGAATGAGGTGGACTTAAGATTCTCATACACTGCCATTTTCCCAGAAGTCCTCCCCTGCTCTTTTTTGGTACTAATAAGCATAAGAAATCTTCAGAAGAGAGAGGGAAAAGTAACCATTATGAAATACAAAACATACTGTTCTCCATAACAAAGGCCTGCCCTCAAGAAAAATTACTTTACCAGACAACTTGAGCCCCCTCTATCCTTTCTGTTTCACACCAGGGGAGGAAATACAAAGCTAAAAAACAATTCTGAAAGGAATCAGGCGCAAAACCCCTCAAATTTAATCATAAGGTTATAGACTGCTTCCCCTCCCCAATACTGACCATCCCATCAAAAAGGCTCTAGTACGACAGTGGATTACAACCTGCACATATATGTGATGCAGCACATTGACAAAATGAAGGACAAAAATCATATGATCATTCAATAGATAGAGAAAAGCATGACCAATTTCAACATCCATTCATGACAAAAAGTCTCAACAAATTAGGTATAAAGGGAATGTACCTTAATATAATACAGGCCATATATGACATGCCCACAGGTAACATCCTACTCAATGATGAAAAGGTGAAAACTTTTCCTGTAAGATCAGGAACAAGACAAGGATGTCCACCCTCACCACTTTTATTCAACCTAGTATTGGAAATCCCCACCAGAACAATTCTATAAGAAAAAGGAAGAAAAAAGAAAAAAAGAAAAGGCATCCAAGTCAGAAAGGAAATAATAAAACAGTCTCAATTTGCAGATGATATGTTTACATATATAGAAAACCCTAAAGATGCCACTAAAAAACTGCTAGAATAAATGAATTCAGTAAAGTTGCAGGACACAAAATCAATATAAATCAGTTGCATTTCTACACTAACAGTATCCTATTAGAGAAAATAAGAAAACAACCCCATGTACAATTGCATCAAAAAGAATAAATTAAAATACTTAGAAATAAATTTAACCATGGAGGGGAAAGATCTGTACACTGAAAAGTATATGACATTGATGAAAGAAATTGAAGACAAAAACAAATGGAAAGATATTCCATGCTCATGGATCATGATTATTTAACAATAGTTAATATTGTTAAAATGCCCACACTACTCAAAGCAATCTATAGATTGAATGCAATCTCTAACAAAATTCCAATGGGGTATTTTTCACAGAAATAAAATAAGCAATCCTAAAATTTGTGTGGAACCAAAAAAAAAAAAAAAAAATCCGAAGAGTCAAAGCAATCTTGGAGAAAAAGAACAAAGCTGGAGGCCATAAAAAGGAATAAAACACTGATAACATGCATATACATACATACATGCACAACCTCCAATCACTATACTAACTGGAATCAGTGAGATGCAAAGAACTACATAATATATGATTCCATGTATTTAAAAATTCCAGAAAAGAAAAACCTCAGAACCAGAAAGCAGATCAGTGGTTGCCTAGTGCTGAAGGTGAGAGGGGTAAAATTGAGGACTGGTTGCAAATGGGCACAAGGGTACTTTCTGGGGTAATGAAAATGTTCTAAACCTGGATTGTGGTGGTAACTGCGTAACTGTTTAAATTCACTATAATCACTGAACTGCACACTTAAACAGGTGAATTTTATGTATATAAGTTATACCCCCCCCCCCCGCCAATAAAGCTGTTTAGAAATGTTTGAAGAGTTTTCTGGTGGAAAAAAGAATATAATCCTTCCATGCTTTTCAAATAGAATGAAATTTCAGAGACAATAATTCTAGGGAGTTAGAATTTTAGCCAATATGAGGAAGTACATACACTGATAATCAGAGTTATCCAATAAGAATACTCTGGATTTCTAAAGCAAGCACAATGGTACTGTTGGTTGGACAACCCAACAGACATTCCTGATATCTTCTTCTTTATCTATGTAACTAATGTAGGGTTTGCAAAATGACCTGCTGGATACTCTGTTATTTACAGTTAAATGAATCCCAATGGATAAACCTACCTTTCAAAAGAAGGAGTCCTAAAATGGTGAAAAAGTTTCTGCCAGAGAAGGTGTGAAACACTCCTATTGGAAAGAGAGAACAATATAATTTGTTGGTTAAATTAAAAAAAATAATCACAGTTTTTGGAAAATATGTGCATTATGTATGTTCTTTGAATTAAATAAAATAAGTGATCACTGTGGGTGTATATATACAATATATACATTTCACAAAGCAGGGAATACTCTTTGCTTTATGCCATTTCAGCTTACACACACACACACACACACACACACACACACACACACACACCTTTTGTTCCCTGGAGAACCATGAAAAAATCAAAGTAGGAGATTACTTTTACTAGAAGATAAGAAGTACACAAAAGTGTTAATATTTGGTCTCTGCCCTCAAGGTACTGGAAAGATAATCTGTGCAGAGGCAGGTAAACACACCTAAAGTAATTAGCAGGTATTAGACACTGTTCAATTAAACCATAAATTGTAGCATATAAATACAGTTAAATCCTGTAGAAGCCAACCCATTGCTGGCTTTACAAAACACCGTGATTAAAAAAATCCTGCCTGATGGAGAAAACAAGCAAGTGACTGAGTGTCAACACCCAAAACACAGTTATTTTGGTAGATGTTAAGTAGTCCTCTGAAGGCTACTGACACCAACATGCTATTAGATTAATACTCATCAGATGATTTCATTTGAACAAGAGAAGTTAGTGCTTTAGAAAGAAGACATTTAAAACAGGCTCCCCAAGATCATTTCTAGATGTGTAAATTCCATAGTGGATTATTTCTTAAATTTCACTCTTCTCTGGTGTCTTTATGTGAGATATTAAGGAGGAAGATTTGAGAGATAAACACAATTTAAGTACTGCTATAATGACAGTATCACAATTGGATTTTTTTTCCTTTACGTTTTTCTATCTGCAGTCTTCCCTTCCGTTACTCTGGAATTTTTTAGAATGGCATAATCACAAAGACCTGTGTTATCCAATACTGTATGGAAAAGCTCCAAGCTAAGGAAATTTTTGAAGTACTATAAGCAGGATTAAAGCCCTTTAACATATGCATGGGTATAGTTAACAAATGATCTACTCTATGACAATACCAAGTGATAGAAAGCTTGTAAAGCAACTACAATTTTCCTATAGATCTGTGTGATATGAGTGCTTTATGCATGATCCTTTACTAAAAGGTTTTATCTTTTTTTAAAAAACAAACAAAAACCAAAAAAAAAAAAAGATCTACTATAAATATTTTCTCATTTGAAGTGGACATTAGTAATCAATAAGTGTAATTTGAGTTGGTTTCCTAGGAGTTCTGTGTCACCCACTCTCTAATCCTCTCCCTACCCATTAATGAATTTGATTTCAAGATGTTTGAAGAGACAGTAGGTACATGGACTCCAGGAGTTAATTTGTTCTCTTGCAAAGTCGGCTTTTGGGATTGACTGTAAGCTTTGTTCCTTTAACACCATGTTCACACAACTGAGAGCTGATAGGACTCATACTCCAAGTAATAAATGAGTTGCTGAGAGTTCATGTACAGCAAACCTTTATCATGGCAGATTTGGCATCTAAATTTGAAGACAACTCTTACCTTACTGATAGAGAATGCTTTTAAGGTGGAACCCCCTAGAAATGGAGTAAAAACAGGCCAAGTAAAATGCTTCTCTTTGTTCACGAATAATCATCCACGTACTAGCTATTTGACATAAAAAATAATAAAAATTCATCTCCATTGTCTTCTTTGTTCAACTTCTAATTAGCACACACTGTCTGACCTCACTATTCCCCATACCCAAATCTAACTTTTTAGCAAACAAATATTTGGTGCCCTTTGCAAAGGAACACTGCCCAAATGCCTGGAGGTACTTAAAGAACTAAAGCTAGAGGCACTATCAATAGATTTTTTTTTTTTTTTTACTGTAGAGCAAATATACTGCATGCACTATTAAATAGTGTTTAAAACCTGATACTTTCTCTGATTCACTTCTTAAAGTTGTTCTCTTTTTAAACTGCTCAGCTTGATTTTCAACCTAACAGAGCTCTGTTTTACATTCACCTTTTAAGGTATTTCTTCAAAAGCTGTTTTATTGCCATTATTGCTTTAAACTGGTTTTATTTATTTAAAGAAAAAATTTTAATGTTTATTTTTGAGAGACAGAGAGTGCAGGGGAGGGGCAGAGAGAGAGACACACACAGACTCTGAAGCAGGCTCCCGGCACAGAGCCCAACATGGGGCTCGAACTCATGAACCGCGAGATCAAGTTGAGCTCAGATCAACTGAGCCTAAGTTGGACAGTTAACCAACCAAGCTACCAAGGTGCCCCAAACTGGTTTTATAATTATGTTATACATTCCTTCCACAATGAACTTTCTTGCCTTCAAAACATGTATATCAGAATTTAAATGTTGGTCACCATGGCATTTATAGATTTACTTGCCTCTACTACTGAACATCAACTCAGATAACACTTTACATATATTTCACGCACAGAGAAATAGCATAACAACGTCAGTGAATGGCACTAATATCCTAAAATCAAAATGACCCAAGAAATGAAGAGAGGTTTTTGGTTCTGTTTGCTTGTTTATTTTGCTTTATGTTAGAACCACAAATTTAACTTAATGATTTGGAAGTGGAGAGAAAATATAGCTTCTTTATTTCATCTATAGCTGGTATTTTATAAGCTCCCATCCACTACTTAGTGAGGAAAAAAACAGCTAAATGTGTAACTGAGTTCAAAGCTAAGTCTGATGCGATTGTTTATTCAGCCTTTTTAGAAAATGTTCAATCTGTCAGCCATTCCTTCTTGCTATTTCTCTAAGACACAATCTGGCTGTCTGGAGAGAGTGCTGTCATACACATCCTCATGAACTTGAGAGAAAGAGACCCCTTGGGCATGTGCTGGCTGGCACTCTGGCTCTCCAGGATAAATAATGTCCCCCTGTTGGGTGTCCTGCCAGCCTCAATGCTGGAATTTGCAGTTGGTGAATTGTTGGCCTGTTTTCTTGGCTTGGCCAGTACTTTCCATGATGCAGCCCCAGTGACAAAGGTACACTGCCCTTCTAGGGTGAGCCTCTGAGGCAGGCCCCCAGCCACTTCTCTTTGTCATGCTAGTTGCCGAAGTTTATTTGATGGTGTTGCACCTCCAGTTAGTGTGGCAAAACCTGTGCAGTGACCTCATCCCAGAGTCCAGAAGGGGACTTAGGTGGGAGAGAGAAGGGAAGTTGGAAAAGCTCCTTTGGCTTCAATTACATCCATTTACAAAACATGTGAGTGCAAATGTTCTGGTTCTTGATATTCTGGATGCCTCAGCAACCACACTCCTGGCTCCATACTTTAACTTCTATCATTTCCACATTGTTCTAGCCTGACTCCAAGCACATACTCTAAGATACAGTTTCTAGTATTTGCCTTTGAACACCTCTCCCTTCAACAGAAAAATCTCAGGTAAGAGGACCTGGAAATACACCTAACAGACAGATATAAAATAGAATCTCAATGATCTGTAATTAGCAAAGACTTCACTACACAATTTAAGAAGAATTTCCACCTCTGACATTTTTCTCATATACGGCAACTCACCGGCAGCTACTTGTATCACCCAATAAGACATAAGACTTAGGAGACAATGTAAGAAACAGAAAATAATTATTTGTAAGTAGTATATTATTCTTTTATAAGTGAAGGTTATCTAATGTGCTTGAAAATATGTAAAAACGGTTTCATTCATTCATATAGTGTACAATGAAACAACATTTGTTTGCCATCTTTATTACCAGAGAAGGCAAGTTTGTTCACTTCAAAGGAAACTAGAGATAAATCCTAACTTACCCAGTTTTAATCATATTATGAATGACTAAAGCAAAATTCATGAAGTCTTCCATATTACAAATTACCAATTACAAATCAATGTACAATTTTTAAACTCAAGTTAAAGTGAAAACGTATACAATACATTGTTTAATATAGAATGCTGAAAAAAATAGTTGGAGGAGTGATTTTTTAAAATCATGTAATTTTGTAGAACTCGAGACATAGCTCTTGATGCACAATGCTTGGGCTAGGTTAGTAGTTCTTACCCTAGCAAATTCCTGTCTAGCTTCTCCAAAGTGAAGGCCTTATCCTACAATGAAAAAAAGAAAAGACCTTTTGTCCAGAATATCCTCAACCCCAGTTAGTTTTTAATATGTGCTGCTGTAACACCTTAAAGCATCTTAGCAACAGTCTAAAGAAGCATCAGCCAGCAAAACCATTGTATCAAGTGGCTTTGGGAAATGCAGTCCATCCATTTGTCTCAAACTCTAGCAGAAAATGAGGCAGGCACATTTATTATCTGGCCTTTAAGAATGGATCCACTCTAGGATAAGACCAAGGTTCATACCTTTCTCAGGGAGCCAGCATGAAAATTCTACAGAGTACTTCACAAAAAGAGCGAACTAAATTCATCAGCAAAATATAGGAAATTTTCAATTAACCAAATTGCTTTGGGAATAGGTTGCCCTTAAATGTCTAAGACTGCAGGATTAGTTAAATAAATTACGGTGCATATATACAATGCGCTACACAGAAGTCATTAAAAATCATGTTCCAGAATGTTAGTTGACAATGAAAGTGCTGTTATATAAAATATTATACGAAAAGCAGGTCATAAAAAAGTAGGATCAATGTTTGTGTTTTGTAAAAATAAATATACAAACTAGGGTTCCCTGGTGGCTCCATCGATTAAGCGCCTGACTCCTGATTTTGGTTCAGGTCATGATCTTGTGGTTAATGAGTTTGAGCCCAACATCGGGCTCAACACTGACAGCACACAGCCTGCTTGGAATTCTCTCTCTCCCTCTCTCTTTGCCCCTCCCCCTCTCACATGTGTGCATACACACATGCACCCTCAAAAGAAATAAATTTTAATTAAAATAAATATTCATACTAAAAAAGAGATCAAAATGTTAACAAAGATTATTTTACAAGGCTTTTTATTTTCTTTACCTTTTTCAGAATTTTTTAAATTTTGTACATATACTATTTTGATCCAAGAAAATATGATAGAAAAATCAACTAATTAAACTACATTTTTTGGTTAACTAAAAAGTAAGCAAAGCAATTTGGGATTAAGTATTTTAGTCCATCTCTTGCTTACTAGTCAACACAAACCCAATGGTCTGATGATTTTCAGTGTAATCAGTCAGCCTATCAATTTGGCAAGACACCCTTAGCATGTTTTTAATGTGATGTCCAAAAGAGTTAAGACAAGTTTTTCTTTCATTCTATTACAATGCTAAGCTGATAACTTGACACAAATCTGAAACAGATGAACACAATTACATCTTTCCTTATTTAAATATCTCATACGAACTACAGGTTATAAAGCTAAATATCACTCACTAATCATCACCATATGAATGAAAGTATAGAGGGTTTAATATCTACTGGTTCAGGTATCACAGCTTGGAATGGTGTTTACTGACTAAATTTCTCATTTACATTTCTTATTGGTATAGTATTTGTTTCAAAAGTTAAATGCATTTCTTATTCTATCCAAATATTAAACTTTTACTCCCCATCTTTTTTACTTAATGATGTACCCTAATGACCCTTCCAAACTATAAAGAGCATTCTCATTCTTTTTTAGTTGCATAGTATTCTTTTTTTTAATGTTTATTTATTTTTGAGAGAGAGACAGAGACAGAGCGTGAACACGGGAGGAGCAGAGAGACAGGGAGACAGACTCTGAAGTAGGCTCCAGGCTCCGAGCTGTCAACACAGAGCCCAACAAAAGGCTCAAAACTCACAAGCCACGAGATCATGAGGCGAAGTCAGATGCTCAACCTACTGAGCTGAGCCACCCAGATGCCCCGCATAGTATTCTTTTGTATGAATGTACCATGATTTATCCAATGGCCCCTGTTGATAGACCTCCAGGTTGTTTCCAATCTTTTGAAAAACAATGCTACAGTAAATTATCTTGTATATAAATTATTAGACAAATGTAAATCTGTAAGGTGAATTGTGAGAGGTTGAATTGGTGGGTCACAGAGTATGTACATTTATAACTGTCATACAATTGCCAGATTGCCCTCCAAAGAGTTATACCAATTTCTACTCGCACCAGCAATGTATGAAAGTGCCTGTTTCCCCACAGGCTTACCAATATGATGTGTTCTCAAACTTTTATATTTGCTGAACGGGTAAAAAATGGTAGCTCAGTGTAGTTTTAATAGACCTTTCTCTCTTATTATGCGTGAGGTTGGGCATCTTTACACGTTACATTTAAGCATCATTTTTGTTTCTCTTTCCGTGAAATCTCTAAGTATCTTCATGTTTAAAATACTTCATATATTTGGAAAATTAGATCTTTACAATAAGGGCTTAAAATATTTTCCCCATTTTGTCATCTTCTGATTTTGCATACAATTTTTGCCATGTATGCAAAATATACAGACATTACACATTAATATACACATAAAAACACACAAACGCACACTTCCATGTATTGATCTTTTTTTCTCTTAAGGCTCCTAAATTTTGTCATAGTTTACAAAGCCTTCCTTATTCTGAGATACAAATCTTTCATGCTTTTTCTTTAATTTGATGGGTTCATTTATTCATATTAAAATTTCTAAACATTTGGATTTTTCTCAGTATTCAGTATGAAGTATGAATACAACTTTATTTTTTTCAGATGCTACCCTGTTGTCTCTTTACCATTTTTTGAATGCTTCATTTCATCCCACTGTTTCTGTCACCTTTTAATGTATTAAAAATATTACGGTTATTTTTTAAAAATAGGAAGTTTGAACAGACCAATAAGCAACAAAGAATTTGAGTCAGTTCAATCAAAAAACTCCCAAGAGGGGTGCCTCAGTGGCTCAGTCAGTTCAGTGTCCAACTTTTGATTTCAGCTCAGGTCATGATCCCAAGGTCTGGGATAGAGCCCCAAGGTGCTACAGGCTCTATAGAGCCTGCTTAAGATTCTCTCTCTCTCTCTCTCTCTCTCTCTCTATCTATCTATCTATCTATCTCTATCTCTATTTCTCTCTCCCTCTCCCCAGTTTGCATGCTCTCTCTAAAAAAATAAAATAAAATAAGGTGAAATAAATCTTTAAAAAAACAAAAACAAAAACTCCCAACAAACAAAAGTTCAGGACCAGATGGCTTCACAGGCAAATTCTACCCAACATTTAAATAAGAGTTAATGCCTATTTTTCTCAAACTATTCCAAAAAATAGAAGAGGAAGGAAAATTTCCAGATTCATTCTATGAGGCCAACATCAAAGCCAGATGAAGATACCACTAAAAAAGAGAACTGCAGACCAGTATCTCTGATGAACACAGATGAAAAATTTCTCAACAAAATACTGCCAAATTGAATCCAACAATACATTAAAAAAAGTCATTCACCAGGGGTGCCTGGGTGGTTCAGTAGGTTAAGCATCTGACACTTGATTTGGGGTCAGGTCATGATCTCACATTTGATGAGTTCAAGCCCCATGTTGGGCTCTGCACTGACAGCACAGAGTCTTCTTGGGATTCTCTGCCTCTCTCTCTCCCCTACACGTGTGTGCGCTTTCTCATGCGCTCTTTCTCTCTCTCTCTGTCTCAAAATAAATAAACTTAAAAAAATCATTCATCATGGTCAAGTGGGATTTATTTGCAAATGAGTCAACACAATACATCACATCAATAAGCAAAAGGTTAAGAACTATATGATCATTTCAATAGATACAGAAAAAGTATGTGACAAAGTATAACATCATTCATGACAAAAACCCTCAACAAAGTAGGTTTAGAGGAAATATACCTCAACATAATTAAGGGCATATATGAAAAACCCATAATAAACATCATACTCAATGGAGAAAAATTGAGAACTTTACCCATAAGGTCAGGAACAAGGACAAGAATGCCCATTCTCACAACTTTTATTCAACATAGTACTTGAAGTCTTAACCACAGTAATCAGACAACAAAAAGAAATAAAAGGCATCCAAATTGGTAAAGAAGAAGTAAAACTTTCACTATCTGCAGATAACATGATATTATATGTAGAAAACCCCAAAAGGCTTCACCAAAAAATTACTAGGACTTATAAATGAATTCAGTAAAGTCGCAGAATACAAAATCAATGCACAAAAATCTACTGTGGTTGTATATGCTAATAATGAAGTAGCAGAAAGAGAAATTAAGAAAATGATCCCACTTGGGCTCCTGGGTGGCTCAGTCAGTTAAGCATCCAACTTCGGCTCAGGTCAGGATCTCACAGTTCATGAGTTCAAGGCCCACAGTAGGCTCTGCAATGACACCTTAGAGCCTGGAGCTTGCTTTGGATTCTGTGTCTCCTTCTCTCTCTCTACCCCTCCCCCACTTGCACTCTATCTCTCTCTCCTTCTCAAAAATAAATCAAACACTTAAAAATTTTTTCTTAAAGAAGGAAAATACCTAGGAATAAACTTAACCAAAGAGGCAAAATACCTGTACTCTGAAAACTATAAAACACTGATGAAAGAATTTTAGGATGATACAAACAAATGGAAAAACATTCCATGCTCATTGGAAGAACAATGTTCAAATGTCTATACTACCCAAAGCAATCTAGAGATTTAATGCAAGCCCTATCAAAATACTAACAGCATTTTTCACAGAAGTACAACAAACTATCCTAAAATTTGTGTGGAACTACAAAGGACCCCAAATAGCCAAAGCAATCCTGAAAAAGAAAAACAAAAAAGGAGGTATCACAATTCCAGACTTCAAATTCTATTATAAAACCATAGTTATTATAACAGTATAGTACTGGGCCAAAAATAGACACGCTGATCAATGGGACCAGAATAGAAAACCTAGAAATAAACCCACAATTATATGGTCAATAAATCTTCAACACAGGAGGAAAGAACATGCAATGGGAAAAAAATCTCTTCAAAATGAAATGGGAAAACTGGATACCTACACACCAAAAAATGAAACTGGACCACTTTCTTACACCATATACAAAAATAAAATGGATTAAAGACCTAAATGTGAGACTGAAACCATAAAAATCCTTGAAGAGAGGTCAGGCAGGAGTAACGTGTCTGACACTGGCCAGAGCAACATTTGCTAGATTTTCCTTCCTGAGGCAAGAGAAATAAAAGCAAAAATAAACTAGCAGGACTACATCAACGTAAAAAGTTTCTACATGGTGAAGGAAACCATCACCAAAACTAAAAGGCAACCTACAGAATGGAAGAAGGCATTTGCAAATGACATAGGCATTAAGAGATTAGTATCCAAAATCTATGAAAAACTAATACAACTCAACACCCAAAAAACCCCCAAATAATCCAATTTAAAAATAGGCAGAAGACATGAACAGACATTTCTCCAAAGACATATAGATGGCCAATAAACACGTGAAAAGATGCTCAATATCACTCATCATCAAGGAAATGCAAATCAAAACTACAATGACATTTTACACATCAGAATGGTTAAAATCAAAAACACAAGAAACAACAAGTGTTGGCAAGGATGTGGAGAAAAAGGAAACCTCTTGCACGGTTGGTGGGAATGCAAACTGGTGCGGCCACTCTGGAAAACAGTACAAAGGTTCCTGAAAAGCTAAAAATAGAACTACCCTATAACCCAGTAATTGCACTACTAGACATTTACCCCCAAAATACAAAAACACTAATTCAAAAAAATACATA
The DNA here is from genome assembly GCF_018350215.1 of Panthera leo. Lineage (NCBI taxonomy): Eukaryota > Metazoa > Chordata > Mammalia > Carnivora > Felidae > Panthera > Panthera leo. The sequence goes on along the minus strand of NC_056684.1, from coordinate 44,447,416 downwards.
CACCCATATGTTTACTGCAGCATTGTTTATAATAGGCAAGATATGGAAGCAACATAACTGTCCATCCACAGATGAATTGCTAAAGATGTGGTATATATAAACAATGAAATATTATTCAGTCACAAAAAAGGATGAAATATTGCCATTTGCAACAACATGGATAGAGCTAGAGAGTATAAAGCTAAGCAAAATAAGTCAGTTACAGAAAGACAAATACCATATGATTTCACTCCTCTGTGGAATTTGGAAACAAAACAGATGAGCAAAAAAAGAGAGAGAGAGAGACAGAGAGAGAGAGAGAGAGAGAAGCAAACCAAGAAAGACTCTTAACTAGAAAGAACTGATGGTTATAAGAGGCAAGATGAGTTGGGGGATGGGTGAAACAGGTGATGGGGATTAAAGAGTACACTTAACAGGATAAGCACTGAGTCATGTATAGAACTGTTGAATCACTATGTTGTACACCTGAAACTAATGTAACAGTGTACATTAACTATACTGGAATTAAAATTAAAAACTTAATTACAAAAAAGAATCCCCCCCCCCAAATTATGTATCTCAATTATATTCAGATCTGTTTCTGGACTTTCTATTCTATTTCATTGTTCTGACGACATGCACTAATAACATACCAATTTAACAACAAATGTTTTACAGCATACCTTGCTATCGGGAACATCTAGTCCCACCAATTTTTGCTCTTTTTAAAAACCTTCCTACCTCTTGTTAGAAAAAAATATTCACATATGTAGCAATAAATGTGCCTGGTTCTGAAAAAAAATATATCTTTTGTTATTTTAGAGATACCATGTTAAGTTTATAAATTAACTTTGAGAAAACTGACATCTCTTTGACGTTGAATCTTCCTAACCTAGAACAGGATGTACTTTTTCCCACCTTTTTCAATTATTTTAAGTCAGTTAGGAATGTTTTAAAGTTTTCTTCAGTTACAACTTTTATAATTATTGCTAAATTTATTCTTAAGTATTTTATCTTTTGGGCTGGTATTGCAGATTTTTTCCTTCATTTTATCTTCTCTAATTGTTCTTTGTGTATATGGTAACTATTAATTCCTGTTTATCAATTTTACACACTATTTTAATAAAGTCTCTACTCACTTTTTGATTTCTTCCCAAATATGTATTTTAAGTATACAACAATATCATCTACCAATAGTGTTTGCTCCTTTGTCCTTTTAGTTCTCCTATTTTAAGATGTTCAGGAGTAAATCCAGCCTCCAACCCAATATTAACCACTCTACATCTTTGCCTTACTCTTGACTTTTGTGGGAGTAAATCTAGGGTTACCCCATTAGAAATAATGCTTGTTTTAGGGGCACCTGGGTGGCTCAGTTGGTTGAGTGCCTGACTCTTGGTTTTGGCTCTTAGTCATGACCTCACAGTTTTGTGGGTTTGAACCCCATGTTGTACCTGTACACTGACAGTGTGGAGCCTACTTGGGATTCTGCCTTTCCCCCATTCACACTGTCTCTGTGTCTCTCAAATAATAAATAAACTTTAAAAAAATTTTTTTAAAGAAATAATGCTTGTTTTGGGCCTGAGATATATTTTATGTTTAAGAAATACCCCATTTTAGGGGTGCCTGGGTGGTTCAGTCAGTTGAGCGCCCAACTTAAGCTCAGGTCATGATCTCACAGTTCGTGGGTTCGAGCCCCGCATCAGGCTCTGTGCTGACAGCTCAGAGCCTGGAGCCTGCTTCAGATTCTGTGTCTGCCTCTCTCTCTCTCTCTCTGCCCCTCCCCTGCTCACACTCTGTCAATCTCTCTCTCAAAAAATAAATATTAAAAAAAAAAAAAAAGAAATACCCTATTTTATTAAGCGTTTTCTATCAAGGATAGTACTGAATTTTCTCAAAATACTTCAGTATTTGTCATCATATGATTGGCGCAGCTAAAAAATAATATGATTTCTTAGATTTATCAACATTGTGCATTATGGTAATTTATTTTCTAACTTTCAAACGTATGTTTTCCAAATCAAACTCCACATGATTTGTTCTTTAAACATGTTTCTGGATGATATCTATAAATACTTTACATAAAATATTTACTTCTAGGGACGCCTGGGTGGCTCAGTCAGTTGAGCGTCCAACTTCAGTTCAGGTCATGATCTCACAGTTCACAAGTTCGAGCCGTGTCGGGCTCTGTGCTGACAACTCGGAGCCTGGAGCCTGCTTCAGATTCTGTGTCTCCTTCTCTGCCCCTCCCCTGCTTGTGCTTTCTCAAAAACAAATAAACGTTAAAATATTTTTTTAAAGAATTTTTACTTCTATATTCTATTTTTTTTAATGTTTTTATTTATTTTTGAGACAGACAGAGACAGAGCATGAGCAGAGGAGGGGCAGAGAGAGGGGGAGACACAGAACCCGAAGCAGGCTCCAGGCTCTGAGCTGTCAGCACAGAGTCGGACGCGGGGCTAGAACCCACGAACCGTGAGATCACGACCTGAGCTGGAGTTGGGTGCTCAACCAAATGAGCCACCCAGGCGCCCCATTACTTCTATATTCTTAAGTGAAGTTGGTCTGTAATTTTCTTTTTTTGTATGTAATTTCTTTTTTTTTTTTTTTAATTTTTCTTAGTGTTTATTTATTTTTGAGAGACAGAGAAAGACAGCATGAGCAGGAGAGGGCAGAGAGAGAGAGAGGGAGACCCAGAATATGAAGCAGGCTCCAGGCTCTGAGCTGTCAGCCCAGAGCCCGACGCGGGGCTTAAACTCACAGACCGCGAGATCATGACCTGAGCCGAAGTTGGACGCTCAACTGACTGAGCCACCCAGGCACCCCTTTTGTGTGTAATTTCTAATAGGTTTTGATAACAGTTTTACATTGACTTCTTAAAGAGAATTTGGAGCTTTTTTACCTGATTGATGTTCTGGACAAATGAAATATTAAAATGAACTATTCTTTAATGGTATTGTCAAATTTCTCTGTGACACCATCTAGTCGTAACACTTTGGGGGACTGGTTCTTGAACAACTTCCTCTATTTGTATGCTGTATTGTTTAGATTTCCCCTATATTTTGAGGTCTATTTTGATAAACTTAATTTGCATTAACTTGAACAGAGTACATTGTTATTACTTTTTCTTTTTTATTATTCTCCTTTATTGTTTCCTATCTTTTGTATTTGCACTTTCTTCTTTTACTGAATCAATAAGCAGATGCTTATTTTTCCAAAGCTTTAGGATTTAATAGTTCTACTAAAGTCATTATTTTGTCTATATTCTTTCCTTCTTTCTCATAATTGTTTTTCCTTTTCCAACTTTTAAGTAGGATTCTTATAACATGTATTTCTACTTTTACCATGTGTGTATATATACATTTCTTCTGAGAAATGCTTTAATTATATCCCATAGTTTGATATATAGTATTTATATTATTATTTTCTAGCTGTCCCAACATTTGATTTTACATATCCTCTTTGACTTGATTGTTGCTTAATAGAGGATGTATTTAAAAAAAATAGAGGATGTATTTAATTATAAAAAGTCGTATATTTATGTATTTTTCTGTTATCCTAACCCACACATTTGCCTTACTTAGTCTTAATTATACTGTTAAATATATTCAGTGCTCCAATTCTTATACTAATATCAACCTAGCCATACTGTGGCTAAAATTTGTCTTCCAGTAGTTTCCTCAGGAAGGGCTAATGACAGTGCTGTGCCAAGCCATACTAGAGCCTGAGGCAAAAGAAAAAAATCAGGAATAATGATCCTGTCTTTATTTAAAATGTTAATATTTCATCATGGATGTTTTCCATTAATTTTTAGGTTAATACTGCATTAAATATTATTCTTTATTACAGAGCTTTTTGGTGTCCTTTTAAGTTCATATCCCAAGCACCTAATATTCCTAGGGTTCCTGCATGTTCAGCCTTTACATCTGAAGAACAGCTCGGCTGGCTCACTCTTTCCTTGAGGAACTTTTAGGTAGTGCTCCATAACATGCTGGTGTTAAAAAAAATACTGTGGAAAAGTCTTATACCGGCCGATTTTTTTTTTTTCGTGTAAGTGAAATCCCAACCCTCCCACCACACCCCTGGTCTTCCCAATGGTTCTTCGTCTTTTGTTTTTAATTAATTTATTTAAATTCAAGTTAGTTAACATGCAGTTTAGTACTGGTTTCTGGAGTAGAATCCAGAGATTCATCACTTAGATATGACCCCCAGTGCTCATCTAAAAAATTGCCCTCCTTAACACCCATCTGTCATTTAGCCACCCCCACCTCCCCTCCAACAACCCTCAGGTTGTTCTCTGTATTTAAGAGTCTCTTATGATTTGCCTCCCTCTCTGTTTTTAATCTTATTTTTTCTTCCCTTCCCGTATGTTCATCTGTTTTATTTCTTAAATTCCACATGAGTGAAAACATATATTTGCCTTTTTCTGACTTATTTTGCTTAGCATAATACACCTTATTTCCATCCACATTGATGCAAATAGCATCACCATATTCCACTGTATGTGTGTGTACACATACACGTGTGTGTGTGTGTGTGTGTGTGTGTGTGTGTGTGTGTGTGTGACATCTTTATCCATTCTTCAGTCAAGGGACAGTCGGACTCTTTCCATCATTTGGCTACTGTTGATAGTGTTAATATAACCATTGGGGTATATATGCCCCTTTGAATCAGCATTTTTGTATTCTTTGAATAAATACGTAGTAGTGCAATTGCTAGTAAGGTAGTTCTCTTTTTAATGTTTTGAGGCACCTCCATACTGTTTTCCAGAGTGGCTGCACCAGTTTGCATTCCCACAAACAATGCAAAAGGGCTCCACTTTCTCCACATCCTTGTTAACATCTGTTCCTTCCTGAGTTGTTCGTTTTGGTCATTCTGACAGGTGTGAGGTGCTAACTTGTATTTTTATTTGTATTTCTCTGATAAGTGATGTTGAGCATCATTTCATGTGTCTGTTAGCCATCTGGATGTCTTCTTTGGAAAAGTGTCTATTGATGTCTTTTGCCCATTTCTTCACTGGATTACTTGGTTTTGGGGTGTTAAGCTTGATAAGTCTTAATAGATTTAGGCTATTAACCCTTTATCCAATTTTGCAAATATCTTCTATTCCATAGGCTGTCTTTTAGTTTCATTGTTTCCTTTGCTGTGCCGAAGTTTTTATCTTGATGAGGTCCCAAAAGTTCATTTTTGCTTTTATTTCCCTTACCTCTGGAGACACCAGTAAAAAGCTGCTATGGCCAAGGTCAAAGAGGTTGCTGCCTGTTCTCTCCCCTAGGATTTTGATAGTTTCCTGTATCACATTTAGGTCTTTCCTCCATTTTGAGTTTATTTTTGTGTATGGTGTAAGAAAGTGGTCCAGTTTCATTCTTCTGCATATCACTGTCCAGTTGTCCCAGAACCATTTACTGAAGACACTGTCTTTTTTTCCCAATAGATACTCTTTCCTGCTTTGTCAAAGATGAGTTGGCAATACATTTGTGGGTCCACTTCTGGATTCTCTATTTTGTTCCACTGACCTATGTGTCTTTTTGTGCCAGTACCATACGGTCTGGATGATTACAACTTTGTAATACACTTTCAAGTCCAGAATTGTGATGCCTCCAGCTTTGGGTTTATTTTTCAACATTACTTTTGCTATTTTCTACATTATTTGGCTATTTTCCAATAGTTCTTAATAGTCCTATAACTTTCCTAGGATTTGTCTTGGTGTTGATTGTTCTGGATCAATTTTCCACAGCACACAGTATGACCTTTGCAGATTCAAGTCTTCTTCTTTCTTTAACTGTATTTTAAAATACCTGTTCTGTATCATTTTTTTGATTTTCATCTTTGGGTATTCCATATGTTTGTCGGATCCTTCATGTAACTTCCATGTCTTATTTTCTTGTTATCTTTTAAAATTCTTTTATTTCACTGTGTTCACTTTTCTGTCTCTATCAGGATTTTCCACTGTTAGTTCCAGTTTTGTCTTGATTTCTGCATTTGTATTTTCCCTCTACTTCTTTCCTGAATCCTAGTTAATATTTCTTCCCTGCCTACTGCCTCACTGTCTTTTCTTTCAATTCTGGATTTCTACCTGGTGGTAACTGTAAAGAAAGCCAATTGAATCACTGAGATTTGGGGGTTTATTTTTTAGACACATGTCAAAATATTCATTCATACTTTTCCTCTACTTCATGACAATGTCTTTCTGGTGAGGGCTGATCATCTGCTAACACACTTTGATGCACCTTTTCCTTCTTTTTTCTTATAGTATCTCTCACAGACATGTTTCTAGTTCCTTTACCATTACTTATTGTTGAATGAGGTTTTTTTTTTTTTAAGTTTATTTATTTTTGAGAGAGAAAGAGCATGAGAGGGGAGGGGCAGAGATAAAAAGGGAGAAAGAATCCCAAGCAGGCTCCATGCCATCAGTACAGAGCCCAATATGGAACTCACAAATCATATCATCATGACCTGACCTGAGGTCACATGGTTAACCAGCTGAGCCACCCAGGTGCCCCTAAAAGTTAGTTTTTAATGGACCAGCCATTTGCACAGGTTCTTATGGGGAAGCCAGAGGAGTATTTCAGACTAGCTGTTTTTTTTATTATTCAAAGGCTCTCTTTTTAGCGGTTTCTAATTTTTCTGCATGATTCTTTATGTAGCCCCATGTCCCCTGTGTTTCTGATCTGATCTGCATCCCCAGGTCTTCTGTCAACATCCAACTACCCCTATCTCCACCATTACTGTTTCAGGTAAAGGATATAAATTCTGATTTAAAGAGGGTCTCACTTTCAGGAAGAAAGTGCAGAAGGCTCATTAAATGGAAATGCAACTGCAAAAGGCTCATTAAATGGAAGCATCTGAAGGTGGGAACAAAGCAGGGAATTAAATAAGAAATATTTGTTTGAAGACCATTTAAGAAATAGTTCAACTCCCACCCAGATCTGGGCCATGGAACAAGCCCCCACCCCAATAAAGGGCTGAAAGCTTTTTGTCTAATGAGGGTCAAGCAAAGCCCTCTGGACTAAAGTATCTGGACTAAATACTACTGGGTACAGCTGATGGTAGATGTACATTCACAAAATAGGGAGAACACATACAACTGAGACTCTCCCCCTACCCTTGCCTTACCTAGATTAGAGGACCCTGGCACCCAAAAAGTCACCCCAAGGCAGAACCTAGAAAATTCTACATGGTCTTAACAGACCAAGAGCAAAGACTTACACATACTGACCTCAAGGGCTCCTCACTGAAGGCTCACAGTCTAATCACTCTAAAACAAAGCTCCTGATCAACAAGTCCATTTATGTGTTCCAACCTTCCAATCAGATTTTTAATCTCTGTCTTAGGTTGCTCAAGCTGCCATAACAAAATACCACAGACTGACTTAACACTTAAAAAAATTTTTTTTAATGTTTATTCATTTTTGAGAGAGAGAGAAAGATAAAGAGAGTGAGCACAAGCAGGGGAGGGACAGAGAAAGAGAGGGAGACACAGAATCTTAAACAGGTGCTAGGCTCTGATCTGTCAGCACAGAGACCAACACAGGGCTTGAAAGCACAAATCATGAGATCGTGACCTGAGCCAAAGTCAGATGCTTAATGGACTGAGCTACCCAGGCGCTCTTGACTTAATAATTTTTTGTAAGACTATTTTCTCACACTTCTGGAGGCTAGAATTCCATAATCAAGGTACCAGACAATTCAGTTTCTGGTAAAGGCTCTCTTCCTGGCGTTTAGACAGTATCATTTCACTGTGTCACCAGATGGCCTTTGCATGCAAACAAATGGAGACCAAGTGAGTGAGTTGTCATCTCTTCTCTTCTAAGGACACTAATCTTATTGGGTCAGGGCCACACCCTACAGCCTCATTTAACCTTTTTTTTTTTTTTTTTTTTTTTTTTTGAAGATGCAATTGGCTTTATTAAGCAATCATGAGATGGGAAGCATCCCATGTAGCAAGTAGAGAGCTTCTCCCCTTAATTACTTTCTTATAAGCCCCATCTCCAAGTACTGTTATATTGGGGATTAAGACTTTAACATCTGAATTGGGATGGAGGGACACAGTCTGTAACAGTTCTCCAAGCCTTTTCAAACCAAACAAATTGTATCTGTGGGATTTCAATATATTTCAATTTATGAGATTTTAATATATTTCAATATATGCATAGTCATTACCAGCTATTACCTCTTTCCTTATTTCAATGTTTCACCTCTTGTTATGCTCAGTGAGTTTCCATACCAGGGTGTAACAAAATATGGCAACACACTTCCTGTTTTAGAAGCAGGACATTTAGAGCTGTTGGGTGTAGAGCAGAAAGGATGTGGTGCTGCCTCCTGTGGACAGTATTACTTACACCTTCTTTTTGAGTTTTAAGTCTGTTGAAGTCTTATAAAACTGGTACAGATGGAGAACTGAGGAATCTAACTCCTTTTCACTGACTATAAATGTGCTCAATTATAAGGTATTGTTCAGAAATATCTATTGATTAGTATATAGAAATATGCATCTATCTACACCCTGTAAAAACTTTGTCAGTTTGTTGTGCATACTCTTCACTCTCTAGTAGTCCCCTCTAGTATGCACAGGTGGATCCCCATCACCAAGAGAGGCTACTGATGTCTTCATATTGGAATGGGTGAACACTGCAAAACGACCCAGGGTGGGACATGCATATACCACTCAGTCTACCAAGTCATTCCTTCAAGGCACCCTCACTTCTACTTATATAGGTACTTTCCTCCCTCCCATCTGTCTACAGGGCCTGGAAGAAAACGCTGATCCTTCAGCAAACCCAGCTCTGAATAGTGAGTTTATGTGAGATATGTTGTCCCTTTGTTTGTTGCTGACAAGCGTAAAGAACCACTTTCACTGCTGGTAATAATGGTTAATTTATCACATCCAGCTGAGGCTGACCTCTGGGTGTCCCAGCCCCTCCATCACCTTCACACCTGCTCAAGCTAATTGTTAGAGCCAAGTGTAAATGAAAATCAACTGGGCTAATAATGAATGGAGCCCATTACTCGCAACAGCACATTGCTTTACGAAGGTTTATCAAGAAACATTATAACCAGTCCTCAGTCACAGTTCCCTGTCTCATAGATGAGAAAAAGCAAGCCAACATCGGGGGACCAGCATATGAAAACAAGCACAGTGACTGGGAACAACATTTAGCTTTAGCTTCAAGAACCTATACTTTACCAAAATCCGGTCAAATACTCCCTCAAAAAGGGGTTAAGATATTTCTCCCAGTGTTGTCGTCATGTTTCTATAAGCAAATGAGATCATTACTAGATATGAAGACCTTAATTAATATGCTAATCTCATTACTCCATCAAAACCATTTTTTTAAGGTGGTTATCCCCATGGCTCCTCCAGTCACTGCCACCTGCCTTAGAATGGCCTTGCTGTGGTGCCTGGGTGGTTCAGTCCATTAAGCGTATGACTTCGGCTCAGGTCATGATCTCACGATTTGTGAGTTCGAACCTTGTGTCAGACTCTGTGCTGAGAGCTTGGAGCGTGGTGCCTGCTTCAGATTCTTTATCTCCCTCTCTCTGCCCCTCCCCTGCTCGCACTCTGTCTCTCTCTCTCAAATATTAAACACAATTTAGAAAGGCCTTGCCATTCCCATCTGAAAGCACAGATCCAGTTCCCAAATGCTTGAAATAAAATAACCAGATCTCCCATTAAAGGAAACTGTCACAAGAAAATTCAGAAACCTTTACTTGATATGAATATTTTACTGAGAGAGAAATTGTTGAGGAACAGAGACTTCCAAGCAGAAAGTGGTGAAGACATTCAGTAGTTACAAATCAGTTTATAAAGCATGGATGAGTAAGTTTTCTATTGCGATTTGTTACTAAAACTTATATGCATCAACTTACTTGTTTATACTTATCACAAACTTACTTGTAGCTGATTAGGTAGGAAGCTGCAAAGGCCCCACAGACATGAAGAAAGCTAAAGTACTGTTGACGGTCAGATCAGCATTTTGGGGAAATCAGGGCAGTTTTAAGTTTTGGTTATGACACTGAATATGTCCCTAGACTGAACACTCACAAACTATGGCCTCCATTTTAATCTCATTAATCCCTGAGTATCTTCAAGAGGGAGATAGGATACTATCAGGAGTCACCTGTAGTTTGAAGATACAGCCTTGACATAGTGCAAGAAGTCACTTCTCATTGCCAAATCGGGGTTTTAATATATTTAGGAAATGTTTTTCAAGTGTTTTCATGTCCTAATATATTTGTTCACTTTTAATGCATTTTAAGCAGTTGAGATCCCCATGTTAAATCGTAAGTCAAAAGGATCATTCATACCCCAGAAAATTCAGTGATAGCAGGAAATGCTGATAACCTTGGACCTTTGGACCAAACATGGAGTCATTCCATATTAGATGTGCCAGACTTCCCAGAGGATTCTTTTTAAACCTCATTGAAGATCCAGGACTATGCAATAACAAGGCCCTTAACAATCTCATGGAGAGATATACTCAGTAATTTCTGTGGTATCTGCCTAATAATCTTGAGTTTTGGGAGCACCATTCCAAATTTATACTGCACACCATTTGCTTGGAATATGACAAGACTGGATAGGTGAGCACATGCCGCCGTGAATAGAAGTATTCACCAGTTCTAGAGAAACAAGGTATGAATTGTTCTTGAGGGGAAAGGGTTCCATGGTCTAGTTAGATTGGGCATATTAAGTTAAATAATATCTAGCAGGAGTTGATTATTCAATGAAGAATTTCTTAGAGCTAATAAACATTATCAGTCTTCTTGTAACTTCCATGAATATAGAATCCTTAACTGACAGAACACGAGTAAACATCCAAAATAACACTAGTATTCAATAGGACATGAGATGGAAAATCAATTAACAACTTTATCTACTCATACTTCCATGGTAAGGGTCAAAAACAGTGCTAGCTTAATTTAAAATGAATGAGCTTTTGGACTTCGAGTTATGCAGCTATTGTTGCAGTAAGCCTGTATAGCAAACAATCCCAAATCTTGGACACTTCCAATAAAATAAAAAATTACTTCTCATTGATAGGTCTCTGGGCTGGCTAAGAAAGTTTGCTTTCAAGCAGGTCAAATGCCAGTGTATTCCAGGTGTCTCTCATTCAGGAATCCAGGCTAAAAAGCAGTGGCTAACTTAGTTGTGCTTTTCTTAAGGAAACAAAATTGCTGGTAGACATTCACCCAGCCTTTGAAGTCTCAGTTCAGAACTGGTACAATCTCACTTTCATCATTGTCCATTGACCAAAACAATTCATATGGCTAAGCTTGACACCAGTAGGGCAGGGAAATATATTCCACCCACAGAGAAGCCAGGCAAGAAGGGCAATGAAGGAGGAAAAATTAGTGAGCAAATGATAGCTACCAGACTGACCACAAATTCCTACCCAAGGTTTTATCATATGTATGGGAATTCAATCATATTTCTTTTTTCTTTAAATACAAATGTCCTAGTTAAAATTTCAAACATACAAATGATGAGACTTGGCAACAGGAATATAGACTCCATATCTATTCTTTATTCTTTTTCTTCCTTGGGACAAGTCAAAATTCAGTATCTATGTCAGCTAATCCAGGGAAGTTAGCATACTACGGCATCTTCCAGTTGACTTCTGGGTGTATATCCTGAAAACCAACACCATAATCAAGATTTTAGTTAAGAACAATGACTATAATAATTAGCATTTTCTATGTAGTGTAACAAATTACCAGAAACTTAAAAGCTTAACACGGATTTATCATCTCACAGATTCTTTGACTCAGGAATCTAGGCACAGCTTAGCTAGGCCCCCTAAAAGGCTATCATCATAGGCTGGATTCTCATCTGGAAGCTTAGGTGGGAAAGGATCCACCTTCACACTAAGCTTGTTGGCAGAAGTCATATGCTTGCAGTTGTAGGACTCCATGGAATTTTGTTTCTTCAAAGCTAGCACAGAGAAGAAGACTCTAGTACAATTGTTATCAATTCTGCTAGCAAGAAAGAGCTTTACATAACATAATGTCATCATAGTAATAATATCCCATCACCTCTGTCATATTGTATTGCTTAGAAATGGGTCTCAAATCTTGCCCACACACAAAGGGAGTGGATTATACAAAGGCATAAATGATAGAAGGTAGACATCATGGGGAACACCTTAAAGTCTGTCCTCCACAACTAGAAACCTAAAAAATACATTATTTGTGTCCTGTTTTATTCCAACTTTTCTCAGGTTCTCTCAGTAAAGTCACTCTCCACCATGTTCTAGAACTGTATTTGAACTTAGATGAACCCACATTCACTGGACAATTCCATTTTACGTTCTATTTTAAGAACTTTTCACAGAGGCTTCTGGGAAGATGGTGGCATAGGAGGACGCTGGGTTCACCACGTCCTGCGGGTCACTTAGATTCCACCCACACCTGCCTAAGTAACCCAGAAAATCGCAAGAAGACTAGCAGAATGGATTCTCCGGAGCCAAGCATAGAGAGAGGCCCACAGAAGAGGGTAGGAAGGGCGGAGAGGTGGTGTGCGCTACACGGACTGGCGGGAGGGAGCTGGGCGGAGGGGCAGCCCGTCGGCCAAGCAGAGCCCCCGAATGTGGCTTGCAAAAGCGGAGGGGCCAGACAGATGTGTTCTGACAGCAAGCGGGACTTGACATCTGGAAGGTTATAAGCTAACAGCTCTGCTCCGAGAACGGGAGGGCTGGAGGACAACGGGAGGAAGAGTTGTTGAGCCCCGGACAACAGAGTGAAGCGTGGTGGGGAACAAAGGCCCTCACCAGTGCCATCTCCTTCGCCCATCCCCCAGCCAAAATCCCAAAGGGAACCAGTTCCCATCACGGAACTTGCTTGCACCGCACAAACACCCAACGCTGTGCTTCTGCGGATCCATCCCTCTGGCGGGTCTGACTCACTCCCGGTGCAGCAGGGCCCCTCCCAAAGCAGATCACCAAAGGAAAAGCGAGCTGGGCCTGCCCCTCCCACCCCTGTGCACCTTGCCAATTCACCCCAGCTAACACGCCAGATCCCCAGAACCACAGGCCTGGCAGTGTGCAAGTAGCCCACATGGGCCACGCCATCCCACAGTGAATCCTGCCCCTAGGAGAGGGGAAGAGAAGGTGCACACCAGTCTGACTGTAGATCCAGCGGTGGGCTGGGGGCAGACATCAGGTCTGACTGTGGCCCCGCCCACCAATGGAAGTTATTCAAGACAGCACAGGACATGTGCCCTGCAGTTCCACACCACTCCAGGGACTATCCAAAATGATGAAACGGAAGAATTCCCCTCAAAAGAATCTCCAGGAAATAATAACAGCTAACAAACTGATCAAAAACGATTTAAACAATATAACAGAAAGTGAATTTAGAATAATAGTCATAAAATTAATCTCTGGGCTTGAAAACAGTGTAAAAGACAGCAGAGAATCTATTGCTACAGAGATCAAGGGACTAAGGAACAGCCAGGAGGAGCTAAAAAATGCTATTAATGAGCTGCAAAATAAAATGGAGATGACCACAGCTCGGATTGAAGAGGCAGAGGAGAGAATAGGTGAACTAGAAGATAAAATTATGGAAAAAGAAGAAGCTGAGAAAAAGAGAGATAAAAAAATCCAGGAGTATGAGGGGAAAATTAGAGAACTAAGTGATGCACTAAAAAGAAATAATATACGCATAATTGTATTCCAGAGGAGGAAGAGGGAAAGGTGCTGAAGGTATACTTGAAGAAATAATAGCTGAGAACTTCCCTGATCTGGGGAAGGAAAAAGGCATTGAAATCCAAGAGGCACAGAGAACTCCCTTCAGATGTAACTTGAATCGACCTTCTGCATGACATATCCTAGTGAAACTGGCAAAATACAAGGATAAAGAGAAAATTCTGAAAGCAGCTAGGAATAAACGTGCTCTAACATATAAAGGGAGACCCATAAGACTCGTGACAGATCTCTCTACTGAAACTTGGCAGGCCAGAAAGGAATGCCAGGAAATCTTCAATGTGATGAACAGAAAAAATATGCAGCCGAGAATCCTCTATCCAGCATATCTGTCATTTAGAATAGAAGGAGAGATAAAGGTCTTCCCAAACAAACAAAAACTGAAGAAATTCATCACCACTAAACCAGCCCTACAAGAGATCCTAAGTGGGATCCTGTGAGACAAAGTACCAGAGATATCGCTACAAGCATGAAACCTAAGGACATCACAATGACTCTAAACCCGTATCTTTCTATAACACTGAATGTAAATGAACTAAATGCCCCAACCAAAAGACATAGGATATCAGAATGGATAAAAAAAACAAGACCCATCTATTTGCTGTCTACAAGAGACTCATTTTAGACCTGAGGACACTTTCAGATTGAAAGTGAGGGGATGGAGAACTATTTTTCATGCTACTGGAAGTCAAAAGAGAGCTGGAGTAGCCACACTTATATCAGACAAACTAGACTTTAAATTAAAGGCTGTAACAAGAGATAAAGAAGGGCATTATATAATAATTACAGGGTCTATCCATCAAGAAGAACAATTACAAATGTCTATGCACTGAATATGGGAGCCCCCAAATATATAAAACAATTACTCACAAACATAAGCAACCTTATTGACAAGAATGTGGTAATTGCAGGGGACTTTAATACCCCACTTACAACAATGGATAGATCATCTAGACACATGGTCAATAAAGAAACAAGGGCCCTGATGATATATTGGATCAGATGGACTTGACAGATATATTTAGAACTCTGCATCCCAAAGCAAAAGAATATACTTTCTTTTCGAGTGCACACGGAACATTCTCCAAGATAGATCACATACTGGGTCACAAAACAGCCCTTCATAAGTATACAAGAATTGAGATCATACCATGCATACTTTCGGACCACAATGCTATGAAGCTTGAAATCAACCACAGGAAAAAGTCTGGAAAACCTCCAAAACCATGGAGGTTAAAGAACATCCTACTAAAGAATGAATGGGTCAACCAGGCAATTAGAGAAGAAATTAAAAAATATATGGAAACAAACAAAAATGAAAATACAACAATCCAAACACTTTGGGATGTAGCAAAGGCAGTCCTGAGAGGAAAATACATTGCAATCCAGGCCTATCTCCAGAAAGAAGAAAATCCCAAATACAAAATCTAACAGCACACCTAAACGAAACAGAAGCAGAGCAGCAAAGACACCCTAAACCCAGCAGAAGAAGAGAAATAATAAAGATCAGAGCAGAAATAAACAATATAGAATCTAAAAAAACTGTAGAGCAGATCAATGAAACCAAGAGTTGGTTTTTTGAAAAAATAAACAAAATTGATAAACCTCTAGCCAGGCTTCTCAAAAAGAAAAGGGAGATGACCCAAATAGATAAAATCCTGAATGAAAATGGAATGATTACAACCAATCCCTCAGAAATACAAGCAATTATCAGGGAATACTATGAAAATATATGCCAACAAACTGGACAACCTGGAAGAAATGGACCAATTCCTAAACACCCACACACTTCCAAAACTCAAATGGGAAGAAAGAG
This sequence comes from Panthera leo, assembly GCF_018350215.1. Lineage (NCBI taxonomy): Eukaryota > Metazoa > Chordata > Mammalia > Carnivora > Felidae > Panthera > Panthera leo. The sequence goes on along the minus strand of NC_056684.1, from coordinate 44,431,922 downwards.
AAAGCTAGAACAGACCCATAACCAGCAAAGAAATTGAATCAGTTATCAAAAATCCCCCAGCAAATAAGAGTCCAGGACCAGATGGCTTCCCTGGAGAATTCTACCAGACATTTAAAGTAGAGATAATACCTATCCTTCTCAAGCTATTCCAAAAAAGAGAAAGGAAAGGAAAACTTCCAGACTCATTCTATGAGGCCAGTATTACTTGGATTCCTAAACCAGACAGAGACCCAGTAAAAAAAGATAACTACAGGCCAATATCTCTGATGAATATGGATGCTAATATTCTCAATAAGATACTAGCAAATCGAATTCAACAGCTTATAAAAAGAATTATTCACCATGATCAAGTGGGACTCATTCCTGGGATACAGGGCTGGTTCAACATTCGCAAATCAATCAATGTGATACATCACGTTAATAAAAGAAAAGATAAGAACCATATGATCCTGTCAATCGATGCAGAAAAAGCATTGGACAAAATTCAGCATCCTTTCTTAATAAAAACCCTCGAGAAAGTCGGGATAGAAGGAACATACTTAAACATCATAAAAGCCATTTATGAAAAGCCCACAGCTAATATCATCCTCAATGGGGAAAAACTAAGCTTTCCCCCTGAGATCAGGAACACGACAGGGATGTCCACTCTCACCGCTGTTGTTTAACATAGTGTTGGAAGTGCTAGCATCAGCAATCAGACAACAAAAGGAAATCAAAGGCATCAAAATTGGCAAAGATGAAGTCAAGCTTTCACTTTTTGCAGATGACATAATAATATACATGGAGAACCCAACAAACTCCACCAAAAGTCTGCTAGAACTGATACATGAATTCAGCAAAGTCGCAGGATACAAAATCAATGTACAGAAATCAGTTGCATTCTTATACACTAATAATGAAGCAACAGAAAGACAAATAAAGAAACTTATCCCATTCACAATTGCACCAAGAAGCATAAAATACCTAGGAATAAATCTAACCAAAGATGTACAAGATCTGTATGCTGAAAACTATAGAAAGCTTATGAAGGAAATCGAAGAAGATATAAAGAAATGGAAAAACATTCCATACTCATGAATTGGAAGAATAAATATTGTTAAAATGTCAATACTACCCAAAGCTATCTACACATTCAATGCAATCCCAATCAAAATTGCACCAGCATTCTTCTCGAAACCAGAATAAGCAATCCTAAAATTCATATGGAACCACAAAAGGCCCCGAATAGCCAAAGGAATTTTGAAGAAGAAGACCAAAGCAGGAGGCATCACAATCCCAGACTTTAGCCTCTACTACAAAGCTGTAATCATCAAGACAGCATGGTACTGGCACAAAAACAGACACATAGACCAATAGAATAGAAACCCCAGAACTAGACCCACAAACGTATGGCCAACTCATCTTTGACAAAGCAGGAAAGAATATCCAATGGAAAAAAGACTGTCTCTTTAGCAAATGGTGCTGGGAGAACTGGACAGCAACATGCAGAAGGATGAAACTAGACCACTTTCTTACACCATTCACAAAAATAAACTCAAAATGGATAAAGGACCTGAATGTGAGACAGGAAACCATCAAAACTCTGGAGGAGAAAGCAGGAAAAGACCTCTCTGACCTCAGCCACAGCCATTTCTTACTTGACACATCCCCAAAGGCAAGGGAATTAAAAGCAAAAATGAACTATTGGGACCTCATGAAGATAAAAAGCTTCTGCACAGCAAAGGAAACCACCAACAAAACTAAAAGGCAACCAACGGAATGGGAAAAGATATTTGCAAATGACATAACGGACAAAGGGCTAGTATCCAAAATCTATAAAGAGCTCACCAAACTCCACACCCGAAAAACAAATAATCCAGTGAAGAAGTGGGCAGAAAACATGAATAGACACTTCTCTAAAGAAGACATCCAGATGGCCAACAGGCACATGAAAAGATGCTCAACATCACTCCTCATCAGGGAAATGCAAATCAAAACCACACTCAGATATCACCTCACGCCAGTCACAGCGGCTAAAATGAACAAATCAGGAGACTATAGGTGCTGGAGAGGATGTGGAGAAATGGGAACCCTCTTGCACTGTTGGTGGGAATGCAAACTGGAGCAGCCGCTCTGGAAAACAGTGTGGAGGTTCCTCAGAAAATTAACAATAGACCTACACTAAGACCCAGCAATAGCACTGCTAGGAATTTACCTAAGGGATAAAGGAGTACTGATGCATAGGGGCACTTGTACCCCAATGTCTATAGCAGCACTCTCAACAATAGCCAAATTGTGGAAAAAGACTAAATGTCCATCAACTGATGAATGGATAAAGAAATTGTGGTTTATATACACAATGGAGTACTACATGGCAATGAGAAAGAATGAAATATGGCCCTTTGTAGCAATGTGGATGGAACTGGAGAGTGTGATGCTAAGTGAAATAAGCCATACAGAGAAAGACAGATACCATATGTTTTCACTCTTATGTGGATCCTGAGAAACTTGACAGAAACCCATGGGGGAGGGGAAGGAAAAAAAAAATGAGGTTAGAGTGGGAGAGAGCCAAAGCATAAGAGACTCTTGAAAACTGAGAACAAACTGAGGGTTGATGGGGGGATGGGAGGGAGGGAAGGGTAGGTGACGGGCATTGAGGAGGGCATCTTTTGTGATGAGCACTGGGTGTTGTATGGAAACCAATGTGACAATAAATTTCATATATTAAAAAATATATAAAATAAAAAAAAATTTTTAAAAAAAGATCTTTTCAGGGTAGGAAACTCCTCCAGTCAGCTGGCCAGTATTGTTCAATCACTGAGTATTCAGCATCATTAATACCAGAATAGCCAAGAAATCATTCCAACCAGAAAAGGCCCAGTACCAATTACTGAACTGTGATGATTTATGTTTGTGACTGATGTGACTAACATAAGTCAACTGTTTATGTGTGGAAATGCAACCAGTGATTGACAAGAACTGCAGCATATGACTCATGCTGCGTCTACCCTGAGCCAAAGCAGTCAGTCAATTCTAAAGGTATAAGCATCAATCAAATAAATGATTTGGCAGCCTAAATATTTAACAACCAGATGATGGCTGAAATGTTCACTTTTCAATCAGTCATGCAAACACAGTCCTAGTAAAAGGAGTACCTGAAATTCAGAGGAGTTTTCCTTATCCTAAAAGTCATTCATCCCTAAATATTTATTGAATGCCTACTATGCTCTCAGTACTCTGGTGGGAATACAGAAATGGAAAACTGATATAAATGAGAATTATTTTTCAAACTCTTTCTCTTATAACCTTTTGCTATCTACCCTGCTAAGCAATTTTCTTAGTGGTCATCAGCCATCAGCACTCAGTGACCTTCTATATTGATCCTTCCTCAAATACTTCTTATGGGCAAGAAAAACCTCCCATTTAACCAAAATGTGCTTTGGTATGGCAAAACCTCAGCACCTATACATTTCATTGACTAGAGTAATTGCAATGAGACTGGTACTTCCTGGATAGAGAAAGGTTTATGATAAAAATTCACTACTATCATGCCCATTATATAATTCTTTGTGTTCTATAAGCACTATAAGCACTGTGTTCTATAAGCACTGTGTTCTATAAGCACTGTGTTCTATAAGCACTGTGTTCTATAAGCACTGTGTTCTATAAGCACTGCCAAAGATAATTTAAAATAGCCTCAGCAGGTCCAATACAACTTCTCCACGTTACATGTAAAGAGGAAATGCCACACAGAGAAAAACAACCTCAGACACCCTTGCCTTTTCTTTCTCTATACTTTTTCTGGAAGCAAATTTTTACATTCCCATGATATTTATATGCTAAATCTGTAGACAGCATATAGATGACTACCTTACTTTAATAATCATTTATCATAAGCTCGGTATTGGGCGAAATATAAACTCTTGACAAACTCCAAGGACTCCTCTATTCTTAAGTTCCCTTTATTCTCAAGGACTCCTTTATTCTATTGCAATGGCTCCTGAAAAACTTCCCTTTTTCAAGGATAATTTTTTCAAACACAATCAATAATCTACAACCACTTTTGTAATGTCTTTAGAAGCCAAAACCTTTTCAACTTTTGAGTTATGGTTCTGTTGTTTTTTTTTTAAGTTTATTTATTTATTTTGAGGAACACAGAGTATGTGCATGGGAGCATGAGTGGAGGAGGGGCTGAGGGAGAGAGAGAATCCCAAGTAGGCTCCACTCAGCGTGGAGTCCGACGCCGGGCTTAATCCCACAACTGTGAGATCACTACAGGAGCCTCTATCAAGAGTTGGATGCTGAACCGACTGAGCCACCCAGGTGCCCCAAGTTTTTAAGGTAAAGTGCATGACTGGATTCTACAAGCCCAAGATTTTAAAGTTTTGCATTATGTGTTATTAATGAAGTTATTAATACTCTTTCTGCTATTCATACATAATACGAAATCCTTAATTTACAATTTTTTCTTTAGTCTTAGAATTTCAGAGTTGAAATGAGTTTTAAGGCATATCCAGTCCAGAACTTGAGTGTCTTCAGCAACATCCACAACAAATGTTGTTCAGCCCTTGCTCTAACGGTCTCAGCAATGAGGAGGTCACTACCTAATGAGGGAGATCGTTCTATCTTATCACATCACCTTAGAAATGTTTTCCCTATTCTGAGTCAGGTTTTGTTTTGTTTTGTTTTGTTTGTCCTGTAGCTTTAATCCATGATGCTAGTTATACCCCTGGGGTCTTAGGGGACAATCTAATCCCTTTATATGACAGCCCTCCATATATTTGAAATCCCCTACCTAGTGCTGAACATTTTATTCTAAAGATGCCCTTGAATCATTCCTCATAGAATATGATTTTGGTTCCATCACCATCCTGGTTTCTGATCTCTAAATCAGCAGCTTTCAACCATTATTTTGTAACACAGTCATTCTTGTGATCAGTAAGAAACAAAAGGGTAAAATACTGTAGCAACTACACCTAGAATTAAGAATAACTTACCTTCAAATTTAAAAGGTCACAAAGAAGTGGAAAAACATTCCATGCTCATGGATTGGAAACAAACATTGTTCAAGTGTCTATACTACCCAAAGCAATCTATACATTTAATGCACTATCAAAATACCAACAGCATTTTTCACAGAGCTAGAGCAAACAATCTTAAAATCTATACAGAACCACAAAGACCCCAAAGAGCCGAAGCAATTCTGAAAAAGAAAAGCAAAGCTGGAGACATCACGATTCCAGTCTTCAAGCTTCAAGCTGTATTACACAGTAGTCATCACAGCAGTATGGTACTGGCACAAAAACAGACACACTGATCAATGGAACAGAATTGAAAACCCAGAAATGGACCCACAAATGTATAGCCAACTAACCTTTCACAAAGCAGGAAAGAGGATCCAATGGAAAAAAGACAGTCTTTAGCAAATGGTGTTAGGAGAACTGGACAGCGAATTGAGAAGAATCTACCTGGACCACTTTTTTACACCACACACAAAAATAAACTCAAAATGGATGAAAGACCTAAATGTGAGGCAGGAAACCATCAAAATCCTAGAGGAAAAAAACAGGCAACAACCTCTTTGTCCTTAGCCTCAGTAATCTCTTACTCGACACTTCTCTGAAGGCAAGGGGAATAAAAGCAAAAAGGAACTACTGCAACCTCATCAAGATAAAAAGCTTCTGCACAGTGAGAGAAACAATCAACAAAATTAAAAGGCAACCAAAGGAAAGGGAGAATATAGTTGCAAATAACATATTGGATAAAGGATTAATATCCAAAATCTATCAAGAACTTACCAAACTCAACACGCAAAAAATAAATAACCCAGTGAAGAAATGGGCAAAAGACATGAATGGACACTTTTTCAAAGAAGACATAGAGATGGCTAACAGACACATGAAAAGATGCTCAACACTGCTCATCATCAAATCAAAACCCACTGAGATACCACCTCACACCAGTCAGAGTAACTAAAATTAACAACTCAGCAAACAATAGATGCTGGCGAGGGTGTAGAGAAGGGGTACCCTCTTGCACTGTTGGTGGGAATGCAAACTGGTGCAGCCACTCTGGAAAACAGTGTGGAGATTCCTCAAAAAATTAAAAACAGAATTACCCTGCGACCCAGCAATAGCACTACTAGGAATTTATCCAAAGGAAACAGTAGTGCTGATTCATAGGGACATATGTACCCAAATGTTTATAGCAGTGCTTTCAACAATAGCCAAATTAAGGAAAGAGCCCAAATGTCCATCAACTGATGAATGGATAAAGAAAATGTGGTATGTGTGTGCATATTATATATATAATTATTTATATGTTATAAATATTATATATATACATATATATAATATGTGTGTGTATACACACATACATACACACACAATGGAATACTACTTGGCAGTGAAAAAGAATGAAATCTTGCCATTTGCAACAACATGGGTGGAACTGGAGGATATGATGCTAAGGGAAATAAGTCAGTCAGAGAAGACGGATATCATATGTGGAACTTGAGAAACTTAACAGAAGACCATGGGGAAGGGAAGGGAAGGAAAAAAAAAAAATAGTTGCAAACTGACAGGGAGCCAAACCATAAGAGACTCAAATACAGAGAACAAGCTGAGGGTTGATGTGAGGGTTGGGGAGGGAAAAATGGGTGATGGGCATTGAGGAGGGCACTTGTTGGGATGAGCATTGGCTGTTGTATATAAGTGATGAATCATGGGAATCTACTCCCAAAGCCAAGAGCACAGTGTACACTCTGTATGTTAGCTAACTTGACAATGAATCATATATAAAACATATAAATAAATAAATAAATAAATAAATAAATAAATAAATAAATAAATAAAATTCAACATCAATTTAGTGCATTGGCCATCTATGGAAATCATCTTAGAATGTCCCTGCAGTCAGAGGTAACTTATAACCTAAAACAAAGGTGCCTCCCCAAAAGGTTCTCTGCATCAATCTAGTAACTACTGTCAAATGATGTACAAACTACAACATATGACCTAATTCAGTATATCTTAAAAGCTCTCATCGCAAGAAAAACAAAATTTGTAATTATGTGCATGGTGACAGGTATTATTAACTAGACATACTGTGATATTTTTGCAATATATACCAATACTGAATCATGTTGTACATCCAAATACAAAGTTATATGCCAAGTATATCTCAATGAAAAGAAGAAATGATAAAAGCTTCTAGTTTACAGTAAAATTATTGTCCACAAGATTGTGCTCTAAGTCTAGATAACCAATACTGACTCCTATGCCTCATGTATCCTCAGACTGGAAAAGAGTGATTTGAGCTATTGCACAAGAATGTTCAATTCCCCTACTCAAACTTGGAACTCATCTAGCAACTTTCTAACCTGTAATATAACCTCCTGAGTGTACAAACATAAAGCAGAGTGTGCCTGGTATGGAAAGCTGATGCCAGTCACTCTCTCTCACTGCTGATACATCATCACTACAGTTTGAGCATCGGTCTCCTTTGAAATTTGTGCACGTGAATTGATTTCTCAGCCTCATCCCTGCTGGAAAAATGAAGTGAGTTTGGTGCTTGAAAAGCTGAGCAACGCAGTCTGCACTATGAAGAATCTCACAGTGGTGTAACTCTAACATGCCTCTGATCCTATACTGACAACACATATATGTTGGTGCCTCATCAAATGTGTAAAAGATGGGGACTCTGCAGCCCCTTTTTCCCACCAGACCTTCCTCTGCCCAACTTATCAGCCCTGATCCCTCTAAGGTGCAAGGAGTTGCTGCTCAGGTCAGATTTAGAGACTTTGTCAGGCCCCTGAGAGAGCAGGACAGCATGACTGTCCATAGTAGCCCAAGTGACGTTCTCCTTACTGTTTTTCCCCATTACCTGCATCCCAGCTAATGCCCTCTTCTCTTCACCCCTTCTGGGATAGGAGTATAGCTGGGACTACAGACCCAATCACCTTCCATTCTACTCCACAGGCTCAACCTACCTACTGGTACCAACAGTGAATTTGGTGATGACGTAGGTAGTGGGTTTTGAATGGAATAGAATGTATCACTTGTCTTCAAGTCTAAGCCATTTTTTTCCTTCTAAAGAAATTTTTTAAATTCTTTCATTAAATTATTTCTTCCTAAAACCCCTGCTGGTAGAAAAAGGTGTCTTTCCTCTTGCCCTGCCTCCCTTCACAATTCTGTTCACTTTTATTCCCCATGTACTCCAGCATTGGTTATGGTCATGGGAAAGTAACATGTTCACCAAGGCACACTGAACATGAAAGCATATAAACTTTTTTTTTTCAGAATAGCAAGAGCTTTAACGGATAGTTACTAACCACTTCTTAGCTGATGACAGTTTTCTATCTTTTTCCAAGGGGTTCAAGCTAGCAGCATTTGCTACCCCACTGGATAATGAGGGGCAAGGGTTAACAGGATAAGGAATGGGTGTAGTACCTGACTCTCCAACTCCCCAATATGAGCCATTAGAACACTGTTGTGTGGAGATAATGGGCCATTCATGCTGAGGCAGGGCTGTTAGTGCTAGGCCAGGGTCTCAGGCAGAAAATTTTTTTTTCTTTTTTTCTTCATATTTTTGCCACTTTTTTACCTTACCCGTAAGCTTATGCCCTAAAAATCTGTGTCAAATGGTTTCATTTATGTTAGTCTGATTTTCTCAAATAAAATGTAATCTCTCCCTGAAAGCATGACTGATATTCTAGTTTCCTCCTATGTCTTTTTTCTCCATAGCACCAACTACTAAATATTTGCTAAGTGAAATCATCTGCCTTTCACTTGGTATGGATAAATTAGTTACACCTTAAGCTTCCAATCTGTTCTCACTAGCCCAAATCAAAAAACATACTTGGGTTCTTCCTGCCAACACAATTATACATACAAATGCAACATGGGTTCTGACGTTGTGAGGAAAGAGCTAGTTACAAAATGATCATCCCAGTGACTCAAAGTATAATTATATTAATATTTCCTAAGATTTTCTGGAAAAAAAAATGTAAATTCCTTATGACATAGACTCCGTAAAATTTATATGGAAACTCCAGTTTGAAAAACATTGACTACTACACAAAATAACAGAGAACACAAATATAGTGGATGAAGAGGTAGCAAATATTCACACTATCAAAATATAGACATTACTTGACCTCCAAGGACCATAGTGAATTTTCATTAGGTACAAAGAGATAGTCAGCTTGAGGAAGGACAAACCAGGGCAACAAAGGAAATCCGAGTCAGAGCTATTGACACAACTTCCCGAAGCTTCTTAATTCCTGCCTGAGTCACTAGTCTGGCCTCCCTCATAAAGCAGAACATGTATTCATAGAGTAGGCTCTGGAGCTAGACTGCCTCTAAATCCCAGTTCTATACACCAACTCTGGCCTTGGGACACTAACTGGACTTCTTTGAGCCTCTCTCTCCCCACCTACAGAATGTTGATTATAATAATTCCTTTATGTATGTGAATGGCACAGTGCCTGACACATGGTTAGCACTCAGAAAACTACCCTGGGGTCTTAATTCCTACTATTCATCCTAGTCTTCAGCCATTCTTCAGTACTCCCCATCCAAAGAGAAGAGGATTCCTTCTCTTGCTTAGGTGAATTCATCTCTGCCCAGGACTCCACCACCCTTCCTGAACCTTAGAGACCTGCTCAACTGGTTGCCTCCTCCCTACTAACAGACACACCAATCAGCATCTTAAGACCTTCTTCCATCTTAAAACCTCCTCCCTCAATACTGTGTCCCTCTCCATCTACTCTCCTACATCTCTCCTCCTTCTTCAGAGAAACTGATAGAAAAAGTGCTCTATCATTTTTCAAAGGCCAACTCATAAAAGGTGATCTCCAACTCATACACTTTGATTCATTCTTCCACTACTACAGTTGAGAGTCTGACACACACATACACACACACTGAAATTGCTCTGAGAAAGGCTGACAATGTTTCTCTGATGCCAAATCCAATGTGATGTGTCACTGAAAATTATAAACTTGACAGCATGTTAGACTATTTTTTTTAAAGAGAGAGAGAAAGAATGTGCACACATCAGGGAGGGGCAGAGGGAGAGAGAATCTTAAGCAGTCTCAACGCTCAGCATGGAGTCCAACGCAGGGCTCAATCTCATGACCATGAGATCATGAGCTGAGCTGAAATTAAGAGTTTGATGCTTAACTGACTGAAGCACCCAGGCACCCTGAACCCTCTCTCTTCTTGAAATGTTCTGTTCCTTAGGATTTTATGACATCACACTCCATTTATTTTCTTCCTTCCTCTTTGAGGAGTCCCTCTGAAGGCACCTTCCCTCTCCTTGTCCTCTCAATAATGGTATTTTTCAGGACTCCAATTTTGGCCTTCTCATCTGTCTACTTGCAAGCTGATTTCACTGCCTCCTGGAATGATGAGGATTCCTAAATTTCTATCTTTAATCTGGTTTCATTCTTGAACTCCAGATGACCACTCTTCAGCCCAATGCCTGTATATCTTCACCTGAACTTCCTACAAACATCTCGATTCAACACATCCCAAACTAAACTCATGATTTTCTTCTCCAAACCTGGTATTCCTCCTGCTTCCCTATGCCCACATCATGCAAATTAAAACTCCATTTTTACATTTAGGAATGTGGTTTTTTGGATCCCAGGGAACACATGTACATACATACCTCAAAATCTTTGGTGGGCTTACTCAAAAGTATTTCAAGTGTTTTAAAGCGGCCCAGAAAAGAAAGGAATCTCTTTCCCTTTACCTCTATCTAAAAACAGACTCCTTTTTGTTTTATTTTGGTTTGGTTTGGTTTTCCCAAGAAGTTTATTTGGGCAGACCTGGGGACAGGGAGGCTCTGCATCTACAAGAAGGTGTTGGGCCTCTTGGTGGTGAAGCATAGCTTGTGCTGGCAACGTAGGACCCACGTGGGGCTGCAGGAACTTAATCTTACTGTCATCAAACTGCTTGACTGCTAGCTGGCAGCACTTGCTGGCTATAATCTCTTCCATCTTCATGATCTGGATGGAGACGACCCAGTGGGCAGTGCCAGGTGCCCCATCTTGGCAGCACCAGGTAACAGTGACTGCAGGGGTCAGGTCTGGGTACTCCCAGTATGTGTTGTGGATGCCACTGAGGGAGTCATAATGAAGCCAGATGCCAAAGGGGATTTCTAGAACACCTGTCCAAGGAAGACAATTTCCCCTCAAGATTTCTTCAGCTTCTCCAGCGGAGACAAAAAGTACCAGAAGCAGGACTTAGCTACAACATGATTAGGTGCAAAGATTCACATGTGATAGAGAGAAGGAGTGCAGCATTTGAGTGTGGGCAGGCAGTATCCCACCACCGTGTACTCTCGCAGTGTGCCCAACGCCTTCATGGCGCACTCTCCATGCTCGCCGCCACCCAAGCTCAGCTCCCTTTTTAATGAGACCTACCTTTTTACTGCAACACTCACTCCCACTTCCTCTAAGAAGGCTTCCCTGAGACCCTGAGAACAAGTTGAAATGTCTCTCCTCCATGCTCTCAGAGTTCTCTGTTTCAACCACTGCATTGTTAAATATCTTAGTAATTTAGTATCCTTACTGCCAGTTAACAGAACTTTCTCCCTCACCAGAATTTGAGGTCCTAAGAACTCTGTTTTAGTGATCTTAGTAAGTTCCAGTGCCTGACATACACTAATGATCAATAATATTGGCAGAATAAATGAATGGCAAATATTACTAATAAACATGAACTAGGCAAGAGAGTAGAGGGTTTGAGTCAGAGGCCTAGCATGTTATCTCTGATTCTAACCATGTCTCACCATGTAACTTTGAGCAAGTCCCTTCACTCCATAAGCCTACGTGTCTGAATCTTTCAAGGAAATCAGAACAGCAGTATCACCTCCCTCACAAGCCTTTTGACACGTAAAGTGAAGTCCATACTATTTCTTAATATGTAACAGGTTCTAAAACACTCTTTGGTGACTCTCCTGGGGGTGAATAGAAGATAATGCAGCTGGGGAGGAAGGAGAGAGAGGAAACTTACAAAGGTTTACTTATGATTCAAGTTCACATGTCTCCATTTTAAAAATGAAAACTGTCAAGACAATATGAATAATCTAAAACATGGTTGGCTAATTATATGTATATATATTTAATGCATATAATAACTAGGGATTAGTGGGGCACCAGTAGGAGGAGGCACCTTAGTAGAAATATGGAGAAAATGTCTTTTCAGACATTTGTGGAGGCTAAGCTTTTTCAAGAGGTGGGAAGAAGGCTTAAAGACCTTGGGCATTATAATTTGTTTTCCTCCTGATAAAGTAATGATGCTATAATTAATCCAAATGGAATGAAAATGGTTAAAGTCACCAAGCAGCTCAGCATTCATTAGGGATTCAGGCTAAGGCAATGCACAAGCACTAATATTAACTATGGTCCTTAGCCTTTGGAGTTGGTAAGATGAACCCAGCCAGCTTCCTGCAGACCAAACACTTATACTAATTGAATAGAAACTTTCTGGGAAAAGAAAAAGAGGCAGCCAAATCTAAGAGACCTGTCAACTCCAGGGTCATCAGTGAAGTGATAACCAGAAAAGAGCTGAAATCAAAGGCTGTCTCTGCCTCCCCCTGCACACACTGTTCAGTGGGAGCCCATGGTGGTCACAGTTCCTTTAACAATATTTATAATGAAGGAACAACGTTGGAGATGTCAACCTTGATTATTCATAAAGCTTCCTCCTGCTCAGATCCACCCTGAGGCTAACAGTAAAAGTACCTGATTCCCAATTCTCAAACACAAAAGCATACAGAGCTTGAAAGAGGAGCTGACTAATAAAGTTTGCATATCCCTAAGAAAAAGAGCATACAAGGAAGAAGAAAAGGAATGGCAAGATTAAACAAAAACAGTAAGCTTGGATGGGAAATGATAAAAATTTTAAAAGGCAAGAACTTAAATCTGTTTTCTTTTACTTTTTTTTCTAATGTCCTTGTTCATTTACATTTCAGTATAAGCCATTTGGAGAGAACAGCTGTTTCATCTCTGGACTAGAAAGCTGAGGTGCTTTGAATACTTACTGTGGGAGCATAATGTTGCTAAACTCTGTTCTGCAGAGTGGTCTAGTGGCTTTAAACTGAGAGAAATGGCAGAGGAAAGCCTTCATTGCTGGTTCTATTAGACAAGGAGGTAAACAAAGCAGAGGCTTTGGGGACTCGCTTAGGCAGACTACACAGAGGAAGAGTCCAAGCCAGATCTGGAGTTCACATCCAGGCTCTCCTGTCCCCTCATTCTATGACCTAGTTATTCACTTAAGCATTCTTTCTCATTTATCAGTTTCTTCATTTGTAAAATTGAAATAATAATATTACCTTCCTCCTAGGGTTACTGAGAACTTTTAATTAAATAAGGAAAATAAAGCCCAGAGTTGGGATTATATTAGGTACTTAATAAATGTCACTTACTTGCTGTTATTACCAATCCTGACAAGGTATGTCAAATAGAAATTAAACTGTTTACCTTTGGATTTGGTGGTTTTAATAGAGATATGGTTTGAGCTTATGGTAATAATTGATGCTGATTACAAAATATCCTAGCTCTCCTCTCCTGGCACATGCTAGACTAGGAGTATACTTCCTGGCCCTCTGTGGTTGGATGGGGTCACGTGACTAGTCTAGCCATAGTTGTGAAAGGAAGTGCCGTATGTCACTTTGAGGCCAGAGTATTTAACTATCAGTATAAAACCTTCCAGAACTCTTGTCCTATGGCCATGATAGTTGCAAATCTTCCAAATCATATCTATTCCATCTACCTGGGCTCTGAGGTGCACTTGACTTTTAGCTGATTTAAGATATTTTGGCAGTTCTGGAAACTCTAGGTTAGTAGTAGTTCTTCAAATATTGGTTCTGCCCCATTATCTCTTTTTCTTTTAAAGTTTACTTATTTACTTTGAGAGAGAAAAGAGAACGCGCGTGCAAGAGTGTGCACACGTGAATGGGGGAAGGGCAGAGAGAGAATTCCAAGCAGGCTCTGCACTGTCAGCACAGAGCCTTACAGAGGGCTCGAACTCGCGAACTGTGAGATTATGACCCGAGCCGAAACCAAGAGTCAGTCACCTAACAGAATGAACCACCCAGGCACCACTGCCCCATTATATCTCTTGCAAGTGACCACAAAAGACATGTATAGAGGTATTCTTGCAGCAATTATTATATTTAAAAATTAAAAACAATCTCAAGATTCATCAGTAAGAATATCATTTGAATTATATTCTTTCAGTGAAGTATTACATAGTTAAAATACGAAATATTATATAATAGTTAATATACTGAACCCACCATATATAAATAGACAAACCATAGACTAATCACAAAACCTAATAGCAATTAAAAAAAATATATACCTTTTTGTAAATGCTTTCATGTAAATGTATACAGAAATGCTACATATGTTTAGAGACACATAAACATGTAGTTAGAAGTATAAAAAGTATGCATAAGATTGGTCAATAGAAAACCAGAATACAGAGGTTCTTTTTATTTTTTCAATGTTTATTTCTGAGAGAGGGAGACAGAAATAGAGTGTGAGCAGGGGAGGGGCAGAGAGAGAGGGAGACACAGAATCTGAAGCAGGCTCCAGGCTCTGTCAGCACAGAACCCAACACGGGGCTCAAACCCATCAACTATGAGATCATGACCTGAGCCAGTCAGACGCTTTACCCAAATGAGCCACCCAGGTGTTCCTAGAGGTTGCTTCTGAGGGAAAATGAGGAATTGGGCTCAGTGATGAGTATTAACTCTAAATATAACGTCATACTACTTTTTTTAAAAATGCAAAGAAATATGAAACAATACCATAAAAACTGTAATTATGTATGTTTAAAATGTCTTCTAATTTTTTAAGTAAGTGTGATACAATAAGCATATAAGGGTACATGCCAAGGCATGTTTCTGCTAAATAACAAAGTTCATAATCTTCTTTAAAAAGATATTTATTGGGGCACCTGCGTGGCTCAGTGGGTTGAGCGTCCGACTTCAGCTCAGGTCGTGATCGCACAGTTCGTGAGTTCGAGCCCCGTGCTGGACTCTGTGCTGACAGCTCAGAGCCTGGAGCCTATTTCGGATTCTGTGTCTCCCTCTCTCTCTGCCCCTCCCCTGCCCATGCTCTGTCTCTCTCTGTCTCTCTCTAAAATATAAACATAAAAAAAAAATGTTTTTAAGATACTTATTATTTAGGTCCAGTCACTACAGAGATCCAAAACTACAGTAGGCTGACAAGACACAAGTTTGTCTTCTATGATCACAGTCTAAGATCCAGTGGTCCAGAGCTAGTGGCACTGCTCTGCCCATTCTCAGCCCAGGGTTTCCACCTCTCGGTACAAGATAGATACTCTAACACTCTCCATCATATCTACAGAACAGCCAATGGGAGAGGAAGAAAATGTCAAGAACAGAGTGCTTTATTCTTGTCATGGAACAACATTAAATTGCCATGAACTTTAATGCAGGACTACATCTTGTATGGAAATTTGAGAAATGTAGTCTCTGGCTGGGAAGCCATGTGTCTAGCTAACCTTTGCAGTTCTATTATTAAAGGAAGAAGAGAAGAATGGATGTAGCTCACCACTAGCCACCTGTGCCACAGGATGGACTACACAGAGCCACAACAGAGGTACGGTAAGAGCATTTGCATAATGGGAAATTTGTCCTTCCGTCTTTAGGGGATCCAACCCCGCAAACAGTCCCTGCTAAATCTTTCTTTCCATAGCTTCCTAATTCTAGTCTTACTCAGTTGTTCTTCATTCTCCAAGCAGAGTTTGTGGAGATTCAAAGATAGAATGACACAGACCCTGCCTACAAAAAACAAAACACCATTTTGATGTCTATGATCAGCATTAAAATTGCAGCATGCATGGTTTAATTTGAAAGGGAGGATCTTAATCTCATGGGAGGATCCATGAGTCAGCCAGGGGAGTCTACGAAGACTTCGTTATAAAGTCTCTCCAGGCTTCACAGAGAATGTGGCTCTGGAATTAAGACTTGGAGGTTGAATAGGGAGCTGTTAGGGAGACAAACGAGGTTCTGACCAGGAGGAAATAAGATATGCAAACGTAAGAGAATGAGAAACTTAATACATTCAGGAAAACAAAGATGTTCCACGTGCCTGTAAATTTACAAGGCAATGAGCCAAAGATGAAGCTGGTATGTTAGATGAGATCAGATCATGGTGAATCTTTCATTCATAAGGAGGAGCTCAGATTTCATCTTGCATATACAGAGGGAGCCACTAACAAATTTTGAACAAGGAAGGAAAAGGGGTTTATATTCAATTTCTTAGAGGACTCTGAAATCAATGTGGAGGATGGATCAGGATAGAGAGAAATCTACTAATAGTTAATAAAGGCAGAGGAGACGGTTCTAGGGGACAGGAAGAGTCCAAGTCATGACGTATTTGAAGTCCCAGTAAATACTGGGACATAGTTGGACACACTGGAAGCTCAGGAAAGAGGTTCTGGCGTCCACGGTGTGCCACTCTTTTAGTTTGCAGTTTCTCAACTGATAAAACACTAAGCCCCAACACTCAATTCATGCTTCTCATTTCATGGTGGCTGGTCTACCACTCTGTGACAGTCAATAATTCTAGTCTTCTGTGATCACAGTCTAAGATCCAGTGGTCCAGAGCTAGTGGCACTGCTCTGCCCATCCAGCTTGTGCTTCCCCTCACCCTAGTTAACTGGCCCCCTCCTTATACAGCATTGACGATGGCACAGGGCTGGGAATTCAAATCTAGTTAAACACTTTACTAATGGAGCAATGTCAGCCTGAAGCGAGACCTCTGGAATGTGTACCCAGCTCTGCATTTGGCCCTGTCATGATTAGCAGTTTTATAAGACAAGATGAAGGCAGGCAAGACATCTTTAACCAATTTCCAAATGACATAAAGACAACAGAGTTATGTTTGTGGATGTCAGCAGGAGAATCCAGGGAGAACTAAGTATGCTAAAACCAACAAAATAAAATGGACAAACATGGAAAAGCCTGTGAAATAAAGTTGTTCAAATAAATAAACTGCGAAAGTAAACTCATGGGGAAATACTGTTAAAGGTGTCTGCTACCCAGAATACTTAATTCTTATAAAACACTCTGGAAAACTTAATTCAGAACACAAAGACCACAGTTTCCTAGTGCTCAGTCAGCAAAACGAACCTGAATCCCCTTTCCAGGGAGATGGCTACACTTTAAATCAAATAGTCCATAATCTTCCTAGTTACTGTTCTATTTTACAGGGACTTCCACATTCACTCACCCTGTATTCTCAGGACACATAGTTACATTTCTCTGCAAATGCCTTTCTATGGGGCACCTGGGTGGCTCAGTCAGTTATTCAGCTCAGGTCATGATCTCATGGTTTGAGACTGAGCCCTGTGACAGGCTCTGCACTGACAGCACAGGACCTGCTTGGGATTTTCTCTCTGCCCCTCCCCTGCTCATACCCTCTCTTTCTCTCTTAAAATAAACAAACATTTTTTTAAAAAAAAAGAAAGAACTGCTGCTATTTCATGTACCTGTTAATTTATGTATTTTTAAACTACTAATCAAGACTCAATGCAGTATCCAGACTATAATTTATCATCCTTATCTGAACACCCTTAGAGCACACTGTACTTCCTCAAAATTTCATCACCATTGTCATTCATTATTTCAGTAATTTTCAATATTTATAACTCCATGTCTGATTCCTTGCTCTATCTCCAGAGCCACATACAGTGCCGGCACTTAGTAGGGGCGGAAAAATTATTTATATAGGGAGTGAATAAATGAATGAAAAAATAAATGACAAACACCCAGCAAGAACAGTAACGTGTTTTACTAACACAACATAATGTCAAGTATCTTTCTTGTCTAAATTTTTCAGGATGGGAAACTGAATTCTTTTGGTCACTAATTGGTCATAATCACTAGTGTCCATATTGACAGCTGTTTCTAGTGAATTAAGCTATATACCTCTAGGCACCTGCAATAAATGGCTTGCCTATCAAAGTTGCCAAAAAAATATGTAATATCGTCACATTCCCTCCTACAATGCAAATTCTCCTTGTATAAAATAGATATTCCAGGGAGAAAAACTTAGCTCCTGATTTCTTTCTCCTTATACTTAAGGCATGAAAAAATGACTATTTGTTATACAAGGCCTGATTTAGCTATGAATAGGATGAAAGGTGAAAATAGAGAGGGTCAGGAGGTAATTCAGAGAATGCAGACAGAATATAGGTGAAGCTAATTGCATCAATTCTCTTTGAAGCAGCTCCTATTTTATTACAGATACCACAGGCAGCTGGTGATTTTGTTCTGCTGTTACACTCAACTACAGCAATCAAAAATTCTTTCTGCTGAACTTTCATTGAGGATTCCGCATAGTGTAAGTGTGGGCCATTTTATTTTCACAGTGGTCTAATTAAGGTGTTTCCTTTCACATTTGTTCTGTCAACTGTACCATAAAAAGCTACCATTTAAAAATTTTGCAATCAATTCTACTGCCCTAATAGGAGGAAAATATGATTTAGAAATTAATGTCATGCAGGATTGATGAACAAGTTGTCAGCAACCTATTTCAAAATTCATTTTATAGAAAACAACCTGGGTGCTTGCCTACTGAGAGATTAAAAAGAGAATTTCTCCACCAATTAGCTAAATTTCATAATTCTTAAAAGGCCAAAATTTTAGCTCTCCACCACCACTATTCAGCAGATCCAACAAATGATTTCAGAAGATAACCAATTCTTCCCCTACAGACTGACATGGGCAGAGAGAAAGGAGCTGTTCTACCCTCAGGAGGATTAACTCACTAATTGAGCATCCAAAGCTTCACATAACATCCAACATCAAGCAAGTATCCCAGCTACTGCCACTCTTGGCAACATAAAGGGAGGACTACCTTACTTTCACTGTACAGTTAGTTTAGCATACCTTTCGTGTTTTGTTCTGTTACAAATATGGAAGTTGATTACTCTGTCAATTTTTTTAACAACAATTTTTTTTAATTCATTTTTGTTAATTCATTTCACATTTGGGTTACTTTAATTCTTGATTTGTGAGAAAACAAAATTTTCAATATCATTGCAGTTGATTTTTGGTTTTAAAAACTCTCCCTCACTTCTTATTTTCCTCTTAAAACATCTTTTTCCAAAAAAATTTTTTAATTTGTCTTATGTTAACAAGTAGAAACCATATTCCTAAGTAGATGGGCAGCAAGGAAAGTAGGTAAATCTTCCTCCATTATGTAAGTGCTAGAAAGCAGAGTTGTCAAGTGTTTCACTGCTAGGGCAGGTCTGAATAGCCATAAACACTCAAGACAGAAAAAAGGATTTCAGGGGCCTCTGGGTGGCTCAGTCAGTTAAGCTCAGGTCATGATCTCATGGTTCCTGAGTTTGAGCCCTGTGTCGGGCTCTGTGCTGACAGCTCAGAGCCTGGAGCCTGCTTCGGATCTTGTGTCTCCCTCTCTGCCCCTCCTCTGCTCCTGCTTTGTCTCTCTCAAAAATAAACATTAAAAATTAAAAAAAATATATATTTCAGTTTGATTTTTCTATAAGAACCTGTCAGAATAATCCAATATTAGGAAACTATACAAAGTTCTCAGTTATCACTCAAAAATAAAGTCCCAACCACAACCTAGAAAGGCAGACTTTTTTTTCCTTAAAGAAACATATTATGTGGGGGCACCTGGCTGGCTCAGTCAGAAGAGCACCAACTGTTGATCTCAGGGTCATGAGTTCAAGCCCCACATTGAACATGGAGCCTCCTCAAAAATAAACAAATAAAATAAAGTGGAGATAAGCTATACTGGGATGGAAGAGAAAACAAGAATTTAGATTCCTTTTGACATCCATGATGACCTAGACGCTGAAGGATGCTCTTTGACATTTTTAATCCCAGTTCCCTAGAAGCAAAATACATAAGTATTCATAGGAGAAAACAAAGAAAGGGAATAAAAACAATCATTTCATCCCAACACTATTATCCTAAGCCATAAAATGGCTAGTCAGGAGGCAATCCACATTTTAACCACTTTTGGCAACAGATGGTTCTAAATGTGACTAATTTTCCTCAACATTTAACAGCAACATCAGAAATTAAACATGTTACAGAAACCATTAGGTTCCGTCCCACCATCAGTGTTGTCTGTTAGGAAAATCATATCCCATTAACGTATTTACATTAATTGAAGGAAGAAGCCTGAAGGAAAGAAAAGAATTAGCTATCACTAAACATTCTAAAGTAAAGGCTAGGCTCTTCCTTTTCCAATTCAAACCCAATACGTGCTTGCTGACCCCACTTCCTGTTTGACCAAGAAGGTTGGTGGATCATGTTGGGGTTTTAAAATAAGTTTTTGTAGCTAGAATCCTGATCCATTCCAAGAAGCTAGAATTCCACCTCAGGTGAATAAAATATCCTGCTTATAAATGTCTTGGTCTATTAAATATTAAGAAGGCTTGAAGCAGCAATTCCATCTCCAATCCTGGTTTTGTCTGAACCTACAGCAAACAGTTGAGGAAGAATGCAGATTTACACACGGAAAGAACTCCTCCTAGTGGCTCGCTCAGCCACGTTTCAATGTACAAGCCTAGGCAAGTATTGACTTTGCTGACCTTTCTCGACTAGACAGCCTGCGTGAAAATCATTTTCCCAAAGCCCTTTCTTCTGCTGTAGGACTTTGGATTCCACAAGAATGTGAAGCATTTATAAAGGCTTTTTCTGAAAACCTTTTCGCCAAAGATATCATTATTATCTCCTGTCCTTCCTTCTTAAGAGATATATTAAAGATGCTCTATGAGTAAGGAAATATATGAATATCATATTATCACCTCAAAACGTCAATCTCAAAATGAGCAAAGGAACTATGGTGTCACCAACCACTCTCAACAAGAAGTCCTTCAAGCGGCCCTGGGTGGCTCATTCGGTTAAGCATCCAACTCTTGATTTCAGCTCAGGTCATGATCTCACAGCTCCTGAGTTTGAGCCCCACATCAGGCTCTGTGCTGACAGCACATACCCTGTTTGGGATTCTGTCTGTCTCTCTCTCTCTCTCTCTCTGCCCCTCCCTCACTCATGTTTGTTTTCTCTCTCTCTCCCCCCCCCAACTTCTTCCCTTCTTCCCTCCCTCAAAAATAACATTTAAAAAAAGAAGTTCTTCAAGAAAGGACCACAGAAATACAAACAATTGTAAGAGAATATTATGAAAAAACTATATGCCAACAAATTGGGCAACTCAGAAGAAATGGATAAACCCCTAGAAACATCAACTAC
Organism: Panthera leo; assembly: GCF_018350215.1. NCBI lineage: Eukaryota > Metazoa > Chordata > Mammalia > Carnivora > Felidae > Panthera > Panthera leo. The sequence continues at coordinate 44,410,667 of NC_056684.1, read as the reverse complement.
CAAAACTGAAACAGGAAGAAATAGAAAATTTGAACAGACTGATAGACAGCAAAGAAGTTGAGTCAGTAATCAAAAAACTGCCAACAAACAAAGGCCCAGGACCAGATGGCTTTACAGGCAAATTCTACAGTTAATACCTATTCTTCTTCAACTATTCCAGAAAATAGAAAAGGAAGGCAAACTTCCAAATTTATTCCATGAGGCCAGCATTACCCTAACACCAAAACCGGATAAAAACACTACTAAACAAGAGAATTACAGGCCAGTATATCTGATGAACAAAGATGCAAAAATTCTCAACAAAATACTAGCCAAATGAAACCAACAATACATTAAAATTCATTTACCATGACCAAGTGGGATTTATTCCTGGAATGCCAGGGTGGTTCAATATTCACAAATTAATGTGATATATCACATCAATAAGCAAAAGGGTAAGAACCATATGATCATTTCAACAGATGCAGAAAAAGCACTTGACAAAGTATACCATTCATTCATGATAAAAACCTCAACGAAGTAGATTTAGAAGGAACATACCTCAATCTGATAAAGGCCACATATGAAAAAACCACAGCAAACATCACCCTTAAAGAAGAAAAACTGAGATCTCTTCTAAGGTCAGAAACAAGAGACGATGTCCACTCTCACCACTTTTATTCAACATAGTACTGAAGTCCTAGACACAGCCATCAGATGATGAAAAAAAATAAAAGGCATCCAAATTGGTAAGGAAGAAGTAAAGCTTTTACAATCTGCAGATGACATGATACTCTATAATAGAAAACCTGGAAGACCCCATCAAAACCTGCTAGAATTGATCAATTAGTCCAGCAAAGTTATAGGATCCAAAAATCAATGTACAGATATCTATTGCTTTTCTATAATCCAGTAATGAAGCAAGAGAAAGAGAAATTAAGAAACAATTAATTTATAATTGCACCGAAAATAATAAGATACCTAAGAATGAATTTAACCAAAACAAGTGAAAGACCTGAACCCTGAAAACTATAAAACACTGATCAAACAAAATGAAGATGACATAAAGAAATGGAAAGATGTTCCATGGGTTTGAAGAACACTGTTAAAATGTCTATACAACTCAAAGCAATCTGCAGGTTTAATGCAATCCCTATCAAAATACCAATAGCATTTTTCACCACACTAGAACAAAAAATCTTAAAATTTGTATGGAACCACAAAAGACCCCAAATAGCAAAAGCAATCTTGAAAAAGAAAAGCTGAAGACATCATAATTCTGGACTTCAAGCTACCTTACAAAGCTATAGTAACCAAAATAGTATGATACTGGACCAAAAACAGACACACAGGTCAATGAAATTTAATAGAAAATCTAGAAATAAACCCACAATTATACAGTTAATTTCCAAAAAGCAGGAAAGAATATCCATTGGGAAAAAGACAAATGGTGTTGGCAAAATAGGACAGCAAAATGCAAAACAATCAAACTGGACCACTTTCTTACACCATACACAAAAAATAAATTCAAAATGGATTAAAGACCTAAATGTGAGACCCAAAACCATAAAAACACAGGCAGTAAGTTCTTTGACATCAGCTGTAGCAACTTCTTTCTAGATATGTCTAGATGTGTCTTCCGAAGCAAGGTTTTTCCCTAACACAAGCAAAAATAAACTATTGGGACTACATCAAAATAAAAATCTTCTGCACAGCAAAGGAAACAATCAACAAAACTAAAAGGCAACCTTCAGAATGGGAGAATCTATCTGCAAATGACCTATCCAGTAAAGGGCTAGTATCCAAAATCTATAAAGAACTTAACAAACTCAACACCCAAAACCTTTTTCTTGCCTAATGCTATAAAACATGTTACTCACATAAGTCTGAACCCTTTTGTTGCCAATTTTAAAAATGGGCAGAAGACATGAATAGACATTTCTCTAAAGAAGACATTCAAATAGCCAACAGACACATGTAAAGATCTCCAACATAATTCATCATCAAGGAAATGCAAATGAAAACTACACTGAGCTATTACTTCACACCTATCAGAATGGCTAAAATAAAAAACACAAGAAATAACAGGTGTTGGCAAGGATGTGGAAAAAAGAGAACACTAGTACACTGTTGGTGGAAATACAAACTGGTACAGCCACTGTGGAAAACGATATGGAGGTCCTAAAAAAGTTAAAAATAGAACCATGTTATGATCCAGCAGTTGCATCACTGGATATTTACCCAACAAATACAAGAACATTAATTCAAAGGGATACATGCATCCCTAGGTTTATAGCGGCATGTATAATAGCTAAAATATGGAAACAATCCCAGTGTCTATCAAATAATGAATGGATAAAATGTGTATACACACACACACACACACACACACACACACACAATGGAATATTATTTGGACATGAAAAAGAATGAAATGTTGCCATTTGCAACAACATGGATGGAGCTAGAGAGTATAATGCTAAGCGAAGTCAGAGAAAGACAAATGCTATATGAATTAATTCATAGGTGGAATTTAAGAAACCAAAAAAGCAAAGGGAAAAATGAGAGGGGGAGGGCAAACCAAGTTACAGACTCTTAACTACAGAAAACAAACTAATGGTTACGGGGGCGGGGGGGGGGGGGGGGGGGGGGGTAGGATGGATAAAACAGGTGATGGGGATTAGAGAGTGCACTTGTTCTGATAAGCACTGGGTGTTTTGTGGAAGTACTGAATCACTATATTGTACACCTGAAACTAATAAACACTGTATGTTAACTAACAGGAATTAAAATAAAAACATACATACATGCATATATGCGAAGGCACAGAGCTACAAAGAGTCCTGAGAAGGGAGACTGGATTGTGGGAGAGGACAGGGAGCCTGTCTGAACTGCCTGAGCTAAAGATCTTGAGATCTGAGAAGATGGAGAATGAAAGGGGAATGACCAAAAGCTTTAAATTCATAAAGAGCAAAGATAGCATAAACATGAGATTGTTCACAAAATGTTAGAATTGGGGAAGGTGTGAAAAGACGGGCAATTTTAGTATTACAGACACACATTTAGGATAAAACACTGCTTTCCACAGTAAACTAATGGAATTAATTTGTTCAAACCTCCCCCCACCCCTTTTGGTTATGATTAAATGGACTAATACCTGTAAAGTTCTAATGGTATAGTAAGTGATCAATAAATACTTATTGTTATCATCATCAATTCCTCCCAACAAATGAAAAGATCCTTACAGACTGGGATGTTATCTCACTCCCATTTTAACTGCTCTGCAGTACTCAGCCCATTGCCCTGCACATGGGATGTGTGCTGGAAAACAGTGAACAACCAGTTCTCCAGAGGTGGGGAAAACTCTTGATTCATAGGGATAGCCAGGTTCCATGGTGTAAATATGCCTACTGTGGCCAATTTCAAGTAACCAAGATGATGTCACTGAAAGTGGTGTTGGGAAGAGATGCACATAATCAGTTCTTAGAGGTTGTAAAATCAATCCAGCCCATCACTGGATGCACTCAGTAAGTAATTATGGAATTGAAAATGGATCCAGACCTCAAGTGATTTTATACCATGGCCAGCCAAGAGCCAGTAGCATCCATTCACCATCACCTGCACTATCAATAAAATAACCGAGTTTTTTCTCCCAACCAAGAGTTTTATCTCACTGCCTCTCAGTACATTGTTACTAAGCAATTCTAAGTGTAACTTTAGTAAGAAAACCCTATAACATGATAAATGTAAAGTGTATGCACCAATAAAAAAAATAAGAGTCATAGTATTTACTGTTGCCAATAAAATGTAAAACATACTGCGGGTTAATAAACCAGTAACACTCAGGGCACCTGGGTGGCTCAGTCAGTTAAGCGTCTGACTTCGGCTCAGGTCATGATCTCGTGGCTTGTGAGTTCGAGCCCCACGTCAGACTGTGCTCACAGCTCGGAGCCTAGAGCCTGCTTCCAATTCTGTGTCCCTCTCTTGCTCTGCCCCTCTCTCACTCGTTCTCTCTCTCTCTCATAAACATTAAAAAAAAATTTAAAAAAATAAACCAATAACACTTAATAACTAATAAATAATATGAATCACTCCAAAGCAGAAACCATAAAGCATTAGAGCACTTTTCAAATTCTCAATTAATGTAGTTAGTTATCTTGAAGATGTTTTTCTTTTACACAGGCTTACAGCCTAGTCAGCCTTAACTAGTCCAGCATCAACTCCTCCTACCTCCCCCACTGCTGGCCAAGTCCTGCTTCCAGCCCTTCCCAAGACAAGCTGTCTCAGCCACTTGGGCTACCTGTGGAAAGTCACCCGTGGGTGGCTCTGTCCCCTGCCCATTGCTCACTGAGCTCTTTCTATCCCTATCAAAAGCATAGCTACTGCTCTGCTTTTCAGCTTAGTAAAATCAGTCTCTGAATCAAGTGGAATCTTTGTTTTATTTTCCTTCTCTTTCAAAATCAGCCTCAGTTTTGGTTGCTTTCATCTGAGAAGAAGCCCTGTTTTTTTCTCATCTCCATTTCAATTTGCTCAGTCTTTCAGGGTAGATCTCTCTCAACCTCCACTCACTCAACCTCTGTCAATCTGTGAGTGTGTATGTATGACCTTAATCAGAATGCCTCCTTTGGCAAGAGCTGTCCTTAAAATAAAAAGCTTCTCTCAGTTAATGCCTCATTACCTGAACTCTTTCCTCCCTCTAAGAAAAGTCTGCATACTTTGGGAAGAAACAGTCATGGTCTGCCTGCATACCATGTCTCTCTTAGTTCCACTCACAATCTCTCGACACCTCTGTCAGAACATCTTTCTTTCTCATCCCAGTTAGAATGGCCCATACCTCTCCTACCCTTCAAGATGACACATAGCTTTCTAAGTCCAACAGACAACCATGACTGCAAAAAACAAACTGACCAATTTAACCAAATATAACAAAATGTTCATGAGCTGAGATTAATATCAGAGGCATTCACAAAAGACTATGTATCTTATTTCAGCACGTTTATTGTCACTAATATCAAGTGATGTGATGTTAAGTAAGTGATGTGATTGTCACTTACATCAAGTGATTCATCAATGGACCTGTCTACAAATCATTCAATCCCATCAAGAAAGCTTCTACACCCTTGCTTTCCTTAACAGAAATAAATCCATTGTTCAATGTATGTGTTGAGACATGAAGCACCTGGGTGGCTCAGTCAGTTGAGCGCCCAACTCTTGATTTTAGCTCAGGTCATGATCTCACAGTCATGGGATCGAGCCCTGCCTTAGGCTCTACACTGAAAGTGTGCATCCTGCTTGGGATTCATTCATCTCTCTCTCTCTCCCTCCCTCCCTCGCTCTCATGCATGTGCATGCATTCTTTTACTCTCTTTCAAAACAAATAAACATGACAAAAAATTTAAAAATATATTTATGTGTTGAGGCAAATTAATTCTTCTCCTTCTGGACAAGTCCTGCATGAGAGCTCTATGATAACAAATATTACGCAAATGCTTTAAAATACAGTGTCTTATTTTTAGCAGTCATTAAAAGCATTTTTTTAAATTGATGAATTTTGGAGTCTGCACAAGCACGAAGAATAATGGAACAAACTTATGAAGAAGCTCGACAAGGGAGAATCCAGGCTTTATCAGAATCTGTAATTTGGGAGCCTCTGTTTAAGAAAACGTAATAAATACAAAATTAGGTACAAAAGAAAATATTTTAAAAGGGTATGTGCAGGGCCCCTGGGTAGCTCAGTCAGTTTAGTATCTGACTCTTGATTTCAGCTCAGATCATGATCTCAAGGTTGTGAGATCATGCCCCACATCACTCTCTATGTTGACAGCACAGACCCTCCTTAGGATATTCTCATTCTCTCATTCTCTCTCTCTCTCTCTCTCTCTCTCTCTCTCTCTCTCTCTCTCTGCCTCTCTCTCTCCCTCCCTCCCACCCCCTAAAAATAAACTTTTAAAAATTTTTTTTAATTAAGGGTGTGTGCAAGTGAGGAATCCTGACATTTAAGTTCCATAAGCTTCACAGTAATCCACTTTCCAACTAGGTTTTCCTAAAAGTGAACCCCAACCAGTTCTTTCTGCATGTTAATCTCATTACAGAGGGAAGCCTACTCAATTGTACCAGTGTTCTGACAAAGGTACTAGTTTCCAGCTTCTTTGTGTAATTGAGGAAACCATGGCCAAAAAGTGCTGACTGACTTTCCCAAGGCCATACTGCCATGGAGGACCAAACCAAGACCCAGCTCAGCACATTATGGTTGGCCAATAGACAACATGAAGTCCTAAGACCCAAAGAATATTTATAAATCTTACTTCTACCTTTTCTAAACATTACTTTTATTCCATCCTAGATTTCTTAAGAAAAACAGGCATAAAAGTAAGAGTGTTTATTTTATTTTTTTTTTAATTTTTTTTTTCAACGTTTTTTATTTATTTTGGGACAGAGAGAGACAGAGCATGAACGGGGGAGGGTCAGAGAGAGAGGGAGACACAGAATCGGAAACAGGCTCCAGGCTCCGAGCCATCAGCCCAGAGCCCGACGCGGGGCTCGAACTCACGGACCGCGAGATCGTGACCTGGCTGAAGTCGGACGCCTAACCGACTGCACCACCCAGGCGCCCAAGAGTGTTTATTTTAAAGTGAACACAAATTTGGACCTTGAAGTTGCACAGCAGATACTCCATCATTAGGTCTTATGTTTTCATCCCCAATTGCTCCAATTCAATCCTCCCCAACAAAATGAGCTCCTTTATGAGTCATGACCAAATGGGTTTTGAGTGGATGAAAGTTATAGTTGCTGGTTGTGGGGTTCTCCAAATCATGAAGTTCAGATCATTTCAAATGTCAAACTGGCACTTAACAAGCAACAGCTGAGAATCTGACTTGATTTTATTTTGGAGTAAAATCCTCTCCAAGCTAAGGTATTATTCTATAATTCCTCACATTACCTAGAAGTGTCATCAAATAGAAAATAAAGATATTTTTCACATCCTTAAGTAATTCAGAAACATTGGGGATGATCCTTCTAATGTGGAAGGCTCAGGAATAAAGTTGCTCACTTTCAATGGGGGTATTAACTTCCTTAGGACTCAGAGGTCTTCAGGTGCAAGAAAATAGGTAATTTAACAAATGGATACCAAGGCAGCAAGAGTTAATGTACTTAACATATTTACCACCAAATATCATTTAAAACTGAAATTAATGCCACAAAGAACTGTGCAAGCATCCATTAAGCTAATCAAGAATGTTTACCAAATGTACTGCACTTCATATACCACCCCCCCCCACACACACACACACCCAGTGTGACTACGGCGGAAGTACTGTTTTATTACAACATAGAAGAGAGACCTCAAAACTGGTTTGTCAATGACAACCCTATTTTCAAAACAATTTAAAAACAGCTTGTCTGACAATTAAGATGTAATTGTTCCCCTCTCCTCAGCTCATGTGCACTCTCTCCCTCTCTCTCTGTCAAAAAAAGATGTATTTGTTAAAAGCCAGTAACTAGGAAAAAAGAAACCGAAGGAGAAAAGCATTGTCTTCCTAAGTGCTGGCTGGCACTTCTAGAGAACTAAAGGCCCTACTGCCTTAGCTATCTCTTTCCTCTAACACACTTTCCCAGTTTTTGTCTAGAGCCATGCTCCATGGAACAGTGTGGGCCATCTAGGAGAAGTCTGAAGAGACTAATGAATAGGGAACCCAAAGTCAGGCTCATGTAAACTTCTTTGAATTGAACAGGCCCCAGATGCAATAGAATCTCAGAAGTCCTATCACTCCCCTAGGATCTAAATTTGGTATGGTATGGGGTATTTTGAGCCTTTTTTTAAATTTTATTTTAACGTATTTTTTTTTTTAATTTACATCCAAATTAGTCAGCATATAGTGCAACAATGATTTCAGAAGTAGATTCCTTAGTTGCCCTTACCGATTTAGCCCATTCCCCCCTCCCACAACACCTTCTATAACCCTCAGTTTGTTCTCCATATTTATGAGTCTCTTCTGTTTTGTTCCCCTCCCTGTTTTTATTTTTGTTTCCCTTCCCTTATGTTCATCTGTTTTGCCTCTTGAAGTCCTCATATGAGTGAAGTCATATGATTTTTGTCTTTTCCTGACTAATTTCACTTAGCATAATACCCTCCAATTATAAAAGCCATTATTTTTTCAAGAATCCAAAAGACCTCCTTGGAGGTCAATTAAACTCTTTGAGCATCACTTATTCTTTTCCTTCAAATATTTACTGGAAATCTACCAAGTCCCAGACAATGGGGTAGGAGTTCTATGTATAGACTGTCTCTAATCTTTGACTGCCATGTTTATTCTTTTGACTCCAGGACCTAGTATAGTATCTGGCACATAGTAAGTGGCTCAAAAATGGAAGTCATCATCACCATCACTCTTGTTAATAGTACAAAGGTTCACAAATGACATAAAATTCAGCATGTTTTAAAGGTGTGCTCCTGTAGAGCTCATGGAATGCTTAAGTCCTGCTCCTGGCAGCTGTCAACCTCCAAAGCAATGGTTTAATGGTTTAGAGAGTAGGACACAGTGAATGATTTCATCAGAGCTTTCTCCCTCACAATTTTCCACATAAGCAGTAAAAGCATGTTACCATGAAGCTAAAATAAGTTAAACTGTTAGCTCAGTCGGTTAAGCATCTGACATCAGCTCAGGTCATGATTTCACGGGTTTGTTAGCTCAAGGCCCACATCAGGCAGCTCAGTGCCTGCTTCAGACCTTCTGTCTCTGTCTCTGTCTCTCTCTCTGTCCCTCCACTGCTTGCTTGCTCTCTTTCTCTCTCTCTCTCTCTCTCTCTCTCTCTCTCTCTCAAAAATAAACATTTAAAATAAAACAGGTTTAACTGTTAACAGAAAAATCATTCTTGTGTTTCTCAATGGAAATCTACAGTGCAAGTGTAAAGGAAACCAACATACTTCATACTATTTCTAAGTCAAATTTTAAAAGGAAATTTAATTAAGAACATGATGGTTTTAACCATGACATCTCTGAGACTCCTCCATGCCTCACTCCTCTGCATTAGACAATTCATATCCATCAATTTACTCAAATCTTACCACCCCCTCTTATGAGGTTACTGGCTTTATTTCCCACTTTACAGATGAACAAATGAAGTCTCAGACTATCATGAGGCCAGGGAAGATGAGCAGGTAACATATGCCAAACCCAAAAAGAAGTCCTTCTTCAAGTAGGGCAGAGAGCTAGACTAAGTCTTGAGAGGGGCACTGGAATGAGGGAGAGGATTGGGAATTTGGTGGACTAAAAATCTGAGGGCACTTCAGCCTGGAAAGATGAAGAATCAAAGGGGGAAAGATTAAAGGCTATAAAGTCAGGAAGGTTAAGGAGAGCGTAAACATGGGTTTGTTCACAAAGTGACAGACTAGAGATGGGTTGGGGGCGGGGGGGCGGGTATAAATAAAAAGAAAAAAAATGATAGGCTAGAGATGGAAAATGTGAGGAATAAAAAGAGATAATGGATTGGATGCAATCACCTAAGAGAAAATTACCAAAAAGAAAAAGATGAAGGCCAAAATCAAGATGCAGAAGGACCCAAAGAGGACACATGTCCCCTAGACCCACTTTTATTGATTCCCTACTAAGTTTCAAGCTTTGTGCTAAGCTCTTTCCCTTATGATCCCATCTGATTACAATAACAACTCCTCCAGGGAAAATGTTAAGTTTTTTCCTAACTGCTGGATGATCCTTTAAATTCCATGCTTGTGCCTGCATGCCTTAAGAGTAGCTGGGTTATTTTCAAGTTTTTATGTCTCCAAATTCATGCTCATGGTCATTGAATCTGTTGTGTTTACCTATTTCTTTGTTCCGATTTCACTCTACTTGAATGTGGAATCTAACTCTGCCACTATGAACAATCCTGCTCACCCAGACTCTTCCTTCTCCTTTCTAGTGAATGCTCTAGCAGTCTCCTCATCTGTTATGAACTGAATGTCTGTGTCTCCCAAAATTCTGATGTTGAAACCCTATGCTCCCATGTAATGGTATTAGCACATGGGGCCCTTAGGAAGTAACTAGGATTAGATAAGTTCATGAGAGGAAAGCCTTTATGAATGGGATTAGTGCCCTGGTAAGAGTCATGAAATAGCTTCCTTCCCTCTCTGCTGTCAAGTGAGGATACAATGACAAGTCAGCAGTCTGCAACCTAGAAGAGGGCTTCACCAAACCCAACCATGATGGTATCTAGATCTTAGACTTCCAGCCTCAAGAACTTTGAGAAATAAATTTCTATTATTTATAAGCCACCTAGCTATGGTCCTTTTGTTATAGCAGCCCAAGTTAAGACATCATCTTGCAGAAATCCAGGGTTTCCCCACATAAACTCAAACTATAAGCCAAGAAAACTATTTCTGTGGATCCAAGAGCAAAGTGCAATGTGGATGGAACCGAAAGAGGTCTTTGAGAGCTAGAATATGAGCTGCAGCTATTTCCTAAGATGGTATTTAGCTATGATAAACAGAAGTGTCTTTACTTTTGGTTGAAAAAATTGCAGACATAAAAAAAATTGTAGATGTATAGGTTTATCCTGTCAAAGGAAAATTTAAGAGATCTCATCAATAAATCTAATCATCAATTTAATATAACTGCCAGAAAAGATAATGTGACTTAGGCCTCATTAACAGCTATTATACCATAGAACCCAACCCACAGCCACCCCTTACGTGAATATTGCTTTCACTTCTGGAAGCTACATCTAGAACAAGAAACTACAACTTGTTCAAGGCAAGTGGCAAGTGGAGAAACTCAAGCCTAGTCATGTGAGGAATGATGCAAGTTAGTGGGAATATTTAGCTTAAAATATGGGAAAGGGAGCTAGGTCAACAAGTGACAATAGTCGTTTTCAATTGTGTGAAGGAATTCGAAATGGGAGGAATTGGTTTGTGTTACACAACTCCAAGGAGCAAAACAAGAACTAACAGTACCAAGAATAAAAGCAGTTATCTTTTATTATGTTCTTTCTTTGTGCCAGACACTATGCTAAGTATATTATATCCATTACCTCATTTGTCACAACGATCCAGATATTAATGAGTGATAGTTGCCAAGAAACAGATTTAAAGCCCACACAAAAAAGGATATTCTAAAAATCAGAATAACCCAGAGGTGAAATAGGTGGGACTGGAAGATTTAAAGCGTTTTGTCAGTGGATATGACCAACCATGAGCAAGAACAGAAAACCGTAGATGAGAGGACGTTCTTGAGAGAATTCAAGTATAAGGTGGGCAAATGAGTTAGATTCTACTTCATGTCCCTTCTAGGACTTGGTGGAATAAAAAAGAAGATACAGATAAGTAAAGGTTAACAAGTGCTTCTGAATGAGTGAAACAGAGGAACATGAACAGACTAGGAGGAAAAATCAAAATTATTTCGAGGAAAATGAGACAGTATTAACAGAAATCAAAACATGTTCAGTAACAACAAATTCTCATCTCTATGGGATGATTTCTTTCTGATCCCTTATAATGCCAAAGGTTAGGGGGCAAATGAGCCCTCGGGGCATATGCATCCTCCAGGTTTTATAGAAAAATTTTAGATGAGGTGCTGCCTTCTCTGGATCCCATCAGGACTTGACAGCTCCCAAATTGTAGAATCCAGCAGAAGGGAAGCCTCCAACTCCCAGGGTTTCTAACCACTTCAAGCTGCTATTCCTCTCGTTGTAAGGACTAAAAATGTAAGCATGTCAAAATGGCCTCAGTTAATCTGCTAGGTAACAGCTTTGTGTACTCTGAACAGACTTGGGACAATCCAAAAATTTATACTGCAGCAAAGAAAACTTTGGGAAAAAGACTAAATTGGAACTCAAGAATAGTAGTGGCAGTATCTAGAATATTTAGGACAAAATACATGATGTCATTAAATTTTAGAAAACCATCTCCAATGCCCATCTTTGTGCTTCTTCCTGTGTTTTTTTGGTGTGCTCGTCAGAGCAACTGGATATATTCTCTAACATGTGTTTCCTACCAGAAAGGGAGAAAGAAGGAAACATGAGAAAGTGGAATCAAATAAGGAGGGGAAGGAGGGAGAAGAGAGAAGAGGAAAGAAAGGTACAGTCACAGACCAATGCAAAGGGTGTGGGGTTGCAATCCCTTAAAGATAAGAAGGAGCCAAATGGAATGATTATACCTGAATAGGAATGCGGGAGCCAGTTACACATAAAGCAGCTCAAAAGACAAGTGGAAGACACATATGTCAACCATCATCAAACACCGCTTCCGACTCTTACCTCAGAAACAACACAAAGAGGGAGTTAATATCAAAAGTTAACAACAAAAACCCTCCGAGACTAAATTGTTTCCAAACTACTACTGCAGCACATTTGTTACCCCCTCTTCACCGGGAGATGCACTGTCCTGGCCTGTAGGGTTTTTCTAGGAGGGCAGAATTCCTATTTGCTAAATGATGTTTCTAAAATAAACCCTTGCTCTTGAGCAGCAGAAAGAAATGTATGGAAATTCAACATGATCAAGAATCCTCTCAAAGCAGTTTTTCTGAGTTCCCTTGCATCAAGCAGGTTTTTCCCTCCACGTAAACAACAACAATTTGTTTTACTTTGATAGGTCTTCCTAAATAATGGTTTCATCATTAAACATCTGGCTTCTTCCTAGCAGATTAGGCCTCCAATGAGGAAATTGTGTTTATAATTCTAATTTGAAACACAGCACATTAATATGCTGATTCTCATAATGTTTGCCTTAACCTGTTTGGAGAAATTATGACTACAAATATCTTGTACACAACACCTCTAACTACCAGCTTGTACAAACAACATAAGAGCCGGAGTGCCTCATCCAGACGATTGGAACCACTTCAGAGGTGATCATGATTAGTGCTTTGGCTGGAAGCCATATTTTACACATAAACTCAGCATCTGTCTCAGAGAGGCTGTCCCAAGCTGATAGACCCACCTCCACTGTTACTAATAAGCACATTCAAGAGAGCCAGATGGTCTGACGGACAGAGCTCTGTCTTTTCCTGAACTAGGCACACTGGAGGGAGGGAGCCCAAGCAAGCTCCAAGTCATATTTCCTCAGGCTCCAGATTCCTGCAATGCTGTGTGCAAACAGGCACCACTAAAAAAGAATGTCAATGAGGGTGCTATTCATTATTTACAGCTGGCACCTTGCCATCCCCTCCTCCTCTGGGCAATGCCTGCCTGTAGGAACAGGGGAAGCATCTGATGAGAACAGGGCAACCCTGGAGGCATGGAGCCATTGCGAAGCAGTTTCTTCCCTTGTGCTGAAGAACCTGCCGGCTCAGCATTTCTGGCCCACAGAACAGCTGAGCTTTTCACTTCCTTCCTAACAAAGCAATTGAGTTCTTCAGCTTCCACGTTTATACCAAGGGTGTTTATTTACAACCTAACCTAAAAAAGCAGAGTTGCTGCTCTATTCTCATTCATAGCCAAAGTCCTTTACTCCATGCCTAGGTTCAAGGAAAGAAGGGAAAAAATGATTAGTCTATATAATGGAGAGAATTCTAAGAAAGTTCTAGACTCACCTGGCTAGAAGTTGCATCAAGAGAATGGCTCCTTTCTCTTGGATGAGTGCCTGTAATTCTTATCATGTAATACTTAAATATTTCATAAGTCTACATGATCTTTCACTGATTTTAAGCAACATGAAAGCATCGATCATACTTTATACTTATTCTGCACTTCCCCAAAGTGCCAACCTAGCACAGTGTCCAGAAGATCATAATTAAACTCTTAAATATGGGTTTTAACTCTTTAAGTAAACTTTCTGATTCAATATAAAATGTGTAACTTACAATTTTGAAAGGAATCAAATTTATCTCAGCAAAAGTCATAAAACTAAAAATTTCTTATTGTTGGCATTGATCCAAAGCAGTTCTGGGTTTTCAAATGTCAAACCATCAGATTACTTTCAATCCCATCTAAGAGTCTTTACCTTTCATGATATAATCCCAATTGTTTAAAAAAAAATTAAGCAGAGGGTAATGGGCATGTCTGTATGCTCTCTTTCTTGAACATGGAAAAAATTCTTCTTGCCTGATGCTATAAAACATGCTAATTACTCACATTAGCCTGAACCTTTTTGTTGTCAAGTGACAAAAATCCCAATTCTAAATAATTTTATCAAACAAAGAAAGAGATTTGTTGGCTTCTGAATTCCAAAGACAAAAAGGGCAGGGATGGAGCTAGGTCAGCTGGATGCAAAGGCTCAGAGGTCTTCTGTCCCTCCTCATTCCTCCTTTCTGACTTCTTCCATGCCCCACAGTCTTTCTCATCTCTCTATCTGCCTGCATATTTGCTTCAATTTATTTGAAGAACTTCACACATTGGAAATATAGCTACAGGCAGCTCAGGCTTACATCCCTATAGCATGTGGACAAGACTGAAAAAAAAAAAAAAAAAACTAAACTAAAAACCTGCTCCCACCAACAGTTGGTGGAAATGCAAACTGGTATGGCCACTCTGGCAAACAGTATGGAGGTACCTTAAAAATTAAAAATAGAACTACCCTAGGATGCAGAAATTAGCATTACTAGGAATTTATCCAAAGGATACAGGAGGGCTGATTCATAGGGGCATGTGTACCCCAATGTTTATAGCAGCACTTTTAACAGTAGCCCAGTTGTGGAAAGAGCCTAAATGTCCATCAACTGATGAATGGATAAAGAAGATGTGGTTTATATACACAATGGAATACTACTTGGCAATGAGAAAGAATGAAATCCTGCCATTTGCAGCAACGTGGGTGGAACCAGAGGGTATTATGCTAAGTGAAATAAGTCAGTCAGAGAAAGATTTCATATGTTTTCACTCATATGTGGAACTTGAGAACTTAACAGAAGACTATGGGGGGAGGGATGAGGGAAAAATAGTTAGAAACAGAGAGGGAGGGAGGCAAACCACAAGGGACTCTTAAATACAGAGAATAAACTGAGGGTTGATGGGTGGGGGGAGATAAAGGGGAAAATGGGTGATGGGCATTGAGGAGGACACTTATTGGGATGAGCACTGGGTGTTGTATGCAAGCAATGAATCACAGGAATCTACCTCCAAAACCAAGAGCACACTGTATACACTGCATGTTAGCCCACCTGACAACAAATTATATTAAAAACAAACCAACAAACAAAACCCTACTCTTCTCCATCACTTCCAGTTAGAACAGTAAAGTATCCTGATTGACCTAACGTGAGTTAGGTTCCCATTCCTAGGCCAGTGGTATAACCAGAGGGAGAATGAATGATGATCAATCAGGTCAGGCTTGGTCATCTGTAAGCACCCATCAGTACTGGCTGAAGTGGAAATAAAGCCATTTCCCAAAAGAGTAGGTGTGATGTTACCAGGAGCAGGCAGGAAAAAGGCCTGGGCCAACTAACCATATCCTCTAAATTGCTTTAGGTGGGGAAAAAAAAGCTATGCAAAGGGAAATCAATTTAATCATTTCAGATATGTTCAGCATCAAACAAATTGACTTCTACAACCTTGGAAAAGGAAAGACAATAGGACTCCTGAACATATTTTTAATCATCCCCCAAACAACTTCTCAGATGTTAAGAAAGTCTGCCATCTCAACTAAGGATACCTCATTTCTAATATTTTTTGATGGTTGTTTTTATCTTAATCAAAATTACCTATACATGCAAAAAGTGTAAAAAGGCAAAAAGTTCTGTAAAGACTAGTCATCATGGACCTCTCCTCCACTCCAGTAAAGCACTTTATTATTTATTTTGATATCTATTTCTAATAGCAAGTATAAACTTTTTTGAGTTTTTAATTGTAGGTATTACCTGCTGACTTCCTCTACAGAAAACAGGTATTTTATAAATACAACTCAACACCAAAAACCAAAAACCAAAACAAAACAAAGGAACACAAATGATCCAATTAAAAATTGGGCTGAGGCTCTGAATACACATTTTTTCCAAAGACATTCAGATGGCCAGTAGACACATGAAAAGATGCTCAACATCACTGATCACCAGGAAAATGCAAATCAAAACCATAATGAGGTATCATCTCACACCTGTCAGAATGGCTGTATCAAAAAGACAAGAAACAACAAGTGTTGGCACAGACGTGAAGAAAAGCAAACCTTCATACACTGTTGGTACAATGCAAATTAGTGCAGCCACTATGGAAAAGAGTATGGAGATACCTCAAAAAAATAAAAATAGAACTACCCCAAGACCTACTAATTCCACTTCTGGGTCCTTACCCAAAGAAAACAAACAAAAACACTACTTTGAAAAGATATATGCAGCCCTTATTACAGCATTATTTACAATAGCACAGATATGGAAGCAACCTAACTGTCCATCCATGGATGAATTGATAAAGAAGATGTGGCATATGTAACAATGAAATATTACTCAGCCATAAAAATGAAATTTTACCATTCACAACAACATGGATGGACCTAGAGGGTATCATGCTAAGTGAAATTAGACAGAAAAAGGCAAATACCATGTGATTTCACTTAAATGTGGAATCTAAAAACCAAAATGAAGAAAAGAAATAAAAAACGAGAAACACACTCATAAATATAGAGAACCAGTGGTTGCCAGAAGAAGGAGTGGTGGGTGGATGGGTAAAATAGATGGAGACTAAACAGTACAAACTTCCAGTTACAATTAAGTCACAAAGATGAAAAGTATAGTAAGAACACAGTAAATAACACTGCAATAACTCTGTACAGTGACAGATGGCAGCTACACTTATTGGGGTAAGCATTTTGGTTTTTTTTAATTGTTTTAATGTTTATTCATTTTTGAGAGGGAGAGAGAACGCTCAAGCAGGGGAGGGAGAGGGGGACAGAATCTGAAGCAGGCTCCAGTCTCTGAGCCATCAGCACAGAGCCCAACACAGGGCTCCAACCCACAAACCACGAGACCATGACCTGAGCCGAAGTCGGACACTTAACTGACTGAGCCACGCAGTTACCCTATTTTGTAATGTATTTAATTGTCAAATCACTATGTTGTATATCTGAAACTAATATGTCAACTATACTACAATCAAAAAGAAAACTGGTATTTTGCATTCTCTCTATCCCAACTCATACATACCACACAAGGGCAGGCTTTCCAATCCTCTATGCCTCCAACATTTTTTATCATAATTTTGGTTTGATCCTTATTCAATTTTGTATTATGATGATTATGTGAATGTTATTCACTGCTAAGCCATGAAGTATGCCACAATTTTTTTTCTTTCCCATACAACTCTTTTTTTCCCCTAGAGTTAATACTTCCCTTTTTTTGTTTTGCTTAGTTTTCTGGTTTGCTTAGTTTTTTTGTTCGTTTGGTTTACTTTTTGTTTGTTTGTTTTATAAGCTCTCACTACTTTATCTTCAGACTTACTCCTGATTATCTCTTTTTCCTTTCAGTATAAACACTATGGATTTTATCTTTTAGAATTATCTCTTCCTGAACTTTCTGACTTGCTCCAATCTTCTGGTTGTTCTCTTAGTCTGCTTCATAGATTCATTCAGGAATCTCCCTCCACCATCATCCCAAAAATTATCTTCACCTCTCTCTTAAATCTAATTCTCCTTTTCTTAAAATTTGTATCTTCATCATTAGGAATTTGCTTTTTTGTTCTGATAAAACACTTTTTCTGGTTGCTTTAGGAGAAAAAGCTGCAGGGGGCATAAAACATTTGAGTCCCTACATGTCTGAAAAATGTTATTTGTTCAACCCTTATACCTCATTGCTATTTTGGCTACGTTTAGAATTCTAGTTGGGGAGCACATGCAAAGTCCCAAGTGATTTGGATTCTTGACTATATATAACTCCCACCCACCCTGGTCTCTGGAAGTTTTAGGCCCTTCTTTTTGTCCCAAGAGCTCATAAGTATTATCACGATGTCCCTTAGTATGGTTCTATTTTCGTCCATTTTGGTGGGTACTAGGTTCTTTTCATTCTGAAACCACAAGTCCTTCAAGTCTAAGAAATGTTCTTGAATTATTTATTTCCTCATTTTCACTCGATATAGGACCCCCCAAAAAATTTTAGGTAATTTTCTAAAATTCACCTAATGAAACTTGGGCAAAAAGAGATTATTTTAGAACTTTTCTTCAGCATTAAAGTGAAGACACACAACCTACAATATGAAGTTTCCCTTTGTGCCAGGAAACATTTGAGAAAGTTCAATTGTATATTGGGGGTATTCTTGTCCATTTTCTTCACTTAGAAAAAATATATAGGCTTGATTCATTAATTAATGAATACACTAGTATTCATAAGGCCTGGCACCCCAAAGCCTTGAGAAACCTATCCCAAATGGTAATTAATGCAAGTTGCAACAAAAGACAAATACAGGGAAATGAAATGCTTACCTCTTGCTCTGTCTAAAGAAATTATGCATGCTTGCTACTTAATATTTCTGTTAAAAAATAGGGCCCAACTCTCAATACCTCAAAACAGACAATACTGCAAATGGATGTCATCAATGCCAATTAAGTAAGAGGAGGTACAGGTAATCCACAGACCTGGATATAGAGGAATCGTTCTTTGGTCCACTCCTCCTATTACATGGGTTTCAGCTGCTCAACTATTAAGCCACGAGAAACCTTTTCAGCAAAGGCCTGAAAAAACAGTGGGTTAGCTGGTATTACCCACTGAGTAAAAACAAAAAAAGGGGGGGGGGGGGGACTTTTATTGTCACAATTTTCTTTTAATTGATTTCTGTTCTTAGGGTTTGAGTGTTCTATTTTCTGACTTAAATAAACCAATTTAGAGAAAAGGGATATTTGCATAGCCTCAAAGTATCTTGCAAAATATTTATTAATAATTGTGGTGGTATTAATATATATCCATAAATTCTTTGATATTCCTCACTCCAGGAAGTAGAATTTAATTCTTTTCTCCTTCAGTATGGGCTGGACTTAGTGATTTCCATCTACTGATCAGAGTAAGGAAAAAGAAAAATTGTAACATTACAGCAAAGAAACCTGGCAGATACAGCCTTAAATAAATGATCAAGGTAGGTTCACTGATGGTAAGTCATGCTGATAGCATCTACCCCTCACTCAATGTTATAAGGACACCTTCACTTCTGTGAGGTTCTTCCCAAAAATCCATAATCCAGTCTAATCCTGAGAAAACATAAGACAAACCCAAACTGAGGGGCATTCTACAAATACCTAACCAGTACTTTTCAAAAAGGTCAACATCACGAAAAACAAGGAATAACTAAAAAACTTTCACAGATTAGAAGAGACAAGACAACTATATACAAATGGTATTCTAGATTGTGTGTTGAATAGATAAAGGGCACTAGTGGAAAACTAGTGATATCAGAATAAAGTCTATAATCTAATTCTTAGTATTACACCAGTGCTAATTTTTTAGTTTTCATAACTATATCATGGTTGTATAAGACGTTGTTAGTATCAACAGAAGCTGAGTGGAGGGTATACAGGAACTCTACATCTTTGCAACTCTTCTATAAACCTAAATTTATTTTTAAATAAGATTTTTTAAAAGAATCAACTTATTAAATAAATCTTGGATAAGAGAAGGGATCTCTAAAATATTGCCTTATAGAGGTATTTCAAGGAACACAATAAATTCATGTTGTATCCCAATTTATGATTTGCATGTTAACAGGGCTTAGCAGTGTTTTGCTACACAGAGAGTCCATCTGTGTCTTTCTCTGTGTAGCATTATAAATTTGTGGTGTTTACACCCAGTCTCAAAATTTGTGGTGTTTACACCCATCTCCAAACTCCAGAAGATGCACTGGAGAAAGACCCACATGACAAGACAGGTTAGTTCCCAAGATTTAGCTCCTCTGTAATTTGGGAAAAGATTATTAACTGCAGTTGGAAACCCATTCTACTCTGAGGTTTCTGCCTGCTACAGTCATAATTTCAACTTCATTTTCCAAGAATCCTTTCAAAAGTGGTATGGGACATTACAATTACATCACTCCTATCTATATCATTATTAAAAAGTATCATACTATACCAGGCTAAAAGCCCTATTCTATCAGATCAAGTTGGGGGTAGAAAAGGTCCTTTCTTTGACTTTATTTCCCAGAGCTATTCATACACAAGGGCTATGGCATAACACCTACTTTATCATCTGTTTTCACTCAATGGTTATGTATTGAGCAACTATGTTTGGCATTCACTATCTTAGGTATTAGGGAAACCAAAATAAAAAAGATACAGTCCCTGACACAACTACTTTGACAAATGTTTGGAAATGTCTGCTAAAGGTAAATCTGCATATATATTCTACCCAGATGTCCTTCTTCCAAGTATATATTTCTAATGCCAATCCTATCTCTGGGCGGGAAGACATGAGCAAAAATGTTCATAGAAGCCTTGTTCATAACTGCAAAACCTAGAAATAAGTCATTAACAATAGATTCGGTAAATAAAATGACGTATTTGTAAAATACAATCATGAAAAAATGAAACATGACAACACATAACCAAATAAATCTTATAAACATAATAAAAGAAGTCATATATGGACACAGAACAATTCCATTTTATATAAAGTTCAAAACAGACCCTATTAAATAATGTATTGCCTAGGAATAGACACACACACACAAACACACACACATGTGGCATTTTTTAAAAACTACAAAGAAAAGCATGTTAATAATTAACATAAAATTCAAAATACTGATTACCTATAGGAGGTGGGAGAAGCAGAGGAGACCAGAGAGGGACAAAAAGGGGATTTCTGGGGATTGGCAAAGTCCTGTATCTAAGGCTAGGTGATAGACACCTAAGTGTCTGATTTTATAGTGGTTGTTCTTTAAACTGCACATATATATTTAACACTCTGGTATGTATGCTACCAGTTTATAAAAATATGTTTAAAATGTATTCTTATGAAAGTGAAAGAAAAAAACGGCTCTTAAAAATTATGTACAATATAGTACTACCAGTGCTTTAACATTGTCATACAAAGTCAAAAGAAGAGAAGAGTCATCTCTGCCTGAGGAGTCAGGTAACACTTCAAGGAGGAGGTGAGTTTTGAGCTGAGAATAGTAATCCAGACAGAGCATGAGGGAAGAATTCACAAAAAAGGCCCAGAAAATTAAGGAATATGCTCCATTTGGGAGAATAAAGTAATGCATTCCAGCTGATTTTGAGAGGCCAATGGATTTAGCTAGAGAGGCAGGCAAGGGAGGAACAATAAAAATATTTTATCCCATGATAAAAGAGGAGTTTGGACTCAGTTCTGAGAAGCAATGAAGGTTATGCATGCTAGCACTGTTTAGTTCATTCTAGGAGTTTGGGATAAGACTGACAGGGAGACTGGAGAGGGATAGCAGTAAGAGACTCCAGAAGAGCAAGGAATGTGGGGACAAGGGAGAGAGGCAGTCTGGAGAGATTTGAGGTACAACCAAAAATATGTAGTGAATTGTTCCATGTTGAGGTGAGCAAGAAGGAGGGGGTCTATGATGATCTGCTAGAATCTGGTTTATATCAGGAATTTCTAAGGAAGAAATTCACGAGGAAGAGCAGAGGTATTGGTGGAGAACAGTATTCTTGCACTGAGGGGAAATAAAAGTAGAGAGAGGAGTCCAAGTCAGCATCTAATGGCTCACTTGGCACTGAAATTCTGTGGAAGCAGCCATCTGATGCTCATTAGCCTAAACCCAAGTGGAAAGAAGGAAAACCACCAGAGAAACCATCAGCTCGTTTGTCTCTTTATGTACAGTGAGGGAAGACACCACCTCATAGCAATAGGGGAGTTCTTAAGTTATCTCTGGTTTTAGGTGTCTATGTCATCCCTGATCATTTGGGTCAACCAGATAGAGAGGCAGCAAATCACTGAAGGGATGGCACAAGTCTCATCAACACCAGAAGGGTCTCTCACTGGGTACTAACAATGTGGCTTTTTCCGTAACATTGTAAAATTATATAGACCAAATTATGGTCCTGATTTCATGTACCTTTAATAAATGCAAAAACGTAAAGAATCCTCTAAGCATTTGGAGTAAATCCTTCAGTTAAGCTTTGATGGGCAATATCAACTTAGTGTTTGCAATGCAGCTATTATCCGTTCACTCAACCCCATCCTCCAAAAAAAAAAAGAACACAAAAAAACACAAAAAAAAACAAAAAACAAAACCTGCTCTGGACAATCTAAGGAATCTCATCCTTATTACAAGGACTCTAAATAGCTGCTCAGGACCCTGGGTTGTTTTCTTGGTGGGAGAATAGATGGAGAGAAAGGAGGGCTGCACCTCTGTCTGCTGCACAGGTACAGGAAGGTCAAAAGGGATGAAGCAAGCAGGTCCTGAAGTGGTACCGAAGGCTCAAATATATAGAGCCTCCATTTTCCTTAATGTCATCAGGACAAAGCAGCTGGAATTACATACGTTCATCTTCCTTTCATTCCTTAATGTTTACTTTAACATTTTAGCTGCATAAATAGTTCTGGATGTAGAAAAACACAACAAGATCTTGGCAAACATTTGCATACATTCTAAATACTGCCAACTGATAGAAAAAATTTTGAGGATGAGCAGCTCTAGTGAGTACACTGAAGTAAAATTATTTTCCCTGAGCCCCATACAAATATAGATTCAATTTATTCCAAATGCATTCCAAAAGTGGGGTGAAAGGAAGATGGGAGAACCTGGAAAGAGGAAGGGAGATTCTAATAAGTTCATGAGTGCTTTACACACTTGCTTACACATATTCCTCTCCTCACATTGTTGGAATGCATGACCACCTACGAGGTAGTACTACTTTTGACATGGCATTCCCCATCACCCCCCAAAAAAGTCTACTTCAAAACATTTACTGCTCTGCAAATTGTGGCAGTACCATCCTGTCCACTGTTTTTCTTTTGTTTTGCTTTGAAATCTTCAATACTGTACAGCGCAGATATCCCATGAGAAAAGGCAAAATTCCAAGAGTCCTCTCCTAGGGAGTAGGGAAAGCATTAAATAAGCATCAGAGAATAAACTAAATAAATTTGATCCACTGCCTAGGTATGCGTGGGGTCATCCCTCAACACAGTAATGCTATTACCAAAGCATTAAGTTATGGCTTTTAATCATCACATCAAAACTCTATTACTGCATTATCCCTGTTTTACAGATCAGGAAATAAGCTCAAATGTGGTTAAATCAAAAACATGGCCAACATCACACAGCAAGTAAGAGACAGAAGCATGACTCAAATCCAGACAGCTGGTCCATGGTCATGGGCAGCCATAACCACCAAGCTTCATCCCCTGGGAGGTAGTGTTTCACAACCATGGAGAACCGGGGAGTGAGCATCAGGTGCACAGAAGTAAATCAAGAGAGTGGAGGCAGAGGAGACCTACAATGTATCAAGAAATATTTTTCTTTAACCTAAACAATGGTTAGCATTCCAGAAGAAGACTGGAGTTGGGAGATTAATTTATATGAAATCTTCCAAGCCAGCAGCAGCAAAACTTAAAGGGCCAGACCCTCATGATAATAGGGTGTATCTGAGGAGCCATTTGTTCTCAGAACTAAATAGCACATGCGTACAGACCAGGAATCAACTAGATTTATTGGCTCAATACTAAGGCTTCAGAGCTCAAAGATATCAATAGAATCAGTGAACTTTCCAAAATTTGCTTTCTTCAGGGGTAAGTAGTAGAAAGAATGTTCATCCAGGATTCAGAAGACTGGGTTCAAATTCCTGTTCAAATGTCACTAGCTGTGTGTCTTCGAGCCAAAGAGCTAAACATCTCTGAGAGGCAAATATAACAAAAGAAAAATAAAAAATTTTTTAAAAGCATGGGACTTCAGGAAACTGGCAAAGTCACAGCTGAGCCTTTTTAATGGGATCATAATGCCTACCTCATTGACCTGCTATCAAGGGGGTAACAGGTGCAACAGGCACCAGGATAACTACAAAACCTACATAAAATGACAACACATGCCTCCACCAAAAAAAGGGGAGGGAGGAGTCAAACCAGGAAATCCTTCAAATCCTTCTCCGAAATCCTTCTTGGTCAATCTTTAGTGGAGATCCTTTTGGTGAGGATCCTTTGCTTGCTCCTGTGGAGTATCTATTAGGTGACAAGCAGGACCACCTTCTGGGTGTTCAATCTGTGTAGCCACACACTGACCTCCACTGAGAAGGGATTAATTCACAATTAAAGGGAATTGGAGTTAACGCCCTGCTGTCACTGTCTTCAAATTCTTAACTTTGAACAAAGAGCCCTACATTTTCATTCTGCACTACAAATTATATAGCAGGTCTGGTACATAGCACTATGCTCAGCATCCAGGCCACAGCAATAAAACAGACCAGCACCCTCAAGAGGTTCCAAGCTAGTATATTACTTTAGAAGCAAATCCTACAAAACAAAAACAAAACACTTAAGGAAAGATTTAATTACGTTGGGTATTTTATTCCTCGCCGAAAGTTAGACTGAAAGCTCTAAAAATTAAAGCAGTTCCTTACCCTTAGGACAGACCCTGGTTTGTTTGCACACGAAACACACACCTGCCCCTAAAGACTCACCTGGCCATCCACTTCTGAGGTGAGAAAATATCTTCCTTGGACTGTTACAGCTCCTTGAAGCACATCCACCTAGCTACAGCATAGACAACTAAGTGCCTAAAGCAGTGGTTCTTAAATGTGGTCTTTAAGCATTATCAGCATCACCTGGGAGCTTGTTAGAGATGCAAATTCTCAAGCCCCACTCCAGACCTCCTCAATGAGAAACTCTGGGTGTGGCATCCAGAAATCTGGGTTTTAACAAGTGCTCCAGGTAATTCTGATGTGTGGGCTACAGTTTGAGAACCACTGTCCTAGACAACAAAATAGAATCACTTTGAAATTTGTTTGCTATCTTTTTTCTTTTCTTCTTTCTTTCTTTCTTTTTCTTTCTTTCTTTCTCTTCCTTCCTTTTTTTGTTTGTTTGTTGTATTTTGTTTTATTTTGGCAGGAGAGAGTATGTTGGAAAATTGATGGGGTTGGGCCCTCCCAGCATCCACCCCTAAACCACAATCACCAGCAATTCCCAAAGATCCGGATCTCTTTGTGTGTTTCCTGCAAAATTCAATTTAACTCACACACTTTGTTTTTGCTTGTTCATTCAAGACACAATGTAGCCCGGAGTCCCCTGTGAACAAATATCCCATTTGCACATGTCAAGTATCTGATTCATTTAGACTTATCCCAATTGCTTAATGTTTGCAACAGAAGCCTCCGTGATACTCTTCATCTACACAGCTGAGTTAATGCCCTTGGACAAAGGGGGCCTGGTGTTTGGGTGAGCTCCCATGAGCCTGACAGCCACAAAGAGAAGCTTGTTGAATGCACACATAAAGAAGGGAAGAGATAGGAGGCAGAGACTCTGATCTTTATGACCCTCTGATTATTCTATCAGTTAGTTAAAACATAAATCCATCCCCCAACCTAACAAAATACTATTTTACTTCCTTTTACTCCATATTTTATCTTTTATAGCCAATAAAACATAAAAACCTTACAAAGGTTATGTTCTCATCAATTTTTGCAGTAAATGACAATAAATTAAGTGGAGGTTACTGCAGTAGCAACACAGATGTCAGCTTGAAACTTTCTGGAAAGACGATCCTCCCCTCCCACTATTGATGTTCATAGTTGCTAGTCAAAGACTTCATTAAAATTAAAGCCCAATTTTAATCATATTGCCATTCTATTTCCTTAAGTAGTTACATGGTGTCTAGCCTTTCTCTTGTATCTTAAATATCTGCTATGGGGATATTAAAATAGCAAATAAAAAAGAATGTGAAAACATGAAAACTTAAATATTTGTCAGGAATGAAAAAAAAAAAAAAAAGCTACATTCTGCTGAATCACGTTGAGTCCAAGGTCCTCCAGTTCTCATTGTGATAGACAGTCTCCCAAACCTCCACAACACTAAATAGTTCCCAGATGTATAAACTCAAAGTTCTTTTCCATTTATATCAAAATCATTCAACCAATATTTGCCAGAAGTTCCAATACATGAGTTAGTATTAAGCACCTAGAACACTACATAGACCACAGTAAGGGCTCAGTAAGTATCAGCTATCATTCTCATTCATTGTTGTTGTTGCCATTATCACTACATGCTACAACATGCTATTATGTGCTAAGTATCTACAATGACAAGCAAAACAGATGTGGCTATCCTGCTCCCATGAAGCTCAAAGGCTAGTGGCAGAGACACATATCGATCAGATAATCATGCAAATAAAAGTAAGTCACAACCTATTACAATTAAGATACAACCCATTTGGGGCTGGGGTAGTAAGAAAAATCCAGAGTACTTTTATATCATTTTATGATTTTGAAACCTCTTGGATATATAATTTGGACCAAATCATGACCCTTCCCCAGATGTTTTTCAAGATCCTTCCATATTACTATGCAAATTCCAATTGTACAGCAGGCAAGAAGATTTCTAAACAAATGTTCATATTTCATTACTATACTACTCCATACCGGAAATATTTCCTCAATTTTACAGATTATAACTTATTTTTGTATACTGTCAACACTTAGAAATACAGAAAATGGAATATCTCAAGAAACAAACCATATATATTCAATGAATCTTCCATGAATTCTCTCATGACTTTATGAATTAAAATTAATTTATAATTATAAGCCAAATTAAAGCTAGGGTTTACCTTTAAGTATGCAAACTACCTTCTTGAACTTTATCTCATGTTATTACATGAATTACTTTATTAAAAATATTTTTTATTCTCCTAACATTTTTTTGCTATAAAATAAGTTTTCTGGTGACTTCACTTAGACCCAAGAGCAAGAAAGAAATTACCTGACCCACAGAAAGTGGAGACCCATTCTCAAATAGAATCTAACAAGGAGAACTGGAGACATTCAAAAAGGCCCAGGGACATCTCCACGGGCAGAGTCACACTGAAGTGTGTTAGAGCAAGAGAAAATCCCAATCCTCCAGCTTCTTTATAACATGGCAGGAGGGCCTGGCTCTGGGTTCAGGGCCCCACGTCTGGAGTCCAGCTCTACCTCTTTGTGTCTGAACTTCGTGTCTGAAAAGACAAGTAGCTTAACCTTTTGCAGTTTCAGTCTCTTACTCTGTAGAGTGGGTACCTCCCTCATAAGGAAGCAATAGGACTGGATGAAAGAATGTTTGCAAATGCTTCTTAGCATAATGCTGAAACAGAATAAACACTAGTTAGCAATACTTCAAATCTCTCAAAACTCTGTTGCCTAATGAGATAAAACCTGAAGTTACAACTAGTATAATAAAACAAACCAGGACCTGGAAACCCAGTTTCCACTGCCTATTAACTCCCACTTGGGCACAATAGCCTAGGTTTCCTCATGGGAGTAGAGGGTGGTTGCTCCTGGGAAGCACACTTCCTCTGAGCCTTTAGAGGCCTCTACAGCCTGACCTCCTCACACACACTTCAACCCTAGCCCACACCTCACAGAACAATTTATTACCAGAGTAGAAACTGCCTCTAAACCAACATGTCAGACAGAACTTTGCCCTCCATAGTTATCTCATCAGGCACACTACTTATATGCAATTGCAATCAATTCCGGCATGCTAAGAACTTTAAACCACTCATGAATAAAAAAAGTCTTTAGACAGTCATCCATTCGTTTATCCATTTAAAACACTTGTTAACTGCACGCTGAGTGCCAAGCTCCATGCTAGGCCTACATACAAGGACGCTAGAGACTCAGTCTTTGTCATCCGTGTTCACAGTCTTGGAGGAGAAAGACATTTAATAGAAAGTTTCAATATAATGTACTCAGCATAGTGAAAAAGTTGCACACAAGATGCTAAAATGTTTTTTCTTTTAGGAATGTAGCCTTGGAAGAGAAATATTCAACATTTAAAGAAAAAAATGCTCTTCCAAATTAACAACTATATTACCACCTTTGATTAGCTAACTAATACATGTCAGTTGTAAATGAGCCATAAAATGAATATAAGCAAAAAAGAAATATATAACTATAATACCCTCTGAAGTAACTACTGTTAACATTTAGCTTTATGGCCATCTGGATTTTAAATGTATATACCTATTTCTAAACAAGATAGGAGACCATTTTATACAGAGATGGTAACCTGAGTTTTTTACTTATCAACAAATATATGTGGAGCACCCTGATGGCTCAGTCAGTTAAGTGTCCAACTTTTGGTTTCGGTTCAGGTCATGATCTCACGGTTTGCGAGTTCACGCCCCGCATCGGGCTCTGCACTGACAATGTGGAGTGTGCTTGGGATTCTCTCGCTCTCTGCCCCTCCCCCACTTGCACTATCTCTCTCTCTCTAACAAAAACAAAACAAAAAAAAAACCTTTAAAAAACATATGTAAACAGGTTGTTGGAGTATTAAATGGTCCTCTAATTTATTATCATTTAAGTGACTGCATAGTATTTCTCTGTAGGTTTCATAATTTCCTTAACTATTCTCTACTATTAGATATTAGGCTGCTTACAACTTTTCAAGCTATCATAAACATTATGACATTCTTATTCACACACCTTTTCAAACCAGTCAATTATTTCTCCAGAGTAACTTCCTGGAACGTGAAATTGTTGGATCAAATGGGTATGCAAATTTTTAAGGCTTTGATACCTATTACCAAATTGCCCTCCAGAAGAGTTGTATCATTTAGTGTAACCATTTCCCCGAATCTTCACCTTCACTGTATAGCATCACTTTTTTACTTTGCATTTTTAAATTTTAATGTACTCACCTCAGCTAAAAATGTTGCTTACAACAGTGTCTTTTAGAAGTTGTTATCACACTTGCTGAAATTAGGCAGCTTTGAGCTGCCCAAACATTTTAGCTGGTGTTTGGGGCAAAGTGCTCCTCAAACTCTATCATGCATAGAAATTACCTAAAGATCTTGTTGAAATTCAGAATCTAATAAAGTAGGTCTAAAAGAGACTGAGAAGCTGCATTTCTAATAAGCTCCAGGTGATGCCAATGCTACTGGTCCATGAACTACCCTTTGGAGAACAAGTACCCATAATTTTCTTATCTCAAGGTCCCTCCCAGTCCCAAAAAGATGTGCCTGTTTCCCCAGAAGCTTCCTCCTCAAAAGTGCCCTGCAGGAGCAAAATTATTCTACCACTAACTCCTTGCACTAACTTGAACAATTCACTGAACTTCAAAGGGCCTCAATTCACCCATCTGAGAAATGAAAAGCTTGGAGTAGCTGGCCTTTAAGTTCCTTCCCATCTCCAATATCGAAGGAAGTTCTCCTTTGCCCAAACATGACTAGGTGTATCCTATATTTCTTCCCACTAGGACAATTTTGAATATCTTCTTCCCTTCGTGCCAAAGGACTGCACTTAAAAGTGAGGCCAACTAAAGAGCTGACATTCAAGCAGCTGGTGACATTCATTTCCTCACCCCCAGGGAAAAGCATCACTGGAAAGAGGGCATTCTACTCCAAATGACATTTCTCCTGGTGGTGCCTATTCATGAGGACATACATTATTTTCTCTTCCCAAAAGGAACAGGTTTAACAAGAACCTAAGGCTAATTTGTCCATTAAAGGAACAAAGAGTAGAATAAGGGAGGAGGCTGACAGAAATACTGCATCTGTAAATACCTTGCCAAAGAGCCTCCAGAAGTCAGGGGGAGTTCCACTGTCCTCGTTAATATTTCACTTGTAATGGCTACTCCCTTCTGTGGTGTTTTTCCCTCTCACTTTTCTGCAACACTGGAAGGTGGGCAGAAGCAGAACATGATCCTTGATACCTGAGTTGACTGAAGTGGTTGCCTAAATAACACAGAATCAATAGGCATATTTTCTTCTTTGCCAATAATATGAAAATGCTGTGCTTCTCATCCTGTAGGAGCATCAACTATGCATTATCTACCCTAACAGGAGACAGATTTTAATGTTAGTTCAATTAAGTTACTGAATAAGACCACAAATAGTGCTTACTTCAATTCCTTATTTCTGAAAGACTGGACCAAAATGATTTATTTTTAATAACAGTTACCTTTCCTCCCCACCCCACCCCCCAACGTTTTTCTCCTGCTTCTTTCCATTTACTAGCAGGGAGTTTAATTTGTCCACTAACTTTTTTTTTTTTTTTTTTTTTTTGCTCACTTTAATTTCCTTCAGCTTCCTTTAAATACTTCCTCAGTTTTGTTTTTTTTTGTGCGTGTTTTCTTTTTTTACTCCTAAGGGAACTTTTAAAAAAAGGTATCAAACTCTTTTGCTTTTCTCTTACATGGATGGTATCCTGCCCTACTTTCCAGTGTCTCCCACAAAGTCGGGAGGCTTTTGTTTCTTAAGTTAGACCTGAATTAGGCATGTTGATCAACTCTAATCAAGGACATTGGCCAAACTGCGAGAACCAAAAATACAATAAACAAAAAAAATCATCTAGCATCTTGCACTTTTTTTAATGTTTATTTATTTTTGAGATGGGGGGAAAAGGGGCAGAGAGACAGAGGGAGACAGAGGATCCGAAGTGGGCTCTGTGCTGACAGCTGAGAGGCCGATGTGGGGCTCAAACCCACAAACCGTGAGACCATGACCTGAGCCAAAGTCAGATGCTTAACTGACTGAGCCACCCAGAGCGTCCCTAATATCTTCCACTTTTAATATTTATGCTGGTGGCCATTCCCCTGAACCCACTTCCATTCTTCAAGCCCTGAGCCCCTTGTTCTGAGCTGTTTTAAGTCTCTTGCTCTCCTATTTCGAGGTGGAGCCCCAGCCAGAACACATTTCTCTGAAGAGCTGCTGCCCTAATACCTCCCCATCACTTTGCAGATTGTCAGCAGGACCCAAGCAACAAAAAGATCAATAAGAAAACAAATCCCACCTTATTAGGTCTTGTTTGATCTTAAACCCATACCATCCAAGATTTCAGCTGCATAATGCTGGCTCCAGACAAGAGGGGCAGAGTTTTCTTATGAAAATAAATTAGACAAGCACACAGAAGAAAGAGAAAATGGATGTGCAACTACTAAAATGTTCAAGAGCCTTAAATATGGTCAGCAAGCTAAGCAAAGGGCAACGGTTTCTTTTCCTTTCCTCTTTCGCCTTCTATCCTCTACTCTCTATTCTCCCTGCAACAAGACAAATATCTTTTCTTTCAATGTACATTTTTAAGGTACTACTTTTCAGGCAGGGATGGCTTTATTTCTTTTGTATGCTGGGGTTTTTTTTCCACACTGAAATTATAATGTATACTAAAGATGGCAAATGCAAGCCCTAGGAGTCTCCTTGCTACAATCCATCAGCCACGATAATAGCAAGATGAATATATTGTCAGGAACCTGCGCACAGCATTTCATTGATTCCACTCCCTCCCCTAAGAGTGGCTCCACCAGCGATTACATTATTATTCAAGCTTCCTGGACTCACTCCAAATGCAGGTTGCAACTACCGTTGAAAGGGAAACTTATAAAAAGTGAAAGAAAATAGACATTCTACAGAACTTAAAAAAAAATTAACCTTTTCAGACTTTTATTCCATCCTGCATACCCATAAATAGACCGGCTTTCAGGAAATAAAGACTAATCCAATATTAATAACATAAAGCTCAATTTCTCTTTCCATATGATCATTAATATTGCTTTAAAAATCACGAGAAATCTCTTGGACTTCTTAAGCTTTGTAATTCATTTCTGTACACCAATTCAAGAAACCTCATTAATTTAGGTGGCCTTTTTGTGGTACATCTGAGGCACACAAATATTAGGATTTTTTACCTTAGGTCAGAGTTTAAGAAAAAATTAACTTATTTTCAGAAAGGATTTATGAATGTGGAAAAATCGTTTGACAGTAGCATGACTTAGTTTTCTAATTTGCAAATAAGATAGGTTACACAGAATATAAAAAGTAAAAATTGAAAGAAACATAGAGAAAAGCTTTATATAAATAGAAGGGGATTTTAAGAAAGAAAAAAAATCTTATTATATCCTTAACATTTATTCCTATAACCTAGTTTCAATATTCCAATCAAACAGAAGATGGAAGAGCTTTGATTTAGAAGGGGAAAAAAAATCCTTTGAGCATTGATCGACATGTGATTTGTACAATTATTTTACCTAGACTTAACTCCCTATGCTCTACTCTCTAGTCAGTGGATTGACTGAGATGCTATTTCCATTGAGCTGGGTTTACAATTATCCTTAAACAAGTGAAACTTCAAAGGCTGCTCAATAGGTATTTTCTGTTCTTCATTAGAACTCGTAAATGTATAACCTGCACATAAACAAGTCACTCTACCTAATTAAATGGAATCTCTTCATCTCTATTAAAAATTTAGAAGTGCTGCTTAAGTATAAACATGTCATCTGAAAGGGGGGGGGGGTGGAGAACCTCATAACATCCGTGAATAACCATCTGAATCTCCTTTAGGCAAAACCATGTTAATAATAGTGCACATGCCCATAAATTTTTCTAATTATTTTATTATCAGTAAAGATTGTTTAGATGTAAAGGATATTCATTGTTGGCAATAATGCCCTCAAGTATTATCTGTCCACGAGGGAAATGCAGTCCGAGTGCTTTAATTTACTTCAAAGACAATCACATAGCCTTTCCCCTACTTCATTTCTCTAGTATCTGTATCCTGGAAGAGGTAACACAGCACTTTCTCTGACAGTTTTATCTAGATTAGAGAATGGATTTGTTTGGTTGCTTTTGTTTTTTATTCAATTACATATCTAGATTCCAAATTCTTAGGAAAATTATCCGTAAAGGATGTAGTTTGGAAATGAAAATGCTCTTAAAGTGTTTTGAGTTTGTATTTTTTGGTCTGTTGTTAAAGACAGTAAAGGTTTTTAAACTCTTTTGCCCCCTTTTTAGAAATTGATGGAAGAAGTATAAAGCATCTCCAGCTAAACAAAGTAGTTTAACTTGTGCTCAGGGTTTACTTCTCAGGCTCCCAACATTCTTCAAAAAGTCTCTTTTCATAAAATTTGAAACAATATTTGTGACATTGAGCTTTATGTCACAAGATCAGCCAGAAACTGTAGCATGTAAATGTTTGAGAAGGTCGATGTAGATTTTTGAGCTGTGAGGTGTTTTGTTAGAGCGCTCTCTTGTGGTAAAATGCCATCAGCATGATTTCTGTTCCACATTTTTTTAAAGGGCACATTTACCAATCCACAGCAACATAATTTTGACAAAGATAAGATGCAATGTGGGGTTGAACCTTCTAGTATCTTGTTGGATCTTGGACCCTTCTCGCCCCCCCCCCAAAAAAAACTTAAAGTGCATTCACTCCATCAAAGAGGAATGTTTTAGAGTTCTTAGATTATAAGAACTCTTAAAATACACGGCGTTAAACACATATGGAAAGCAACATTCCTTACTCATTTGGGAACATAGAAAGTCTTCCTCATGAAATGACACCCATCCTGAATGTCCTTTAGCTGGCCATGTAAGGGATGGTTTCTTTCCCCAGAATCAATACCACTGTCAGATACTGACAGCATGAGGTTGATATAGTGGCTGGGTGGATAATGTCACCCATCACTGCCTAAGATGTCTTAAAATGCTGTGATGTCAAGTGCACACATCTGCAAGGAAAATATATCTTCAGTGCAGTGAGGGCCCACCTGACTCAGTCCCTGAATGGAAGTGAGTGTGGCTTTTCTCTGATACCTCATCCTATAGGACTACAGGAACTCAAAGTGAGGATACCAATACTGAAGGAGTAATTACATTCAAGTATTTCCGTAATTTGTTACTATGTAAAATATAAACCATTTCCATGGCTTCAGAATGCTCTATCTAGAAGCTTCACTAAAAATAAATATCTCTGTGATAAATCCCACCCTTAACCAGGAAACCTGGTTATGAATGAGACATGAGTCCTTCTCTTTGATAAATCAAATTTCAGGCCTTGAAGAGACCCTGGAGAATATGTATTTCAAAGGTGTCATTTCACAGAATGAAAAAAAAAAAAAAAAAAAAAGAGGTGTAGGGATTTTCCCAAGCTCTCATAGTAAAAAAACAAAACAAAACAAAAAAACCAGTAAGCCTGGAATTAGAAGGGAGTGTCTCAGCAACAAGTAGCATGACTTGTCATCCTTGGCTCCATCCTGTCAAAGAGCTTTCCAGGATCCAATTCCCTATCCTGGCCTGTAGTCCACCATCTGACTCACTGGTTCCTGAATTGCTACTAAAACTTCTGTCCTGTTACTGAGTGGTCTGTCCTGGTTCTTTGCTCATACTGATAAATAAGTAACAACCATACTCTTTAAGACAAGACTGGCATGGATTGAAAACCACAACCAAACTCAATATAATGATAAATACAAAACGTTCTCCCTGGAAATTTCTGAAATTCCCATTCCATGTAGGTTCATGTACTATGAAACTTGTCAGCAAAACTTCTTATACAAAATGGAATTTGAGTATGTAAAGGAACTGATAATATGCCATTTTTTATTTTAAATGCCCCTCCATGACTGGTTTCATAGGTTATTAGGAAGTACCTTTTAGTCATTTATGAAAATAAAAGTCCATAGAATGATTGAATATAGGTAAAAGAACTGAAGAGATGTCTTTAATCCGTTGCCTTCAGCTGATACATTACATACAGATGTGTTCCTAGGCCAAATGGTGCTCTAGGGTTGATGGACTTCCACCAGGATCTGATGTGATTGTGGTAGTAACAGAGATGCCCACAAGATGGCACTCTTCTTTATTTTTAATTCATTGTAAGCAAAAAAATAAAATAAAATAAAATAAAATAAAATAAAAGTATGTCTGATTTTCACACACTCAGATAAACAGGACTGTGAAGTATGTAGCTAATTTCATGCGCTTTATGTTGTAACATACATCACAGTTAATGAAAATCTGCTCCCCACTTCCCTGAGGTTGAGGCATGTGACAATGGAGAGCTTCTGTCTGACTCTCTCCAAGACCTGGAAAAGGGTATTGATGGTGCTCTTAAAGTTAACCAAGCTTTGGGAGAAAGGCTGTGTGTGGGTGTGTGTAGGTGTGGGTGTGTGTGTGGGTGGGGGTGTGTTTGCGTGCACTTGCGCACACACAGGTGTATGTACATACTGCAAAATTATTTATTTTTCCTAAGAGATAATGTTTGTCTCAAAAGTATGTTAATTAAATTCTATCCATCTTAAGAGTTTTCTATCTTCAAGGATAAAGTAGAGTCTCCAACCACTGCCCCTTCCTCTACAAACCTCCCCTCCCAAAGGGACTTTACTGTCTCTGTCTCTCTCTCTCTCTCTCTCTCTCTCTCTCTCTCACACACACACACACACACACACCAGTTTCTCTCCAGTGTATTGAAATAAGAAAGTTTTTGTAGTTATCTTCAGTAGGCAGCAGCTAGCATTTGATTTGGCAGGAAGATGGGTGAAAAGAAAATAGCATATGGAGGTTACAAGAAGACTTCAGTGACTGGGCCAGAGTTCTCAAAGCTTGCTTTCAAAGAACTCTAGTTCCACAAACTGGACAGAAATATTTTTCTAATAAAATAAATAAATGGCTTTCCAACAAATGGTGCTGGAACAACTGAATGTCCATATATTAAAAAAGATGAACCTGAACACAGACATTACACCTTGCACAAAAATTAACTCAGAATCGATCACAGGCATAAATATGAAATGGAAAAATATAAAAACTTCTTGAAGAAAACATAAGAGAAAATCTACATGACTTTGGGTTTGGTTAATGAGTTTGTAAATACAATGTCAATAGCACAGATTATGAGAGAAAAAACTGATAAGCTGGACTTTATTAAAATTAAAACTTCTGCTCTGTTAAAGACACTGCTAAGAAAATGAAAAGACAAGCCTGGAAGACTGGAAAGAAAATGAGAAGATAAACTGAAAGAAAATATTTGCACAATACATGTCTGATAAATGCTTCATATCCAAAGTACAAAAGAACCTTAAAAGTCAATATTAAAAAAAATAAAAGGCAGAATAAAAAGGAGGCAAAAGATCTGAACAGACACATCACTAAAGAAGATCTACAAATGGCAAATAAGCATATGAAAATGTGCTCAACATCATTTGTCCTTAGGGAATCGCAAGTGAAAACAAGATACTACTATACAACTAATTAGAATGACTACATCCAAAAAACTGACAACACCAAATGCAGGTGAAGATACAGAGCAACAGAAACACACATTCATTGCTGACGGGAATGCAAAATGGTTCAAGCCATTTTGAAAGACAGTTTGGCAGTTTCCTACAAAATTAAACACAGTCTTAACATATGACTCAGCAATTGCACTCCTAGGTATTTATCCAAATGACTTGAAACTTATATCCGACAGAAATCTGCAGATTGGAAGCAACCAACATGTCCTTTAACAGGTAAATGGATAAACAACTGTGGTTCATCCAGACAATGGAATACTAGCCAGTGATAAAAAGAATCAAGCTATCAAGACACAAAGACATGGCTCAACAAAAGAAGCCAGTCTGAAAAACCTACCTGCTGCATGATTCCAATTATATGACATTCTGGAAAGACAAAACTGTATAGATAGGAAACAGATCAGTGGTTGCCAGGAGTCTGGAGGGTGAAGTTGGGTACATGAATTGCAATGGATTCTGGGGGGGGGGGGGTGCTGAAACTATTCTCTGTGTTACTGTAAACCAGATGCAAATTAGAAAAAAAAAATTACTTAGGAGGACAGAAGATCCCAGAATGGAATACAAATTGTGACAAGGAACCAACTATATTACAAATGTGTGAACATTTGTTCACACCTCACTGAACAGAGTGGGGAAAATGGTACTGACTGAAGCAACTTTGGAAATGAGCAGAATCTGTAACACCAAAGTAAAAAGGAACTGTACGTGGCACTGTGCTCCAGCTGATAAAGCTGTTTTCCTTGGGGATTTGGGTTAAAAATTCTGATACTGCTATACATGTATACTAGAATTAAACAATTAAGTAAATGGATGATAAATGTCAGGAACCTCATTTCTCACTGTTGGAGAAATCTGTGAGAATTTACAGATAAATGAGGAGAGAAGGCTAGAGTGATCCGTGTAGTGACAAATTAGAGTTGGAGATACTAGTATGAATGAACTCATGTTTAGTTTAATGTAGATACAGATGGTTACATATAGAAAAATTTAAAGATATGTATAACGCATATATTTTCTTGCTCTTTTACAGCTGAGAGAACCTAGAAGCAATATCCCAACAGCAATGAGCACACTTAGCGCCCATATTTTGGTTTCTAATGCTAATTCTCCAATGAAGGGAACCAGGGCTGCTTGGAAAAATGGCAGATTCAAGGACTGGGGCAGGAAATATACAAGATGAGCCTGGAGCATCTTGCAGTGCCAGAGAGAAAAAAAAAAAAAAAATTTAACTTGATGTATCACAGGGACACAGGAGCCATCTAAAAGAGCTCCCAGTAGCCAAAGCTAAAACAATTTGAGCAATAAAGTTATACTGGATTATAATCCAAAGTATGAAATAAATATCCATGATCCCATACTAACATTAATGACCAAATAAATAATAGGAATAAGGAAAAGACACAAATCCACCATGATAAATTCCAAGTTAATTGAATAGATACTCTATCCTCAAGGAGGTGGTGCATAACTTCCAACTCCTTAAGTGTGGGCTGCACATAGTGACCTTCTTTCACAGAGAACAGCATGGAAAGAGAAGGAAAGAGTAACTTGACAGGGGAGAAACCTGACAAACTCTATCTCAGCTAGGTGATCAACATTAACATCAACAGTGACAGGTCATGTTGATAGGATGACCCTTGATATAAAATGATGAAAATGGCATTTTACCTCTATGATCTTCCGTCAAAAAACATATTACCCTAATCATGAGGAAAACATCAGACAAATTCCAACTGAGGGACAGTCTACAAAATATCTGACAAGATAATCCTCAAAACTGTCAAGGTAACCAAAAACAAAGAAAGTCTGAGGAACTGCCACAGGACTACTAAATGTAGTGTGATATCCTGGATGGGAACCTGGAACAGAAAAAGGACATAAATAAAACCTGAGGAAATCTGAATAAACCATGGACTTTAGCTAATAATGTATCAATGTTGGTTTACTCATTGTAACAAATATATCATACTAAGGTAAGATGTTAATAAAATGAGAAACTGGGTATAGAGAATACAGGTACCCTCTGTACTATTTTCACAATAATTTTGTAAAACTAAAACTATTCTAAAATTAAACATTTAAGTTTTCAAAGTTTGAGTCTTTTCCCAATTAACACATAAACACACACACACACACAATTAATGGCAAGACTTTTCTTCCATTTTTATTAAAATTCTGATGCAGAGGCAGTAGAGTGAGCGATTACCAACAAAGGTATTGGAATAAGATATTTGAGCTCTGCCTCTCCTAGCTGTATGCCTTTGAGAAAGCTGCTTAACCTGTCTGAACCTCAGCTCTTTCAGTCGAATGGAATCATGATAACCTACTTCTTAGGCATAACGCAAAAATTAGATGTCATAATCTGTATCAAGCACTTAACACAGTGCCTGCCACAGAGTAACTTCAAAAAATATTGCTATTACTGGCTACCTAGTGTGGACTGATTGACAAAACAAATGTCCTGGTTTACATAGAAAAACTCAGAATATGCACAATCTTTTTTTTTTTTAAAGCACTTTTCCTTGTGATGAGAACTTTTATGTTTTTTGTGGGTTTTTTTTTTTTTTTTTTTGAGAGAGAGACACAGTGAGGGTGGGGGAGGGGAGGAGAGAGACAGAGACAGAATCTGAAGCAGGCTCCAGGCTCTGAGCTGTCAGCGAAGAGCCTGACGTGGGGGTTGAACTCACAGACTGTGAGATCATGACCTGAGCCGAAGGCGGATGCCCAACCGACTGAGCCACCCAGGTGTCCCTATGCAAAATCTTTATATCAAGTCCTTTATTGTGGATGTGAGAATGATAAATTCTTTTTTTTCATTTTTCAGTTTTTTCTAAGTTTATTTATTTTTGAGAGAGAGAGAGAGCGAGCATGCGCGTGCACAAGAAGGGGAGGGGCAGAGCCACACAGAATCCAAAGCAGGCTCCAGGCTCTGAGCTGTCAGCACACAGCACCAAGCAGGGCCCGAACCCACTAGCCATGAGATCATGACCTGAGCAAAGTCCAATGCTTAACTGACTGAGCTACCCAGGCACCCCGAGAGAAAAAAAATTCTTAATCTTACTCTATCAAGTACCAACATCAATTCCAGAAAAATATTCAAACAGCTATTTACCCTAGATTCAACCGATATATTCTAACTAATAGAAAGCCTTTCTGGTGAGACAGATTTGGGGGTTTCTTCTCTAATTTCCTCAATCTGCCTCCTGGGCTCAGCCCATACAAATGAGTTTTTAGTCCCTAGCTCTGTGAGGACAGTCTGAAAAAGGTGTCCTCTCTCCCTTCTCTTCACCTTGCCCTTGTGTCTTCTTTTGTTCTGCCTTTTCTTTCGCTCCATCACTCCCCTTCCTCTCCCCAAACCTGTCCATGCCTCTCCTTTGATATACATGGAGCAAGTATCTTCTGTTCTATCTCTGCTCCATGTTCAAGTCCAAAGAATGGAGGAGAAAATGGAGAGGACTAAAACGCAATCAAACTCTATACTCAGAAATGGTTAACTTCCACTAGCAAACCTTCTTAAATGTTATTGAACTAATAGGGAAGTCCTCCAAAGGCTTACTTCTACAACCTAACCTCAGCAAGAGCCAGTCTCCATCCAGGAAAGGAGGTGAGGAAAGATACAAGAAGGACCATCACTGTAGATGACATTTCCTAGAAATATTTTATGTGTAAATTTTTGAGGCATGGAACCTGTACACATATGATTATAGAATTTTCAATCAAGAAAATTGCTCCTGGTTTATATAACACATGGAAGATGGATCATTATTCTGTGATGTCCCCAGAAGTGACTCAGAGGGACTTGACCACAAGAACAAGTCTGAAAGTCACCTCCTAAAATTAAGACTCACCATGCTGGTTTAACATGTTCATACAGAATAGAAAACATGTCTCTGAGGGCTTCGTGGCCTTTTCCATGCTTTCTGATCTTGTGGGACCAAAAGCCCCCCAAATCTAGGCAGCTTGATATTTCCTACAGCTTTTACTACCGTAATTTAATTGCAGTCATTGTCACATGGTTTCAGAAAGTAAGCCCTTAACACTTCTCCCTAAAGGAACTGGTATGATCTTTAACAAAGGAGACAAGAATATGCAACGTGAAAAAGACAGTCTCTTCAACAAATGGTGTTAGGAAAACTGGACAGCAACATGAAAAAAATGAAAGTGGACCACTTTCTTACAACACACACACACACACACACACACACACACACACACACCTTAAAATGGATTAAAGACCTAAATGTGAGACCTGAAATGACAAAAATTCTAGAAGAGAGCACAGGCAGCACTTTCTCTGACACTGACTTTAGCAACATTTTTCTAGTTATGTCTCTTGAGACAAGGGAAACAAAAGCAAAATATACTACTGGGACTACATCAAAGTAAAAAGTTTCTGCATAGCAAAGGAACAATCAACAAACTAAAAGTCTACTAATTGAGAGAAGATATTTTCAAATGACATATCCAACAAAGGGTTAGTATTCAAAATATATTTTAAAAAATGATACAACTCAACACACACACACACACACACACAATCAAAATAGAAAACAGGCAGAAGACATGAACAGACATTTTTCTAAAGACATACAGATAGCCAACAGACACATGAAAAAAACGTTCAACATCACACATCATCAGGGAAATGCAAATTCAAACCACAATGAGATATCACCTCACACCTGTCAGAATGGCTAAAATGAAAAAGACAAGAAACAACAAATGTTGCCAAGGATGTGGAGAAAGTGGAGCCCCGATACACTGCTGGTGGGAATACAAACTGGTGCAGCCACTGTGGAAGACAGTATTGAAGTTCCTCAAAATATTAAAAATAGAATATATGTTCCAGTAACTCCGCTACTGAGTATTTACCCAAAGAATACAAAACACTAATTTGAAAAGATGTATGTACCCCTATGTCTACTCCAGCATTATTTACAACAACCAAGATATGGAAGCAACCTAACTGTCTATTCATAGGTGAATGGACAAAGAAGATATAATGTATGTATGTATATATATATATATATATATATATATATATATATACACTCAGCCATAAAAAAGAGTGCAATCTTGCCATTTGCAACAACACAGATGGATCTAGAGGGTACAGTGCTAAATGAAAGAAGTCGGAGAAAGACAAATACCATATGATTTCACCCATATGCAGAATTTAAGAAATAAACAAAGAAAAAAAGAGACAAACAAAAAACAGACTTTTCACTTTAGAGAACAAGCCGATGGTTGCCAGAGGGGAGGAGGATGGGGAATGGGTGAAATAGGTGAAGGGATTAAGAGTACATTTATCTTGATGAGCACTGAGTAATGTAGAGAATTGCTCAATCACTATATTGTACACCTGATACTAACATAACACTGTATATTAACTATACTGGGACTAAAATTAAAAAGAAATAAAATAAAATGATTTGTGCTAGGTCATCAGATTACATGATTTTCAGGAACAGGAGACACTGGCCATAACTAAACACTATTTCCTACCCATCATCATATACATATTCACCAACTTGATATGGTCCAAAGTTGATGGAAACTTAAAGGACAAAAAGTGGGGGTATCTGTCTCGCTGCCAAGAAGATGAATGATGTCAGCTATAAAATAAATTCAAGGACATGCCATACTACAATCCAAACACTGTACACTTCCCTGATGGACTTGTACTGTCAGGTCTTGTGATTTGTTGACAGATAGGAAGGAATGAGGTAGAAGGCACATCCTAAGCTAACTATATGACAAAAAAAAAAAAAAAAAAAAGGCAAGGGCACCTGGGTGGCTCAGTCAGTTGAGTGTCAGACTCTTGATTTTGGCTCCGGTCATGATCCCAGGGTTGCTGGATTGAGCCCTGTGTCCAGCTCCACGCTGAACATCAAGCCTGCATAAGATATATTCTCTCTTTCTTTCTTTCTCTTTCTCTCTCTCTCTCTCTCTCTCTCTCCGCCCCCCGCCCTTCTCTCCCACTCTCTCTCTTTCTGGAAGAAAGAAGGAAAGAAGGAAAGAAAGAAAGAAAGAAAGAAAGAAAGAAAGAAAGAAAGAAAGAAAGAAAGAAAAAGAAAGGGAGAAAGAAAGAAAAAGAGAAAGAGAAAGAAAGAGCCAAGAGAACCATGGAAGCTAAATTCCCAAATGGAAACAGGCCATAGAAGGACAAGCCACATAGCACCCCTGAAACTAAAGTCCACTGCCCTGTGCAAATATCATACAGTGGAAAGTCTCTCCTGTGTCTATGAGGGGCAACTCTTTAATATTATACAGTATTACTTATTTATATATTATCTACCTGGTAACATATGAAACTTACTTATCTGACTAAATACTTCGGCTATACCAAACACTATGCTAGAGACATTACCCAAATTATCCCTTTTAATCGTCACAACAACCCTGCGAGGTCAACAGTATTATTCCCAGGGAGGGCAGACCCATCAGGCACAGTGGGGAAACTCCCCGGAAAGAATTCAGCTTACGTGAACTGGCAGGCTTACGCTAGGGTTCAAGGGAAAGAGACCCGTGCTGGGGACGAGCCAATCATCCTAACTGCCCCCATGGCCGTCTCACCAGGGACTTGCAGCAGCAGAGCTGGATCCAGACACAGCCCAAACCCTGGGCACTCTCACATCTGCATTCTCTGCCGCGGGGGGGGGGGGGGGGGGGGGGGGGGGGGCGGAGGGTATTTAAATCATCTCTGAGGAGGAGCCCTCAAAACAATGATATCTAAGTCAGAGTTCCATTCTAAAACACACCAGAAGTCTACTAATGGAACTTCCGGTTACATGTCTTACTTTGATTTAGTCCGCAGTTGAGCGCTGCACGTTTTGTTAGGCTCACACCTCTTTCAAGACGCTTGGCCCCGGCTTGCAGCACGACGACGGGCGGCGGCACGCAGGGCGGGAGAGGCTCGGCGGGCGGCTGCGGCCCCGCGGCCTCACACTCCCGAGCCTCCCAGTGGGCACCATAGCCACGGGTCCCCGCGCGCCTCGTGGTACTCGACGGCTGCCCAGCCGACCTAAGCCCCCTCAGCGACGCGCCACTCATTCTCAGCCCACCTCCTCTGGGCGCGTTGGCAGCCGGCCACGGCGCGGAGTCTGCGCAGTACGTGCTCCCCCGTGGGGCGCCGGGAGAATAGTGACTGCGTGGCGGCCTGACGCTGCGCGGGAATAGCTGCGCATGCGCCTGGCTCAGCCCCGTAGCCCGCAGACCAATGGGTGTGCTTCCCCAGTGGGGCGTGCGAGACTTCCTATTTGGAATGGCCTGTTACGTGGGTGTAAACCCATTTCAAGAAAGAAGATGGAAACCGGGAGAGCGCTCGGCAGCCAATGTGCACAACAAGTGCTGGACATCAGCCACGGCGGGCTGGTGACCAGGGGGGCCAGCTGAAAAGCTTACTGTCCTCTTGCTTGGAAGTGCCCACCGTGCATCCAAGCACGAGTTGCTCGCCCACCTGCATGTCACTACCCTGCTGAATGTCTCACGGTGAACCTCTGAGGCCCGAAGGACCTACCGGCACAATAAATGGATCCCCGTGGAAGACAGCCACTGACGTTAGCTCCCACTTTCAGGAAGTGCTAGATTTCATTGACCACGTCAGTGAATTGGGAAGCAACGTCCTGGTCCACTCTGAGGCTGGGATCTCCCATTCATACCTTATGAAGACAAAGCAGTTGCGCCTCAGGGAGGCCTTCAATTAGGTCAATCAGATGACTGTCATCTAGCCCAACTTTGGCTTCCAGCTCTAGCAGTTCCTGCAGTATGAATTTGAGATCCTACCTTCCATGCCCACTCCACGGCAGCCGAGAGGAAGCAGCCAGCTCTTAATTTACAGGCTTCTTGCAGACACTGAGCCCTGATGTGCAACGTTCCTACTGCACATTCCCCACTTAAATGCGGGTGCTGGTGTCCACCAACTTGATGGTCTCAGAGCTCTCCAGGAACCCCATGACCACAGCCACATCCTGCTAAAACTGGAATGGGGGAAACAGCGCAGCCCCAAGAACAATCATGATTTTGTTTTTTAAACTCAGGGACATTTCAGGGCGCCTGGGTGGCTCAGCCGGTTAAGCTGTGGACTCTTGATTTCAGCCCAGGTCATGATCCCAAGGTCCTGGGATTGAACCCCACATCCAGCTTCATGCTGGGTGTGGAACCTGATTAAGATTCTCTGTCTCAGCCCGTCCCCTGCTCATGCTCTTTCTCTCTCTCAAAATAAATAAACATTTTTTTTAAATTAAAAAAAAAAATAAACTCATGGACATTTCCTATCTGCGGAGTACTGAAGACCTCACTCTCTCACACTGCCCCAGTGGGATAGTGAGTGGTCACCAGGCTTGCAGAGAACTTCAGACTGACCTCAGGGATAGGTTCTCGGGATACAAGGAAGGCCAAGCCTTGAGAGCGCAGCCTGTCTGACTACTGTACTTGCAGACCCCCTGTCTTCTCAGGATTGCGCAGTCCTTGCACTTCAAAATTCGGTTTTTCATTTCAAGTGTAAGGCAATAAAACCTGCAGCAGTGTGGGAGAAAGAAGTTGCTAGACCAGGAGAAAAGGCAGTTTCAAAGCCAATTCATTTTGAAGAAAGCACAACTTCCACCTTTTTTTCCCCTTAACTTTGGCAGTCTTGGTACCTGTCTCTGTTGCTTCAGGACATAAGCTGATCACCATCTAGTCAGCAAAGTAACCCTGTAGGGTTTGTAGGGACATGATACATATGCTGATTTGAACCCTGAAATGTTTTCCAGACTCCCTTTTGGGTACAATGGAAGCAGTTGGTTGAAGTAGCAAAGATGTTGACATTTCTGGGTTTTCTTTTCACTATGTGTTCTTCCCTGAGTT
The DNA here is from genome assembly GCF_018350215.1 of Panthera leo. Lineage (NCBI taxonomy): Eukaryota > Metazoa > Chordata > Mammalia > Carnivora > Felidae > Panthera > Panthera leo. The sequence goes on along the minus strand of NC_056684.1, from coordinate 44,365,782 downwards.
CTGACTTTATTATTCGTGCTTTCTCATTGCACCTCTCCACAAAGCAACTCTTGTGTCAGTTGAAAAGAGTTCTTCAGACCATAGACCCCAAATGACCCCTTTAAGGTGGTGGCAGTGGGTGCCAGGAGAAAAAGGGTTCCTATTGTCTGGGTCACTGGCATTGAAACAGTGACTCCCTCAGCTTACTATCCCTATATGTGCTTGTCTCATCTCTTGTGACACTTGTATTCTTCCCTGATCCTGGGGATTGTCTTCAAGCTGTTGATTTCTGGGATTTACAGATTTCACAATGTGGTACTGCTTTTTTGTCTGTTAGTTCTCCAGGGGGAAAAAGCAATAATTTCTTAAAAACCCATACGAATGTGAAGAAAAGCAGTATATTACTGGTTGTTGTTCATAATACAAAATAAAAATAGTAAAAGGAAAAAAAAAAAAAAAACTTCTATCCCACATCCCATGCTTTAAGAGCCACATTTTCTTTTGAGGAAATGATAAGTGGCTATAAATCAAGTATGCTAAAGGATTAATTAGAACCACCCCTCCCAAATAGCATGTTTGCATGGAGACAATGTCTAGATGCAAAGACTAATGTTAAGGGAGGAGTTTCTGGCAGAGCAGTAGGTGGAGGATGAGAAAAGAAAGAAAGAAGTTATTATCTGATCTCTGAACTTATGTAGCATGTTTTTTGTGCCAAACAAATTGTGTTATCATCTCTGAATTATCAGTGCCTGGCTGGTTATTTAGAGTAAGGCAAAGCAAACATGAAAAATGTTTGAAGTACAGGCAAACAGTTACCCATGACAATGGAAAGAGCCAGTAAGGCTCAGAAAAGTGAGGGGATGTTCCAATTGCTGGGCAGAGCTCATTCTTCAAGAATGGCTGCCCCTGTTATGTGGACATTCATTGAGGAGGAACTGAGCTAAGTAGAACTGAGATTGGAAGAAATGGTTCCAGGGTACTGAGAAAAAGATCAAGCCCAGGGTTTAGGGTAGCTGGGAGATGAGGTCAGTTACCAGGGCAGAAGACAAGTTACAATCTCAGCCTCTACAGGGCCAGGGTTATCAGAGCCAGGCACAGTGCTGGGGACAGAATGTGAGCCCCAGGAACAGCTCACTCCTCTCCAGAGAAGTACGGAGGCCACCAAATTCCCAGGAGCAGCAGGAGACACAGATGATTCAATATTCCATGCTCAGGCCAGCATAGGTCTGAAACGAGGGTCAAGCCAGGCCTTAATTTCCATGTGGGGATTTGTAGACCTTGGCTAAGGGGATAAACAAAAGCTACAGAGGATGGGAACAAGACCGACATTTCTTTTTTTGTTTGTTTTTTATTATTTATTTTTTGAGAGAGAGAGAGAGAGCACAAGCAGGGAAGGGGCAGAGAGAGAGGGAGGCACAGAATCCAAAGCAGGCCCCAGGTTCTGAGCTGTCAGCACAGAGCCAGTCATGGGGCTCAAACTCACGAACCGTGAGATCATGACCTGAGCTGAAGGCAGACGCTTAAACGATTGAGCAACCCAGATGCCCCAACATTTCTTATCTTACTGTGTATTTGTCAATATTAGAGGTCAAATAGTAACTACATGGAAACCTCATAATTAAAAACTGGCAAGTGCACCTGAGTGGTTCAGTCAGTTGAGTCCGAATCTCGATTTCAGCTCAGGTCATAAGCGCATGGTTCATGGGCTAGAGCCCCACTGTCAGTGAAGAGCCTGCTTGAGGCTCTCTCCCATTCTTTCTCTCTCTTTCTCAAAATAAATAAATAAACTGTAAAAAAAATAAACATAAAAGAATTGGCCATAATCCCACTGACAAGCTGAAAATTTTTGATTCTACATCTTTCTTTTTTTAAATTGATGCTCTGAAATCACTTTCTGTTGTTTCCCTGTTTTTCTAGCAACCTGGAATATGAGATCCAGAGCACATCCTTTGTTTTCCTCTCATGTTTTATGACTCTAGTAGGATCCTGTCTTCCTTACTGATTTACAAAATTTAGCTAACTTAGGGTTTTCAAAGTACAAAGTTATATCTAAATTTAGCGCTATGAAGTGTCAGGAATACTTAGTATGATTTACCTGGGATAGATATTGTAGGTCATAAAATAAAAGGAAGGAAGGAAGGGAAGGAGGAAGGGAGGGAGGGAGGAAGGGAGGGAGGAAGGGAGGGAGGAAGGGAGGAAGGAAGGGAGGAAGGAAGGAAGGGAGGAAAGGAGGAAGAAAGGGAGGGAGGAAGGGAGGAAGGAAGGGAGGAAGGGAGGAAGGGAGGGAGGAAGGGAGGGAGGAAGGGAGGGAGGAAGGGAGGGAGGAAGGAAGGAAGGGAGGGAGGAAGGGAGGGAGGAAGGGAGGAAGGGAGGGAGGAAGGGAGGAAGGGAGGGAGGAAGGGAGGAAGGGAGGGAGGAAGGGAGGAAGGGAGGGAGGAAGGGAGGAAGGGAGGAAGGAAGGAAGGAAGGAAGGGAAAAGAGGGAGGGAGGGACCCCTGACTATTCTGGTGATTGAGAAGATAGTGGTATAGCAACAGGTAAGGATTGGAAAAAAAAGATTTCAACATTGGGCAGGGCTTCATTCCTCATTCACCATGCCCAGCCACTAAGACCTTTCCAGAGATAGCCAATTCTGTTATGGGCAGTTTTTGATCCTCCATAAGAGCTCAGGACACTCAGGCACTATGTGGGGGCCAGGCTCCATCCCTATCACCTGAACACTGTCCTGCTTAGTCTCTGGAAAGCCAGCTGGCCAAGGGATAGGCTACTTCCTTCTTCCTTTCATCCAGAACCATCACCCAGAACAATCCAGGCCTCTATCTTCTTGAACTCGACTTTGAAAAAGCAAAAGCCACTTAACTCTTGCAGCAAAGAAAGCCAGACTTTCACTGCCTAAAGCCAGCTCTCCCTTTTGAGGAGGAGGAAAAATTGTCTCTTTCTTTCCTGATGTGCTTACTGCCAAGGAAATAAGACCTAATTCTCAAATAGGTCATCCTGCCAAAATGTTAACAATGATTGGTTGTGGTTGAAGTTGCAGGTGATTCAGATTTTCTTCTTTACACTGTTCTGTATTTTCCAGCTTTCTACAATTACTGTGTATTCCTCTTGCACGTCAGTAAAAAACACTGCAACCCCCTTTACTGCAAATAAATCCTGCTTTGAGGATTGCCTGTCCCAGAAACCTTCAGATGTTTCATCCTGGGTGAGGATTAGCTACTATGGACCCCCAAGTACCTCACCTGTGCCTTCCTCAGTCACAGCCCTTTCATTCTACATGGTCAGTGATGCCTTGTTCCTTAAATCTCCAGGGCTTAGGTCAATCATCAGCACATAGTAGGTCGATCTGTTGATTAAATTAGTAAGCCAATGAATAAGTCAGTGACTGAAGCCCCATATTACCTGCTCAACTCTAGACTTTAAAAATCTTTCTAAGTCATAAAGGCGTTCATATCTATTAGAACAAATGTGGTCCATTAAGACCAAGTTGGTTCTCCAAAAACTCAAGAATCCATGGTAAAATTTGAAAACTGGCAAACTCTCCGACATAAAAACCTAAAACTTGTCAGAAATATTTCTCAGGGTGCCTGGGGGGCTAAGTTGGTCAAGCGTCCGACTCTTAATTTAGGCTTAGGTCATGATCTTGCAGTTCATGAGATTGAGCTCCGCATGGGGCTCTGTGATGATTGCACAGAGCCTGCTTGGGATTCTCTCTCCCCCTCTCTCAAAATAAAAAAATAAACAGGAAAGAAAGAAAGAAAGAAAGAAAGAAAGAAAGAAAGAAAGAGAAAGAAAGAGAAAAAGAAAGAGGAAGGAGAGAGAAAGAAAGAAAGAAAGAAAAGATTTCTCAATTCCTGATTCAAACCCTTCCTAATCCCTAAATTAATATTTAGAAATGTACTTGCAAGTATGATAGTCTTAGGCTATAATGGATTAAAGCTAGGAAAGTTCCATTTGTCATCACCACTTGTTTAAAAATAACAGCCACCCCACAGCCAGGTAGGGGACATACTATGTCTTTTCTGGTTTGTTTCTTCTTAACGGAAAGCTGATTGTTCAACTACAGTAGTTCAACTACTACCAATTGGGGAGGCGGGGAGGGCTGGTGAATATCCCAAGTACTTAGCTCATTGCTTCACTGTGATTTTAGGTGTCCAAGAAAGGCCTCTTGTACCCAAACATTGTCCATTTCCTTAGTAACTCCTCTCCTTCCTGTGATAGGGAAACAAAAGCTTTCATTCCAAGATAAGGCTGACCCTATAAACACACATCCAAGAAAGGGACATGGGCTAACAGCCATACTAAAGTTTAAACAGCATCTGTTTAAAGTTTAAACAGCCCCTAAAGGAGAGAGAGGCCCTGCAGAAAGCGAGGAAGGGAAGTTTGGAGAACTTAACTCCATCTGGACCAGCCCCCTTTTTGCCCAGAGCTTGCTGAGCATTTAGACTGGGTACACGATATTTAAGGTTGGAATTGTTGGTTTTGGATTTCACCTAAATAAAGTGGCTTCTGGTTTACTCTTCCCGTGCACTCTACTGTGGAGAACAAGACTAAGCAGCCTGATTAGGGACACATAGCTGGGAACAGCACAAATGCAAAAGAAGACTTGCAAAGGGGGAAAAGTGTGCTTTTCTGTTTTAGGAAACCTGCTGACGTAGGGATTGCTTCTGTTTTTCTGCAGAAATGCTGCCTTCAGTGGACAAAATTCAGCCACAATCAAGCTAATTGAATGCACAAATGTAATATTTTTCCGGGGCACCTCCAATTTAATGCTTGATGAAATCGTGTCTTTCGCATATATTTACAAAAGCTTTTCTTCATCCAGAAATGTCTGTTAAAATTGCTTATAGATGCTGAGATAGCAAATCACTCTTCTAATGTAATGAGATAAGTCATCTCTATAAACTTTGCTTGCTCAAATGTACTCGCATAAAAGAAATCAGGCTACAGGCTTTTCTCAATAAATAGAATGAACAACTAGAACTTGATGGCTATAGCATGTTCTGCCTCATTGCTAAGGGATGTTTAAAATTGCACCCTCTCTCTCTCTCGAAGCAGAGTTTTCATTTTGGTAGTTGATGGAAAAAGGAGGTCAAATAAACTGATGTGGATAAGAAGCCAAAGCCGTTTGTCAAAACACGGGGAGACGCCTGGAGATTGGAGTCATTTAAAGACTAAAAATTGATTTAAAGGAGTTCTGTCCTCAAATCATTTTTCTTGCTAAATGTAGCCACTCTGTGAGTCAGGTTTTCCCTGTTTTAGCCATCTTTACTAATAATTTACACTACAGGAACTTCGCATGCTGGGAAGATTCATATGCAGAGCCGTTCGTGTATAGCCCAATAAAACGGATCCAAAGATCCGTTTGGAAAAATCTGTATGGCAAAATCGAGGCCTTCAGAGGTTTAGCCAGTTGTTCCCAAATAAAATTTGTCTTTAATCTGGAAGCCAACTCTGTGACAAAAGACCTAATGGGCCATCTTACACATGCCTAGGGTCACCATATAGGGCTGTCATGTATGGCCACTCAGGTTGTGTACTGCATAATTCAAAAGGAGATACCATTCATATAGTATACGACGTGAAGGGTGCCATCTGGAGTTGTACGGTGTGACAGCCTTGCTTAGTTCCACAACACAGGTCAGAGAGGGAAAAAGTCATCCTCTTGTTCACATAGTTCAGTAAGTTTCCATGGCTATACTACATGCATTGCCTTTAACTCCTCAAAGAATAAAATCAAAGTTCTTATTATCAACTGACAAAATGTTAAAGCCTGCCTGGTGCTCTCTTCCTTCTCTTTACAAAGTAAAATTGTTTGGGAGACTATTCAAATCTCCAGATGGTTCTTTATTTCAAGAAATGCTTTGGACAGCTTGACCGAGGACAGACTGGAATCCGGAAGAGTATGAGACCAAAGTCCAAGTGCCCTGTCAGTTTTGGATGATATTGAACAACCATTGCTCCATACAGGGGAGAGACAGCGGGCGGTGTTTGGAACAATTCTCCCAGAGCCTTTCCGGTGCCAGTCTGCCTTTTGAATTTTCCCTCACGCCTGCTAGAGGATCCGACCAGCCAGACCAGTGGCCAGGGTGCCTGGTGGGGGCAGAAGCCTTCCCACAATCTGGCTGCACAGCCTTACCTTCTCCCACCACTTTCCCCCTTGCAGCCTGAAACACACTTTATGATGGAAAGAAACAAAGCCCAGATACTTCTCAATATGAAACATTGCTCCTGACAGCTTCTGCCCAGCCCTATCAATTTTGAGTTCAATACCATAATTTAGGGTTAAATGTAAACATCCTGCTTCTTACGCAGTTCCTTGAACTCTGCCCCAAGCACACGGAAACATAGATTTTAGGATTTGAACATCAATTCTAATATGCATAGATGGATACATTTGAGAAGGCACTACTTTTGCCTCACATCCTTTTTCAGAAATAGCGTCGTGGGCTTACAGGTACATCAAGGGCCACACAAGAGCCATGCTCCACCCTGAGTTTCTACCCCAAGTTTGCCAAAGGTCAAAACGGCAAATCATTCAGGCCACAGATATATTTTGTTGGGTCAACACAGTGTCATTTGAATGGAATTTGAAGTGCTCGAAGTGGGGCAGACCTTCTTCATTTCTCCAGCACCCCCACTCCCCACATTCTGTCCGACTTGCCATTTTACCTGTTTATTGCCATTACCTGCGGTCCCCACAGACTACTGTGTCCTATGTCGGCCAGGTTCAGGAATTAGCAGGTGACACAGAATCCTCTAAGGAGGAGGAATAAATACAGCGTAAGGGTTTGGGGACAGCCATCAAGTCCCTCTGCCTCCAGCCCTATTCCCAGCTTAGGGGAAGTTCCTGGGTGAGCAAGCCGTCCACAGTGTCCTGGGCTAGCAGCCCATGGACAGCATCTTGACATTATGAGACACAATGACACACATCATGTTTACTGCAGTCCTTCCATGAAAGGGGGGCAGACCTGAAACCAGGTGGTGCCAGGAATGACCCCTGGCTGCCGGGAGGTAGGGGAGACAGAATTCTTTCTGCCCTAAGTCTTTGTGCCTATAGTACCTTTAGTGCGAATCACCTATTCGCCAATAGCAGAACCAAAAGAATCCGGTGGAGAGCTTTCTCCCTGTGTTAAACCTTCACCTTGGATTTTCAGGCAGAGCTCAAATGCTTCCTTCTCCTCTGGGTCATCTTTCCCAATCCTCCCCAAAGCAATCACTTTCTTCTCTGTGCTCTCAGTCCACTTTTGTTACACCTCCTTCCAAGAATATTGTAGCCTGACTCACTGACAGGTGAGTCCTTGAGGTTGAGACAGAACGTTATTAATTTCTGTACGTCCGAATGGCTTTAGATATATTTGCAATATTTGCTAAATAGAGCCCACCATGCCACCCCACTCGTCTTCCCAGTTTGAGGCCATCACTGATCATTTGTTTTCATGTAATTTACCTGCAGGAAGATGAGCAGATGGAAGTTTTTCCCCGTAGGTACTATTATCCCCTGGGCATGAAGAAGAGCTGCCAGTAGAATTTTCCCTTATAATGGAAATGTTCTCTGCCTGTGCTGTCCAATACATGGGCTGCTAACCACATGTGGATACCGAGCATTTGAAATGTGGATAGTGTGACTGAGGAAGTGAATTTTTAATTGTGTTTCATTTACATAAGTTTAAATGTAAATCGCCACATCTGGATACTGGCCACCATATCAAACAGCTGAGTCCCAGAGCTTTATTCCTCTAGCGGACAGCTTTACCAGCTGAGCGATACAGCCCTGATGCATGTCTGATTTTTATTTCTTATTTTATTTGTTTTTACACGTGTTTGATTGCTAAACAATTAAGTTGAAAGCAAGGTCCACAGAGTACTTGTTTATAAAGTAAAAATTCAGTTTATTCATCTGTTTATGACACAGTACACAAGAGGCAAAGTGTTTCACATCATAGGCTTCACTTCCAACTCCTTGGAATGTTCATTTCTTTGGCTAAAGAGACTAGACATGAGAGGCAGGCAATGCTTAGGCAACTGAAATAAAGATGGGGAGGGGGCAATGCTAACGTCATCCTCGCAGGGATGAGCATAAGGGGGCTGTTTGTTAGTCACAAGCTATTTTCTAGAACTGTTAGCTGAAAACAAAGGAACACTGCTCCTGGCGCTCATGCTGTCATGGGCTCAGTCATCCCCACCGCACAGGTACAGCAGCGCTTTCTGGTAGTCGCCCTTCGTGTCTTGCTATAAATGGCCGAGGAGAAAAAAGAAATTCAGTATCAGCAAAAAGACCCAAGGTCTGCAACAACATACAAGCAGGCTCAACGCATAGAGAGCCTCCCTGAGCAGCAACAAAGACAAGACTCTGAGGGACCTGTCCAGGCACAAAGACCCAAACCATCATCAGTAGACCCTCAGGGGGTCTGAAACTAGGTGGGGGGGGCGTCAAGTGACATGACTACTGCGAGGGCAGAGAGAATGTGAGGTAGTAGGGATTAACACAGCAAGGAACCAGACCCACAGAACCCAGCCTGCTCTTACTGCAGTGAGGTCCTGTATGCACCACCACTTTTCTCTCTGGCCTGCGTGCCTCCAGAGAAGAGAGGTACTTTCCTGCCTCACCGTGCTGTTTCCAGGATTCTTAAGGTCACGTGGGAATAAGCTAGTGAAGTGAGGAAATGATTACTAATGGGCTCATTGGTCCCTAAACTTTAAACACGTGCCCTAACAAACCTGAGTGTACCAAACCCACCTCAAAATTCATCCTTTGTAACCACGGACATGCCTTTGAAATTTGCAGGGTCTTCTGGAAAGGGGGGCTGCAATGCCTGTCTGAAGGACACGCCAGGGGGCCAATGTGTGTGCAGCCACTCCTTGCATGCAAATGCTCCGTCTCTCCAAAATAGAGAGACTGAATTGATGGGAGATGGAAGTTCTGTGTAACTAAATGTTGCCAGGCCTATCACAGAGGATTTTCAAAAAATGGAAACAGTTGACCCTTTAACAAGGCCAAAGTTAGGGGCACCAACTCTCGCCCCTGCCCCGTGCTGACAAAAATCCGCATATAACTTTTGACTCCCCCCAAAACTTAACTACTAATAATAGCCTACTGTTGACCAGAAACCATACCTGCAACATAAACATTAACGCACATTTTGTATGTCATATGTATGATATACCGTATTCTTACAATAAAGTAAGCTTTAGAAATGGAAATATTAAGAAAATCAGAAGGAAAATACATTTACAGTACTGCACTGTATTTATTGAAAAAAATCTATTGATTTTCAACCAGTGCAGTTCAAACCTGTGCTGTTTAAGGGTCAACTGCATAAAATGCAACATTTAATTGATCTCGGGCTCTTCAGGAGGATGTCAGCAAGTCTTGCAGGATCATTGTCATGAACACCAATTATCACTGTAGAACAGCAGATGTGGGAAGTGTAAAATATTTGCCTGTCTCTATAAGATTCTAGGACAAATCGTTAATGGCACTTTCTAAATAAACCGCTGATACCTGAGGACTAGCACCTCTTCCCCAGTGAATTAGAAAACCACCATTCTGTCGTAATTCTGACAGGACACCAGCCTGGGGCTCCAGGGCCTTCTAGATGGCCAGGAAGGGCCAACACGTCACCACGGGGCTTACCTGGATGCAGTAGTACAGGGACTTGCCGTACTTCCTCTTGAATTCAGACCTAATTTTCAACATGTCCACTTCACTGCGAGAGACCATGATTCTAATCAGGACTTTGTCGCGAGTCCCCTTGCCCTGAAAGTCAAGCACATGTTCCAAGTTACAATTCACTGACAACATAAATCCAGTAAGTTTTCTTGCACATGGAACTCATCTGGGTTCTTGAGGCTGCCCTTTAAGAAAGTGCAAAGGTAACGATGAAACTGCTCCTTTAAGAAAAATGAGCATCTTGGAATTTCAAACACTCCAGGATGACATCAGCACAAACCCCCACTTTGTGCATTCAATAAACATGTACGGAGCATTAACTACTGCATGGTTCAGTTTAGTAAGTGTGAGAGTTTACATATGTAACAAACAGCTCCTGGCTCTCGGGGCTTAGAGAACACAGGCCACCACACTTTCACTGTGGCTCTGTGCCAATGTGAATGGTGTAAACAATAAAGACCACAGAATTTACTTTCAGAGTCTCAGACCAGAGGCACTGAGGAACATGTCCTATTTGACCAAAACCCTAGGAGAGATGGGAGAGGTGGTGTGGGCAAGGGATGATGCAGGAAGGAGTGGGAGGGCCAGGAAGGTGGAAAGCACAAGGGACATCTGAGGCGCAGAAAATGGGATGGGATTGTGGGAAGAGACAGTCGTGGGGCCGCCTTTAGAGTCGGACAGACCTAAGTTCAAATCTAGCTACGTTATTTCAGGCTAGTTAAAGCTTTCTGAGCTTCAGTCTCCTGATCTGTAAAGAATATGTCACAGGCCAAATGGACTTTTTGGTAATGATTTAAGATCAAGTAAGTAGCACAATGTCTCCTGCACAGTGGGTTGCTTAATAATCTCTCCCTTCCTTGCCCGTCTTTGCTCTGGGGTAATGGAAGACCATCACTGAGAAGTCTGAGCAGGAGTCAGACACGATTACCATCTGGTACTTTATTTTCTACCTGCGCACAAACACACGTTCAAGAAGGTAGGAGAGAGAGACAGAGAAGACTGACTTGTGGTTTTCTCACCTGTCCGATACAACCACAGCTGACTAGTACATTCCTGCACCCAGACGGCAGTGTCCCTTTCACCAGCCACTAGTCAAGGAGACTTATAGTTCGGGGCACAAAAGAAGAAAAGCCCACTGTGGAAACATGGACCCCTCAGCTGGCTGCCCTTACCTTCATGGAGTCGTACAGTCGGTCAGCAAAATACAGCGGCTTGTTCTGAATGCACTGGACTGTGGAGTGAAGAAAAGGGGTCAGCTACTCCTCTCCTCACCAGGGAGGAGTGAGGCCCTGACCCCGGGCCACAAATAAGATGACCTAATGTAACAGGAACAGGCTGCAAAATGGGAAACACTAAGGGAAAACCTGGGCTCCTCTGAAACTCAGCTCCACGGTGATTTTAAACCAGGGGATCTTGAGGGCTACAGGATATGTGAGTTTCCCCAACAGGGCCCCTTTTGTTGTTATTTTATTCTTCCTGGGCAACTCCTCGCTCTACCAACGTAAGCGTCCCTCAGTTTCATACCTTAAATTTCTTCAGTGAAGATTATACAACTACCCAAGTCATCTAAAGGAGCCACACCTCCCAAACACACTTGAATTAACAGGATGGCCACTTGTTACTTCTGCTATGGCAGTTTACTGAAAGCTGATGTCCACTATGGATGGGAGGGGAGAGCCACATGCTCACCCAGGTTCAGGAAAGCATTTTCCAGGTCTCCTTTGACCTCCTTCTTGATGCTCTCCAGCATGTCATAAGGGCTGTAGCTCTTGTACCTGTCAAACACTAAGGAAAAACAAAAAATTATTACTAGAACAGAGCGTCTGATCAAAGCTGTCAATGATCACTCACATGGTTACGCACCATGATAAAAATAAACAAACAAATGAGGATGATCACAGCATCTTAGAGGGTTAGGGGTTGCCGTGATGGACCAGAGCTGACCCTGCACCGGTTGACCTGGGACAGCTGTACTGAATGGTACTGTCCTGAATGGCACGGCCAGACCACATTTTTTGACCATCTTCAGCTCTGAGTGGAGCCTTCTATTTGGAAGCAACGAGTAACAGTACATAGTGCCCAGGAAAGTCCATTTACTTCAACAAATACAGCATGATAAAATGATCCTAGACAAGAAGGGGCAGCAAGATACAGCACCAAACATGGAAAATAGGAGAAAGAAGGATCCAAAATGGAAGGGAAGGGCCAATGGACTTGGTGATGGAAAAATGAGTGAGATTATGGGGTACAAAGTAGAGAGTGAACTTTGTTCTGGCAGACCCACACCCCAACACACATAACCAGCAGGCCCGGCTGAGAGGACCATCCCGAGGCTCTAGGACCTCCTCAGCACAGCACCCACCTTTCTGGAGGTGACACACACTCCGCTCGGTCATGATGCTGATCCACTTGGGCACGTCTGTTCCTTTCCTCTTCACTCCAGCATCATAGAGGTCCTACAAGCACAACCAACCAGGAAAGTTGACTATGTGGTCCAGAGTAAGGTCATAAAAACTGTCATGCAAAAAAACCCCAAAAACCTATACACTGAAAATGCCAAATGAGAAAGGACAGTTGCACTGAAGACACAGGCAGCAATGTAGTATTTAAGTCAAAAGTTTTTCTTTTTAAAGGGTCAAAAGTCTTAATCAAGTCTTCACTAGGCACAAAGTATGAGACTAGATTATTTGTGAGGTGGGTGCCGTACACATCGATTTCCTTGAATGCCAAAGGGAGAACCAAGAGCTTCTATTCCTACACAGAAGGACAAGCAAATGCTCATTAGTACATCCAGCCCTCATTCCTTTGGTACTCTGGATGGCAAATAAGCTAATGGTTGTCTGCTGAAGACAGTTACAGATCCGGTACCTATACCCATGCTTCTTAGAGACTCAGAAAGTCTCATTTTTAGTTTCTGGAAAATTTAGGGGCTACAAATCATGCTAAGAATGGCAAGGAGGGAAGAAGAAAGATTCATTCAAGGTTAAGATACTCATTAAGTGACCACCCACCACCTGGGGGTTGTAAAACCTAACTTCTGTCACTTCATGTAAAAACCTTCTCTACCTCCTGCTAAAAGTGCTGTGAGAAACACACTGAATTTTAAAACTAAAATGAATTCATTTTCTCTGCAGCTCTTATAAAATGCTTTGAGATTAGCTGTTGACCCTCTGGAAAAGGCATGCAGTTCACAGTGATCTGAACCAGCTTAACAAACAGTGCTCGGTGATTCGCGACTGGAACCATCGAAAGTGCTATTCAACCAGACAAGAAGGGTCTCTGCCGCCCTCCCCTTCTCCCTCACCACAAAGGACAATAAGCCTTCCTATCCCTGGCTGTGCCTCCACCATTTTCTTCCACTCTGCTATGTTGTTTATGTAGCAAGTGCACACCAGTGCACACAGCCTTAGCACACTCTGCAGAATCTGGTACTTTCATACAAGCAAAGCCTAAACAAGCATATGTGACTCAGGTATTGATCCTACAATTCATACCAGCATCAAGAGGGAATATCTTATGATAACTACTGTTCCCAGAGAGTGAAAATGAAGCCCACAAATTTGACTTTCCTCCCTTCCAAAAGTGGTGCCTACTTCCCTTTGCACTAACTATAGGCTACACATGGTGACCCACTTCTAACGAAGGGTATGACAGAAGTGACACTGTGTGACTCCTGACATTAGGTGATAATAAGCATTTGGCTTCCTCCTTGCTTCCTCTCTTGGATCACTCACTTTGGGGAAAACCAGCTGCCAGGTTGTGAGGATACTCGAGCAAGCCCTTAGAGAGGCCCATGTGGAGAAATAGTAAGGCCTCCTTTCAACAGTCCTATAGACGGGTGACCTTGAAAGGAGATCCTCCTGATGCTGTCAGGCCCTCAGATGATGCAACCCTGGCCCACATTTTGGCCCCACCCTCATGAGAAGTCCTGAGCCAGAACCACCCAGCTGAGCCCCTCCCCAATTCCTGTCCCAAAGAAACTGAGAGATGTAACTTAGGGCTACCACTAGGTTTGAAGGTAAACTGTTACACAGGATCGATAATTACTAAGTAGACTATCTAGAGATTTGCTGGAAAACAGAAACTCAAACCGAGAAGCTCGCTTACCCGAGCATCCTGGTCAATCAGTTCATAATCAATGACGGAGCCATCCTCTGCTCTTCTACCCTACGGAAGAAAACAAAATTAAGAACATCAAATACGTTCCTTTGTATATTTTAAAGTTGAAAATGGTATCTTCTCCCCCAACTCTTGTAAGCCGTTATTTAATTTACTGAGCAAACACACACTTAAAGTTTTTCTTCACTTGGGATGCCTGGGTGGCTCAGGTCATGATCTCACAGTTCGTGGGTTCAAGCCCCACATCAGGATCTGTGCTGACAGCTCAGAGCCTGGAGCCTGCTTTGGATTCTGTGTCTCCCTCTCTCTCTCTGCCCCTCACCCGCTTGTGCTCTCTCTTTCTCAAAAACAGACAAACAAACAAATATTAAAAAAAATTTTTTTCTTCATTTTGAAGTCTAGACAAGACTAAGGATTGGTACAACTGAGGTAGTGAAGTGGGGGGAAGGGTGGGCCTCACCATCATCAACCCCCCCCTCTCCTGGGATAGGCACTTCACAGAATTCCCTCTACCTCCAAAAAAAAAAAAAAAAGCTACCGATATTTAGTTCCCTCCCTCAGTGAGCTTACAATCCTGATGGAAAAATAGCGTGGAACAAAGATAAAACAACACAGTAATCCATGGCTTAAGAAGACATGAAATGCAAAAGAAGGGAGAAATCTGACAGCATAGTCAGCAAAGTCTGTGGACAATGGGGTAGGGCTGAGGTGAACACTGAAGGATGTGTCAAATGAGGCTAGTAAAGGGGATGGGGAGAAAGGCACTCCCCGTGGGAGGAACAGCACAGGAAGAGGCTGAGCGCGGCCACAGGTCAGTGAGGTGCCACGCAGCTACAGGGGAAGGGAGGCAGGGGGGAATCCTAGGAGGATTAAATTAGGGAAGGGCAGGATATAGGGACCTTTTTATTTACTGTTTTTAATGTTTATATTTGAAAGAGAGTGAGTGCAAGCAGGGATGGGGCAGAGAGACAGTGGAGACAGAGGATCGGAAGCGGGCTCTTTGCTGACAGCAGGGAACCCGATGCGGGGCTCAAACTCACAAACCGTGAGATCACGACCTGAGCTGAGGTCTAACGCTTAACCGACTGAGCCACCCAGGTGCCCCTGGATACAGGGAACTTTAAAGGCAGCGGAGAATCTGGATTTGATGTAGCAGAAATGCGTGTGATCAAGGGAGCGAAATAGTGAAGGCAGCCTTCAACAGATGGGTGGTTGGTGGTACACAGGGTGAGGAGTCGCCAGGGAGGGCTGTATGGAGTTGTTACAATAATGGAGATGTGAGTGGGCAGGATGCAGCATGCCAAACAATCATCTGTCATTAAGGTTCCTGGAGAAAATCATTTCTCTTCCCTCCCCCGGCACAGAGGCTTTAAATTGCACACTGGTCAGGACTCAGAGGGAAATGCCTTTCATCCACATGTCTGCGTTAACATTAACAAAGACCCCCTCTCCAGGCAAAGGACTACCTGGGCAAATCCTCTCGTAAGACGTAAGACGTGAGAGCAGAGAGAACGAAAGAAAAAACAAGAGGGTCACTTCCCATCGGGTCCTATGTGGCTATAGATACAGGCAAAGTGACCTTCCCCAAGTCATGTGGCAAAGGCTGCCACATAATCCAGGCCAGGACTTGAGAGCTGCCTATTCCTCCTCTGGCCCCAAAGTCCACTTGACCATGCAGTTTCTCAGGATAAGAAATCCTATTATACAAAAATGACATCTCTGCAGTGACAGTGCAAACCCACTGTCAGAAATGAAGCTGGCATTTCTGATGCAGGCACAGAGGATTGACTTAATTCGCTCCCAGGTACAAAATGCGGTATGTGACTTGCCTTGGGAGGAAACAAGGACAAAGAAATAAACCGGAAACCAACCTTTGCAAGGGCAACCATCAGCTTGCGGAAGTCACCGGATGTGTCAGAAATGATGTCTTTCTCCAGATCAGTCTTGTACACTTTGAAAACAACATGTCTGGTTTTATGCTTCCTGCCTGTGCAGCCAGCCAGTCACCCACCCCAACTGCCCCCTGCCCCATTAAGCCTCTGAGAAGCAGAAACAGTTGTGGCAGCATGGATGTATCCACCCAAATGAGGGCAGATGGTCTAAGATGATTTTTAGACTCACAAAATCAGAGCTAAATGTTATTATCAGTGACAGGAGATAGGCAGGGCTGGATCCAATCAGGCATTCTCAAGCTCACCTTTGATCAGTGACCTCTTTTGTAGCTAAAATACTGGTTCCCAAACTCCTTGACTAGGAATAATCACTTTGAAAAGGAAAAAAATTGGAGGGCTACACACACACACACACACACACACACACACCTGTGCTTTGTTATCCACTGAATGAGAAACTGCACAATGGCAAAAACTTGTAGGAATTAAATATTACACTTAAATGAATCTGTATTTTATTATTCAAATAGCTTCTACATTGAAACCTAGTAACAGATACACATGTAAGCTGCATCATTTATTCTAGCCGCAGCCTCCTGTAGTGCTTGGTGCACACAGATCCACATGCCTCTTGCAATAATTATCCACAATCCAGAGTTGGGAACTTCTTAAGCAGAGACTGGAAAGCACCCAATACATTAAATCCACGTACACTGCTTTCTACTTCCCTCACCAGACCCTTAAGGAAAAAAAATTGTTTTCTCGCCTTTCCCTCCTGCCTATCCTTTTATAGAAGTTCTAGCAGAATGTAATAACCAAAACCCAGGCCACAAGAAGGTAGAAAAGAGGGACCTGGACGAGGGCAAACCCCTGGACGGTCCAGATGGCATTTCTGCATACGTAATCTGGGCATCCTATCCCCAGCACTAGCCCAGGTAGCCATGACGGGGTTACAGAAATTGGTCTGACAAGCTGCATCACAGAGCGGGAGCTACTCACTTTCCTTGTAGACTCTGTTAATTTCCTGAAGCTCTTGGTTGGTCCTTGAGCAGATGATCTCAATCAGGGAGTCCTCATCAGTCCCCAGCCCCTGTGAACCAGGCAGCACAGACATCAGCAGGGGAAGTTCTCCAGGCCATTAGCCTACTTCTCTGATCTCAATCAGGTAAATCGCAAACATGGATTGGGTCAGTTAGCATGCTCCTTTCTACATTCCTACCTAGGGGATCTGTAGTATATTCCTCAGCACAACATAATGTTATTTCCTATGTCTATTTTCTATGTGCGAATGTTAAAAATACATATATATGTATGTATATCAAATGGGAAGAGACAGTAATGGGATACACCAAAATGTTAAAAGGGGTTGCCTTTTGGTGATGGGTTTACAAAATGAGTAACTTTTTCTTCTTCCTATTTTTCTTTATTTTTCAAATTATTTTAATAGATGGGAAATTTTTCTTTATTAAACAATTCTGCTCAGTAATTTAAAATAAAGGAAGAGAGAGAGAGTTTGTTGTCCTCTGCAGCCAGCACCACTGGAAGGGAGTAAGTCTTTTTACCAGGGAAAGGTACAGATAAGATAAAATTTTTAGCTTCACCTCTTTGAAATGTAAAATTGGGTTAATGTTAAAAATTTCATTCTTGTACTTCCACTTTCGCTTGATTACTATGCACTCTTCAGGCATTTTAGGGAAGCAAAAGGAAATAATGAAGTGCCAAATAAACCTAGACACCAACACTTTATTAAGGAATAAGAATTTGATGGGTGATGTATTCAAATTTAATATATACACTTTTGAACGTGCCAGATAGCTTGAAAGGACTCAATGAAACATGTATTTCAAAGCTGGCTTCATGATCAAAGTCAAGATTTAATAATCAGGATTCTCTAATACTTGTCTTTCCGAATATGGAAATATCACTTTGAACTAAGTAGAATTACAACTGTTTAAAATGTAAATCAATTATAAGGTGTTAATACAATACGAAACTTACTTATCCACATGAAAAGTGTGTCAGCTATTAATTAAACTTATTAGAGTTTATATGCCCCTGAAAAGTGGTTCATATAATATAAGCTAAACCTCAGGTTAATGGTTAATTTTGAATTTTATTCATAATCTAATCTACAAGCAAATGCCTCTTCTTCTGAGTTTTTAATCATGACGTGTAGAGGTTCTAGCAAAGCCAAACTTTCTTTCCATCTTAGCAAAAGGTCTACGCAACATTCTACACAAATGTTACAGGATGACTACTGAGTGTCTTCAAATATTTTAGGGGGTAGGCTTTCAATCTCGAGATGATAAAAATATAGACTAGAAATAATTCATGTATTGGAAGAAATGCCATATCCTGACACTGTTGAAATATAAGACAGGTATATCAACATAAGATGTTTTCTTCCATCGCTGATACGCCAGTGTTAATATCTGAGAATTCTAATAGTGTTTTTATCTCTATTCAAAGGTGACCTTGGCAATTTCCAAAACTTGGCCCAAGCTTTCCACAGATTGTCTACAATTCCTATCACAAGGGCAACTTCTACCGTAACATATGGCTAATATTGCCACTGGTATTGCCAGAAGTCAAAACAGATTTTTTTTAAGCATAGTTCAGTTAATGTCACTTCGAGCTTTATGGATTTCAGAAGGGTACTCAACTGTAATAGCTAATGGAAGAGCTGGCACCAGGTCAAAGATTTAGTCGTCAAAGCACCTTTCATTGGGCCCAATTACAGAGATTACAATGGTGACTGACAGCTCGAACAGGTCTATTTCAAGTCACTAATACCTAGTCATCGATACTAGTAAGATTGTACGAATTACAACTAAATAGATTTTTGACGAAAATAAGATAAACTGATCTGAAGTGATGATGGTCAGAAGAAACCTAGGACAGGCTGACTTCCATGACTCCAATAAACCCACGATTTGGTTTTCAGGAGTGCTCTTTTTATCAAGCAGGGTCATTAAATGTTGTTGACATTTTATCATTTGTAATTCTACCTTCTCTGCAATATAGCCTACTTAGGAAACTCAGAGCAAGTCAGCTCAAATAAACTGAGTACAGGTTGGACTAGGCTGGAGAACTGAAGGAAGAAAGAGATTTCCTAACAAATCTTTCAGCAGCCCTGAGCTATCAAGTCCTGGGCAATGGAAGTGCCCGGTGTGAGAAGCCGCCTCACTCTCGAGGTGCTCTCTGGGGAGAGAGATGACATGAACCATGACATCAGCTCTGGTGACAGGCTTACAGCTTGGTCCTTCATAATTCAGGAACAGGCATCATAGAAAACGCACTCGGACTTAGAATAAAAAATGAGAGCTATAGCATTCCCCTGTACTCTGGAGGCTTTACCCAGTTTTATCAGCAGAGGGCAGTATCAGATTATTCAAAGTGTTACAGGCACACACTACATATAAAAGGGGTTATATTTTGCTGGAAAATGCCTTTATGTTTATGCATCTATCACATTTATATAATACTGGATGTTTTAGGTATGCACAAAATTCAGGGAGTTTCTAACCTGGAATTTTTACTATCTAATGTAACTGAAAATTCTAAATTAACTTTGCAAAAGCAAAAAGCAAACAAGAGATAATCTGTGCTACAATACTTTGAACAAAACACAGGTACCATTCACAATCTGAAACCACCCTTTATATACACTATGATGTTCTAATTTTTTCCTGAATTTGAATCAAACAGTGGGACTGACAGGAGAAGGTCAGAAGAAGAAACACTCAAGACCGCATAGGCAGAATTTGCAAGCTTCACTTAACAAAAGCTATGAGTTTTACTTTTGCCTCAGTATCACAACAAATCTTTTTTTAAGAAGGAAGTGCAATCAAGGAAGTACTTTTTCCAAATGGTAATTCCAATTGCCCAGGTGCCGAGCAGTAGCAGCTGGTAACTGACTTCTCAGCATCATGAAATTTCTTTACAGTCTTAAAAAAAGTAATTGAAATATTTTTGGTACAAATCCTGAGACTTATAGCTCCAGTTCATTAAAAAAAAAATGGTTCCAAATGAGAATTCAACAAAACTGAAAATCACCTAATTATACTTAGAAAGCTGTAATTTACAAATATTAATGGCAGATTTGACAGAGAGTACATCTCACACATGTTTACCTTCATGGAGGCTTTCAGCTCAGAAGCATCATACTGAGCAGGTGTTTTCAAGAGGCCCAAAATCACGGTCTCCAGGTGGCCGGACAAGGCTGACTTCAGTGCTGATGTAAGTTCCTTCAGAAAAACGGGCAAGAACGTGGAAAAAAACAGGTTGGTAACCAATGTTCCCTTTAAAACTGGTGAATGAAACAAAAGTAAGTGGGATGTGTTTGTAAGGCAGGTTGTGATTCCTTAGCCACTCTGGGATCTCAGACCAAACTGTCCTTCAACTGCATTCCCCTCAGTGGACCCAGATGTCAGAAACAAAAAGATCAGACTGCTCTGACAAAATCCCTTCACATCCAAGCTGAGCCATCTTCTCCCAGTCATTAAAAGGAAACCAGGGCAGTATGCAATTTCTCAGAAAGCTAGGGGTGTGAGGACACTTTATAACACCCTCGCAAGTGATAACCACTCATAGAATACAGGGCACTTTCCAAGCTCAAGGCCTCTGCTAAGAAGGAGGTGGTTAGACTAGGGAGCCCCCTGTAAAAGATGTTTATGCAGCTGCACTAGAGGTGGCTGCTAAAAGTCTCCAGAGGAACCAGAGGCCCCACCATGGGTGGAAGTTGGATCATGAAGTTTTCCTATGCAAAACACTTCATCCAGGACTGACAAAACATCTATTTGTCCATACCAAACTGGGGCCGAGTTGACAGAGCCGATGGGAGACTGAAGTCCCCCTTTCTCACCCCCTTGCCTTCCCGCTCTGTATTACATCTTAAGGTTTTCACTGTCATAATTAATGTAGATTTTAAGTCAGAGGTCTGAGTCAGCACCAATGTATGCAGACAAATACACCAATTCAATGTGTCTTTTATAGCTGCTTCCTTGACGATTAAACTTCCTACACATCATGAGCATTGAGTGATGCCTGAACTCTCCCACTGTAATTATTTTCCTTTCTTTTCACTTTTTCCCTGTTCTCTCCCTTCTTTCTTTCTCCCCTGCTTGCCAGCAGCACCTCACAGCATCTATAATGGTGCCAGGAGATGATGTACAGTCTGCTTCTGGCAGAATCTTTGCAAACCATTCATAGGTGGTGAGAGCTGAGATGGATCTCAGCAATCACCTGGCCCACCCCTTCCAAACCTACTCTCCTCTGATTCCTGGTGTTCTAGTAACACACAGCACCTAGAAAGGGACTTGAAAAGCAACACCTGCCAATTATAGCACCAATTTTCCAATTTGGAAATTTGAGGTTAGGGAATTCCAAACTTAGCCTACCCTTGACACTCCTCGACCCATTGTCTGTTCAAACTCAAATAGCATTTGGGTAGCTACTGACTTCTTCCACTTCTATTATAAACTCCTATTGGCATTCAACTTCCTGCTTCTCACAAGGTCTAGCACAGAGCTTTGTATGTAACAGATACCCCAGAAAAGTTTGATAAATAAAACATTACCATTCCTTATATGGAGAAATCTGGCATCTGCTTGAACTTGAAAAAACAAAACAGAAGACCGAGATTCTCCCCCAGCTCCTCTCCACTTCTATTAGCTCTGCCCATGGTCTTCCTTTTTTTTTTTTTTTTAATTTATTTTTTTTTTAACGTTTATTTATTTTTGAGACAGAGAGAGACACAGCATGAACAGGGAAGGGGCAGAGAGAGAGGGAGACACAGAATCGGAAGCAGGCTCCAGGCTCCGAGCCATCAGCCCAGAGCCCAACGCGGGGCTCGAACTCGCGGACCGCGAGATCGTGACCTGAGCTGAAGTCAGACGCTTAACCGACTGAGCCACCCAGGCGCCCCTGCCCATGGTCTTCAAAGCTCATGACCTAGGCAGCCTCAGCCCATATCACTAACATACTCTACAATACAGGGCTTTCTCCTTGACTATGCAGACAACTCATTCAAAACACTAAGGTTCTACTTCCAAAATCTCCTTCGGAAATTATCTCAAGTAATTTATGTATCTTTCTGCACACAATGACAATTTTCCTTAGCCCAAGACTGAGAGACATCACGAATCAGTAGGATAGTGAACTGTCCCCACAAAGCCTGTGTGATCAATGAACCCTACCATAATTCTGGTAACATGTTCCTTCCAACATAGTATATGAGGGCTTTGTTCATCTATCTACTTGAAATCAAGACCCAGGCATCTCTGTTTCCATATACACTTACGTGTACACATCCAAGTGTGTTCTAACACCCCACTCTGTAAGTGACAGATGAGGAAGCAATTACAGGCATAGTGTCCAAACAGGTGAGACTTCTGCTCCACCTGGAACTCAGTCCTACCAGCTCCCAGATCCTTGTAGAAAATTGGAGAAATAAAGCACTCCCCTCATGGCTCACTACAAAAGACTGCAAGTCTAGTTGGAAAAAAGCATTTTAATGCACATGAGATAACAGAAGCCAGATTCTTCCAATTGTTTGAGTAGGTGGGGGTTGGAGCTATAGAAGGCCTTGACCTGCAACTCTCAGAACCCTGGTGGTCATGTCAACCCCAAGAAAAGAAATGTCTTTTCCAGAAGCCTTCCAGCTCACCTCCACTGTGGCTACGAGTGAAAGCCGTTAAGTCAAACAGGAACTGCAGGAAGCCACGCTTACTGCACTGTCCAAGAATAAATCAAAAGCTTTTAATAGCAAGAAGTTAAAAATAAAACATCCCGTCCTTAAAAATAAAATTTCCTAACACTGCAACAAAATAAAGGATGAACAAATGCTGGGTTGTTCCTTAACCACTAGAGCACAAGCAAGGAAAAAGCTCACAAAGGCTCTTTAAATAGTGGGAACATGGCATGTTGAAGATAGCCTAGTAGACCAAATGAACTACTAACTAAGCCCAAGAATTCAAGTATATATATATTTTTTAAGAATGAGGAGAACCTACCAGGATCAATCCTAAGGGAAGTCTAGGGTCCTCAGATTAGAAACATCTTATCAAGAACTAGCAGAAGTCATAAAGATGAAATGAGTTGCTACATATAAAGAACTACATGCCTGGCACAAAGCAAACATTCTAGAAATGAGACATGTTGTTGATAATCCCTAGTCCCTCCTAACTTTCTGTTCCCAGCAGTGCTCCCTCCATACTCTCTGGTTGGAGGAGGGCATATAGTCTTTATGGTTGAGCTCCAAGCACTCCAGGGGGCCATGAAGTGTGTGAGTGATGACTCTTACAAGGATGTAAGAGGAAAACCTCGGATATCCAAGGAAAACCTGGCTCTTGCTGGGATTAGCCAGAATCCATTAAAAGAAAAAGCAATGGCTGAGGAAATGAAATGGAACAAGGAATACCCTCCATCCCTGAAATTGCTTGTACCTTTTTGGTCCTTCTCTGGTAGGCGAAGGCAATATCCTGTCTCTGTTCATTGCTGCGGTTGGTCAAAATGTTGACGATGGTGACCTCATCCACACCTACGGAGATACAAGTTGTGAGTAGTTAATAACCCATGTGCTCTAGTCTTCTGGGCTTATATTGAAGGTTTCAAGCAGTTTTTTCAAACTGTTTTCCAAATACTGTTTTCCAAACTATAATGCCAAGACATCAAGGTTTGTTCTTTTTGTCAGTATCCTCCACCCAAGGTGTTTACCAAATTTTTATCCTGACAGCCTCAAACCTCAAGTCTAAATGGACCTTTTGAATATCTGCGTTTAAAAATAAACTACTTTATTCATAAATTGGTTTCTGGAATCAACCGTGGGAGGTGTGTTTGTGGGGCTTTGGCAGTCAAATGGAACAACAAAGATTTAGGAGGATTTTAAATGAAGGTCCCCAAATTGCCATTTAACTGGGGATTTAATAGACAGTAACTGTGAACTGAATTAATTGAGACAATTATTTATATTTATTGCAGGATTACAGCTATATAAGCAGCTAGGTATAATTTCTATAATTATAGAAACTGTCATGACAAATGAGTCAGATTTAATATGGCAGTTGTATTTTAATAGCATAATTGATTAATGCAATCATACTTATTGAAGACTAAATTGTTTTTTAAGGAAAATAAATGTTCCACTGCTTTTAATCTTCAATAGCAATTTTAATAATCAATTTTATAACTTTATTAAAAAGAGTAAGTGGTTTAATCTAAATTAAATCTAAATTGGGAGTTATGAAGTGCCACCAAAATATTTTAGTACCTATTTTAATTGGAACATGTGTATTTACAAAGATAAGAATGCCTTCTTGTATCTGAAAGTTTCCAATTTTATAACAGAAATACTCCTAAAATGCCATTTAACTTAAGAAAGCACGATTTTAAGAATTCAGAAAGTGAAAGGCCTCCCTCCTGACTGATTCTGAACTTTGTTCAGTAAAAGCAAGAGTCTTTTTGCCATAACTGGATAGGTAATTCTTGGGTGAGGGAGAGAACAGCAAAGCCCAAAAGGTCACATGCAAACCGCAAACAGCTTTGCCTAAAGGAAATCAGAGGAGCCCCAAAACAACAGAAATGTTAGAACTATAATGCTTTGAGGCAGAGGCAATAAGCCAACTGATAGAGGAGTCCTCAACTCTCAAGCATATTAGATCAAATTGCATTAGGTTAGATTTTCTGGGTATAAAAATAAGTAACATTTATTTTTGTATTTATATACTCATTTCAGAGTGAGTTCATACCAGTATGTTGGTCACTTATCTTAAGTGCAGCATCTATAACTTTAGTTCTGATTTTGAAAGTACCAATGTCAACAGATTAACGCAACTGCTATATATGAGATGCAGTTTTAAAGACGCTTATTTCAGCATTAGAGAGAGTATCAAAAATTAAGGGGGGAAAAAAAAAGCCCTATGTCCAATAAGAGATCTATTACATAAGTGTTCTTCTGTCCATACAATGGGATACTACCATCCTTCAAAATGATGTCATAAAATATTAATTGATGTGGAAAATGTCCATAATAAACTGTTAAGTAAAAAAAAAAAAAAGAGAGAGAGAGAGAAAACACAGATGGCAAAGCAATATATACAGTGTAACCCAATTTTTGTAAAATGCATGTGTACCTACAAGAAAAGATCTAGAAACCTTTATACCAAAGTTTTAATAGTGCTCCTGTAGGTGGTAGGATTACGGCTACTGTAAAGTTTTCTTTCTTTTGATTACATGTACCTTCAAAGTTCACTGTAATATCATAAAAAGGGTTCTTTTACATACAGAGTAGTGACATGCAGTCATTGATCTAGAATCGACTAGTGACCTCCCATCAAAAGATCCCTAGCATGGTTCTAAATACCTTAATTAGAATGAAACACAATATGCATAATAATTACAAACTTCATCTATATAATTCTCGTCGGTTTCCAAAATATCCTAACACAAACTATCATTCTTCACAACTACCCAGTGAGGATAGGTATTCCTCTTTCTAGTTTGTAGATGAAGAAGCTGAAGCTCAAAGACATTCCAACTATTACAGGCGTAAACATATGCCTTCTTTGGGTCTCAGTTTCTACATCTGCACAAGAAAGGCACTTGAAAAATGACCCCAGTTCTGCTTCCAGGAAATACTAACAGATACAATCTTGCGAGCCTACCCACACCTGTGTTCTCTCTCTCACTCTCCTTAAATATTCTATGGCTCTAACTTCATGTTAGGAAAACCATTGTTTACAAATGTGTTTTTGCTTTACATTCAACTTTCTTACCCAAATCTGAAAATGCTAGAAAACAACAAAATCAATCATACCCTCAAACCTCAATTCTAGTATTTCCTGAAAACAATTTTAGGGCTGCTGACCTGAATGCATGCAACAACACTGACCCATAAAAATTCTTCTCCCTTGGGGCGCCTGGGTGGCTCAGTCGGTTGAGCGTCCGACTTCGGCTCAGGTCATGATCTCACAGCTCGTGAGTTCGAGCATCGAGTTGGGCTCTGTGCTGACAGCTCAGAGCCTGGAGCCTGCTTTGGATTCTGTGTCTCCCTCTCTCTCTGCCCCTAAGCCACTCACATTCTGTCTCTGTCTCTCTCAAAAATAAATAAACATTAAAAAAAAATTAAAGAAAAAAAATTCTTCTCCCTTGGAAACAAATGCCAAGTTTATGTTTGTGGTCCTAAGCCCACGTGAATTAGAATCACACGAAGGACTTATTAAACACAGAGCCCCTTGGGCCACACCTGAGATCTACTGATTAAGACTCTCTAGGACTTTAGACCAAGGAAGCAGCATTTCCACCAGCTCCCTGGTGATTTTTTATTTGAGAAGCACCAAGAGACGGGTAAGTGTGAGGAATGGAAAGATCTTTAGTAATCTGCTTACGAAGAAGACTCTTAAGTCACTGTACCGACTGCTTTTGTGAGGTACAGGATCCACGACAATTTCAGGGAAAGAAATGCTTACCTTTGTCCAAATAACCCAGGTAAGAAATAACACCTGACGAGTTCACTGCACAAACTGCAGTGCAGTCCCACGCTCTTAGTCAATGAAACAACCTTTTGCCTTTCTGTTCACAATAGCTAAGCACCCAGCCAACAGAATCCGAACTCAATCCAATTATTGGAAATCCCCGTAAAGAGCCTGAGTGGTTGACCTGGATCTCATGTAGGTGGCAGCAGCTATGATAGTCTGAAAGAATCTAAATGTATTTTACTGAAATGATTTATCAAGCAAACAGCCTGCTGAGCATCCAACATGCTGGGACCCCTTACAAGTGAACAATCTGATCCATTACACAAACGCTAATGGAAGCAACTACAAAGAAATAGAAGCTATTTCTGCAAGTGAAAGCCCCCTCTCCCTTCCTAGAACCTCACCCACATAAGCCATTTCTCCCATACCTTTGTCTGCAAGGTTCAAATTGAACTGGAAAGAGGAAAAAAAATCATGGAGTCCAGGATCAATTGCCTAGTCAAAGCCACTTAAGGCATATCCGGTGTCCTAACACCAGAATACACATTTCTGTCAGTGGGATTTAACCATCTTATCTTCAGAACGCTGCTGCTTCCTTTCAACTTGCTCTCATAATTGGTGAGGCAGTTTATTCCTGTGGAAAATAATTCAGTGTAGGTTGAAGCTGCAAGGGTCATCCGGTTACTCACCATTTCTGCCCAGGACACGGCTGAAGGATGAGGACTGAGCACTCAGCTACCTATGTCAGGACAATCATCGTCAACAGTGCATAGCAAGTGCCAGTACACTAGGAAAGCTTTGAATTTAATATATTTAACGTAAGTGCAAATGCTTGGAAGATGAGGCTCTGCCCCCCCAGATTTGCACCTTCAGACCTCTTAGGTTCCAGTACGTAAGGAAGTGTTTGCTGGGCAGAAGGACCCAGGTTCTAATAGAAACTGTGTGGGCAGGGCAATAGCATAAAGAAAAAACAACAACAACAAACTTGAATAATGTTTCTTTTCCGTCCCATTCCTCTTGTGTTTCATGCGGAAGGCCAAAGTAATGGAAGCCAAAGGCTCACAATGGGAAACAGTGATGTGGGCGGGGGAGCCTACAGAATGTGGCTGAGAACACAGTACATTCTGTGTTCCAGGCTGATTTTTTAAAATTTCTTTTCAAAACTAATAGAAGTTGAAAGTTTCAAGATTGGCTAAGGAACTAAGACACAAATTTATTTGGCTCCTGATGGGAAACACTACAGTAAATTTCATAAGCACCGATGCCGTTCATGAAAATGGTCGGCTAATCTCATCAGCTAACTAACTACAAACATGTTTCCACTGCTCCTTAGCTGGGGCATCCGAAAGGTCAGTCACTGTTCGAAATGCCAGTCAACATGAAGCAGTCAGCATGTTGCTTATGAAGAAGACTTGTAAGTCACTTCCACCAACTGCTTCTGTGAGGTATAGGGTCAACGACAATTTCAGGGAAAGAAACGCTTACCTTTGTCCAAATAAGCCAAGTAAGAAAGAACACCTGAAGCTCGCTGCACAAACTGCAGCACCACATGATGCCACAGGGAGGCGCCGCTGACGGCAGAGTTCAAGCTGGAACCATCTGCCATATTTTTTTTAGACATAAAGAACACTTGCTGTCTAAAATAATGGCCAACTCCAAAACCATAAAATCAGCCTCCTGGAGTTCCCTCCTCTCTGCGGGTAGAAACCCCAAGTCAGCTCCACATCTGGCATTCCACGGAAAATGCGTCTTTATTGTCCATGGCAAGGAACCAAGAGGCCATTCTGAACAGGATGCTGACTCACATCTGCCAAGACACATTGACTGCACAAAGAAAATGGATTTCATTTTGTTTGATGAAGGCTCAGGAGTCCCTCAGGGCATGGCTGATTGGTTAGAAAATTAAACTGCCCAGATCCCCTCCTTATCTAGATGTGGGAAAAACCATGCCTCAGCTTAGATTACTGGAGATATGGGTATCAAACCTCAGAAGAAATCACCTTTGCAACATGAAGGTCAGCGGCAGGCCACAGAGAAAGGAGAGGGCCACAGATCCATGGGTGTGGCCATATTTTTTTTTATTATAATAATATCAGCCACTCACTGAATACCTACCATGTGCCAAGCATGTTCCTAAGTACTTCGCACAATTCTACCATGTACTTTTCACCACATCCCTAAGAGGTGGATGTTACTGCGCATCTTACCGATGTGGAAACAAATGCTCATACAAGGCAAGGACATGCCCAAGGTCACACAAGCAAGTCACCTGCAGAGTTGGAATTCAAACCAGGATTAAAGACCCAGGCTCACTGCATCGGGCTATCCTGCCTCCTGGTATAGAAAATTATCCAAAATTTAGTAAGATCAGAGGAAGAGAGCACGTCCTCCCAGTGTGGCTAACAGGACCTTCCAAGGCGCTTCTCCATGGCATGCTCACACTCAACCTGCTAGTTACTACTGTAGGGCACAGGCTCCATGGGGTTACACGTTAACTTGGGAGATTATGGTCCAAAGGTTAGGGCTTCAGTGCCCTGTAGGACATTAAAGGTCTTGTATCCAGCCCAGCAATCCTTATCCCTACACTCTTTTCTCAATGCCTATAAACGTTTACCCAGTCTTTCAAATGTCTCTTTGAACTAGTCTTATCTCCTTTGAGTTAAATAAATATTTGGCACGTGTTCATCCCAAAGCTATATGAGTCATGTTGGTACCTTTTTGAAATTACACTTCAATACTTCTTCATATCACACTCCTCCATCTAGCTCCTAAAAAGGATATGGGACAGTATTGTGTCTGTATGTCTATAGCACTGGACTTACTATTTAGTACATACAAATGTACACACATTTAATAATCTGTAGACAATGATTTGCCACTCACTAACAGTGCATGGCCACTGAAGAGATATCCCAACTGAGGTTTTTTTAAAAGAAAGAGCTAAAGACTCTCTCATCCAGATAGCCATTACTAACTTGGGGAGAGAAGGGCAGCCCCTTCCCAACAGGGCTAATATGCCAAGTCATCTGTCTCCTGAAAGTGACTTCAGGGACAGAGAAGCACACACACATGTACATACACACACACACACACACACACACACACACACACACACACAGTTGCCCAAAAGTATCCTTCCCACCATCAGCCACAGTGTTGCCTGGCCCAGAATTCCTGCTCTCGGAGGCACCCCGTGGGATCACTCAGCAAACGTGAGCACTCGGTGTCCAGAGGGTCCCGCCAGGAACTGGACATTCAAGTGGACAACAAAGACAAAAAAGGGAGACATCTAGATCAGTGGCAGTGACATATGCTTTGGAAATTATGTGGGGCTCAGAACTGTACTATCTGGGGCATGTTAGTTATCTCCCTGGCCTCGGTTTCTTACTCTGTAAAACAGATCATGAGAACATTTACTGGGATGCAAAAAGAAAGGACAGGCTGAGTTAAAGACTGGGAACATGTCTACTACCTTCTCCACTCAGTTTCTGTCACAGGCCTGGCTCTTGTCTGCATTCGGTTTTGAGTCAATGACAATAAGGGCAAAGGGAGGACAGGGAACACTTTTGCCGTTAGCACTCATTAGATTAGTTTTCATGATAACCTGTGGCAGCTGCCTGAGAGAGAAGAAAGAAAACAAGTACAGGGTGGAAGGTGGATGGGGAACCCCGGCGCCTCTCCCAACACTGGCACCGACAGGGAATGGTTCTGACTCAAGCAAAGTGTGGTTTAGCTAAGCACCTAAGAAGAAGGCTTGGCCCCAAAATCAATTTTCTTCTATTTCCATTCTGCTCTGGTCTCACCTCTGAGGAGTCCCTTAGAAAGTATGTCCGTGCCATCCATTGGTAATCCCAGTGTGCATACACTTCAACAATCTAGAACCCCGTCTGCCTTCCATGCATAGTTACATTTCTGAAATACTCTACAGGACCAGCAGGAAAACACAAAGTAGGCCACCATTCCAAATTCAAGCCAAATCAAAATGTAAATGAAGGACGACCTGTCAAGTGCGAGCACCATCTTGTATCCTGCTATTCTATTAGCCTCAGGAGAGAAAATTTTAAAATCTGAACAGATGCACGAGGAACCAGCATACCCACCCTTAACTCGACTGATAGTGAAGAAGTCACTATTTACTGTCTTAGCATTGCTAACACCAAAAAAAAATCTGGTTCCTTCCATTGTCCCTAGGTAGAACTGATATTTGGATTTCCTCAGGGGAAAAAAGTAAATTTTTACAAAAAAAGAAAAGGGCTGAGAGGCAGGCAATCAAAGCTAATGCCTACGGTTAGACAGGCACCAGGGACTCCTGCACCCATGTTTTGCAGACTTCTTGGCTCAGATTTGGCATCTATACACCCATGTAGACAAAGATCATTTTGAAGAAAATCACAAAATCTGTGCTCAGAGTAAAGGTGGCCATGACTCAGCACTGGCGCCTCTTTGTTCCCAGTGCTGCTGTAAGATGAGAACTCAGCCGAAAGTAAACTTGATCACAAAGGGAAAAGTCCTCAGTGAAGGGAAGGTTCCCTTCCTCCTGTTTCCTCACAGGAGGGTGGGGAGGCCCTGGGCTGCATGGGTCACAAAGACCTTCCTCACGAGTACACTCCTCAGGCTTAAGGGTTCCTCGCGAGTACACTCCCTCAGGCTTAAGGGTTCTTGTAGGTTTGCGCCCTCACCTCCCACTCCCCTCTTAAGAGAGAAGCCACCTTTCACAGCCAGTCTACCTCCTGGCATCTTTGAGAGACTATATTCCTAACTGCTGTCTCAGCTGGACGAATATCCCTCCAGGTGTGCCGGTGAACCAAAAATACACGTCCCGGCCTGCTTTCCACTGGCATGGAATGTTAGGACTTTGGGCCATGCTGGAAAACATGGTTCCTTTTCAAAAATATAAGAGAAAACTAAGTGCAAAAACTTGCTGCAGTTATGCTTCTCTATACTTGTGCTTAGGAGAAGGGGGAAAAATCACCCGCTTTTGCATCCATCCCTTCCGGAGAACACAAATACTGCTAAAATCAAAACTGGCAATAATAACAGGGCAACTCATTTCCCTCCCCTTCTAGAGAGAGAGAGAGACCGAAGCTGTAGCTGTCTCTTGGCACTTACACTAACTCTGGGGTTGTGCTGCTTCTAATTACAATCTATTTTATGGAGTCTGGATTCGTCCTTTTCTAATTTAGCTGACTTTCCTTTCTAGTTATTTGGACCCATATGGTAAACCATTCACAGCTGTGTTGTACACTCTATAGTATATATTTAACCCAGGGCCAATCTAGACCAAGAGACTCCTACAGATTTAAGTCTCAGAAACCTCTTGTTAATTAACCAATATTACTACTTTTGCACAGCCTTATTCGGTTTCTAACTAGACATAAATTAAGGTAAGTAATTGCATAGTCTACCTCAAGCCAGAGTATACACAAAACAATCATGCATTTGGTTTAGGTGACATACTCAAGAGATACTAAGATCCCTTCAAACTAAAAACAAGGCAGACTCACGAGCGTGAGCTAAATTCATTTTGTGAAAACAGATCAAAGCTCACTAGGGAACTGTTATCCTTCCTGGATACTGTCCAGATTCTGGAATTGTCCTCTGCTGCCTCATCTCGCTCCCTGCTCTGCACTCACCTGTGTGTGGTCTGGGATCTGTGCACATTTGACTACACTTTAAATATAGGTTAAATATTTACCTTCTCACACAGTCTCAGGGGCCATGTTAAATCAGATTAAATAAGTTTAATGAAATAAAGTCCTTGCCTTCAAGGAACTCACATTCTGGTCGGAGAGACAAATCCATACATAAATAGCTACAACACAGTATGACAAGAGCTGTAAATGACTTACATGAAGTATCTAAGACAAAGACCAAGGAATAATTGATTCTGCCTCCTCCTCAGAGAAAACTTGGAGAAGAAGCTGTGTACGGGCTCATGCTGTGAGGTGAGTGGGAGCTGCTTGGGGATAGAAGTGGGCTAACACTCCCACTAGATGGGGACTGCACACTCCCATCAGGGTAAAGGCTCTGAACAGCCTGGAGAAGCAGCTAGAAAGAGAATCTGCAATGGATGAGGCAAGGTGACCCATTAAGAGGACAGATGCCATAACAGGCCAGGTGAGAGGATATGACTGAGGGGAAGGAAGGCTAATAACTGCTTCTGGTCCTCACGACTAGTCCAGACAGTAGTAGCAGCCCACTGTTCTCACCCAGTCCTGCCCCTCCCTCAAATTCCTCCAACTTCAGGCCTGTTCCCGTTTACCATCTTTTTTTTTTTTAATGTTTATTTTTGAGAGAGAGAGAGAGAGAGCGCAAAAGAAGGAAAGGGACAGAGAGAGGGAAACAGGATCTGAAGCCAGCTCCACACTGACAGCAGAGAGAGTGATGCAGGGCTTGAATCCATGAACCGCGAGATCACGACCTGAGCTAAAGTGGGAAGCTTAACCAACTGAGCCACCCAGGCACCTCTGCCATCCTTTGTTCAACAGCAGCTGCAGAAGCCTCCCCACAGGTGACTTGCTCCCAGCTCTCCTTCCTGAGAGTACCTGCACTAAAGGGAAGTCTATGGTCAGTCAGATGGAGCAGAACACGCCCAGTGAGCTCGGTACGTGGCACACACTTGCACATGTGTGCACATACACTGAGGTGACCTATCTAGGAGGGGAGGCCCAGAGAGTCATCTCGTCATGGTCCTTTGCCCTTTGTTTAGGTCAGCATTTGAGGTTTACCCTTTGTTTCCATTGATGTCAAGGAAACAGCAATTATAGAGCATGGTGACCTCCCGATAAAGGGTTTGAGGTGGGAGTGGGGTTAAGGTGTGGCATGAGCTTCTTAATTACACTTAAGGTAGAAGGTATTTTAAATGGGAAGCGCAACTATTAATTAGCTCACTTTTTAAAAGTAGTGTTAGTTATCTACAAATATCAAGAGGAAGGAGAAAGGAACAAAGGGATGTTACTTTCCCGACTAGTGACTTCATTTGTTTGTAATTAAATGTATTGCCTTCCATTTATGAAGATGATGTGTGCCACCATAGCAAATTTGGAGAATACGGAATGTGCTGAAAGTGCAATAGAGGAAAAGAATCAATTATACAACTGACACCTTTAAGGTGAATGTATGTTAAAATGGGCATTCCAGGGGCTCCTGGGTGGCTCAGTTCGCTGAGCGTTTGACTTCGGCTCAGATCATGATCTCACGGTTGGTGAGTTTGAGCCCCGCGTCAGGTTCTGTGCTGACAGCTTGGAGCTTGGAGCCGCTTCGGATTCTGTGTCTCCCTCTTTCTTTGCCCCTCCCCTGCTCACGGGCGCACGCTCTCTCAAAAATAAGTAAACATTTAAAAAAAATTAAAATGAGCATTCTAAAATGTTGGTGATGGTTGCAAAACTCGGTGAATACACTAAGAAACTGAATTGCACATTTAATATAGGTGAATTGTATGTAAGTGAACTGTATCTCTGTAAAAATTGCTCATAAATCTCATTTTTCACATTTCTGTGACATTCTACAGATATTCTATGTAACACAGAAGGAGTCACCACAACTTACTAAGTCATTCTCCAACTAGAAGAGACCCGGGGTTTTCACCACCATAACTAATGCTGATATTAACATCTTTGGTACACTGAGCTCTACATGAATATCACTTCCTTTCTTCTCAAAAGTTTCCTGGATTTAAGGTTCCCAAACATACTGACAATCCACAAATTATTTTAAGGGGCCAAGAGAACTAATACAAGAAAATTCAGTTACTCGGTAAAATTACTAGGTACCAAAAGTAAACAATTAAGTGGTCCTAAGTGGAATCACTAGGCATTAAGTCCGGAAGAGAAGAAGACAGGGGATCTGAACCTGGACCACAAATATGACAGGTATCCGATATCGATAGAATCCCAACTACAAAATGTTCTTCATGTCTGAAAATAACTTATGGCAAAGAAAAAAAGTCCAATCCTTGCAGGTGGGTGGCACGAGATCAGGGTGTTTAAGAACACAGGCCTGGGGCTGAACAAAGCTGTTCAAACCCCAGTCTGAACCAAGGCCAAGAGACCTGAAACATGTTAACCCTAAATTGTGTCACCCATAAATCCGAGAGGATACAACACTATGTCAGGATCAATTTGAAGTTCACCTAAGAAGAACATTCCTAAAGTGCCTGGTGCAATGCCTTCCCATAATGAGCGCTCAATAAATGGTGGCAACCATATTAGTGATGCCAGCTGCTCTTGACCAAACTGGAATGCAGGAATCCAATTCTTAGCCCTCCAGACGTTTCTGTTTAGAAACTACAGTATTTTCCTACTAACGCAGAAAGGGCCTGAAGGTATTTTTATTACCCTGGGAGTTTCAGCTGTTACCAGAGTTCATTTGCACAATCTTTACATTCCAGTGTGCTTAGAAGCTTTCTCATGCAGGGATGAAAGCAGCCTTTGTCTCAAGCTTGTAAAAGGCACCATCTTTGTCAGATGAGTTAACTGTTAGGTGAGTGCAGTGTGTTTCTACAGTGGCCTGTCAAGAACCCCCAGGAATGTAGGCACACCCAAATAGGGAGATAAGGTGAGTGTTAGGACAGCGGATCCTGTGTGTTAAGGTAACATGTTTTGCACATTTTGAGCACTGTCTCTATGGCAGGCCCCACTCATACCTCACAACAACTGGGGGAGAAGAAAAAAACACCAAAACTGTGTGAAGTGTAACTTTGATTAGCTCTACTTTATAGGAGGAAACTGAAGCTTAAGGAAGTCAAGTGTTTTTCCGGAGTCAGAGAGCTAGTAAATTAGTGGCAGAGCCAAGGTGGTAAGTGAGCCACAATGGAACATGCACTCACCCACTACACACTTCAGCTCCAGCGAAGAGAAAGGTCTGTGGTGAGATTAGCCCTGCAAGTTTTTTTTAACTGTTTATTTATTCATTTTGAGAGAGACCATTGGAGTGCATGCATGCCCACGCACATGCGCAGGGGAGGGGCAGAGAGACAGAATCCCAAGCAGGCTCCGTGCTCAGTGGGGAGCCAGACGACGGGCTCGGATCTCGCAAACCATGGGATCATGACCTCAGCTGAAATCAAGAGTCATACACTTAACCGACTGAGTCCCCCGGGAGCCCCAAGGCCTGAAAATTTTAGTCTCATTTTCTGATTAGTGACTTCCTGACTTCCCAATCCAGCCTTTGACAAGTATGGTCATTTAAAAGCATCAAGAAAAGAAGACTCATATTAAAGGTCTAATTTGGATGCTTCTTTACTCTCCCTTCAGTTGTCCAGGCAGCCATTCTGGGAGGTTCCCAGTGTCCTCACACAACGTAAGGTGCAAATCCTTGTGTCCTGTTAGAGCCACAGGATGTAAAAGATTTTTCTCCTCTCCATCCTGTCTCTAGAAACAAAGTCACCAGTTTCTCTGAGGTTTTAGGAAAGATGACCATGTAATTTATCCCACAGAACAATTCTGAGAGTGACAAGGGGCACAATCAGTAAATAACGTAGACATAAATAAGCCAGGTCATATGATCATCCTTGTTTTAGGTTCCTAGGTAATCCTGTTTGAAGTTCCCAGTCTGTCAGTGACCTGAATGCAACTTGTACAAGAGTGTCCCTAAGTTTAAACACTCTACTGTGAAGAGAAAACCACTCATCAGCACAGGTAGGAACCAGCAACTGCTCTGGTTGCTGGGTCACATCCACATTTCAGTCTAGCCCCTCAGGGAAAGGAAGTGCTTTGTCCAAAAGGGGGAAGAATGCAGTGAATCACAAGCATCACCACACTAATCACAATGTTCCAGGGATTTGGGGGGTGGGGGGACCCCAAAGACACGTGCTTCATTAACATAAGCCAGAGTCTGAAGAGAAAACAGCACGATGATGACCTGAACAAGTTCTTGCTCAGCTCCGCCCAATTAAATGCTTCATCTGCTGTATTTCTAAATTTTTTTTTTCAACGTTTTTTATTTATTTTTGGGACAGAGAGAGACAGAGCATGAACGGGGGAGGGGCAGAGAGAGAGGGAGACACAGAATCGGAAACAGGCTCCAGACTCCGAGCCATCAGCCCAGAGCCTGACGCGGGGCTCGAACTCACGGACCGCGAGATCGTGACCTGGCTGAAGTCGGACGCTTAACCGACTGCGCCACCCAGGCGCCCCTCATCTGCTGTATTTCTAAGGGAAGCTCATATGCCCCCAGCCCTCTCTTACTCATCCTAGAACTTGAGGAAACACTCATTCTGACAGCTTTTCTAATTCAAGCTCCAGGCAGAAGAAGGGGCGTAACTAATAGGGTTAAAAAAAAGGTCTGAATTTTTTGTTCATTAGATCAATCTAAAAGCAAAGCAGTAAAAATTTCCCAGCATTTTTCCAACAAATGTAACAAAATTCAAGGGGATCCAGGACAAAAAAAGGCTCTTTCGGATCACCATGACCAACCTCTTCCTTATAAAAGAGGCGCTGAGGCCTCCAAGTGAAGAGTTGAGCCCAAAACACACATGCAGGGGATCAGGCCTCATGGCTCTCAGCTTACACCTATTCGCATGTTACTGGGCTACTTGCTTAAAATACTTTCTCATGTTTCAAGTCTTCTCTTCAAAGTGGGGAAGGAAGAGGGAGGGAGGGAAGGAGGGGTGGGGTGGAGTGGGGAAGGCATAGATCCACTCCATCAAGGCTCGATGACAATTTCAAATGGGCAGTATATGGAGATTTGAGGGAGAATGAAGAGACAACAAAAATGCCTCAATCAGAGCCTGACAAGAGGAAGACAAAAGTCACCTACCTTTGGTCTTGATGGCCGTTTCAATGTTCAGAGCATCACGCTCAGCATCAAAATTGGTGTATGCTTTGACCGACCCGTATGCGCTTGGGGGAGTGGAGTGCTGAGGTTGAAAGACAAACACACTCAAGTCATAAACATTTCAAACCCTCCAGCTGAAACAGCCCTAAAATGGACTTTTTTCCATTGTTTCTTTAAACAATTCAAATCATTCGTAAACTAGGTAACTAGGGAAGTATCAATGTGCCCATCACACAGAGGATAAGAAACTTCATCATTTCTAATGAGAATTTGTCTTGAAAGGCTCAGCTACTTTAGAATACACCGTCTATTTCCACTTACCCTATTTCTGGTGCACACTCAAAAGCACACAACCCAAAATTGGGCCTCCTGGCTCTCAGCTTAGGCCTATTCCCATGTTACTGGGCGTTTATCTGGTAAGGCTTTGGAAAGCATTAAACTAGGCCAGCAACAATGTGAAACAAGCTGAAAATGTGGTAATGCCTGAATGACAAGTGTGTTTAGCCAAGTTTTTGCTACAGGCATATGAATTTCCACTGGGCCTGTAACACTGGGCTCACAATTCTTTAAAATGTAAATGTAAAATGCTGGCCTGCTTATTTTAGACTATCAGATAAGCGAGGGAAGCCATGGCACTAAGGTGGTCAGGCCTCACGGCCCACAACCTCTTTCTGCTCACCAAGTTCCTGCTCCTCTCTCTCTCCGTTCCCTCTCCTCTGCTATCTTTAACACTATGCCTTGAACCCTATGCCTACCACTCTTCTTATTTTCTTATCGCCTTTTAAACAATACCCTCTCCCTTTTCCAATGATCTGATGGCCCCACTCCCGCCCACCCCACCCCACCACCCCAGACTGAGGGAAGGACAGTAGAGTGCATCTACATCACTTCCTTCCAAAGCGTTAACTTCTCTCCTTCCTTGAGAGCTCTTGGAGCTTTCCTCCCTGCTACCTGGTCCCAAAGCAAAGGACAAGCAAAAGAAGACGGACACTGGTTTATGCTGTCAGTGGAACCATCCACCTTCAACATCAAGACTAGTCCATCGCCACCACTTACCCCAAGTACATAATAGCCATCATGATGTGATGACTTTGCCTTGCTTCGGTTTCTGGGAAGAGTCCCAGACCGAAGTGCCCTGACTTACCTTTCCACCCACGGGCAACACATTATGAGGCATCCCAGCACCCATGTCACTTGGTTTTATTAGCAGTGAGGTTTTACAGGTAAGTAACTATGATGCCATCCTCTCAAATATCTCCCAAGGCAAACCAGAAATCTAAGTTCAAGACTGGACAGAGTATTTCAAAATGTACTTGTGATCATCTTGGCCAAATACTGAATCCATTTAATATTTAAAACTCTGAAACACAATGGATTCTTAAAGTATTTTCCATCTAATTTTCCTCAACACTCCCGTAAGATTATATCAATGGAAATGAAACATACATTCAGGAAAAGGTAAGGACAAATGCTATTCTGAAGTAATACATTTATTATGGTGGCTATAAAATGTGTTTGGAAATCTAAGAAGAACATCTTAGATTATTAGGTTATTATTATTATTAGATTATTAAAACATTATTAACAATAAACAATCAATTATTTACATCAATTATTTCCAAAGGCAAGCAGTCTGGTCATTGAGCCATATCATATAAGGCTTTATTTCTCAGGTCCTATGTTGTCTTATTCCAAAAACAACAGTGAGTAGGGAAAAGTTATAAATAATTTATAAATTTTCTGGAAACAAAACTAAATGGATAATTGAACCTATTACCTGTAAAATCCACTTGTTTGAAAATCAAATTATTGAGGAAAAGTGATTTTTTTTCTTCCTTCAAAATATGGGGGAAATTGGCCCCTGGGTGGCTCAGTCAGTTGAGCAGCCGACTTCGGCTCAGGTCATGATCTCGCAGTTTGCAGGTTCGAGGCCTGCATCAGGCTCTGTGCTGACAGCTCAGAGCCTGGAGCCTGCTATGGATTCTGTGTCTCCCTCTCTCTCTGCCCCTCCCCTGCTTGCGCTCTGTCTCTCTCTAAAGTAAAAAACATTAAAATAAGGGGGATATGTATGACATTTTCTATTGGAGGCCCATCTCTCCACACAGAGAAATGCATCATACTAAAGGCTACATGAGAAGCCAACTTCTGAAATCTGATACTAAAAATAATCTAATGATCAGATCCATTAAGGAATAAATTAGTTAGCTCTTGGACTTGTCTGGAGCTCAACATGCAGCTTGTAAGTGTTGCCAACAACAGTGTGCACAAGTTCCAAGAGGAAAGGTTAAAAATATACACTATTGGGGCACATGGGTGCTCAGTCAGTTAAGCGTCCAACTCTTGGTTTTGGCTCAGGTCATGATCTCACGATTTGTGGGTTTGAGCCCCAGGCTGGGCTCTGTGCTGACGGCTCAGAGCATGGAGCCTGCTTTGGATTCTGTGTCTCAGTCTCTGCCCCTCCCCTGCTCTCACTCTGTCTCTCTCTCTCAAAAATAAATAAACATTAAAAAATTTTTTTAAAAAATAACAAACGTCTAAGTCCTTGTCTAGAACAACTTCCTGTACACCGTAAGAAGTCCAAAACACACAAGGATCATTTTCAAGATGGCTGTAGCTTATGACAGTCATTAATAAAATGCCAGGGCATGACATTAAAAGACATGTATCATCATAACAATTACTACCATTGCCATGCTAAGTATATAGCAAGGTAAAACTCCAGCCACTCCAATGTCACTAGTGTATGTTCAATTTTAATGTGATGCCCAAAAAGTTTCTAGTGCCATAACATTTCTATCAAATTGAACTACTAGGAACAGCAAAAGTAACGGGGAAGGAAAGGGGAACAAAGACGGGGAATGACTGTCTGTATTTTGTCCTCATTTTCCCTAGATGCACAAAGAAGGAGAGTAGCACAGTTATCCAGAGAGATGTCCAATTTGCAAAAATTACACAAAGTGAAAATGATATACTTACATCACCCTCCAAGCTGAGCTTGCAGAGAATTTCGTGAACAGTAGACATTTTGAAAGAAGCTGGGGAAAAAAAGTACAACAAGAAAATATTTATGGAGAGGCTTTCCTTTCCCCTGAAGCGCAGTGATTCATTATACTAATCTCTATTTCTTGGACCATTTCATCTGAGGATATTAGAGTAATTTTTGCAAATAGATTCAATTCCTATCTTATGATTGGGCAAATTAAAGCTGGGAGATGGTATGCCTTAGATTTGGGATGGACTACAGAAGTAGCCAGTCTTTCTCCTGTTCTGTGTAAACAGAACCTGGGGAGACTGATTTGTGAATATAAAAACATAATGCTCCCCAAGGCTAATGCAACCTGTTCAAACAGGATAAAACTGAGTCTTCCACTTCTCATAAAAAGTGATAAGCTTGTCAAACCAGCCACTGCTTCTGTATTTCTCACCAGTAATTTAACCTATTGAAAAGGACCTGAAAACCATGAGTGTGGCCTGAAATCAATAGCATTCGCACACTGGCCCATTCTGTCCATACTTATTACTATCCATAATTATTTTCTTAGCTCACTGATGTTTAGAAGATATTAAACTGTTTATGAAAAAGACAATGGACAGATTTTCTAACATTAACTCATTCCATAAAAGACTGATCCTTGTATTTAAGATTCAAAATGGCTGAAATGAAGTCATCTTCCAGTTAATACACTTAATCGGGCTGTGACACTATAGCCTGATGAATTGGCTTTCCAGCTTTGCAATCACACAGTTCTCGGAATTGATACACCAACCTCTGCCAATGAAAAGTGCCCAAGTAGCAGGAAATTTATCTCAACTGAGACAAGAGAGGTCATTTAGTACCAAATTCCCAAAATAAAGAAAACAGAGCAGAGCTGTATCCTGAAACAGTGGGATCGACAACTGAATTACAGCAACGTTCACTTTGATCTCTCTGTGCTTAATATTCTTTGATCAAGGAAATTATGCCTATGCAAATCCTACTTTCCATTCTCTTCCAACAGTTAGCACGGTCTAAGTATCTTCATAAAACTGGCTTGGAGGCAGTGTTTGGCACACACATTTGTTAACTCTTCTCAACACTTTGGACGAAAAGCAGGTGCCAGGCTCTGTGTTGGGTGGAGGTGTAAGAAATGTAAGAAAAGAGGATTCACCTTTATTTGTGCTTATAGATATATTTTTGCAAGATTTTCATCCTGAGCTCTCTCCTAGCCCACCCCTCTGTCTTCAAGAAAACCACCGCTATTCCAAGTACCCCCACTCCCTCAGCCCTCAGACACCCCACCCGCAAATATGTCCCACCACTGGGATAGAATCCTGACTGTAAAAAGTCTCGCTCTATAAATAAACTGTGGTACCCAGACAATGGAATATTATTTAGAACTGAAAAGAAATGACCTATGAAGCCATGAACACACATGGAGGAATCTTAAGTGCATATTACTACGTGAAAGAAGCCAGTCTGAAGGGCTACCTACTACGCACATGGTATGATTCCAACTAAAATGGCAGTCTGGATAAGGCAAGACAAAGGAGACAGTAAAAGGATCAGTGGTTGCCAGGAATTAGAAAAGAGGGAGGGATGAACAGAGGATTGTTAGGGCCACGAAACTACTGTGTATGATACTGTAATGGTAGCCACTATACATTTGTCAAAACCCATAGAATGTATAGTACCAAGAGTGAACTCTAATGTGAACTATGGGCTTGGAATGACAGTGATATGTCAAGGTAGGGTCATCAGTTGTAACAAATATGCCATGCTGGGATGGGTGGTCATGCATCTCCAACGGGACTGTCCAAAACAGTGGCTACCAGCCACACCCGGCTATCAAGCATTTGAAAACTGTCCAGTCCAAGGTGAGATGTGCTCTAAGTGTAAACTACACCCTGGATTTTGAAGACTTACTATGAGAAAAAGAATAGAAAATATCTTTGTTTTTTTATATTAATTATATATCGTATTTATGATATGTTAGGTACATTGGGTTCCACCAAATACATGATCTAAATTTAATTTCACCTGTTTCTTTTCCTTTTTTTTTTAAACGTGGCTACTAGAAAGTTTACAGTTGCATGTGCAGCTCACATTCTATTTCTGTTGGGCAGCACTGGTCTAAAGGATCCCATGATGCCATGGTCCAATCCTAGTCCAAAAACGTCTGCAGTAGCCAGGTTACTGGAAAACCAAGTTTGAGATTTCTTGTCAAGACAAACAAGTTTGAGTCTGCCTTGATAGAGCAGGAAATCTCCTACTTCTACTTGTGGCAAGAAACATTCCAGAGGGTATCACCAGTATCCATCAGCCTGAGAATCACCTAAGCAGAATTCCCTAGGACACTAACCACCCAATCCTGACCCTGACTACCACCCCTGAGGCTTAGTCAGAACTGCAATAGGTCTGCAGTAAGGGATGAACTGTTGTCACTCACCTGGAAGAATTCTAGTCCCAACCGTAAACCGCTAAGAAATAAAAACACCGAAACAAAAGCAAAACCCTGAACAGAGGACCGCTAAGTCAGACTTGCAGACAGAATTGTTTCTCCTCACAGAGAAATGTGGATTAAAGCCCACTTCTTTCTTAAATCAGTTACCTCACATTGGTTCTGACGTTTAGAGAATCTCAACCACAGAGGCACAGTAAGTTTTTATTGCATAGTTCTTCCTCTAAGTTGCCTTTCCAGCCATGAGCACTGGCTTTGCAAACAGCTGCCTAAGCTTGTCCCACGTGGGACCCTCGTTACCGTATAAGTCAAAGGCAATCTGATATACACTCTCCATTCCTGTTAATTCTTCTCCCACAGCCACAACACATTGAGGAGAGCCAGAAAATAGGGGTTTTTTTAAGCGCCACAAAGCTTCATCTCCATTTTATCGTCCACAGTTGTGCTGTTCTTTCATCAAATCAATCCTACATGCTACTATCAATTAAATTCTTGGGGCACATGAGTGGCTCAGTCAGTTAAGGGTGCAACTCTGGCACAAGTCATGATCTCACGGTTCCTGAGTTTGAGTCTGGTTTGTGAGTTCGAGCCCATCGGGCTAGCTGCTGTCATCACAGAGCCCACTCCAGATCCTCTGTCCCCCTCTCTCTGCCTCTCCCCACCTCTGAAAAATAAACATTTTTAAAAAAATAAAATTCTTCTATTTCATCCTATTGACATAGTTAAAAACCCATCCTTCAATGGTATTCTCTTATTCCAGCTTGGGGCAGCCCTCAAAGACTGGCACAGAAACCCCATTTCAGCGCCCTCTATGTACTCCCCAGGAAAAGTGGACTTGAGCCCAATAGTTACTTGCTTCTCCCCAAACACTGTACTCCTTTCATCCACAGCACCCTGATGCCTGCTTCCTCCCCCATACCCTTACCTTTACCTCTTTTTCTAGTTATGGAGACAATACCCATTCCTGAAGTTACCACTACTCTGGCATCTGCTAATGGGGTGGCTGTAGCTGCCATCCCACATGCTCTCTCCTACCTTTCAATGCCAAAAGCACTTTCTGATGCCACCAGACTTCTTTGCTGAGCAAAACGTACTGACTGAGTTCCTGCATGTACCAAGTATTCAAATGGCAAATGCCTAAGTACCATTCAGAGTGGCAGGGAGTATGTTTTACCTCATCTTCCTCATGGAGTCTTGATCCCCCGCAAATTTAAGAGTGCCTTGCACACTCTAGATGCTAAATAAACTTTTAGAAATGAGTTGGTATTTGGCATAATTAACATTTATATTTGTATTATTTATAGCCATTCTGCAGAAAAAGCAAAATGATCACAATAACCACAAAACAATATCCATGACATTTGCTATAACTCAATGCAAGTTCTTTTCTATCCAATAAATATTTCCTATTTCGTGCAAGCTTAATAACAAATA
Source organism: Panthera leo (assembly GCF_018350215.1). Classification (NCBI taxonomy): domain Eukaryota; kingdom Metazoa; phylum Chordata; class Mammalia; order Carnivora; family Felidae; genus Panthera; species Panthera leo. The sequence continues at coordinate 44,321,999 of NC_056684.1, read as the reverse complement.
CATTTTCACCTTACAAATAAAATATGGCCCTTGTTTCTTCATCCGATCCCCTGGCAATGCAAAGCCATTTTGTGAACAACTGACTAGTCACTAGAAGAAACAGTCGGCTTTGCCACTTATAATGTTTGTTAAAACATCAGTTAGCATAGTACGTTTGATTGATAAGAATGTGCCAGTGCAGCGCTACTCTTGAAAGCAGAGAAAGTCTTGGTAGTGCTACTGTAGGTTACAAACACGGGTAACGTGCAAATAATCAATAAACCCCTAGCAAGCACACACTTGGTCTGCACTCACTGAGGGCTATGACAGACACACACAAAACTGTGAAATGCAGACTCCACCCCCGCAGGGCTTTCCAGCTCTCTTCCCTTCCTGCCCCAGTGAGACACCTGAGACATAAGCCCAAGTTACTCAGCTAATGAGAATGGAGGCAGGGCCAGAATCTGGGTCCTCTGACTCTTGGGCCTTCACCTTTGCAACTTCACAACAGTTCTTCATTCCAAAGACTAAGACTCAGGCAGAGAGAAAGATAAAAGTAATAAGGGTGAGATCAGGTAAGAGCTTTCTGGTGAGGTACTGACTCGGGAAGGTTCCAACCAGAGAAACATGGGGGAAAGGCTAGGGAGAAGAAATGGAAGAGACCGTCTATCCCTGGGTGGTGGGAGAACCAAGAGGACAGGTTTAAAACATGTCTAATGTGGTATCCTGTGGGGGGCCTAAAATATTGGATTCTGAATGGTGCAAAATTAAGATTGGCTGTGGAAATACTGGAGAGCCAGAAAGCCAAAGTGATTTGTTCACCAATGCTTGTAGTATCTGTTCACCACAACATTTGCTGTGGAGGCTGAATTTTTGGGGGGGGGAGGGGGTGGTGCAGGGGGGATGCAGAAGGGGAGGGAGAGGAGAGAGACACACAGACAGACAGGCTCTTAAGCCCTGACGTGGGGCTCAGTCTCACAACCGTGAGATCATGACCTGAGCCGAAATCAAGAGTCAGACTAAGCTTAACCAACTGAGCCACCCAGGTGCCCCTGGAGGCTGAATTTTCTTACTTAAGCTCTGCCTTGGTTTACCTAGTGCTTTGAGAATAAAATGAAGTCTACAAGCCATGAGACAAATCCACTCTCACCTATTCCACATCACGGTGTAAAAATTCTGAAGTGTTTTAAAAGCAGAACAACCACTCCTTGCCTGGCAGACTTCTTACAGAACATGAAAATGGCAGTCTGCATCACTCTTTCCAGCACTTTGACCTCACCCAGATTTCCAACTGGTTTCAACTTGTAAAACAGAAGGGAAAAAAAAGTCAGCAAATACCATCTGTTGGTGAGTTAGGATCTGCACGCACCAGTACCTTCCATTCCCAGGGAAGGGCTGGGTGACGAGACAAGATCATTAAAATGGCTCTTTATCAGGTAAAGTTTTTCGTTAAAGAAAATAACTGGAGAGGTACAGAGTGACTTACTGAAAGAGCCACACCTACTTCAAACAAGTCTGAAATAATTCACCACCGGGGTGAGAACACAGACTCACCGTGCCCCTCCCTGCCCCAGCCATAAAGGGAACAGTTTTTTCCTCTGGCCTTGAAAATATTAATGAATGAAGACAGTTAACTGCCTGACTGGAAAAGCTCTTAGAGTACAAAGCCAGACATTAATGAAATCTGTGCAGGGGCGCCTGGGTGGCTCGGTCGGTTAAGCGTCCGACTTCAGCTCAGGTCATGATCTCACGGTCCGGGAGTTCGAGCCCCGCGTCAGGCTTTGTGCTGACAGCTCAGAGCCTGGAGCCTGTTTCAGATTCTGTGTCTCTCTCTCTCTCTCTGCTCCTCCCCTGTTCATGCTCTGTCTCTCTCTGTCTCAAAAATAAATAAACGTTAAAAAAATTAAAAAAAAAAAATGAAATCTGTGCAGCTGTCGAAAAACAATCTTTTACATTTAACATAAGGACTGTCTTAAAGATACTTAAGGGGGCGCCTGGGTGACTCAGTCGGTTAAGCCTCCAACTTCCTCCAACTTTGGCTCAGGTCGTGATTTCACAGTTCTTGAGTTGGAGCCCTACACTGGGTTCTCTGGCTAAGCCCACTTCAGATACTCTGTCCCCATTCTCTCACTGCCCCCCTTCTGCTGCTCATGTTCTCTCTCTCTCAAAACAAGTAAAAAAGATTATTAAAAAAAGATACTTAAGGATTTGTTCTTTTTTTTAAAAAAACCCTACATTTTTAAAAATATTTTACTGTTTCACTTCAAACATGCAGTAATAAAAATGGTACAAGTGAAACAGGTTTAACTATTCCCATAAAAAGAAAATTAAAACAAAATTTGCAAAAAACAAACAAAAAAAAGTTGAAACAGACAAAGCAAACCCAAGAGTCAACACTACAAATCAAAAACAAGTCCTACTAAAAGGAATTAGGAACCAGCTCCAGAAAACCCAAATACTAATTCACACAAACAAACAAACAAAACCATGTTGCAACAGGGCTGGTCTGCACAAATCTGAAATCTGAGTATAAACCAGCAGTTTCGTGGACACACCCACTTTACAGTTTTTACGTGGCATGTTGATGTGTTGCCACAAAACACAGCCCTAGCAACCATGATGAATCAATCAGGAACTGGATGATACAAATGAGGATTTTTAAAGCGAAAATGTGTGGGGTTGGGAGTGTGGAGAGTTGGGTTTCCCGACCAAAACCTTTCCTGTGCAGAGTTCCAGGTCCACAGGATCAGACTGGGATTTTAAACCAAAAGTGGGGAGGAGGAATGCATGAGTGGGGCTGGGCGTGGAATTCATATTGTACTCCGTCCACTCTTCACCCCACCACCCCAAAGCATCTCTACTGAAGAGAACATTCCTGAAAACACATACTTTTCTCCTTGGTTTTACGGTCTTGATCAATGCCTGAGTCACAGGGCCAAGTCATTCCGCAGAAATCCTGGAATTCTGCCCAGTGGCCTTGATCTAACTGAGCAGGGCGGACACAACAGCACTTGCTCTGGCTTGCTCGTTTGCTGCCAGACCTGTATCAGGATGGGTCTGTTTGCTACCTACAGACCTACGTGGCAGCCTCCTGTTCTCAGAGATTCTCTGTCAGTCCCCTGACGTGGGTTTGGAGTGGGTGGAAAGAAACTGGCAGGAAGAATGAAGTCAGCTGGCATGAAACACTTTCAGGGTTGGGAAATCAAGGCCTGCACATCTACAGTTCAATTTCAATGTTTTATGACCCACTTATTACATTTCTAATGGGGTCCTGATGCCTACAGGAAAGAGTCTAAACTCAGCATTCAAGATCTTGACTCTGAACTCTACCTACCTTTCCATAAATATCTCCTACACAGCCCCACACGAACGCACGCATACAAATACGTATGTGTGTGTATACACATACACACGCACACACCCCTAGCACTGCAGTCACACTGGACTGGTAATCCTTCCCCAAATACACTGAGCACAGTTCTACTACGTCTATGCCCAAGTTCTTCAAGTTCCCTCCTCTGGGAACACCCAATCTTGATCAGCTGACATCCTCATGAGATTTCAGGATACAAAAAATCATGTACTTTTCTCCTGCACCTCTCCCTGCCCTGTGCTCCTGTCTCCTGTATATGAAGGTGGTCTTCCATTGTATCTGCTCATAGGGTTTGTCACATTCACTTCTGTTTCCTCACAGGTCTGAGCGCAGTGCCTAGCTAACAGTTGGCGTTCAATCGCACTTATGGATGGTTTACACACACTGGGTCTTTCCAACTTATGTCTCCTATTTCAATGCACTCTTGCTCAGTCTTCTTTCTCTCCTTCAGACTAAACATCCCAAATGCAGTTCCAGTTCCATATATTCTGAGCTGGATGCTTAAGCGGCCAGCTTCTGTGCAAATCTTCTCAAAGCCTGGCAGATCACTTCAGGGGCAGCCTCCTTCTCGTCTTGACATACAGCCCCTTCCAACCCGCAGCACCCTACCTCTGTGCTGTTAGGGTCACTTGGGCTCTAGCTCTGTCCCCTAGACAATGTGGAAATGTAACCTGCATCTCCTACAGCATGGAATGTAAGGAAGGAGGTGGAAACGAGGACCTGCAAGTGGCCTCTGGACTCCCATTCCCTCTGGGTTAAGAGTGTGCACACTGGGTGTGGCCAGGAGACAAAGAGCAAGGACTCTAGATCACAGCCACTCCCTTGAGTCGAACTTCCCAAACCAAAACTGGGATTAGAACTCAGACTACTTGGATGCTACTGACTTCTCTCTCATAAGACTGAGAGCAGAGGACTTAAAGTTTCAGGGTGTACCCCAGAAGGGAGATTCAGAGGTAATCTCGGTGGAGTCACTCAAAACAAGCCTGGGCATCTCCTGACCCCTACTGATGACCTGCTTCCCAACAAAAGAGATGGAGACTGTCTCTGGCAACAGAAGGAAAAGTATACCAGTGAACGGGTGGAAAGAACTTTTTTAAAGAACTGGAATTTCCTGATGTAGCCTCTAACTAGAACTGGGTGTGGCACCAGGGAAAATGAGGGAGGTGGAGTCCTTTGTGCAAAAAAAGAAAAAAGAGGAGGATTCCATTTCTATTTAATTCTAACAATCAAATCCAGAAGGCAGGTTAAGTCACTATAACTTTAAAGGTCACTGCCACAGGCAAGCTAAATATGATGCTCAGGTTTGTGGAACAGCTGGATTAAAGGGGAAATGAGCTTTCACCAAGTTTGGAAACTAAATATTCATTTGGGAAAATGTAAAGTTCAAAATCCAACTACTATCTATATAATTCACTTATTTTGTCTGTTTTCTTTCACTTCCTGCCAGACTTGGAGTCTTAAGAGCAGAGTTTGTTTTGGTTTTATTTGTTTGGTTTTTGTCTGTTTTGTTCAGTCTTTTATACCCAGTACCTACACCTGTGAGTAGAACATAATAGATGCATAATAAATGCTGTGGAACGAATGGATGTTCAAAGCAGCCCAGGAGACCCTGGGACTCCTTTTTGTGACCCGCCCACTCTCCATTAACAAAAAATGCCTCTGCAGGCCCACAGCCTGCAAGAGTGTGTTAGTGCAAGATTCCAGTTCCGACGGTGCAGAAAGAGCCTACAGCCCTCAAAATCAATAACAATTATAGAAGGCTACCTACCTTGCCAAGAAAACTACTTAAATCAGAAATTAGTCAGGAAACTAATGGCCGTGAGAGCCAGCATAATGTCAATCAATACAGTCCTTTAATAGCTGAAAGACACAAAATGTTAAATACTAAGATGCAATCCAAGACCAAGAACCTAATCAAAGCCAGTGAGCAAGCAGTATTTCCTGGGCATTTGCCACAGATAGGCTGTTTGGCTCTGTGGGAAATTACAAAATCCAGGAGGTCTCCAAATCACAAAAATGCACATTGATGGTCACACCCTTTTACTACAGATGTGATGGATACTTTTGGAGAAACCCCTGAAGCATCTAGATAAGAGATGGACTCAGAAGAAAGAGAAGTGCTAAACTGAAATGTGTTAATGTCACAGGCCAGAGGACTCCTCTCCAGAGGTTGCCTCTCTGAACCTGGCCTCATCTGGGATCTTCCCTCACAACGCCTGAATGTTGTAATTATGCGGTTCCTTAATTCCATAGCCTCTAACTTTATAAAGCATAGATGTGTTTAGGTTAACAAGCTTTTCTTGGTTTTTAAATAATACAACTCCTTTGGGTTGCTGAGGATTTCAGGATCACCAACCACTCTTAACTTCATAAATACTGGTTCAATTTGGTAGTCTCTAGCTGGGTGTAAGTACACTGATGTGGGAAGACAGGACTGGATAAGCCTAATGGCTTCTGCAATATGTCAGAGAAGGGGGGCACTAAGGACACAGGAGGTAGGTGAAAAAAAAAACAAATTGGGGGGTGAGAGGGGGCAAAGATCTAATTTTCCAATTAAAATAATTAATCAGGGCCAACCTTAAAATTAAGGAAAGTTCCAGAATGACATTTCAGTGATTTATTCTTCCTACCCACATACCCTCCTTTATCCTCCCACCTTTCCTCCTCACCATCACCCGCCACCAAATTAAGCATGTACTATCAGTACAGAATTTAGATACAATCCATGTTAATTAGGAACCTAAGCACCTCTCTAACATTGTTTCAATGAGAAAGTGCATTCTGCATTCTAAATCTCCAAGTTCCAGACCAGCACAGCAGAACCCACTTTTGGACAGAATCCATCAGTAGAGTCAGTCTAAACTCAGGGGCCCAGACTCCTTGACTCTAGGATCTTATGGCTTTAGGTAAAGACCATTTGTACCCATGAAGCCACTGCTCTTTTAGATTCAGAATACCCACAGCATTAAAATGGCAAATCTTAGCCGAAAAGTGACAATCTGCAATTGTGGGGCACTTCGTGTTTTCAGTATGCTTTACATATTTACTTTTGAATGTGTTTTTTTTTTTTTTTTTAATCTTCAATGATAACCCTGTGTAGGTAAGAGCGAGCATCCTGAAGCCACTTTCATGGGTAAGGAAACTGATGTCCTCCTCCCTACCTTCTCAACAGCCAGTTGATGGAATCCAGCCCTCCGCTCCAGGGGCTGAGACCGGCCTCCCAGCTGCCTGGAGCAGCCCAGGGGGCCACGCCCTTTTCTGTATCCTGGTCCCTGACTCACTGCTGCATCACCGGGAGTAACAGTCAAGGACAACCCTCTTCCTTCCCTTCCCCCAAGCTTGGGGGACACTTACTTCCTGACGCAAAAAATGGTCAACCAAGATACTCTCCAGATAACAATGAAATCAAAAGTTGCTCTCCTACAAGATAATCTAGGCAAAGGAGAATAAGCTGAGTTTTTTTTTCCTTCTTTGTTTCGTGTTATCGGGTAGAGCGGTTGCTACTACAAACTCCCACACCCCAAACCGCCCCCCCCCCCCCCGCGCCAGCTGCTTTCCTCCTTCGGGTCGGTACAAGTTCCACAAAGGCGAGGTTTTGTTTTGTTTTTCAAGTAAAGTAACTTGAAACTGCTGGGGGTTACTTTCTAGATGGCCGTAAAGCTTTTATTAAACATGGAGGGAAATGCCCCCCAGACCGCCCCGCCTGGGAGCCGAGGCTACCCGAGCAGCCACACCCTGCCCACCGCCTGCGCCCGGCGCGTCTGGAATGTAGGGCCTCCCTCCGCTCCCCTCCCTGGCGCCCCTCTCCAAGCTTCCAGGGAGCACTGCGGGGGGGATACCCGACCCCCTCCCTCTGCCCCGCACCCCCAACGCCGGGGCGCAACTGGTCCCCCTCACCCCTGCCCAGACCACCTTGCTACTGCGCCGCTCTCCACCTCGTGCGGACCGTCCCTCCAGCCCCCTCTCCTGGACGGCCTCCCGAGGCCGTTCCCGTGGCCCAAGCCTCTTTGCCAGGCCGTCTGCCTCCTTTTCCGCTCCTCCCCGCCCCGCTAGCGCGGCGGCCCCGGGGCCATAGCGGGCGGGCGGGGCGCGCCCCGCTTACCTGGGCCGGGCGCCGAGAGCAGCGAGCGTCCCCAGTTGTGCAGCAGAGCTGGCTGCCCTGGGTGGGGCTTTTATAGCCGCCACATCCTCGCGGTGCAGGCGAGGCCCGCCCCGCCCCGCCTCCCCCGGCCCGCTCCCACCCGGAGTCCGGGTGACTCACCCTCCCCGACCCGCCCGCCCACTGGGGCGGCCTCGCCCAGGAACGTTCCGGAGCAGCGCCACGCGGGAGCTGCCCCCGCGCCCACGGCCCTGCCCTCCATTAAAACACCAATGAGGCTTCCTTGAGGCCCACGTATCAGCTCGTTTCTTCTTCCCTCCTTTTACTTTTTTAGCGCCACGTCGAGTCCCAGCCCTGGCTTAAGTTAATAAATTAGCAAGTCTTTAGTAGGCTCGGAGCTTGGTTAAGTCACTTTTTCTTTCTTTCTTTTTCTTTTTTTTTTTTTAGGCATCAGTGCAATGGAAGGAAGAATTGTTCCAAGAAACATAAATCGGGATTCCCCTCAACAGGGGCCGTTGGCATCCAGCTCAAGCTCTCCGTTACCGTCTGCAAACATATTAGCTTAACCTCTGACCAGCAGTTCCCGGGAGGAGAGTGGGGCGGGCGATCCGCCGGGTTCTGCCCTGCAAAGACTGGCTCTCCGGGGCCTCGCAGCGGGAAGTCGGGCCCGGAGCCAGGGTTGGGGTGGGAGGAGCGGGTGGGAGGCCGAAGCCAGGAGCCAAGATCCCACCCCGCTCGCGCCCGGGAGGAGCCCGTTTTCCGGAGCGCGGTCCGCTCAGCTTCTCTCCACGCCTCGCACGACCCCGCTCCGCACCCTGCGCGTCCTCGTGGCAGGCCGTCCGGACTGGGTGGGGCCGGTGGCTTTGAGCCTCGAGTTCCAACAAAGAAGTTCCTCCCTTCCCTCTTTCATAACTGCCGCTCTTCCGCAGCCTTTTTGGTTTTGCTCAGTTTCTTGCTTTTTCTTCCCTGCTATTTTCCACAAGCCACAGTGGAAACATGTAAGCAAACGTGATTTTGTGTGTGACTACTCAAATACTGCATTCAAACTTCAAACTAGCAGGAATGTTTGACTAAGAATCCCAAGGACGTCTCCCTGCACCTTTGAAGTACTTCCTTTCTCACCAGTTACCAAACTCTTCTCTACTCCTCGTGCTTCTCGTGCTTCTGTTTTAATCTTCCATCTACTGTAAGGTCTATTTTCACTTTCCAGTTGAGCCTCATTTCACTGTTAGGAATCAGAAAATGATAGGAAAGCAAAGAGACACAGGTTGCCATGCTCACGGTAACCTAGCAGGCTAGCCACAAAGGGGGTCTATGGACACTCACCCCTGAGCTCACTGTTACCCAGTTCATTCCCTTGTAATTATACATAATAGGCCCTATCAGAAGGACAAATAGAAAATAAACCAACTCTTTTGGTACAATTTCTGATTTACATTTTTTTAAATGATTTTAAGTCATCTCTACACCCAACATGGGGCTCGAACCCACAACCAAGAACTCAGGCTGCCGGCCAGGCACCCCCCCCCCCCCCACCCTTTACATTTATATACAGCTCTTAAATTTAGGCTGAAAGCCTTACAGGCAGAAATTGTGTTTATCTGCCTACTCCTCAGAACATTTTGGAACAGAAAGGGAAACAGACTACACAGGTGGACAGAATTCTACCTCTTTTCTATTCCTTTCAGGGCATGGTGCATAGCCTCTTATTCCTACCTGTGTGTGGTGGGGCCTCTACACAGCATAAGATTAAATTCAAATCATGGAATACATTAAAGCCACCAAGTATCCAAAAGAATGTTTTTTTGTTTTTGTTTTTTGTGGGGTTTTTTTGTTTGTTTGTTTGTTTGTTTGTTTTTTGCTTATCTTAGTTACGACTTCAGCAAATTCATAAAGATCTGGGCAATAGCCAGAGTTTGCTTCAAGCTACAGAAATTTACACTGATAGTATCATAAAGCTGAAACTATTAGAAGCCATGGTTTGCTATTTCTGAGAAGCGTGGGACCAATTCTGCCAGTATAAAAGAACTTTTTAATCTCTTAGTGCAAAGATTCTCTTTTTCCTTTCTATTCCCCCCATAGTTGGGGAGGATGTTTACTACAAAGGATCTCAGATGAGGTCTACTGTTGTGCATACTGACCCCTAAAGCCTCTATTTTACTCACACTTTGTCTGCTGTACCTCAACACGGCTAATAATACCTACCTAGCAATGATAAGCACTCACTAAAAGGATAGAATAATAGAAGAGAATTATTCACACAGTAACAGAATGTTAGAGCAGAGAGGGATCTCAAGACCAACTTGCCCAATCCTTAATTTTTATAGATGAAGAACCTGAAACCCAAATAAAATCTCCTACCCAGTCCAGAAATTAAATAATGCACTCAAGTTATTTATTGCAGGGTATCAAATTACCACCAAAACTTAGTGGTTAAAACATAAATAACCGCTTATTTACTCATGATTTTGCAATTTGGACAGGATTCAGTAGGGACAGCTTGACTCTGTTGCACATGATGCTGGGTGGGGCAGCTCAACTAAGGTTGGAAAATCAAAAGTGGCTTTACCCATTTGTCTAGTGACTCAGCAGGGGTTGCTAGAACGTCTGAGAGCAGGCTAGGTCTCTCTGTCTCTTGGTCTCTCATCCTCCAGGTCCTCATCTCTACACCAGGGTAGTAATGGTGCTGGCTTTTCAAGAAGCAAAAGCTGAAGGTGCCAGGGCTCTTAGCTTGCAGGCTATACAAAAACAGCAACAGGCTGGATTGGCCTCATGGGCTGTAGTTTGCTGATCATTGCTTCAATCCATTGTCTTCTCAGTGTTGGGCTTTGCTTTTCAGCCTCTTGATTACACTGTCTGAGATGTCTTTCCTTTTCCTTAAGAATGGCCCATATTTAGGGTGCCTGGGTGGTGCAGTCAGTTGGGCATCCGACTTCAGTTCAGGTCATGATCTCACAGTTCGTGAGTTCGAGCCCTGCATCGGGCTCTGTGCTGACAGCTCAGAGCCTGGAGCCTGCTTCGGATTCTGGGTCTCCCTCTCTCTCTGCCCCTCCTCCACTCACACTCTGTCTCTCTCTCTCTCAAAAATAAAGATAGATAGATAAATAAATAAATAAACAAATAAATAAATAAATAAATAAGAATGGCCCATATTTGTGGCTGAGTAGCTCTCTCAATATGCTTCATGCCAGTAGAAACTCAAAGGTCCAGAAACTTTTCGTTTTGTCCTGTTTGTGTCCAAGCTGACAGTTCTTTTATTAATAAAAATTATCTTTAAAACTCGGTGGATTTTCTATAAATCTTAGTGAAGTTCATTCCAGGCTCCAAAATTTATATCCAATACAATTTTCTCAAAAACATTATGGGTCTTCTGTAAATCGTAATGAGGTTTAACTCCACGCTCCAAAATTCACATGTATTATGCTTGCTAAAAACAGACCTCTCTCAGGGTGTCTGGGTGGTTCAGTCAGTTGAGCATCTGACTTCCGCTCAGGTCATGATCTCACGGTTCATGGGTTCGAGCCCCACATAGGGTTCTGTGCTGACAGCTCAGAGCCTGGAGCCTGCTTTGGATTCTATGTCTCCCCCTCTCTCTGTCCCTCCTCTGCTCACGCTCTGTCCTCTCAAAAATAAATAAACATAAAAAAAAGTTTTTTTTAAACAGACCTCTCTCTCTACTTGGTGCTTGTCAGGCTGGACCAAAGCACTTAAGATTCCTAAAAGACCTGAGATAGTCTTCAAAGTACCGCATTAAATCTCTCTGAAATCTTAAAAATAAAAGAAGGTTTTGTAGCCACACATGATTTGATCTTTATCCCGAGGCCATTTCTTACTTTGTAAACCTTGTACTGGCTAACAATTCTGTTTGGAAACCAAACATCTTTCTTTAATGATTTTTCCCCCTCTTATACTTAATCTTAAGAGGCAAAAAGATGACCATTCTCAGGATTCTTCCTGGAAACCTCCTTGGCTAGATTCAGAGTTCATTGGGCACATTTTCTATCATTGATGTTACCATAGGCAATGGTAGCGTTAAACATTCTGCCAATACATAGCCTTTTTCTCCAACCTCCTCACTACTCTTTCAACATCCACTAACCATCTACTGTCTGGTTACTGCCTGGCAGTAGGGTCAATGCCACATATTTTAGGTTTTTGTTACAGCAACACTCCATATCTGGTACTAATTTGTTTCAGTTACTGATATTAGGAAATAAACCACCTCTAAATCTTAGAGGCTTAAAACAACCACCACCATTTGCTTATGATTCTGCAAAGGGCAGAATTCACTGGGTCAGCTCATCTCTGGTCTATTTAGCAGTGGCTAGGGAGACCCAGGTGAGTCTGGAAGATCCAAAAGGGCCTCTCTGCAGCAAGGTAGTTGATAGTTTTTAGGAATGAAAGTGGAAGCTTCCAGGCCTAGACGGTAACATTGTCAGTTTGTCTGTATCCCACTGTTCAAAAAGCAAGTCATTTAACCCAAATTCAAGGGGAGGGGAAATAGATTCTACCTCTTCATAAAGGAAGTGACAGGTGTTGAGAGGGGTAGAAGGAAATGTTGGCAATCACTTGTGCAAACAATCTACCACAGTACTTAAACTAGTAAGTGGCAGAGCTGAGACTAGAATATATGTTTCTGCCTTTCCATTACACCATATTTTTCACATACCACCATTTTTTCAGTGACACAAAGGCTGGCTCCAAGTCCTCTGTTACATGGCTTAAAGTCTCTCTAACCATTTAGCTGTTATTTCTCTGAGCCCTGCTGCATATAATCAGTACATAATAATGGCTTGTATTTGAATATGTGGCCAGAAGAGGAAAAGAGTATTTGTAAAATCTAACATTCAAATAATAGGTGTTCTAGCAAGAATAAATAGGTAAAACAAAGGGAAGAAAATCATCAAGAAATAAAGACAATTTTCTAGAACCGATGGCCATGAGATTTTACACTGAAAAAGTCACAATAAATAGAAAAAAACAAAAAAGCAACAACAACAAAATAAGCCTAACACACAAAGGCACATTACCATGAAATTTCAGAACACTGGATGGAAACAGGGAGAAATTCCTAAAAGAGTCCAGAAATTTTTAAAGGTCATACATGAAGGGTAAGAAATAAGAATGGCATTATACTCAGCATTCAAATCTTGGTTTCTAAATACTATTTTCCAGTAAATGAAACAATTCTGCTAGGAGAAAGGGCTGGTTCCAGAAATGGGGCAGAGAAAATACATGGTGAGCTTTGTGTTAAAAAATTTATCAAAAAGACACAAAAGCCAATTTTAAGGGGCTCTCCTCGCTAAATTTTGGGATAATCTGAGCAAATGATAGGAACTGATGGAAAAATGATAGGAACTGATTATAGTACACTGAATTGTCTAAATTGATAGTTTAAAAAAATACACAAAAGATAGGATAAGGAAGCTCTTATTTACAGAGGAATGCCAACTTATAAATGTATTAGGAAAGAAATATGAAGTCATTAGTTTGCAACTAGAATTCTATACCCATCCCACTGTAAATCAAGGATGCATGCATAAGAAACATTTTTCAAAAATGCTGGCTAACAGACACATGAAAAAAATGCTCAACATCACCCATCATCATGGAAATACAAATTAAAACCACAATGAGATACCACCTTGCACCAGTCAGAATGCCTCAGTTAACAACTCAGGCAACAACAGATGTTGGGGAGGATGCAGAGAAAGAGGATCTTTATTGCACTGCTGGTGGGAGTGCAAACTGGTGCAGCCACTCTGGAAAACAGTATGGAGGTTCCTCAAAAAATTAAAAATAGAACTACTCTACAACCCAGTAACTGCACTACTAGGTATTTATCCAAGGGATACAGGAGTGCTGTTTTGAAGGGGCACATGCACCCCAATGTTATAAGCAGCACTATCGACAATAGTTGAAGTATGGAAAGAGCCCACATGTCCTTTGACACATGAATGGATAAAGAAGATGTGGTATGTATGTGTATACACACACACACACACACACACACACACAATGGAGTATCACTCGGCAATCAAAAAGAATGAAATCTTGCCATTCACAACTACGTGGATGGAACTGGAGAGTATTATGCTAAGCAAAATTTGTCAGTCAGAGAAAGACAAATATCATATGGCTTCACTCAAATGTGGAATTTAAGATACAAAACAGATGAACATAAGGAAAGGGAAGCAAAAATAATAGAAAAACAGGGAGGGGGACAAAACATAAAAGACTCTTAAATACAGAGAACAAACAGGATTCCTGGAAGGGTTGTAGGTGGGGGGATGGGCTAAATGGGTAAGGGGCATTAAGGAAGACAGTTGAGATGAGCACTGGGTATTATACACAGGGAATGAATCAGTGGAATCTATTCCTGAAATCATTATTGCACTATATGCTAACTTGGATGGAAAGAAAGAAAGAAAGAAAGAAAGAAAGAAAGAAAGAAAGAAAGAAAGAAAGAATTTTAAAAATGATATTTATACCCCTGGACCCTGTGTTTGTTTCCTAGGGCTGCCATAACAAATTATCACAATCCTCGGGATTTAAAACAACAGAAATGTATTCTCTTACAGTTCCAGAGGCCAGAAGTATGAAATCAAGGTATCCGCACAGCCATACTCCCTCTGGAGGCTCTGGGAGAGAACCTTCCTTGTCTCTTCCAGCTTCTGGTAGCTATCAGCATACCTGGTGGCTACAATATTCCAGTATCTCCCCATTTTCACATGGTCTTCTTCTCTGTTTCTGTCTTCTCCTCTTCTGTCTTTTTTAATTTTTTTTAAGTTTATTTAGTTATTTTGAGAGAGAGTGCATGTCCACGTGCGAGAGAGCATAGAGTGAGCAAATGGGCTGGAGCAAGTTGGGGAGGGACAGAGAGAGAGAGAGAGACAGAATTCCAGGCAGGCTCCGCACTGTCAGTGCAGAGACCTTAACTGACTGAGCCACCCAGGCGCCCCTACTAGTGCAGAGACCAATATGGGGCTCGAACTCACGAACCATGACATCATGACCTGAGCTGATATCTAATGTTTAACTGACTGAGCCACCCAGACACCTTCCCTACCCCTGGCTCCTGTCTCTTATTAGAACACTTGTCATTGGATTTGGGACCCACGTGGATAATCAAGAATGCTCTAATTTTGAGATCTGTAACTTAATTACATCTGCAAACATCCTTTTTCCAGATAAGGAAATAATCACAGATTTTGAGGCTTGGGATATGGACACATAATTTGAGCATCACCATTCATCCCATTACACATTACATACCCTTTCTTCGGAGGCTCCTGAATGACGTGCTCCACCAAAACAAGAGAATAAAGCAAAAATAGGAAGCACTGGATCTAGACAACTGGGGACTGAATGCAAAAATATGTGAAAAGAAATCTCAGAAAGATGAGGAGGAGAGAACTCAGAACAACTATGCAGCAGGTATACAGAGCAAACAGTCTAGACTGGAGAAGATAACTGGAGGCTCTAGCAAGGAGGCCTCAAAGGAGTGGGAGGAAGTAATTGCCCAAGGTGTTTGAAGGCACTAAGAAGAAATGAATAGCTTTACTGAGTCGTTTGGGAATGAATTAGTGAGACTGTCAAGAAAAACTATCAAATAAAAACCTCCAGGAAAGCAAAAAATTATTGTATTTTATTGAGTGTTTTTCTCATCCCAAAACTCATATATTGCAACCTAATCCTCCATGAGAAGGTATTTGGAGTTAGGGCCTTTGGGAAGCAGTTAGGAAATGAAAGCAGAGCACTCCTATAGGATCAGTGTCCTTATAAAAGATGCCACACAGAGCTCCCTCACCCTTTCTCCACATGAAGTCACAGTGAGAAGACAGCCATCTATGAACTAGGAAGTAAGTTCTCAACAGACCTTGATTCTGGACTATCCAGGCTCCAGAAATGTGACAGATTAATTTCTGTTGTTTTTTTAATAGAGATTTTTTAAAAATATTTTTATTTATTTTTGAGAGAGAGAGGAATGAGTGGTGGAGGGGCAGAGAGAGGGAGACACAGAATCCCAAGCAGGATCCAGGCTCTGAGCTGTCAGCACAGAGCCCCATGTGAGACTTGAACTCGTGAACCACAAGGTCATGACCTGAGCCAAAGTCGGACCCTTAACTGACGGAGCCACCCAGGCACCCTGTTTTTTAATAGAGATTTTAAAAAATGTTTATTTATTTTGAGGTTTGGGGGGAGGGAGGGGGAGGGAGAGAGGGAGAGAGAGAGAGAAAGAGAGAATCCCAAGCTGGCTCCATGCTGCCAGCACAGATCCCGATCCCGATGCAGGGCTCAATCCCGTGAACCATGAGATCATGACCTGAGCCAAAATCAAGAGTTGGACGCTCAACCAATTGAGCCATCCAGTGCCCCTTAATTTCTGTTGTTTACAAGCCATACAATCTATGGTAGTTTGTTGTGACAGCCCGAAGACAGAACATGTTATACTCTCCAGAGATAACCACAACAATATTTCCCATCCCATATGCTCTGCTAGAATCTTGCCACTTCTCCATCAAGGGGAAGAGTGTATCCCCATATCCCAGAACCGCATCATGAACTATTTGACAAACAGACTAACTGCAGAAATCACTCTGTGTGACTTCTGAGGCTAGATCATGAATGCATTTCTACCTTACATACTTGAGATGCTTGCCTTCAAATCCAGCCATCATGCCATGAAGAAACCCAAGCAGTAACCTGTGGAGAAAGTCATATGAAGAAGAACCAAGGTCCTCAGCTGACAGCCAGTACCAATTTGCCAGCTACGTGAGCCATCTTGAAAGTGGACCGTCCAGTCTCCAGTTGAGCCATCTCAGCTGAAGCTTCATGGAGCAGAGATAAGCCTTCCCCAAACTGCAGAAAACAGGTTTGACTAGAAAATCTTCAAGTTCTCTTTGGGCTCTAAAACTCACTCCTTAATGTGCAAATGTAGTATATTTAGGCACATTAATCATGTATGTGCACATGGATGTTACTAGACATAAACAGGTTTTATCTACTCATTAAAATAAGCATAATAGACTTTCTAAACGCAAGTACTTTAACAAAATTGTAACACTTTACAAGTAGATCACTAGATGACTTTTATCAAATATGATCAGCTTTCTTCTTTTCATTCCATTCCATTTCTTTACATTCCATTTTTGTCCAAATTGGGAAGAGTATCCCTTGTGTAATTGAATATATCCATATATAGTTGTTGCTTTAGTTCACACGCTGGATCATGGATCCCAGCACGTTTTTAGTCCTTAGGTTACTCAAAAAATGTATAGCTATGGCTGTGAAAGAAACATCACTTTATAGTAAAATGAGTCTGTGTAGAATATTATCAAAATAAAAATAACAGGAAACTGCTGAATATCTCTAATGCTGCAAAGGAACTTAGATTTCTAATAATGTGAATGTGTGATACACTCAGGTAACTAGATAAGGGGATTTACCCTGGGGACACACGTATGCAGACGCTATCACTACTGACAGCGTACAAATATTCCTCCCCACTCTGTAAGGGGACATTAGCAAAAAGCAGTATGGAGCCAGTTTTGTAACCCAAGAGACCAGAGACGGTGCAGGATGCTATGGAGGAACATCAGCAGTGGGGTAGATCTAAGATAGGTACCAAGGGAGGGGCAAAGGACACTATGACTTGTTAAAAAGTCCACAGGACACAAGCAGATTCTGGACAGGAGAAGAAGCCAAGGTTCAGTAGCTGAAACAACACAGAAGCAAGCAGAAGGGAAGCAAGGAGTGTGGTAGAAAGGCTGTAGGTGGGGCCAAAGTGGCATGTACCTGCCTCTGTGGCCCAAGGACATGTGATACCTGGACTCGGGTGACATGAAGAGTAGGCACCAGTGGTAAATCATTCATGCCATTTCTTCAAATAATGCAAAAGAGAAGGAGGAGGAGAGGAAGATGATGGAGGAGAGCACTGTGAGGGAGGATCCTGGGCTATTCTGACACAAAGAGAAACAGATTGGGAGGCCTGTACTCCTGACCTAGGCATACCTGTAATCTCATCATTTCCATCCTAATTTCTCCATCTGGGAACTGCACACGTTAGCCCAGACCATCTGTAAGTCCTTTGCTAGCTCTTAAATTTATAAAGTCTTACTAAAACAGAGTTTCAAATTCTTTAAGACTCCATTAAAATAATCTTTGGAAGATTCATAATCCAACTTTATTACTCAGGCAGTACAATTTTAGTTCAGCTTCTTAACACTTTGGCATCTGGTATTCCTGGGGCCCTTGGAAAGAATTCCTGATTGTCTTCTAATAGGGTAGATCTCAGGATGGGGTTAGAAGCAAAAGACAGACAGATGGGTGAGCTGCTCTAATCAGCTCTAGTTGCAGTTTTTTGGTTTTTTTCCCCCCTTTTTAAATGAGAGGTTAGTCTTCCCCAAATCCCAAGCCTCCACTCCCTAATTTGGAGATGAACCAGATGATTTCACTGGTCTTTCCCTTCTCTGGTTTCTATGACTCATCAGCTATAGCAACTAGGGTGGGGTAAAGAAAACAATTTTAATATTCAGGTTATGCTGTAGCTCCAAAGGAAGGAATCTAAGAAAAACTGTTAAGATTGAAACAGAATGAAAAAAAAAAAAAAAAACAGTGTAACTCACAATACTCCTAATTGAGAAATTGTTCCCAGGATGTGTCCCTACATTGAGTGCCCCCATCTTTCCTCTGTAAATATCACTTACATGAATGTTTTTTTCATCAAATGTTTTACACTTCTATGAAACTGCTAAAATGCTTATTAAAATAGTACAAATAAATGCCTAGTTGATTTTGATCGTCCATGTCTTGAAAAAGCAGCCAGTACCTAACTATAAAAATCAAGGAACTCCCAAGACAAATTCACTCAATTTAACAAACATTGAGTATTCACTATATGCCAGGCACTAGGGTAGGACTACAGCAAACTCATAATAGGAAAAATGGTAACTCCAACCTCAAGGTGTAGTAGAGGTAAATAAGTAATTACAATTTGACAAATGTATGAGACATGAAATCAAAGTACAGGGAAGCCCAATGTGAGAATAACGAATACAGTTAACCATTAGAAAAAGGAAGTAAGACATTCTGTCTTGGCCAATCCATTCAATTACTCATAGCTATTTGAAGTCATTGTGTAACCACAGAAGAGGAAATGTAACACATATCCCATGTATTCTGTATCTGTGGACAATGTCAATGCAGAGGTGTGACTGTTTTTAGGCAAACCATTCTGGTATAAAAACAGGTAAAAAGGAATAGTCACTAGAGATGGTATATATTTATTTGGTTGATGCCACTAATGTGAAAATTTGAAAAAAATTTTGGAACTCCTCTACTTAAGTATTTTCCTCAGAGCCTAAGGCAAATCTGGGTCTACTGAGAGGAGCTGAACAGCTAGAGGTCATTCTGAGCCAAGGCTCATGACTAAATGGGCAAAGGATAGTAGGAATTTCAACTGGGGTTAAAAATACAGGAAACCATGATTAAGCCCTTACTTACTTACATTGTTTGATGGAGTCAGCAGTATTGATTTTCTGGTTTTAAGGAAGTCTGATCATTCCGATACAAGGTCTGAAGTGAATATCTAACACTCCAATAAAGTTTTCAGAGTTCCTGAGATACTAAATATTCAAAATCATGTAATACAATTTAAAATTACTTTTTGGGGGGGGTGCCTAAATGACTCATTTGGTTGAACATCCAACTCTTGATTTTGGCTCGGGTCATGATCACAGGGTTGTGAGATCAAGCCCTATGTTGGCCTCCACACTGAGTGTGGAGCCTGCTTGAGATTCTCTCTCTCTCTCTCTCTCTCTCTCTCTCTCTCTCTCTCCCTCTCCCTCTCCCTCTCCCTCTCCCTCCCTCCCTCTCCTTCTACCCTTCTCCCCCATTCATGCACACATCCCCCCCTCAAATTAAAAAACAAAAAAGGTACTTTTTTGTGACAACGTCCAAAAATATAGTGGACTGAAATGCAATCTTCAGTAATGACATACCTATGGTTGAGGTACTTATACATCAAAAAAAGTCTGAAAAACCAATATTCCATGGGCAAGGGACTAGCCAACCAAGCTGGTTACAGTTTCCAGTGAATGACATTGGCATGATGTATGTCTCATTCAAAATGGATTCAGTTAACACTGTCAGTCCCTTTCCTCTTCCAGAGCCAGGGGGCATTGTAGAGTATTCTGGATGGCTGGAACAAACTTAGATATGACCCCGGACACCTGGAGAGGAAAAAGAGGAGGCACAGAATTAGTGGAGAGTCAGGCTAGAGACCCCTGCCAATCACTCCTCACAAAGATTGAGCACTCTCCTCGAGTGGTACTCTTCCTTCATAAACAGAAATCTTTCTCAGAATCACTAACATTGATTCTGTTAGTTTTTTAACAAATTAGTCTATTAATAAGTAATGCACATAATAAAGTTAACTGTTCTGTATTGTGAAAAAAAAATACTTGAAGTCTTCATACCCTTCTCAGATATGAAACTGGAAAGGAACGAGGGGCAAGAGGCATGGTAGAGACCCACATGACCTGGCAGAACTGGTCAACATGTTACTATTTTAACTGATTAAGTCAACTTTCTCATTCAAGGATAGAGTACTCGTTTTAAACACTTACCATTAACATAATTATCCCACAAACATTAAACTGTTCTGGGGAGGAGCCCATAGCATGACTTACCCTGGCCCTCAAGCCTCTAAAGGGAGGGCAATTTGGGTTTCAGTTTGGGCATCTGGGCTCAGCTGCTTGGCTCATTTTGTTTTTCTTTCGTATACCCCAGAGTCCAAGTTTTAAAAGGTTAGGAAAGAGACCAACTAGGTAAAAGCGGCATTTAAAGAGCTAACCATTCTTTTTTTTCAAATGACTTTCTTGGGAGGATACCAACATTTTTCCAGATTTACAGTGTACTTCCAAATGATATAATTAGAGTTTAATGCCCCAAAGAATAATTTTTTTTCACAAAGAAATCCTTACTCCATTTAACTTGGGGCTGTGGAGGAAGGAGAAAGCATCTGACCAAGCTCGTGTGAGGGTCTGCCCTACTTATCACTCCATTTCTGACTTGTCCAACTCCAGGAGATTTAAGATCAGGCCACATTCTCCCAAACGTGGCAGGCATTATTTGGTACTGCAAAAACAGAGGTGACAGATGGCCAAGTAAGATGGATCACCAGAACCTTCAGTTTAGACTGAAAAATAGCCTTCCCAGATGTTCCTGCCTTCAGGCTTCCCTACGTTCCATTCTGCCCCCAAATCTATCCTACACATTATATATTGCCATAGTTTCCATGATAGAAGCTCAACCGTGTTGTCCATCTCTACTGCCACCTCCATTAAAAAGCTTTTCCTGGGGTGCCTGGGTGGCTCAGTTGGTTGAGCGTCTGACTTCAGCTCAGGTCATGATCTTGTGGTTCAAAAGTTCAAGCTCTACGTCAGGCTCTATGCTGACAGCTCAGAGCCTGGAGCCTGTTTTGGATTCTGTGTCTCCCTCTCTCTCTGTCCCTCCCTGCTCACACTCTGTCTCTGTCTCAAAAATAAATAAAATACTTTAAAAAATTAAAAAGCTTTTCCTTATTCCCCACCTCAAGGCAATGCCACAGTCTCTAAGGCAATCAAAGCGTTTCAGTGACAAGTTCCCCAGCATGCTTTCTTAGATCCTTTGGGTCCCTTCAACCAAAGGCACCCTGGTCATATCTTAGCCACACCAATGACTTGCCATTCCAACATGCTTTCCATGTTTGCACCAACGAACATTGACTCTACTTTGTCCCTGAGCTTGAAATTTCCCTTCCAGTCTGGCAAACTCCTTTCAAGTTTTAGATGGAAAGACATCTTTCATTGGATTTGATCTGATGATACTTCACATTTACGTAGTGACCTGCAGTTTTTTTTTTTTAATTTTTTAAATATGTTTATTTATTTTTGAGAGAGAGAGAGACAGAACATGAGCGGGGGAGGGTCAGAGAGGGAGACACAGAATCTGAAACAGGCTCCAGGCTCTGAGCTGTCAGCCCAGAGCCCAATGTGGGGCTCGAACTCACAGACCGCGATATCGTGACCTGAGCCGGTCGGACGCTCAACCAACCTACTGAGCCACCCAGACCCCCCAATGTGACCTGCAGTTTAAAAAGAACTTTTAGGGGCGCCTGGGTGGCTCAGTCGGTTAAGCGTCCGACTTCGGCTCAGGTCACCATCTCGCGGTCCGTGAGTTCGAGCCCCGCGTCGGGCTCTGGGCTGATGGCTCGGAGCCTGGAGCCTGCTTCCAATTCTGTGTCTCCCTCTCTCTCTGCCCCTGCCCCGTTCATGCTCTCTGTCTCAAAAATAAATAAATAAACATTAAAAAAATTAAAAAAAAAAAGAACTTTTAGAGCCATTTCTTATAATATTTATTGGAAGGCCACTAGAGCCTATAGAATATGCTGGGAAGGTATAAATATCAGGATTTTACAGATGAAAAGACCGAAACTCAAAGAGGGGAGAGAGAAGGCCTTAGCAAATGAAGGAGTGGAGACTCTAACTCAGAGCTCCCTACTTCCGCCTCCTCTCCACACCCCACGCCTCTTCCAATAAACTCTGACTCTGGGCTGCCTACTTCTGAGACTCAACTTCTCATACTTCTGAGTTGCAGCTGACAGTCTTAACATTCTAAAGACTCCCCCAACTGCTGGATGCGAATTAACTCTAGCACCGGCTCCTGGGAGGCAGAAGGCTTGGCTGACAGCAAACTCAGCACTCCCTAATATGCAAAATGACATTTTGGCCTTAGGCACTTAGTAAGTTACACAGTCCTTCCTCCTCAAGAGTAAAAGTTTTCAGGCACTAGAGTGTAGCATTAAAAAAAAGCCAAACTGAATTAGGGACTGACCCACCACTTTATTAGCCTCCCAACATGCACATATACACAGAGACATTCAAGTCTCATGCACTGTGATTTCACTTTCCCTCACCCTCTTCTTGAACTCAAAAGAACTCATTGTGCAATTCTACGAAATTGCATTTTGGAATTGGACAGAGACTAGTGCCAGCTGCCCGTTGTGGCACTTGGGAAATTATAATCTGCATCACTTTTTGTGGGGCAGAGGGCAGACATTATACTTGCAAAATGCATTCCATTATTTATTTTTCACATTAGTAAAACTGCTGTGTGCATAGTGTTAGAACAAAATACAAACTTTGTAAAATACATTCTATATCTTAGTCGTCGAGAAATGTTAACTTTAAACAGACTGCAGTCATCTGATCATTTACTCTGGACTCATTTCTCACTTTGAGTTGCACACTTCAGGAGGAAATTTAAATAATATCTCATGGAGAATCAGGCAGTCAGTAAAACTGGTTCTGGACACAATATCCTCTTTGTTTATTTGGAGTCTAACAGGCTAAAACCAAAAAACCTTATAGTTTATTTCTGGAGAGTAAGTTGGGCAAAGGCTTGCTGGAAGAACAACTCGAAAAACTGTGGATGTCTTATGTTTACTTGGCATCAGGGAACATTACCTGCAGATGATCAGATCTCAGAACTGTGTGAAAGAGTAGTGTTTTTTTTTTGTTTGTTTTTTGGTTTTTTTTGCCGCACCAGGAAGAAAAATAGATTTGCCCAGACAGGTTTTGGCTGCCAGGTAGAATGTTTTCAAGAGGTTTTGATATACGGTTTCTCTCAAATTGTTTAATCTGAATTTGTATGTCTTTTGTTTATCTAAAATGAAATAGAGTAACACTGAGTGAGTCAGACAGTAATATACCACCTAAGTAATGTTGTGCTTTTCTTGGTGCATAGTAAGAAACATACATTGGTGATTTGTCTCATTACTGATGACTCTAATTTTAATCTCTTGGTTAAGATAGTTTCTGCCAGATTTCTTCAGGATTAGGTAAACAAATAGGTATATTATACTTCATAATAACTATCTAATAGGGAGATTCTTTAAAACTATGTGAATATTTCTATTTGCCATCAAGTTTTCACCCACCATATTTAGCACCCTTCAAGGATTCTTAGATAAATAATTATTTCTATAATGATTGCAAATAGATTTTTCTGATTCCATCATTCCCTCTGGATTTATTGGTTGGCAATAAATCAACTGTAGAACAGAGTATTTCCTTCTTCCCCATTTATTTATTCCTTTATGCCAGGATGAGCTTGTGGATTACTATTTTACTCAAAGCATTATAAAACATTACTGTCAGCATCTCATGCTCAAATGTTCCCAGACATAAGAACTCCTTTAAGCTAGTTCCTGGGTTCTTTTGGCGTGCACCCATCACTCTTTGAGCACTTTCTTATTTTCTGGTGCAAGATGATGCTCCAGGTTCATCTTGTATTCTCCCTGCTCAGTCTTGGAATTAATAATTTCTCCAAGGAGCTTTGATTTCTTTTAGTGAAGAAGAGAATTTAGAAACCAAGATCTGGGCACTAAGTGTGTTCATTGCTTCTAGAGTATTATTGCTTCTAGGCTCTATCAGCAGAGTTAGAAACTATGTATTCATACACACACACACACACACACAGCTATATCTGTTTCTCCCACTCTCTCTGTATATTAAGTACCATGGATTCATTCTGATACTTCCAATTCCAGTCCAATACTACAGGGTTGATTCTTGCCTTCCCCTTCTCCATGATTCTCAGTGTATTTATTAGCTCAGTTAATCTAGTATATAACCAAACTCCCAGTTTCTTCGCCCTAGTAAAGAGGAAGTGGGGGAAAGAAAAGAAAGAAAAGGCCAGCATGGTCCCAGACATGCCAGCCCCAATTTCCTGGTTTATCAGCCCAAAAGTGATACTTCTCCCCCCCTAAGTTGTAGACCCACATTTTGAGTTTACAGGTTCCATAGGACATCACCTTAATTGTACTGCTGACATTTGGTTGAAAACATAACTAGTTGTCTTTTTGCCAAATCCACCTTCTTCCTCTGGTATCTTCATTTAAGTCAGTGGCAGCACTCAGGCTAAAAATTTCAGTTGTCTTTGAAACTTTCATTTCCTAATTCCACACACACAAGCTATTTCATGTGCCATGACCTTTAATTCATCTTTGTATTCCCAACACCTAGTGTCTATTACCTACTTGTGACTATATTATATGAGGTGAACATTCATTTGGGGGATAGGGTCAAATCTGACAGCTGCTAACTAAATGACTTCCCAATCTACACCTTTTCCATCCACTTGCTAATTCACAGAGTTTCCACCTCCTGTCTTTCCTCTCTCTAAATAATTCTTTATATTGTAAGTATCCTAAAATTGATGTCATCTTGCTCAAAAAGCCTTCAACATCTCCTCACTGCTTTTGGAATCAAATCAAACTATCTGGGAATAATAATACTCTCCACACTCAGGCTCTAACTTACCTCTTCCACTTCATCTCCCATTTATCTTCTTTCCCCCTCATGCTTGTCACATGAGCATATTTGCTATTCTTGAAAATCAGCACTTTTCATGATTTTTACTCATGATGTAATGTTTTGCTTCCTTTTTCATTTTATTTTTTATTTTTGAGAGAGAGAGAGAGAGAGAGAGAGGGCAAGAGCGCAAATGGGGGAGGGGCAGAGAGAGAGGGGGACAGAGGATCTGAAGCAGGCTCTGTGCTGACAGCAGAGAGCCCCATGTGGGGCTCGAACTCATGAACTGTTAGATCATGACCCAAGCCAAAGCGGATGCTCAACTGACTGAGCCACCCAGGTGCCCTTCTGCTTCCTTTTTTGTCCATATTAATATTTTACTTGTCTTTCAAACCAAATATCAAGGTCATTTCTATCATGAGCTTCTCTTATTGTCAAGCACCCCCTTTTCTTATTCCTATGCACTACTGTGCTAAATTCTGCTCTGTATTACAGCTAATTGCACACATCTATCTCTCCAACAAGATTAGATACTACCCTTAAGACCAAAAAAACCAATCTTATTTATCTTTAAATCCCAAGAAATTGGCATAATGTACTACCCCCAATAGATGCTCAAAAAAGCATCATCAAATCATTTCCAAGTTTTGCTGATCAATTGGCAATGAAGAATTTCATTGTTCCACCTCACCTTCTAGTTAGTCCTTAATGTTTATAAACCTGATTTCCCACTGACTAGCCACTCTAATGAAACTTCCAATTGGTGATAATAAATCCAAGCAGGTAGAGCTTTACGTGCAAAAGCATGCAGGCAGGGACTAGATGGCTAATCTGTGTGTTGGTAAAAGCTGGCTAGAGCGGATGTTGCATTAAAGCAGGGCTTGGGGTAGCCGCAATCCCTGGCATCAGTGTAGCACTGCCTTACTGCAGTATGATTCTTATGATTAACATGCATATACTCTCCTGTGCTGTACATTTCTGGGTAAGCCAAACCTAGGATAGGGGCTGGAGAAAAGATTCCCCCTCCCCCTCCAAGAAATGCAGATGCTCAAGAAAAGGGAAGGAGGAATTCAACCTACTAATCACAGACTCTTTAGGTTTCTTCACTTTCAAAACACTGATTAATTCACACTGTGGCTTTTCCTCCCGTTCCTTAGAGAATTAACCAGGCTACTCTATGCATGGACAGCAATAGCTCCTTACTTGATCCCTTTCTAACAATAGCTCATATATTGAAAGCCAACGTGTATGCCAAGGCAAACCCTGTACTGTTTGAATCTTCCTATTTGATGAGGCAATCTAAGCCTCTCATCCTAGAAATGGACATCTGGGCCTCAACTCCTTCAGTAACTTTTTCTTGGCAGCTCAGATCCAATCCCCAGATAGATGCTTTGTGTGTCTGCCCCTACATACCTTGATAAGTTTAGACATTAGCCAAAGTAACATGGTGAGAATGGATCATTGAGATACATCTCCTTTATTTCTACATACATCCCAGTAACAATCTCAACAAATCTTGATATCAAATACTTTTTTATGCCTTTTTTTTTTTTTTTAATGCAGTGTGCCTTATTTTAACGAGAGAGAGTGTAAGCAGGGGAGGAACATGGAGAGGAAGGACCCAAAGCAGGCTCTGTGCTGAAAACACAGTTGATATCAAACACTCTTACGGTTTGATTAAAAAGGTACCATGTACCTGTAACATATAACAAACATCTTAGTATGCGAATTAGTGAGACACTTCGGATTTAGTGTGTTCATAAAAAAATACTAAAGTGTTATTTCCCTTCTCTACCCTAAACCCATGCCTCCTTGTAATATGTCTAAAATGTTTACAATGTCCAAAGCCAGAATCCAAGGAGAAATGGAATGGAACAGGTTAACTTCCTTCGCAGTTGCAAAAGAAGATCCAACTAATGAAACTATTTCCAAGTTTTGGTGATCATTTGGCAATGAAGAGCTTCATTGTTTCCATCTCACCTTCTACTATTCCTTAATGTTTATTTATTTACTTGGTCAAGTGATACTTTAATAGGCTATAAATAAAAATCCTGTCTTTGGAGAGTATCAAGAGCCACAAGTGGGCTAGAGCAGAGAGCAGAGGCAGAGGCCAGGAAGAATCAACAGGCTGTGAAGAATCCTTGAGGTTGGTTATATTTAAATGGCTTCATCCTGTGGGGACCCCTGAAAAACCGCAGACACATCTCCTGGGGAAATTCCTTGGGCTCTTCCACACTGTCGTCATGGCTCTCCACCTCCAGGTAGACGTCCGGCAGCACACACAGGCACTGCAGCTGGTTGGTCAAGAGCTGATGGCTGAACTGAGGGACACAGCTCCTATAGCACACGATGACCTCACTCTCCATGCCCTGAATGTTGTCATCATTGCTACTGTTTTTCTCCCCTTTCCAGTTCAGACAGAGCTGGAAAATGGGTGGGATGGAGGAGTAGCTGGTGTTTAGCACCACGGCAGCCTGGAGTTTGGCTGTGCCCCTTTCCATGAGTGCCAGGAGAAGAGATTGGTGTCCTCAGCTAGTCCCATCTCCACAATGTCCTTGGTGAAATGTAGCTGCAAGTAATCCTCATGGGCAATCGTGACCCACTTCACCAGGCAGGAGACAACCTTTGCAGGGAAGAGGTACTGTCAACCACTGGTAACTGGTTCAATGCCATGTTCCAAGGATGCAAACTTTGGAGGGCCAGGTGGGACTGCACCCTAGTCTTCAGCAGTTTCATGGTGGTCTCCATGTGGCTGGTGCTCGGCAAGTGTTCAGCAATCACGGTGTGCTGAGGCTATTCTTTGTGGGAAGAGGAGGTCACCTAGCTTCTGTACCCAGAAATATGCGTCAAGCACATAGTCTCTCAAAGTCAGGATGCCACTGAAACTGATACTGAATGGCTGGATTCGGAGTCTTCTTTCTGTGATCTCCTGGATACAAACAGCTCAGGACTGAGTGAGGAGACAGAAAGTCACCTGCACTGATGGGGTGATCAGCTCCGTGGTGGTCATCACTTTGGCTTTAATCGTCATGGTGTTGAGGTTCATGAGGTAGTAGAAAGTCAGGTGAAGCACACTGTCATCTTTGCACTTCAGGTCCAGCATGACAGGCAGCAGGTGCCTCTTCAGCATCTCCATGCACTTGTCATCAAACTGAACTTCTAGTGAGGGCCACTGGCGTTTTGTGGTCTGTTCCTCCTCAGCATCAGAGTCACTCTCATCATCTTAGGAGTCTTCAGGAGGCTTAAACAGAGCCTTGGCTTTGTCCACACTGCCTTCAATCGCCACAATGTCTTATGACAGGCCCGCCTACATGCAGCGGCCTGGACAAAGAGGATCTAGAGGGGAGATGGTAGGTGTTTAGCTGTCTCATATTGCTTGTGAGCCTGGTCAAACAGTATGAATAGGTACTCTTACACTGGGAGGGAAGCCTGCATGATGCTACTGAGGCAAGCCTGGAGGCTGCTGAGGTACCCTTCTTTACCTCAGTCTCCTTGAAGATCTCCTCCTTGCTGGACAGGCACTCTACGTACTTCTCTGTCAGCCTTTTCCTCTGCTGCAGCTCCCAGTCCAGACATGCAAGGGTTTGCTGGTGAGGGTCTCCTATGGTGACTTCAGCCTTGCTAATATCTGGAGGAGCCTCCGTATAAAACTCTTCTAAACTGACCAGATCAATTTCTTCAATGCTTCGACTTAAACTCCAGACATTTGGTGATTTCTTTCTGCAGGTGTATCACCTCATACAACAGGTTCTGGAGCTGCACGTGACAGGCATCTACTTTCTACTTGGCCTCATGGGTCTGATCTCTTGCCTTCTTCAATCTGATATGGGCTGATCGATTAAGCTTCTTCAGAGTCATGAAATGCACACAGCTCTGGATCTTCTCATCTTCCATCTCAGTCTTTTTCTCATCTTCTTCAGCTCCCGGATCTCAGCCATGAGCCTCCACAACTCCTGTGTGTACTTGCACAGCTCAGTCTCTGCCAGGGTCCCACAGGTCTGCCTCAGCCTCCTCGCTCTAGTATTTACCTTCCTGTTCTTTGTCAGAATGGTTATGCTTCCTTTCGGATGGAGCTCCATCACTTTGGATCACTGTGGGCTTGTTTTTTGCTTGATTCTGATGACATGGTTGTTTGGCAATGTCAGGAGGAGATAGCAGAGACCGCATGCAGCCTCGAAACTGTCCAGCAACTTATTCCTTAATGTTTATGCACTTGATTTCCATACTAGCCACTTTAATGAAACTTCTTTTACTGAAGTTATATGGTTTTCTCTGGGGCTCCTTTCACGATCCTCCTCTCGTGATGCTCATTTCTGCTATGTTACCTTATCTATTTCTCTCAGTCACCACAGACATACCGATTCCCAAATCCGTACTAATGAGATCAGGCTCCTGAGTTCAAAACTCAAATTATCAACCCTCTTTGATGTCAACTACCTCTATTAGATTCAACATACTGGTAATAAGACACTAAACAGTGTCCTTTCTTTTTTCTCCACCTCAAACCGAATTCTTCTTCTGCATCCCTAAAATGTTCACGACATTTGAGATAGTTAAAAACATGTTCACAAATTCTTTCCATAGTCCTCCTTTCAAGAGGTGGAGCTTGAGTGTGCACTTACTGACTTGTATCTCATGAGGAGAATATGCCAGATGTGATAGTATTTGACTTCTAAGACAAAAACACATTGGGTGCCCTCTTTGCTCTTTCTCTTGGATAGCTCACTCTGGGGTAAGTCACCTGCTGTCATGAGGATAGTCCAGGAGACCTATGAAGAGGTACAAGCAGTGGGGATAAGGCTTCCTGACGACAAATAGTGGAACAGGGGCTTCACCTTTTTGAAAGTAGATGCTCCAGCCCCAGTCAAACCTTGAGATCACTGCAGCCCCAGCCAACAGCCAGACTGCAACTTTATGAAAGACCTGAAGTCAGAGACACCCAACTAAGCTGCATCTCCTGACCCACAGAAACTCTAATACATGTTTGTTGTTCGAACTAAATTTGGGGTAGTTTATTTTGCAGCAATATATAACCAATACTGCATCCAAACCCAGAATCCAAGGAATAATGAAAGGAAATGAACATTTTAACTGAAATCTTTCCACTCCTATCCATACTTGTACTCCTCCCTCTCAATAAGCAACATCACAATTTACCCAGTATCCCAAATGAGAAATTGGGATTTCTCTGGAAACCGTATTTGACTTTTCCTACCAACTGCTTCACTAAGTTACCATTTTATTCTCCTGTCACTTGAGCCTAGCCCTACTCTTATTGCTTTAATTCAGGGCCTTTACCATTTTTCAATTATTGTAACACAGCTTTTCAACTTTTCTCTTTCCCTATAGTCTTTCCCACCTCTATTTCATTCTCTAGACTGATGCCATCAAGCTTTTTCAAAAGACTACCTGCTCATGTTGTTTTTATTTAAATTTACTACTAGTTCCCAAATGGCACAACATTCAAATGTCACGGAATGGCATGTCTGTCCCTGTCCAATAGCTTTTCCTCTCAAATCCCAAGTTCAGAGCCTACAATCTGGCCATCTTTCACCTTTGCATATGCCTCTTTCTTTTTATGTGGAAGATCTTTCATTCTTTCCTTATAACCCTTTCTCACTTCGAAAAGACTCACCTCAGGCTTCACCTCAGACAACTTGCCTTAATTATCAGGTTCAGGTTATATGACTTTTTTATATTACTTTATCACAGCACTTACCACATAGTTTAGTATTATGTCCTCCACCAGAATGTGAGCTCCTGGAAAAAATAAAATCTGTCCTTGATACCTAGACCTTCATTTAGGCATCCATCCAACTTCTATCTATTAAGCTGAAACTATAAGACAAAATACCAGGTTAGGTGTTTGTGACATAGTATGAACAAAACAAGTATGCTTCTGTTCTTACACAGCTTGTAGTCTATTCAAGAAGACAGTAAGTCAAATAAACAAGTACTATGGTATGTGAAAAAAGAATATGACAGTAACAAAGGAGGACCTACTTAAGACTGTGTGACACACAAATACACTCAGACATTTCCTGAACTAAATGTTTTCCAAGAGGTACGTATAAATTATACCTTCACCATGGGTGTAAGCAAACCAGGTCCATCGCATTCTTTCCAACACTGACTCTGCTTGACCCAGGGTTGCCACAAACCTTCAATTTGTAAAACAGAAAAAAAAAAAAAAGTACTACCTGCAAAGTACAACAAAGAAAAGTGCAATAAAAGGAGGTATGGTTGTACTAAAAATCAAGGAAAAGGCACAAACAGGATCAAATACATGCTATAAGAGACTTGACTAAGCACAAATGAAAAACTAAGGCTGGATTTATATATTTATCAGGGTTACTCAAATTTATGGCTAAGATAATTTCAAAATAATCACTTGTGGGACCACCCGTTTTACTAAGTAAAAAATAATATTAAAAATTGAAAGCCAAGTCTTTCTGGTATTTAGAAGTCTGACGAAATCATCGTCTAGTTTTTTTTAAAAGAGCAAATTCCAAGGGAATCCCTGCCTCTCCCTTAGTTCACTGCCAAATGATTCACAACTAAAATATGTCTGGGATATGGAAGCATGTGACAAAGTTGAAAAAAAAAAAAAGCTCAAGTCCATTAAAAAAAAGCTCAATGTTTTAAAAAGGGAATGGCAGGGGGTGCGTGGGGGGCTCAGTGTGTTAAGCACCTGGCTTCAGCTCAGGTTATGATCTTGTGATATGTGAGTTTGAACTCCACATTGGGCTCTCGGCTGTTAGCGTGGAGGAAGCCCGCTTTGAAATCTCTGCCCCTTCCCCGTGCTCTTTCTCTCTCAAAAATAAATAAACATTAAAAAAAAAAGGGGAATGGTAGGATGAGGAAGTTACATATTAAAATACAGAAAACAATTTTACTAATAATTACTCATTAAAAAATATTTTATAACCGATTATAAAAATCAAAACAAAACTTGGTAGTTGAGAATAAAAATATTCAACTGTTACTTATAATAGTTAAGAAGATTTCTCGAACTAGTTCTTATACTAGCATAAAACACATTTAAAAATTCCAAAAACAAAGCAGATATAACTTTGGATTACAAAACATGTATTTTACAAACGGTGCACATATTTCTGACACTTTCACTGCACATTAAAGAACAAGATACAAAAATTAAATAAGTCCATTCCTTCTTAAGTCCAAATTGGCTACAGTAACCTCAGTGGATGATGAGCTTTTCCAAATTCATCTCCTGTGGTCTTAGGAAATTTAATCAGTACAGATAAGAAAAAAATAGCTTATGATGTATCACATATTAACCTTATCAGTTGAAATAATGAGATTTTTCTGGAAAACATGATCATCTCTGCTTTCAGTAGCATATTTTAACACTCAGCTGAAATTTGTGCCAAGAGATAGAGGTATTCATCACCAAACCTATAACGCCACAGAAGGTTTGTTTTATTTATTTTTTATTTTTTTATTTTTTATTTTTTGAAGGTTTTTTTTTTTTAAAAACTGATGGTTGACCAACAAGAAAACTGTTAACTTGTGACTTTTCAGAGGCATGGAGTTATTTATTTTTAATTTTTGGCTTCTGCAATAAAATTGCATCAAGTTTTTAAAGATATTAACTTTATTAACTTGCAACAATCATTTTAAAATAGTATATAAAAACTGTCACAATGCATCAGAAGCAAGGTTTATGTTGCTCAAAATTATTTCTGACAGTGCCAAGATTCAGCTTTTTGAGCCAATCTCAACAGATTGGTGATATAATTCAAATTGTTAACATAACACACAATGATAAATATTGCTCTTGAAAAAAAGCAAATGATTTTCCTATTTACAGTTTTTGGAAAAGGTCTACTATAAAAATATTTTTCTCCTCTATGTTTCCCTGCCATGATAATGTTAAAACATATCTAGATTCTCTTCAAACGTCAAGTGGTAAAAGTATAACATTCCATTTTAGCTGAAACATTCCTTTACATAGCCAACATATTTTTTCAAGGCACTCTAAGAACTCTCAAGGACACTGAAAGAAAAATGTTCATCTTGTCCAGTGATATTCTGGGTATATTTCCCCCTCCAACTTTTCTAAATTGAACATTGTTAAAACCAGTTTTTCTTCATTTTCCATGGCAGAGTCCTTAAGTTATTTTTCTTTTATTTGGAGCTTCTCCTTCATTTTCAACTTGCTGAGCAGGCAGACTTTTGGTTTCCATGGAAACTGGATTCCTGCGGCTGCGTGTAGGCATTCTTGTTCCACCAACCTAAGAGAGGAAGCAAATAGTTTAACATGTTTACAACATATTTATATACAGTCACCTCCATATTATTTATATATGTACTAATTACCTTACAAATAGTCCTTTATATATTTTTAATCTCCAGCCACCTGGCTGCTTCTAAACAAACTTTAATTTGACACAGTGTAAAGTACTAAACTTTCAAATGCAGTCACAGAAGGAATAGATCAGGGTAGGTGGAGAGAAGTGAAGGGAGAAACTACTCTGTGTGTTAAACCTGGAAGAGGCTGAAATGTTAAATTAGAAAATGATAGGATGACAGGCTTTTTGAGCAATGTGTTTGCAATAAAGACTAAAGGACAGGAGAAAGGTAGAAATGAAAAAAACGATAGGAGAGAAAGGAAATACAAGAAAAAGGTCGGAGGTGGTTAAGAGGGGGAAAAATTGTAAAATGGAGAAAGAGACAAAGAGTAAGAAAAATAGCCAAGTCTACAGAGAAAACGAGGGAAAATAAATGTGGGGGGAAAAAAGGAAGGCAAAAAAAGAACCCAAGTAAAAAGGAAAACTTGAGAAGCTGAAAGAGAAGATTCTTGCAAGAAAGAAAAATGGGAAGAAAAAATTGGAAGGAGGCTACAGAGGAAAAAAGGAAGAAGGGAAGTGGGAGGAAGAAAGTTTGGTGGGGGCTGGTGCTACCTTAATATCTACTCCTCTTCAGCAAAAGTAGCTGCCCACCCTCACTTTCTAGTCCACACAGCCTACAGAAGAGAGAAGACGTATTCTTAGCACACAATCCCTTGCTAACTGTAGTCCTGCTGAAGATGAGATCTGGAAATTCCGTCATCTCCTTAGCCACTAAGAGAACATAGTTTTGACAAGTGGTAATGGAGAAACTCAGGCCTTGCAGAGAAGGGCCAAGGCTATACAGCCTAAAACCATCTCCCCAGGACCTGTCCATTTCTGCTTCTATTTTCCCTGGCCACCTTGCACCCTTTGTATCTTCGCATCTTGTCCAGTGAATTCCAGACCTGGTGGTGATGGGTAATATTGTTACTCCAAGCACACTCATATTCCTAAATATGAGACATATTATTAGCATTGCTCTAACGGGCTACTGGCTCACTCAGGATGCATCAGACTCCAGCTTCCCTAACCTAGTATGTTATCTCTTCAGGGGTATTTTTTAGTTTACCATCAGATGACCAGAAAGGACAAACTCCAGTTGGGATTTGAGTCTGCCAGTGTCTGTCCGAATCTGATGAACTTTTCAAATGCGCTGATTAGAAAAGGGCTGTGATTTTCAGATTATCTATACCACTCCCCACTCAGCTGATATTTACTATAAGAGTATAGTGATGACCCTAAATTGTATCTGCTATATCGCTGAGGAAAGTAAGCATTGTCAAACTTCCATCGTGAAATTTTGTGTGTGTGTGTGTGTGTGTCTAATGAGTATCCATTACCAAAGTTGTAGAAACAGAAAAGAGATGGGCACAGAGCCTCTGCAAAAGTACTGAAAGTGGAAAAAGTCAGGAGTGGCAGAGGAAACAAGGGGAATCCTCCTATTAAGCACTCTCCATGAAGCAAGAGGCAGATATAGACTCCACTGTGGTATCTCTCAGGGTTAGTACTTAAGGCACTACACAAAGATGAGAACTGCAAGTGGACTAGGGACTAAAGGATTGTATCAGAGACAGGAATATTTGTTGTATGAGTTTTTACACCATTAAATATGTGGATGATTTTTGTTTCATGTAGGGTGTTACATCCTTAGGTTTCCTGAAGCTTTAGTGTTTTCCTATTGCTGCTAAGGCTAGAAACCCTGTCTGTTTACCTTGACTTGGAGTCCCATTCCCATGGCCTGGTTAGGAGGAAGTCAGGGAGGAAGGTCAGGTAATTCCCACCAGACATAAAGCTAGATTGTAGCGAGATGTGTAAGAGATGACCAAAAACTTTCAAGGACTTGAAAACATATCAAACCAAGCATTAATTATCTAACTGCCTACTGGACCTAACAGCTGCGTCTTAGATAATCTCACTAAGGGTTTGTCCTTGGCACTGAATACATGAAGTGTCTTAAAAAATACAAACCAGCAACTGCTCGGTCATATACATATAAGTGAACTGTTTACTTTTGTATTTATATGGCCAAACCCTGAACATATGGAATCGTATTGAAGTATTAAACCAAAAAGGAATAAGTCACCCCCATACAGAATTGTATGTCACAGATGAGACACTATAATCAGGATTTCCAAATGAAATGGAAATCTTTACCCTTGAAAGAACATAAATCTTTCAAAAGTAGTTTTCAATTAGATTTAAGTTAGTGAAGAAAATTTTGCCTTAGGAAGTTATAAAAATCACTAGTCAAATGAAATTTAAGCTGGAAATAACAAACCAGAACTGTAGACAAAATGATTTAAAATGTTAACTTTATCCATTCTTTCACTTATAGCAACTAGTTAACCATATTTATATGTTTTCATGGCCAGAGTTAGCTAAGAATGAGCAAGGAGTTCTCATTTCTAAAAAGATCTTCCCATACAGTAACATTAGGGTAAAGAACTGAAAAATATAAACGTCATTACTCTAAATTATAAAAAGATCCTCAATATTTGCATTCCAGCCATTTCTAAAAGGATTTGAAAACATAGATTAATATACCATAGGGGGGAAAAAAGAGAGAAGATATCCATAGAATATGTAACTGATAGCTGTTCCAGGACACACATACTGGTAAGATTATGGAACTCAGACAATAATTTTGACTCAAAGATTTTTGGCAGCAGGGAAGGAAAATACACTCAGTTTTTACTTCCTGAACATTCAGATCCACTTGTACAGAACAAAACTCTTCCTACAACTAAACCCAAACTGGAGTATCTTATATGATATAAAGAATGAGTGACATGGTGAAGAGTTTCTCTAGCCATTGCTTTACAAAAGTTTCAGACAGGGAAAAGTCATTCAACTGGTATTTCTAGGAAGGATTCTACAAAGAGAGTAATGTTAATTATAACTCAATAAATATGGAGTTATACAATACTTTGTAAACACAATTTAGTCCTTAACAGTTCAGCTTACATTTAATAAGGTGCTGCATTCACTAATGGCTAACACTTGCTTTTCTATTTTTCTATATCCTACTTATCAACTTTTAATTGTACCACCGTAATTTTATTATATATATTCTTCTGCAAACTGTCTCAAATATTTAATGAAATCAAACAGTATAAATAAATAAAAATCAGAAAAAAATGAAACTTTGCTTTTCATAGGGACACAGGGATTTAACTAGGTGGATGCTCCCACTGGACAAACTATTAGAATTTTCTTTAGTTGACTTATAAACCTTACAAAAGTAGAAACTTCCACTGATAATAAATGGACTCAGTAAAGCATAAAACTTTATCTACTCTTATGAAAATAGTTTTCAGAATGATATTGTGATTAATGTAGCAAATGTGGACAGGATGTTAAAATACTGTACTGTCAATGAAACAGATAAACAACCTAATGGAACATTTAATTGCCAAAAAGATCTTACCTTTTGTTGTGGTGTGGGACCTAGTGATTTAGGTGGAAAAGTACAAGGTATTCTTCCATGATGGATATGATATGGTAGTAACAGACTGGGATCTAAAGGGACCCAGGGAACTGAGAGACTGGAAGGTACACCAGGGAGGCTGCAATGTGTTTTATGTAAATTGTAGGCTGTCCTAGTAACTTTTCCATCAGATGTCTTGTAGATCAGGAGGGAAGAATCTTCTGCTGCGTGAGACAACAAGTAGGAACCCTCCTGCAAGCTAAATCATACAAGGAAATACAACTCATTGGCTCACTGTGTCAATTTCAACAGCATTTTCTCAATCATGATCTATTAGTAAAATTGAAAACAATTATGGGAAGGGAATACCACCTCTAAAAACACTTCTATGACCAAATAAGTTTTAATAAGTCTTATTTTTGACTATTTTCATGATTTTTAGGCAATTATTTTTTTATTACATTTATTTTTGAGAGGCAGAGACAGAGAGCGAGTGGGGGAGGGGCAGAGAGAGAGGGAGACACAGAATCCGAAGCAGGCTCCAGACTATGAGCTGTCAGCACAGAGCCCGACGCGGGACTCGAACTCATGGACTGCGAGATCATGACCTGAGCCGACGTTGGACGCTTAACCGACTAAGCCACCTTTAGTAAATTATTTTAATTTTTATTCCAAAGTTCAGGATATATAATTACTTTCTTTTTACTGTTATCTCAATCAATTTTTAAGTGTTTGGTAATTTAATGGGAAACAGTCTAATTCTCTAATCCATGGATAACATATAACGAAAACCATTTCAGGAGTGTACATACACAACAAACACAGAACCTGCTTTGTATCCAGTAATATAAAGATTAAGAGATATAGAAGTGAATATGATATAGTTTAAAAGAAAGTGGAAGGAAAAAAATGGAACAATCACAAAATATGAGGTGCTATTAGAATAAAAATAACAGCAGCAGCTGATAGGTATGTTTATCATGAGCTATTATACTGCTTAAAAATCATTTTACTATTGAATCCTCAACAACAAATCTTTAAGGCATAATTTTAATTATTCACCCCATATTAGAGCTAAATAGAAATTAGAGACACTAAACAATCTGCCCAAAGTTCTGAGTGCAGGGCTTAGATATACACTCAGGGGGTTGAACTCCATAGGCCATAACCTTAATTATCATTCTCTACCATTACAATAATCACTTCTATCAAACAACAAATCTACATTTTCCTTGTCTCCTTAGAAAGCTTTAAGGAATTCAGTATATCAACATAAAGAGCCAAAAGGCTATGATTAACATCCTGTGCTTTCTTGGGATTTTATATTCCTCTAGCTCAAAGGTGCTAGAACATCAGCTATTTCCCATATCATTTAAAATAAGGATTAATCATACTTTAGTTAAATGCATCTGCCTACAAACCTGGTAAGTTATGTTCCATTAATTTCTTTTTAGAAATTAAAAAAAATTTTTTTAATGTTTACTTTTGACACAGAGTGCAAGCAGGGAAGGAGCAGAAAGAAACAGAGACACAGAATCGTTCTGAGCTGTCAGCACAGAGCCTGACGCAGGGCTCACACTCATGAGCCATGAGATCATGACCTGAGCTGATGTCGGATGCTTAACCGACTGAGCCACCCAGGTGCCCTGTTCCCATTAATGGGATACTTCAAGGAAGAGTGTCTTCAAAGTACCATACAGTGCAATGTACATGGATGGGTACTAACCATGGTAGGCAGAATAATGACCTCCCAAAGATGCCTATACCTTAAACCCTAGGGTCTGTGAATATATTACATTACCTGGCAAAGCAGAACTAAGATGGAACTTAGATTAAAGAACTAAGATTAAAGTTCTAATCTGATTTTAAAATGGTAAGATTTTCCTGGATTATGTTGGTGGGCCCAATGTAATCAGCAGAGTCCTTCAATGTAGAATAGGGAGGCAGAAGGGACTCAGCGGGGAGATACAACTATGAAGAAGTCAGAACAATGTGATGTGAGGTCTCAACCTGCCTTTGAAACTTTGAAAAAGGAAGAGGTCAACAAGCCAAGGAATACAGGTGGCCTCTAGAATTCACAAATGTCCAGGAAAGAGATCATACCCAGAGTCTACAGAAAAAAAAAAAAAATCACTCTGGCTGACACCTTGATTTTAGCCCAGCAGACCTGTTAGATTTAACAGAATTGAAAGATAATAAATTTGTATTGTTTTACAACATGAATTTTGTGGGAATTTGCTATAGCTGCAGTAGAAAATGAATACACAAACTAAGATATCAATAATAAAATTTCAAAAAGCATCTGACAAGTATCATGTATAAGTACTGTGCTTCACATGAAGAACACAGTACACAAAATAAAATTTCTGCCACAGAATCACAGAACTGAACAGTACCTATGAAATTAATATACTCAACACCATCATTTTATAAATAAGGAAACTAACATAGTAAGTTGCATAATAAGTAGAAGACTCAGAAGTTTGAGATTTTTTCACTTTTAGTTCAGCCTCTTGAATTGTTTTTTAGTTTATGTTTAGTAAGGGCATAACAGGAATGCAAAGGTTCACATAATGAAACAGTCTGATAAAAATACTCAGGTGGGGAATCCATATTTAAGATTTCTCTGGACTTACTGAGTTTTGAACACCAGCTCTATGTTGCTTCCTTATCCTGAATATATAAACAATATAGCTAGGCTACGCTCCTTAATGGTCCCCAGAATATCCACATCTTAATCTCCAGAACTTTGGAATGTTACCTTCAATGGCTTTCCAAATGTGATTAAGGTGCAATGTGACAAAGGAAGCAGAAATGTGAATGATGCACTTTGAAGATGGAGAAAGAGGCCACAAATCAAGGAATATGACTATGACCTTAGAACCTCCAAAAAGAATCAGTTCTGCTGACATGAGTTTAGGCCAGTGAAAATGATTTTGGATTTGTGACCTCCATAACTGTAAAAGAGTAAGTCTGTGCTGTTTTAAACCAGTAAATTTGTGGTAATTTGTTACAGTGACAACAGGAAACCAATACAACAGAGCCTTACAGAAAAATGTTTATTTACTAGTAAGCTGGGTACTATTATATTATCCTTTTATTTATATTTTCACAATTTAAATCTTGACAAAATAGAATAAATGTTGCATTTCTGGTTTTTTTTTTTTTTATCTACCCCTAATAGTATATATTCCAAGTTTCTATGAATTTTCACCCAAGAAAATCATACATATCAATGCAAAATGTCCAAAAAATACTTACCTACTCAATTTCTTTAGAATGTGTTGGAGGATGTTAAATAAACTTGAAATCCTATTAAACAGAAGAAATTCATGTAAAGTTAAATGTTAAAAAAAAAAGGTATTCTTAACAATTGTGGCTTCTCAGAAAGAAATACCCTCATTAACAAAGCAAAAAAAAAAAAAAAAAAAAAACCCATAAAATAATAGAAAACAGAGAATGCCAAAAATGTGATTAAATTAAAAGACTTAAAAATTTACTTAATTTTTGCCATTTCCTGATTTCTCTTCACAATCATAAAGTATTTGACCTGTGTGAATCAGATGTAAAGAGATCACAATTTTATATTCAAATTATAAACTTTAAGAATATTCAGAAGTCTTCAGCAGAACTAATCTGCAAAAAGCTTGCCTTTTAGAGAAG
Organism: Panthera leo; assembly: GCF_018350215.1. Classification (NCBI taxonomy): domain Eukaryota; kingdom Metazoa; phylum Chordata; class Mammalia; order Carnivora; family Felidae; genus Panthera; species Panthera leo. The sequence continues at coordinate 44,281,747 of NC_056684.1, read as the reverse complement.
GTGGTGAATTAGCTTCCAAAGTAACTGAGAGGTATTTTAAATGTGTGATGCCAGAGAAGCTACTGAGTGGTGACAGGACAGTTAAAGGGAAATGAAATATATTTCTTTTGTATCTTTTCTAGACGTAAATTCATTCCTCAACTATTTATTTAAAAATAGGTTTCATTGGGAATGGTGGGGCAGGCAGTGAGTAATGCATGGAAAACATTTTTTATTCATGTAAAGAAAAAAAATTACCCCTCGAAAGAGGTAGTCCTTATAATAGAAGTGGACATTTTTGAGAACAAGCAGAGAATTCAAGACTGAATCTGAAATCCTTCAAAAATTGTGTCAAGCCCCAAAGCTGGAACTCTGCAACCAGTCTAAGTCAGGACAGTGCTCATCCTACTGGTGAATCCAACATCTTCACTACCAAGGTTATCACTCTAGCTTGGCTGTGTGCTCTGGAGCAAATCACTCTAAGGCCCAGCTTCCCCACATGTAAAATGGGGATAATACTACCACCAGTCTTTTCTCGAAAGCTGTGACATACAGATTAGATAACGTTCGTAAGTTATGTTCCTTTGCATTTTGGTACGTGGAGTCCTGAGCACAATAAACTCATTTCAATCTGATGTACAGTCATCCGTGGCACAGGGGAAACTTTTAGAAGTCAGGATGTCTAAATAGAAAGCTTGGAGCTAAGAGTCTAGGACTGTACTGTTCTCCATCCCTGAAAAGGAGTGACGTGTGCTCTCATGCACTTCCCAGATGCTGGGCTACTACTCTCCCTCTAGCCTTCTCTGTCTGAAGTAGAAAGACTGGAACCACTGGTATTCTATTTAATTGGAAAATGCAGATGATTAATACAGATGGATCACAAACTGGGTCAGGGGAAGCCTCAATGTATAAAAGGTATAAAAGTCTTGAAAATAAATGATTTAAATTTAACCAATATTTAGAGATAAATGAAAATTAGTGATCATATTAACAAGTTTTTAAAATCCCACCACAAAGTAAACTTTCTTACTTGAGTGCTGAGAGTTTTTCTTTTAATTCTTCTGAGGTAATTTCTTCTAGCAGAAAAAGCTTTGAAGTAAATGCATCAATATGTCCTAAAATAAAATATCAAACTTAAAAAGAACAATTGCAGTACTGAAAAACAAAAAACGTTATCCAGTCTCCTTAAAGATGTTTTTACAAAAATATAACACCTGTAAAGGAACTTTACGTTCTAAAAGAGAATTATACATTTTATTAAGTTTACTAAGTAAAGCTGCATTTTAAAATGACACTAAAGTCAGATTATAAAAGAAATACATATTAATTCTAAAATATTTGCTGAATATAGAAAAGTTTACACATATGCACACCAAAAACTAACCTCTAAGTCCCAAATTTAAGAGTAACAACTGATAAGGGGCCTGGGTGACTCAGTTGGTTAAGCGTCTGACTCTTGTTTTCAGATCAGGTCATGATCTCACGGTTCATTAGATCAAGCCCCATGTCAGGTTCCGTGCTGACAGTGTTGAGCCTGCTTGGGATTCTCTGTCTCCTTCTGTCTCTGCCCCCCCCTGCTCGCGCACACCCTCTTTTTCTCTCAAAATAAATAAAATTTTAAAAAACCCCTAACTTAAAATATTGGGTGTTTCTATTTCCTATTAATGTTGCATTTTCATAGAGATTAAATTTTTAGAGAAATATGTACCTATTATCAAAGTAAGCGGATAGTCAGATTTATAGTTTGGGTATGTTCTCCACATCTCTAACACACACCTGGTTGTTAAGATAAGAATTAGACTATAAAAATCCAGCTTAATTATTCACAATAGCCAACATATGGAAACAACCTAAGCATACATCAACGGATGAATGGATAAAAATGTGGTATACATAAAAAAATGGAATATTAGCCATGAGAAAGAAGGAAATTCTGTTTACAACAATATAGATAGACTTAAGGGCATTATGTTAAGGAAAATAAGAATGAAAAAGAAAATATTATGTGGAGTCTAAAAATAAAAGTCAAACTCATAGAAACAGAGTAGGAAAGTGGTTTCCAAGGGCTGGGGGAGGAAGGAATAGACAGAGGTGGTAAAATGGTACAAACTTTCAGCCATACAGTCTGAGAATCCAATATGTAGTGCGGTGACTATAGATGATAACACTACACTGTACGATTGAAATCTGCTAAGAGAGTAGAACTTAAATGTAAATCATCAAAGGGAAGAATCCTTTCACAGTGTACACATATATCAAATCATCATGATGTACACTTTAAATATCTTACAACTTGATTTGTCAATTATACTGCAGTAAAGCTAAAAAAAGTCTGGCTATTAAAGCACACCATAAGATTCCCCATGGTTAAAAAAAACAACAACAAACTCTGCTTAAGGTCCTACTTTCTTACAACTATGACATAATTCCAGAATTCTAAGAAACAACGTAGCAAAAGACAACACTTCCATTTTAAAAAGTAACATGTACCTTATACAACAAAATAGGTTGAGACAGGACACTTAGGTTTTAAAATGTACCAAGGAATGGGAATGCAAGCTGGTGCAGCCACTCTGGAAAACAGTATGGAGGTTCCTCAAAAAACTAAAAATAGAACTACCCTATGACCCAAAAATTGCACTACTAGGTATTTATCCAAGGGATACAGGTGTGTTTCGGAGGGACACATGCACCCCCATGTTTATAGCAGCACTATCAACAATAGCCAGAGTATGGAAAGAGCCCAAATGTCCATCAATGGATGAATCGATAAAGAAGATGTGCAGGGGCGCCTGGGTGGCTCAGTCAGTTAAGCGTCTGACTTCAGCTCAGGTCATGATCTCATAGTTCGTGAGTTTGAGCCCCGCATCGGGTTCTGTGCTTACAGCTTAGAGCCTGAAGCCTGCTTCAAATTCTACGTCTCCCTCTCTCTCTGCTCCTCCCCTGCTCATGCTCTGTCTCTCCTTCAAAAATAAATAAAAACATTTTTAAAAAAATTAAAAAAAAAAGATGTGGTGTGTATATATGTATATGTATATATATACATATATACACACATACACACACACACACATACATACATACATACACAATGGAGTATTACTCGGCAATCAAAAAGAATGAAATCTTGCCATTTGCAATTACGTGGATGGAAGTGGAGGGTATTTATGCTAAGAGAAATTAGTCAGAGAAAGACAAATATCATAGGACTTAACTCATATGATGACTTTAAGAGACAACACAGATCAACATAAGGGAAGGGAAACAAAAATAATATAAAAACAGGGAGGGGGACCAAACATAAGAGACTCTTAAATATGGAGAATAAACAGAGGGTTACTGGCGGGGGTGTGGGATGGGGGATGGGCTAAATGGGTTAAGTGGCACTAAGGAATATACTCCTGAAATCACTGTTGCACTTTATGTTAATTTGGATGTAAATTAAAAATAATAAAATTTAATTAAAAATAAATAAATAAATAAAATGTACCAAGGAAGAATGATATAAAAGATAGCCCTGGGGGCACCTGGGTGACTCAGTTGGTAAGCATCCGACTTCGGCTCAGGTCATGAGCTCACGGTTTTTGAGTTCAAGCCCCGCATCGGGCTCTGTGCTGCCAGCTCAGACCCTGGAGCCTGCTTCGGATTCTGTGTCTCCCTCTCTCTCTGCCCCTCCCCGACTTGTGCTCTGTCTCTGTCTATCAAAAATAAATAAAATGTAAAAAAAAAAAAAAAAAAAAAAAAAAAAATTTAAAGATAGCCCTGAGTTAAATGTTACAAAATCAAGTCAATACAAAAACCATGCTTTGTACCAGAGTTAAAAACATCAATTAGTATGACAAGAATGTAACACTCATCAATGCTGAAAATATCACTTTTTGTCTTTATTTTTTAACTTGCAATATTTAGTTATCAAAACACATTACCTGGGAAGCTGACGTCAATCAATGGGACAACAAAAAGTGCACATGTCATTTTTATATACAGCTCCCTTTCATTTGCTTTGTGCTCATAAAAAGAATTAGAAACATTTTTATCAGATGCTCTACCTTAAAACAATGAATCCATTTGTCCCACGTCCATTTATTTCCTATGCCAAGTTTTAGTTTCACCTCTGCATTTCTAACACTCATTATACAGTGGCATTTCTAATAACTGCTTTAATAACTGTAGAAAGGGAGTATTAAATATAATAAAATATATTTAGACATTTACTAAATATGCCTTTGAGGAGATTAATAACTCATATCTTTTTCAAGAAATCTCAGTAAAAAATATAGTATATGTCAAATATGGTCAAAGATAACTATATAGAGAAGGCCAAACTAAGTGCTAGGAGCCCTACTTCTTCAAGGAGTTTACAATTCTCTCAATATTTGAGCATTTGCACATGTGGGCCTCAAATGACTCCTGTGTACTTGAGATATTTACCTCCTCAGCCCTTGGGGCAGCCGAGGAAGGCTTGGGATGGAAAGTTTCTTGGCCATTGCCCTTCAGCCATGACCAATCTCTTGTACATCAAACTGGGCTATCCAAAGGTGGGAAAAATTGCTTTACAGAGTACAAATAAAGCCTTTGTGTAATACAACTAAAGGCTTTCTATACATGCATCAAATCATACATATATTCAAACACACCTATACATGCATACATACATACACACAGGCAATCCTTGCTTTGCATGCAGTATGGGATGATAAAAATAACCATACAAACTGAAACCATGCAAGCAATTTTAATGATCAGCTGGAAAAATACAGTTGTTCCATAACCATTAAAACTTTTTGTCAAAACATTATGAATTCCCCATCAATTGTAAATGTTTAGGGGAAATGAAAAAGATAGTAAAATTAATATTTATTTATATACCGGAATTTACAACATTACAAACACTGAAGATTATTTTATTTATAGAGAACTTATCAAGAGCAGTTTGAACACTGCTTGTCACCTTATTTTGGTACAACTTATGATAGAAAGCAAGCATCTCTCCTATGCTGTGAAGTGTCATACTCCTTTCTAAGTTAGGATCAGCTTCCAACATTGTATCCTCTATACTTCTGATGTCAGGAAACATCTCCAAGAGTTCCTTTAATGTAAAATCTTATGCTGGTGTCACTTTTTCATCCTTTATGTCACAACCACTTTCCTCATTTGTGTCCCTAAGTTGGCCCTCACTTCATTCCCGTGGCGACACATCTGCGGTCTCTTGAACAGCAGCGGTGCCAACATTCCCACGGTTGGCTATTTCTCCTGCAACCCCACTTCTGTTCAGTTCCAACTGCACTTCCAGCAGTATCGCTGTGTATTTCTTGGCTGTGCTTTAATCGTGTCGGCCAACTATCTGTGTGATTATCCACTTTTGTAAAATGTCATGAGTTTATCACTGGGAGGCAAGGAAGGAACACAACGACACACTTTGTTTTCTGTGTGTGAGCTCGGACACAGGTACACAGTGACCACTGACAGACTGGAAAATGTGACATAACCGGTCACTGGTCATGATGTGCGTCTGTGTGGACTGGAGAGTCAGCAGTGAAGTCTGGAGTTTATACGATTAGTTACAGTAAATATACCATAGTAACTGAAAGTGGTGTATCTTAAAACTGCAAATTCACAGGCCTGTGTTTTGTCATTTATATAGAAGTGATATATCAAAAGGATTAGAAGGTAGATACACAAGTGGTAAGATTACTTCAGGAATTTTCTTTAAGGAGTATCTCTTAATGTTTTTATGGGGTTTGAGGATAAAAAAAAATACTACAATTGAGGAGAAGAGAACATGTTCATGGTAAAGAAGCAGACATATATTAAAAAACAAACAAACAAACAAACAAAAAAAACCCAGTATATTTATTCTACCTGAAAAAGAGACTATGAGCTACAGAAGTGGTTCTCAAGGTGCAGTCCCCAGACCAGCAACAGCAGCAGCACCGGAAAACATGCTAGAAATGGTAAGCCTTAGGTCCCCTTCCAGACCTACTGAGCTAGACACTATAGAGTCAGGGCCAGAAATCTCTACTCTCACAAGCCCTACTTGTGATTCTGATGAACAATCAAATTTGAAAATCACTGAATGCATGTCCTACAAACCAACGTGCTCTTCAGTTAAAGAAAGTAACTCCGATCTTATATCACTGTCTTTCTTGTAAGGTAAGTTTTATCTGAATCGCTCAATCATGCAGATAAACTCTATCCTCACTGTTTTCTCCAAAAGATCTAATGCACTGTTCCCCAATTTTGATTTCTGAGGAAAAATCATCTTAAATTTCCTCAAAATCTTGAGATCACAGGGTTGGATGGGGAAAAAAATAACAAAATGCTTAAGTTAAATAGAGGAGTGGCTAGCAATGGTCAAAAGGAAAACTCAGGCCACATTTGAGAAAGGACTGTGGTACATGAGTGCATGAATATGAGCATTTGGAAAGTTTCTAATCAAGACTTTAAGAATTCCGTTTCTAGAACACAGTAAAATCAGTTGTTTTAATTTACACTGATTAATATTGTCACATACAAAGTACTTCACTTTTGTTACATCTAACACTTACACCTCCCTCCCCCAATTCTTCCGTAGGCCTTTTTAGTGTAATGGCAAAGTTATTAACACTTAAAAACTGAATGAATCCTGGTCCTGCCAACTGAAAAACTCTGTATCTATGAATAAGTTACTTAGTTATTCTGAACTTTACTTTTCTCTTTTGCTTATAGCAGTGGTCTACACACATCAAAAACTTAAACAGAGCACTTAAAACAGAGCAAATTATTTTGGAAAAGTTAAAATAATATACAATGTATGAATAACTATGCTTTGTTTTGAGAAATCTTGGTTTAATGCTGTGTGATACAACTATTTGAAGGATGGATTAAAAGTTCAATTCATTTTGGGATGCCTGGGTGGCTCAGTCGGTTAAGCATCTGACTTCAGCTCAGGTCATGATCTTGAGGTTTGCGAGTTCAAGCCCCACATCGAGCTCTGTGCTGACAGCTGGAGCCTGGAGGCTGCTTCAAATTCTGTGTCTTCCTTTCTGTCTGCCCCTCCCTTGCTTGCTCGCTCTTTCTCTCAAAAATAAGTAAACATTAAAAAATTAAAAAAAAAAAAGTTCAATTCATTTTACTACAGGTCTGTGAGAGCTAAAAAAAGATCCAATGATACAAAGATCTAAATGCAACAAATGGCTCATTGCTGGGCTTCCTGAAGAGTGACAGTGATTGTTTTTAACACCATACACCAATTACACAAAAGTCTCTGTCTGAATTCTACTAATTAAAGTCCATCTTCCCTGTCGTTAACCAGTTTTTCTTACAAACATTACGACAGGGCCTGCATTCCTATCCTTGAGGCTCTCTGGAAGATTTTAAAAGAGGTTTGTTTTTTTTTTTTTTCTAATCTGATTCCAAGTTTTTAAAGTATACAGATATATAAGTTTTTTGTTTGCTTTTGTTTACAATAAGTGACACTTTGGGGCACCTGGTGGCTCAGTCAGTTAAGCAACCAACTCCTGATTTTGGCTCAGGTAATGATCTCATTGTTCATGGGTTTGAGTCCGTGTTGGACTCCGCACTGACCATGGAACTAGCTTGGGGTTTTCTCTCTTTCTCTGCTTAACCCCTGCTCTCTCTCAAAATAAATAAACATTAAAAAAAGTAACATCTTTCATTTTTGGCAAGAAAATCATACTTAACATAACCAAGGATGCTGTGCGGCACTACTCTTGGGGTGGCTGTTTACAAGGAAGGGATTGAATACAATGTCTCTCTAGAGGTGTGCTATGTGGAGATAATGAAGATATTTTCAGTATTATACGTGACAGGACTGTATGACAACATAAAGAGAGAGTACGATTTATCAATCCACATACTTTTTTTTTTTTTTTTTTTTGGGACAGAGAGAGACAAAGCATGAACGGGGGAGGGGCAGAGAGAGAGAGGGAGACACAGAATCGGAAACAGGCTCCAGTCTCCAAGCCATCAGCCCAGAGCCTGACGCGGGGCTCGAACTCATGGACCGCGAGATCGTGACCTGGCTGAAGTCGGACGCTTAACCGACTGCGCCACCCAGGCGCCCCCCACATACTTAATAATATAAGTAATGTTTAACTTTTCTTTAGAGAACAAATAAATAAGAGTTACAATATTCTCTTCCTATATCCCAGTGGCTTATGTTATGTACACCTAGGGACAAAAAGAACAAAGTATACAAATTCAATGGTTTGTTTTTTACCATTCCCCTTTTCCTTGACTTTTACTGTTCCTTCAACCAGTAATCAAAGGCAACCTCATTCATTCTAAACATAAGTGAGTATCTCCATGTGCCAGATACTGTTTTAGGAGCTTGAGATATGATCAATCAACAAGAAGCCCAAAGACGGGCAATCGATACAATTAAAGTACAAAGTTTACTAGTGGCAACCAGGAAAAGGGACTGGGAATACATTTGTGTGGGTAAAGAGTAAATGAAGCCAACTAGAGGAAAGAAACCTAGAGATGTGAGCCTGGTCTTTGTGGTTGCTTTTCTCTGGAAAAAGCAATGAAAGGCTAAGAAATGAACCAGGGCTTTCAATAGTCTTTCAGAATCAGAGGAACAAAACTGTATTTCGGGATCTATCAATGAAGTAAACACCCAAACTCTGAGTTGGGACCTTGTGTAAAAAGGGGTTCCTGGATTTGGTGATTCTTTAAAAGAACTCATAGGATTTAGCATATAGCTGTATTCATGGATAAGATGTATTACAGCAAAAGGATACAAAGCAAAAGAAAAATGACCAAAAGGAAAAGGTGGGTGGAGTGAGGTCCAGAGGAAACCAGTTGAAATCTATGAGTCTCTCCCGAATTTCTGTTTGGGGATGATGAAAAAATTCTGGAAGTGGACAGTGGTGATAGCTGCATAACACAATGAATGTACTTCAAACCACTGAATTGTATGCTAAAAATGTATTCTGAATTGGATACTACGATGGTTAAGATGGTAAATTCTAGGTTATTCTAAAATATGTGTATTTACCACAATTAAAAAACAAAGAGTCCCTTCCTACTGAAGTCACATAGGATGCACCTTAATTCTTCCAGCAACAAGTTTTTTTTTTTTTGTATATTGGAAAAGCTCATCAGAGATTTAGCACTCAAGGTTTTTATTGGAGGTTCATAATGTAGGTGCCCACTGCCTAGCATATACCAAAATTCAACTTTCAAAGGAAAGCAGATGTTCAAGATAAGCCATATTGTCTGTACAGTGTGGGTACTATGACCTATCATTATCAGTTAGAGAAAGCCTTCTATCAGTATAGAGAATGGTTTACTAGCTAAGTTCCCACATATCAGCTAAGAGCCAGCCTTGCAAGGTCTTACACAGGTCTTTCCAAGACCTTAACACAGGTCTTGTACAAGACCTTACACAGGTCTTTCCAATGATTGGTAGTGTCAGTCCTGCTACATCAACTCCTATCTACACAGACCCCGAATAGCAATACCCTAGCAATAAGTGAGAAACAGACTGGTCTTTCTAGGGTCCAAAGTCAAGCTTTAAATGATCTAACTCCCTATAAGTGAATTAGGGTAGATTGCAAGTAATCTTGTCTAGGGCCATCTGGGTGGCTCAGTCTGTTGAGCATCTGACTCTTTATTTCAGCTCAGGTCATGATCCCAGGGTGGTGGGATCAAGCCTTGCATTGGTCTCCATGGTGAGTGCAGAGCCTGCTTGAGATTCTCTTTCTCTCTCTCTCTCTCTCTTCCCCTCTCTCCAACTCGCATGTTCTCTCTCTCAAATAAAAAAAAAACAAAACTTTTTCTTTAAGTAGTCTTGTCTAGAGGAAGATACATTTTAGCTTTCTCATTATCTCTACAATTTTTCATATATAACAGCTGGCCCATGATAAAGAACAGCCTGGCATACAATGAAATAACATGGAAAAAAAAAAGAAACGTGAGATTAATTGTGTCCCCCACAAAAGATATGCTGAATCCCTAATCCACAGTACCTTAGAACATGACCTTCCTTGGAAACAGGATCATAGCAGATATAATTAAAGATTAAGATGAAGTCCTATTAAGATGAGTAGGGTGAGCCTTTAATCCAAGTGACTGGTGTCTGTATAAGAAGAAGACAGAGACACAGGAAGAAGATGCCTTTTGATGAGAGAAACAAGAGATCAGGGTGATGCATCTACGATCCAAAGATGTCAACAACTGCTGGCAAATACCAGATGATAAAAAGCATTCTATCTTCTGAAGGATTCTCTCCTACAAGTTTCGGAGGGAATATGATCCAGTGACACCTTGATTTTGGATTTCTAGCCTCCAGAACAAGAAATATCTGTCGTCTTAAGCCACTTACTTTGTGGTACTTTGTTACAGTAGTCCTAGGAAACTAATACATAAAAGAAAATAGAAAATATCCACAAGAAATCTAGAAAACAGAGGCGCTGGACACAGATTTTAAAATAATTTTACCTAATATGACAAAGGAAAGATTGAGAATTTCTATAGAAAACTATAATCTGTAAAAAAAAGAACCAAATGCAGGGGCGCCTAGGCGCCTCAGTCAGTTGAGTGCATGACTCTTGATTCTGGCTCAGGTCATGATCCTGGGTCATGAGATCAAACCCGTGTCAGGCTCCACACTGAGTGTGGAGACTGCTTAAGATTCCCTTTGCCTTCCTCTGCCCCTCTCCCCTGCTCACCCACGAGCTCTGTCTCTCTCTGAAAGAAAGAAAGAAAGAAAGAAAGAAAGAAAGAAAGAAAGAAAGAAAGAAGGAAGGAGCCAAATAGAAAATCTAAAACTGAAAAATACAATAACTGAAATTAAGGACTCAAGTCATGGGTTAAATAGTGTATCAGGGACAGATGAAGAGGGAATTAATGAAGTAGAAAAAAAAATATCAAACATGATGCATGAAGAGTCAAAAGGAAAGGTAAATAAAGAAAAATAAATATAGGACATTAGGGTTACAATAAGATAATAACACTGCAACTAAAATCTTGGAGGAGAAAGAGAGACAATGGAAAAGCAATGATGGTTGGGGACATAATGACAGAACTCTCCAAAATTGTTCAAAGTCATCAAGTCACATTTTCAAGGAGAAATATGAACCCCAAAAGGAATATTTACAAAGAAAATCTAAACTAAGCACAATGTGGGAAAATTGTTCAAAACCAGGAGGAAGATAAAATTTTGTCTGTCAGAGAAAAGAGACTTGTTACTTTCAAAGGAGCAAAAAATTAACATGGACAGCTGACTTTTCAAGAATAAAGTTGAAATAATTAATAACAATAATAATAACAGTAATAAACCTTTTAGATGAATAAAAACTGGGATTCTCTGTCACTAACATATCTGTAATAAAGATAATATAAAGGGTATTCTTCAGACAGGGAAAAATGACACTAGTTTGAATCTTAGAAATATGAGAAGAAAAGCAGTAAATCAGGTAAATAACATGAATAAATGTAAATGAATATCAAAAGTATATACTAATAATACTGTATACAAAAATAAAATACTATTGTCTGAGAAAAGACTAGAGTACTTTTTAATGGAGATAAGTCAGGGATGCATGTTAAAATTATTAAAGTAGCACTCTCCAATTGAGCTTTTTGTGATGCTTGGAAATATACGCACTGTCCCATATGGTAACCAGATGCAGGTTTCAAGCACTTGAAATATGGCTGGTGTAAGTGAGAAACTGAATTTTAAGTTTTACTTAATTTTAATAAATTTATAATAGTCACCTGTGGCTAGGAGCTACTGTATTGGCACACCTCTAGAGTAACCTTTAAAAGAGGAGTAAAAGAGAAAAGAAAAAAACAAGTAGCAAAAGAGTATATATATATTTATGTTAACAAAGAACTATTCTGTTAATAAAGGGGAATAAATGGAATAAAAATATATTCAATTCACAAGAAAGCACTAAGACAAAGGTCTCTAAACCAATGAGTCAAATAGAAGTAATATATAAACTCAAATTTGTTACTAATATGTGGTAATTACTATAGGTACTACAGACATTAAAAGAGAAGAGGATAGTATGAAGACCTTTATGCCAGTACTTTTCAAAATTTAAACTGAAAACATTTCTTAAAAGCATACACATACCACAAGCTATGAAACTGATGCAAGAAATTAACTATCTGAATGGCTCTAAAACTAATTTAAAAACAGAATTGATAATTAGAAGCTTCTCAAAAAAGAAAACTTTAGGCTCACATGCTTCCTAAGTAAAATTTACCATTTATGGAAGAAGTAACACCAACTTTACAGAAATTCTATAAGACAAGAAGAGGGAATACATCTGAACTCACTTTATGACATAAACATAACCTTAATATCGACATCTAGGCAAGGTATTACAAACCAATCTCACTCATAAACACAGATGGCAGAATATTAACAAAATTAATATTAATATTAAATTAAATCCACAAATATATAAAAAGAGTAATATATTATGAGCAAGCTGGGTTTATGGCAGGAACACAAGGTTGTATTAACATTTTCTTTTTAAATTTATTCTGAGAGAGAGAGAGAGAGAGAGAGAGAGCGAGCGCGAGTGGGGGAGGGACAGAGAGAAGGAGAGACAGAGGATCCCAAGCAGGCTCCACACTGTCAGCACGGAACCCAACATGGGGCCTGAACCCATGAACTCATGAGATCATGACCTGAACCTAAAACAAGATGGACACTTAACCAACTGAACCACCCAGGGGCACCAAGGTTGGATTAACATTTTAAATTAATCAACAGGATATGTCACATTAGTAGAATAAAAAAGTCACAGCATCACATCAAATGCGAAGAAAATAACTGATAGTGTTTTTTTTTTTTTAACCCATTCATGATTAAAATTCTTAAACTAGGAATACTAAGGAACTTCTTTATTATAATAAAAGGTATCTACAAAAACCTATGCAAAATACCAAACACAATGGTGAAATGTTGAAAACCTTCCCTCTTAAGATTAGAAATATGGTTAAAATGTCCATTATTTACCCTCTAATTAAGGGCTAGGTAATGCAGGCAAGGAAAAATAGGTATAAAGGTTGGAAAGAAGAAATAAAATGGTCATTGTTTGCAGAAGACATGATTGGTTACTTAAAACATCTAAATCATTAGAATGAATAAGTGAGTTTAGCTAAGTTGTTAGATAGAAGATCAATATACAAAATCAACATGCAAATAAAGTTTATATTTTAGTAACAAACCATAAGAAAGTAAAATGTCAGAAATACCATTTACAATAGCTTAAAAATACCAAATACCAACAAAATGCACTTAAAAGATATACAAGATCTCTACATACAAAATCATAAAATACTAAGAGAAATTAAAGATATAAATAGAGAAATGTACAAAGTTCATAGATTAGAAGATATGTTATTGTGAAGCTATCAATTTGCTCCACATTGAGTCAATGCAGTTGCTAACAAAAATCCCAACCTTCTTGCTGTTATTGGTAGAAACTGACAAGCTGATTCCAAAATTTGTAAACACAAAGGGCCAAGAATAGCCAAGAAACTCTTGAAGAAAACCAACTGACAAGATTCACTTTACAACATAGAACATTTTATAAAGCTAGAGTGATTTAAACAGTGTTAATTGTCTAGCTAGAGTAGCTAGAAAAATTAAGTAATTACTCCAGGTGGAGTACTTAAAACAGGTACTGCCTGAAGGACATACAGGGAGTGAGAATTAGATTCACATATATGATTTATAATACAAGTAGCATTGGAAAACAGCAGAGAAAGGGTGGTATTTTCAATAAAGAGTGCTAAATGGGGCGCCGGGGTGGCTCAGTTGGTTAAGTGTCCGACTTCAGCTCAGGTCACGATCTCGCGGTCCGTGAGTTCGAGCCCCGCGTCGGGCTCTGTGCTGACTGCTCAGAGCCTGGAGCCTGTTTCAGATTCTGTGTCTCCCTCTCTCTCTGACCCTCCCCTGTTCATGCTCTGTCTCTCTCTGTCTCAAAAATAAATAAACGTTAAAAAAAAAAAGAGTGCTAAAAATTGAAAATATGATCTTGATATTCCATGTAAAAATACCACATAAACTGTATATCTAAATAGAAGGGGTAGAAAAAAAATCAAAGATTCTAGAAGATAATATAGGAGAGTATCTTCATGATCTTGCTGGGGGATGCAGTTTAAAATGGGACAAAGAAAGCACTAATCGTAAAGGAAATAATAAGTTCAAAAGATAGCATTAACAGACTGAAAAGGCAAGTTACAGAGTGGGAGAAAAATATCTGTAACATTTAAAACCAATAAAGAAGGACCAAACAAACAAAAATGTCACAACAAATGAGCAAGAAGTTTGAATAGGCAATTCATAAAACTGAACATCCAAATGCTCAATCACATGAAAGAGTGTCCAACTTCATAAACAACCAAAGAAAGGCAAAGTAAAACAATAATGAAATAATACTATCTACCTACCAGCATGGCTAAAATTAAGTCAACTGAGAAGCCCAAGTATGGGCAAGAATGTGAAAAAAACTGGAACCCTCACATATTGCTAATATAAGTGTAAGTTGTCTCAATCATTTTGGAAAACTTTCTGAAATTATCTACAGAATGTGAAAGCATACATAACCTAGTAATTCCACTCCTTGGCATATGCCCAACAGCAATATGTATGCATGCACTAGTAGACATTTACAAGTATGTTCAGAGTTCCATTAAAATGGAAACCACCCAGACAGGTTCCTAAAGTTAAATGGATAAACTGTAGTATATTCTTACAAAGGAATATGTCAAAATAACAAAAGTAAACTACTGTTACATACAGTAACAATACGGATAAATTTCAAAAATTATGTTGAAAGAAGGCATAAGCAAAAAACTACTATTTTATGGCTCCATGTGTATGGAGTGGGAAAACAAGACTATCACATTGGAATTATGACTACAAATGGAGAAGAGGAAGAAGGCAATGATTGGGAAGGATTACTTGGGGATCTTCTGGGTCACTGGTAGTTTTCAGCTTCTTGATCTGGGTACTAGTTGCAGAGGTACTGGCTTTGTTATAATTCCTTGATTTGTACATTTATACTCTTTCCATTTTCTGAAAGTGTATTATACTTAAGTTAAAAATGGAAGACAAAAACACATCAAGTCAATGGTGTACTTTACAACTATTCTATTTTCTTAGAATGGAAAGAGTACTATGTAGATATTTAAAAATTATGTGTAAGTATAGAGAAGTTATTGCTCTTTGTTTTAGGCTGCTTAATTTTTGGATAAGAAATCCTTTAACTCTTGTATCATAAAGATGATCTTCCATATTTTCACCTAATTCTAGCTTACTAGCTTTTTCCTCAGCACAAATATACAAAATCTTCCTTCATTGTCTTGCAGTTATCTATTTTCATCAAGAAGTCTACTTTTGGGGCAATATATTAGGTAATAATTATAATAAAAAAGGTTTGTATATACAGTCCCTGAAGTAAGTTGAACAAAATATTATTATGTTCATTATGTATAAGTGAAAAGGCTCAGGCAAACAATTATAAAATATATAGTAATCATACACACATATCTTCTCACTCCCACATTTAGCATGATTTCCACTACTCTATTTATAATGGAAAAAGCACAGGCTGTGGAATCAGAAGAGATACGGATATAAATTCTGGATTTCCCAGCAACTGTGTACTCTTGAGCAATAAACACAGAGAACCTTAGTTTCTTCCTCTGTAAAACAAAGATAAACATCATCTATTTCACAGAATAGTGAGGATTAGCAATAATGGATATATAGTCGTCGACCCACATTACATACTTCATAAATGAGAGCTCTATTATATTCTTTTGTTCTATTATTTTACACACACACATACACACACACACACATACACGCACACATGTATTCAATAGTTTCTAAGGATGATTTTAGAGCATTTCAAGTGCATCAGATAATATACAACTTGGTTTGTGAGTGGTAGATACATAATAAACCAAAGAAGAAAAAAAATACTCAACAATATTCTATAAGCTGTACTTTGGGAGGCTGGGAGGAGTGTAGTGAGGAAAACTAACTTATTAACAGGGAGGATCAAAGAACAGAATATTTGAAAAGAAACACATTACAGCTTTTAAGGGTATACTGTAACTCATATCTAGCAACTCATTTCCAATTTAGTCTGTTACTTGGATGTCAAGGGCAATAATAAACACTTCTGAAGTGGGATATCTTAAGTATTTCATACACAGCTCCTTTACCTTTTAACTATCTGTAGACAGACACTCTTCTTAAAACCAAAACCACTAAGTCTACATTATATTAGGTGTAACTATAAAGAGATTAAGTAATGAGTCACACAAACCACTTTCACAACTGATATATAACTTATTTTAATTATATTCAGTCATTCTAGATACAACGATAACAAAAATGACTGTTGCTTTCTGTATTTCCAGAGAGTAATTATAAAAAAAACTTACTTAGGAGCCCTTTCTCCTACACTCCCTTCCTGATGTAACATTTTTCTGAAAATTAAAAGAGTAATACAGCAACATGAAACAACAATAAAAAACAACCCTCTAACCCATTGATGCTTTTAAAACAACATTTTAAAACATATTCACGCCCACACAAAAATTCAAACCTATCCCCAAACCCAAAGAAAACACAACCATGCAACATAAGTTTCTCATCAAACAAATGTCAGAGAAACCAAATACACTACCCATTAAATTAAAAGGAATGGCTTATAAGTGGGTAAGATTTACGGAGGATAAAGAGCACATAGGACAATAATTACTTGGACTTCAAAGAATACTTTAGATGAAGTAAGCCATATAGATGACGGCAGTTTTATCTGTTAGAGTACATCAGAAATCGAACAAAAAACCCCACCACTTCGTATTGTTTTCGTCATGAGTCTCTATTCTTTCCGTGCTTTAAACAGGATTTAAGTGCTCAGTTTTTGTTTCATCCTTTCCTAAAATGGATGTGGCTAGTAATTGCTTTCAAGTAGCTTACATGAAGACTGTTGGTATGTTTCAGGGCAAGAGGTCTTTTGGAGGAACACTGCAATTGTGGTTAGTGGCTGAAAACTAAAAGAACTTCGGGCACTGAGTATGAAACAGGAGGAGGGGGCTAGCGCACTACCAAGCAGGACATTTAGCCACTTGTGTTTTTGAGTTAAGCAGAGAGAGCAAATCAGTTATCTTATTAATACTCTTACACAGTAAAGACAAAATATTGATTAACCAAAATATGGAAAAAATTTTCAGATGAGTCGCCTTTTTTTGATTAAGCAAGAAAAACACACTTGTAACAGTTATTTCACACCAGGAATTACGCTAAGCACTATGAGAATACAAAGTTTCATCAGACACTGACCTTAAACTACTTACTGTCTAATGGGAAGATAGGATAAGTATCAAAAGGAACAACACAATACAAAGTAACAAGTCATAAAAGTGGTGAAAAAAAGACTACCTTGAAACATCAAAAGAAGGAAATGACTTCACAGAAGGGCAGCTTGAGATATTTGGGATGGACTGAGACATATGGTATGAATTAAAACATGGGATGAGCCATTCCACTTGGAGGGAGCAATATCAATGACTGGTAAGTAATCCTTCATGTGAAGTATGTTAACTGTACGTGAACCCAGATAACAGAAATCAAATCCCTAACCACCCCCTCAAATAGCAAAACAGAAACAAAGTAAAAAAATGTTATTTGAAAAAATTCAAATGTCATTATAATTTTAAGAAAATTTCAAAATATGTTCACAGCAACAGTTTAAAAGAAGCTTGTTAGAAAACACCTCTACAGTTTTAGTTTATTATACTGTAAAATAAACTAAGTATTTTAAAAATAAAAGGATTATGTTGACATTCAAGTACAACTGAACAATGAGTAAGAGGGAAATGAAAACATTTGATCTCACTAGTCACACCCCACCATTTAAGTCTGCAGGAGGAATGCTGTTTTAATAGAAAAAAATGTTAACACAATAAGAAAACTGAAAACAAAGAGTACAGAATGGAAGTATTTATAATTGATTAACAAAAGTATGTTTTTACAAAGGAATTAAAAAGGAGAATAAAGCCTCCTGTGTAACTTACCAACATAAAACGAGCAGTTGGAATGCAATAAACTTTCAGTCCATAAGCGACACAGTTCACTTTCAGTTAGAGCTTCAACTCCATAACAAGCTTGATATTCCACTTTGGGTAGTACATAAACCGGAAATTGCTGAAATGCAAGGTTATGCTTTTTCAAAGCTCCATTAATTTACTTTTCATAGCAAATACATTTGCCTATATAGTTCTGCCACTTTCAAAATACTTTCACGTAATCTTATTTCATCCGTTCAGATACAGTAGAATTTGAGGTGGACAGATAAGATATCCTGAACCAACAGCTACCTGCCTCCCATCTCCACCCCAAATCCACATACCTCCCTACATATGCACACATTTTATCAGGCTGTGTAAGTGACATTAGAAACCTGGGAACAGAGCCTATAACACATATTTGCCCAAAGGTTCAAAGACGGATGCTAGGAACCAAAGACTGTTATACTATTAATTCTCAGAGGATAAAAAAGGAAAAAAAAAATTTTGGCCCTTTAAAGCATTAAACACATGGTCTCAGGCTCAAATGCTCTGACTAGCTTGTTTTCATTCTATGAATGTATAGGCATTAATACCTACATTAACACCTGTCAGTGTCCTTATCTTCATTAATACAAAGGCTTTGTTCCGAACATTAAATACCTGGTAAATTATCCATTTAGAGTTTATTGGTCAGGACACTAAATAGATTAAGTAAAATAACTGTGGCCATTACTGGTCTAAACGAGTATATGCAAAGATATACATGCTTCTGAAATAGTATGTTAGTCATGTTCACTATGCTCATGTTATCTCATTTCTGTCAAAGAATATTCTACTTTTAATAGTAGTCTCTTCATTTGCAGCTGCAGAAGGAGAAATACATGATTCAAGAAATTTATTCAAAGTGATATGGCTAGTTAGTACTTTTGAAATTATACTAAGCTGTCACTATTCATATACTTGAAAATATTTCATAAATGTTTCAGAATTCCTGATTTTCGCAAAGTGGCAAATTTAGTGTGCTTGGAACAATGATGGTGGTAAGAACAATTCAAATCCAGTAAAATTTTTCTTAACAGTAAGCTTGGTTCATAAGATTACCTTTGAATGTTGTAAAACTCTTAAAGCAGTGTTTCTTAGATTTCAAAGTGCATATGCATAACCCGGGGAATAGCTTTGTTAAAATGCAGAATCTGAGATGAAGAACAAGGTTTTTCTTTTTTTAAAAATTGAAGTATAATTAACAGTGTTATATTAGTTTCAAGTGCACAATATAATATTCCAACAATTCTGTACTTTAGGTTTTGCATATTTAATAAGCTCTTGTTCCAGGGGGGCCAAACCTCAAGTATAAGGCTCCTACGTGTCTTCACATTTAAAAACAAATTACACTGTGATAAAGATAATTTTACTGCTAAAAGCATTTTATTATATAATAATTCTTTGGCAATTGGTAGTCCACACTGACAGTTGCTTATAGTTGCAACGATAAGCTAGAGATAAGGAAGGAGAGGTTAAAATGGTTGAGAAATTTGCTCAGGGACAGAGTCAGTTTACAGAAGAGGTGAATAGTTGATAGAGAAGATACTCTTTTTGGATCATGAGTAAATTTTCCTTGATAATACTGCCGTATCTATAAAACTAAGTCCTGAATCTGGTTTTAATTTCTGTGTGTATTCTACTGCCATCTCCAGGAAGCCAAGGGAAAGAAAAGTCTGGATATTTTATGGTATTATTCCAAAATTAAAGTGAAATTTTAAATACAAAGTTTTCAAACTATAAAAATTAAATTTAGTGGAGCACCCAGGTAGCTCAGTCGTAGACTGTCTGACTCTTGATTTTGGCTCGGGCCATGATCTCACAGTTTATGTGTTTGATCCCTGCAATGGGCTCTGTGCTGGTGGCGTGGAGCCTGCTTGGGATTCTCTCTCTCCCTCTCTCTGCCCCTCCCCTACTCACGCGCAAGTGTGCTCTCTCACTCTCTTTCTCAAAATAAATAGGAAAATTAAGAAAAAATTATATTTACTCTTCCTTTCTATGTTGAATAGTAACTCCTATTTTCCCCAAATGAAAGCTTTTATTGGTTCTGTCTTCCAGTTACTCATATAAACCTTTCTGAACTTTTACATAAATTCCTAAATAGATACTTAGTAGCTAGTATCAGAGGTTGAAGAGACTTTTAGGTATTTTAAAGCTTTATCTAAACAAGTTGGTTTTTAAGTAGTAAATATTAATGAGAATGCTTTCTTACCTAGAGTTTAAATAGGGCTACTTTAAAACTTCTCAAACTAGTGCTTAAATTTCCCTTAAATAATTTCTTCCTTAATAACACACTCTTCTCTCTCATCCCTCAATTCTTCTTGTTTATAGAATACCTGTTTATTGTGTTTCTAGGATATAAAACATTTGGGAGAAACAAGTCAGACGTGATTCCAAGGGAAATGCATTCTAGTAAGGGATTTTAACCATGTGTACTAAACTATTACAGATAATAAAAGGTACAATATGATAAGAATTCACTGAAAATTTTACAATTTTACTCTGGTTTTGACATAATCAAAAATATAAGGCTATTTATATTCTATATCTAAGACTATAGATATTCTTTGGGGCTTGACTATTTTGATATATTTTGATGAAGAGTGAATTCTTTCCTATAAAATTGTGTCTCAATATTTACAAATTGCATTTTAGTCAAGTGAATGACAATGTCCTTAATAGGTTGTCTGTTTCAAGAATTAACTCGGTACCCAATATATCCCTAAAGCTATTCTTTCTTAAGAGATACTGGACATCAATAGTTACTAACTGCTGGCAGCTGGGAGATCAATACAAAGTGCTAAGGGTTCACAGGGTAGAAAGTGAAAGAAATGAGGTTAGCTCCCAAATAAATCAGAGAGATAGTAAAAATTACAGAAATAAAACACTGAAAACACAGTCCATAGCACTGACACATATTTAAGACATTCATGCTATGGCCATTAAATTGATCACAGTTAAGTATACGCGAGAAGGGAAAAAATTAGCAAATAAGGTAAAATCTTTTAATTTGGAGAATATTAGCCTTTATTTAGGAGCAGACTAAAATAAAATTTTTAGTATTCTGTCATTCCTTGACTTTCTCTTATAAAAAACACTACTACATACATTTAATTCAAAACCATTTGGTTTCTAAAATTTCAAGTCTTAACCACTGATAAAAACCAAATTATGAAAAGAATTAAAAAATTTATTCACAGTCTTCCTTCTATTTAACAAAGGAGAACAGTATCATCAAGCAAAAGATCCTCCAAGTCCACTAGATTCTGCTGGACAAAGATCCTAGATCCTGATGGGTTCCTTTTAGAATTTTTTTTTTTTTTAATTTTTTTTTTTAATGTTTGTTTATTTTTGAGACAGAGAGAGACAGAGCATGAACGGGGGAGGGTCAGAGAGAGGGAGACACAGAATCCAAAACAGGCTCCAGGCTCTGAGCTGTCAGCACAGAGCCCGACGCGGGGCTTGAACTCACGGACCGCGAGATCGTGACCTGAGCCGAAGTCGGCCGCTCAACCGAATGAGCCACCCAGGCGCCCCTAGAATTTTTTCTTGATAGACACTGCTATTAGCAGCTTGGAAAGGCTGGCACTTCCTCCCTCCCTTTCTTTTCTTTCTCTCTCTTTCTCCCCACCTCCCTTCCTTCCTTTTCCCAGTTAACTCCTTAATATGACAAAGTAGTAATCAGGGACTTGATCCACAAGGGTCAATGCTAAAGCATCACTAATTTTGATCACCCGATTCCTAGCTGCAACTATAATGACATTTTAAAGTGATCACTAAGGATTCTTATTAGGAGGTAGGTTAGAAAGCAAGAGACAGAGACATCAAAATTAAAAAAAAATACACACACACACAAAATGACAAAGGTACACAACAGAAAAAATTCTCTTATGTAAAAATGAAAGACATCACTATAATCAATTATAATATAGAGGCTCCTCTTTACCAGAATTCAGTGATCACACAAAAACCAAACTAATCTCAAAGAGAACTTCAAATATCAAATACAGAAAACTATTTAAGAACCAATTACTCAAACTGTAGTAAGAACTTCTTAACTGAAAACAAATTTTTACATCAACCCTCCTCCTCCTCCCCCCACCAAAAAAAAACAACAGAGGAAAAAGAAGACCAAAAATGTGGCCTTTTAACAACTCTGGGAAGACTTCAAATGTGTGTGAAAGCACACCTGTCAAGATGTGGTACTTCTAAAATGAGTCAAGAAGATCCCCAAAGTAAGAGAGAAAGGGGCTAATAAGTCATAATGGAACTCCAAATTCACAGAAAGCAGGAATATATGTGCCAGCCTAGGTCAAATCTATGATGGTGCCATTTTTCATAAAGTTTATAAATTCCATGCAAGAATGTTACGAGCATTCATGAATTTTATATTTAACACTTTCCATTTTCCCTTATTAAAAGTGCTTTCAGTATTTTACTAAAAAAACAATAAACAAAAAGCCTCAGCTCAACCTGGAAAAATTCTAGAGTGACCAACAATTTAAAATTAAACTTCATAACAATGGCATGTTAAATATTTGCTGATTATCTACTTATACTACCACATCCTAACTCCCGAGGTAACAACTTACTCTTCTGATTTTCTTCCGTTTTTTAGAACGTGGTCTGGTCTCTATCCTCTGGACACTGCATCGCACAAGTAACAACAGGTCTTGCAGGCTAAATAACTTGTAAACAAAATTTCCTTCCTGCGGAGCTACATATTCTGTTGTATCTTCAACATAGTCCTGAAGTTCATATGGCAATCCTTTAAAAATAATTATATTTCTCATTTTTATTTTAAAATACATTAGCTCTTTATCCATCATAATTCAAAATAAAATAATTCCATTATCTAATTTTAGGTTTCTATCGACTTTATTTTCTATTTCTCTGAGTTGAACATTCACACTAGTACCATTTCTGTTTACTTTTACAGGAACTGCAGCCAAGAGCTGAAGTCAAAACTTTTACTACCTTCATTAACACCAACGTTAAATTAGTGAAACAAATATGAAGCAAGAAGAAAAAAAGTTTTAAAAAAAGTGATGTCATTTTCCTTAACCTGCTTTTCAACTGAAAAAAAATTTTTACATCAACCCTCCTCCTCCTCCCACCAAACAACAGAGGAAAAAGAAGACCAAAAATGTAGCCTTTTAACAACTCTGGGAAGACTTCTCAGGCAGAGCTGAGATGCAACTTTATATCTATCTCAGAATGTGAAAAAGTATAAAACTCCGGTCTGACACCACAAATTAGTAAATTTTGAACTCATAAATGTTGATGATTATTTTTGATCACTTCCCCTTCATCATTCCAGTGAGCCATATCACCTGCAGCTACAGTAGCCACTGTACATGTTGGATAAACAGTACACTGAAAAATGAAATCTCAATGACGATGTAAAGATTATGAGACAGGGGGTGCCTCGGTGCCTCAGTCAGTTGAGCATCTGACTCTTGATTTCGGCTCAGGTCATGATCTCATGGTTGTGACACCAAGCTGCATGTGTCAGGTTCTGTGCTTGAAGTGGAGCCTGCTTAATATATTCTCTCCCTCCCTCCCTCCCTCTCTCTCTCTCTCTCTCTCTCTCCCTTCTTCTGTCCCTCCCCTGCACTCTCTCTCTCTCAAAAAAAAAAAAAAAAAAAAAAAAAAATATATATATATATATACATATATATATTTATATATGAGACAGGTTATAACAGAGAAAGTGAGGGAATGCGGGAGAAAAACTGAAGGATAAGGAAGAGGCAAAACAGTTAATACAAAGGTCTTTGTAAATATTTACTTACGTCCTTTTGGCTTCTGAAACGCAGAAGGCCAAACAGATTTTGGCCAACTAGAGGCATCTGAAGGAGCAGAGGATTGTTCAGAAGGTGGAGTTTGTTTAGAATTTTCCAAATTCATTAAGGGAAATTCAGGTATTTTTCTGGAAATTGGCTTTAGGAGTTCATCCTGCATTTTTAAAATTTCTCCAACTGGATCAAATTTTTTATATACTCGTTTGATAGGTTTTTTTAAAACACATGACTCTTCAGGACTACAAGTAGCATTAGTCTGGTTTCCTACAGAAGCCTGTGTGGAAGAAGAATTGGGGCTAGCTGGTTTAGAATTTAAATTAGAATTCACATCAGCTGTCTTTCCATTACTATTATTTTGACACTCTGTGTCAATGATTAAACAGTCTTCATCTGTATCGCTATTGCAAAGAATTACATCTTCACTTCTCACTGCTTCTGATGTAACAGTCTTTTCCTTTGAATTGTCTGTGTTCTCTAGAATATTTAGTTTTTCAGGGGCATATACTGTATCAGTAGCTATATCATTTTTATTAGAGGTTTCAATTTCTGTAGAACTTTCTAACTGTAAGGAATCAGACATTTTCAAGTCACTATCTTGCACCAAAGACTTCTCAGGATTTGATGCCTTTTCACCACATGGTACAAATCCCTGATCATCTTTATTTTTGCACTCTTCAGGGCCACCATCCATACCAGTCATGAGCTGTTTCTCCTTTTGCAACTGTTCCATCAGAATCTGAGATAAACTTCTAGAATGAGCAGAAATGTCTGGAGCAGTTGGTGCCACAGATGTGGTTGCTGTGCTGGGAGCTGTGGGGGTATCTGTTGTGTTGGGTACTGTGTAAGTGCTTGCTGGACTTGGTGACTTTGATGGTTTGGTGGTGTTTACTCCAAAAGTTTCAAGTTCTGTGACGTCACCATCAAAATCCAGGTCCAAATTTTCAAGGGTCTCAATTTTTCGGCACTCATTAACTTCATAAGACATCTTAAGAAAACATATTGGTAAACTATTAATAGATATTCCAGGACAGTCCTCACCTATCTCTTAATGCCTCTACACATCACATAGATAGTTCATGCTCTTTAAAAGGAGAAAGAAATGTCTAATGGCTTTGAAAGGTTCTTGCTTAAGAGGATGATAAACTACCAACTAACTGATTCAACCTTACTTTCCTACTGAAATGTTGATGAAATAAAGACAAATTTGTGAACCCCCACATCCCAAAAGGAATTTCCACTAATCGAAAAGAGAACCACAAAGAACAAATGTGGGGCCAAACAGAAATGCAAAGGATTTTCACTGATACCCACTGTATATACACTGTAATGAGGTGACCAGGAGGAAAGCCTCTTTGCTCCTGTGAGGAAGCTGTTTTCTACCACAGCTGGGTAAGTGTCACCAGCCTCCAATGCATCCCTAACATCAACAATGACTTTCTACACCTACTCAAAGAAAACAACTCTTCTAATATGGACAGGAAATGATTTTATTGTATTCTGGGACATCAAATCATTGAGGTTATAGTTTTTCATGTATTGTTTTGGTAACGGAAGAACTATAAACAGGTCTAATTTATTCAAGAATAAACTGTCTTCTCCCCAAGTAGCAATAGATCTCTCCTCAATCTGGCAAAGGACTTTAGATAAATACCATAAAAATTTGGTTACAAGCTATACATACCCACTAGCCATACAGGTTAGGATCTGAGAGAGAAATATTCTGACAGTAATCATGTAGTAAGAAAGAACAACTTATGTCAATTATTCAACTTCTGTGAACCTCAATTTCTTCATCTCTAAATAGTGATAAGAGGGTCACCTTCTTGGATTTGTTCTAAGGATTAAATGAGAACTTGTATATAAAAAGTTTCTTACCATAGTCCCTGGTACATAGTAAGGAGCTTCTCAGTAAACAGTAGCTCTTATTAAAATAGGCCACCAGATTTAGTAAAAAAGTAAAAAGTAAACCATATGCTGTTTACATGAGGCATTCTTACACAGAAAGGTTAAAAACAAAACAATGGGACAAACATCAAGAAACAGAGATAAGAGATAGCAATATTAAGTGTTCAACAAAGCAGAATTCAGTGCAAAAAACATTAGACAGAAAAAGGAATCCTATGTTGAAAAAAGATGAAATCCATTAATAATGATTTTTCACATGCCAAATAACTTCAAAATATGGAGTCAAAATTGAAAAATAAAAGGACAATCTGACAGAAATACAATTGTACTTGGTCAATAATATACTATTTCTAAGTAAAAACAGGGATATAGAAAGTACATATAATATTAAACGAAGTATGTATGAATGACTGAAACATATACACAGACTGCAAAGATATACCTTTTCCCTCCCAAGAATCCAAGGGGCATTTCCAAAGATGGACTATAAATTAACATACAAAGAAAACATCAATATAGCACAAAGCAGAATCTGCTAAGATCTTACTCTCTGTTTAGAAGGAAATAAAATTGGAAATCATTAAGAAAAATGTAAATAAATAACAATAAACCCAAGCACCTAGATTAAAAAACATTCCCAATTATTGGATAAAATAATTAAAATAATTGCAGAATAGTTAAAAAGCAACAAAAATAGAACACTAGACATTAAAAATCGGAAATATCATTCACAGCCTTTTCAAGATATAGAAAAATAATACTATTATAATCATAATAATAAAGTGAAGAAATTTAGTAACTATAAAACAAAAAATCAATGAACTGAAAAACAATGGTCTCATCTCTAATAGAATAAACTTAGATAAAATTTTAAGTATCACTTATCTGTAAATACTTCAGTATGTAGCTGTAAAAGGATTCTTCTCTAAAACATATCATTAATTATATCAACAAAAATTAATAATTTCTTAATGTCATGAAATAGCTAATCAGTGTTAAAATTACCCAGCCTGATAAATGTCTTTTACAATTGTTAACTGGAATCAGGATCAAGATCCCTACACTGTATTTGGTTGACATATCTGTCAATTTTGATTTGTCAAGTGCCTCTCTCCCATACTCTACCAACTCCCACATCACCAGATATTTGTAGAAAAAAAACAAATTAGTTATCCTACAAAAATTTCTAATTCTGGATTTTAACTTCTGCATCTCCCTGATGTCACTTAACACATTCTTCTATCCCTTAAATTTCCTATTAAAACAACCTAGTAGCTTGATTAGATTCAGGTACAATTTTTTTTTTAATTTAAAAAAAATGTTTATTTATTTGTTTTTGAGAGAGAACTTGCGTGCCTACAAGCAGGCACAAGCGGGGGAGGGGCAGAGAGAGAGAAAAAGAGAGGCTCAAACTCACCAAATGTGAGATCATGACCTGAGCTGAAATCAAGAGTTGGATGATTCACCGAATGAGTCCCTAGGTGCCCCTCGGGCAGTTTTTTGTTGTTGTTTTTAACCTGAATATGGTAGTATTGTGTACTTTCTACTTCAATCAGGAGGCTAATAATGTCTCTGGTTGTCTTTCTTTTTGTGATACTATAATTGATCTATCGAGTCATCAAGGGTCCTCAACTTAATCTACCCACTATGAAACACCTCACTGATCAATTTTAGCAGCCATTACTGATGATCACTGTTCACAAGTTTATTTAGTGTGTGTGTGTGTGTGTGTGTGTGTGTGTGTGAGAGAGAGAGAGAGAGAGGGAGGGGGAGGGAGAGGGAGAGGGAGAGGGGGAGGGGGAGGGAGAGGGAGAGGGAGAGGGAGAGGGAGAGGGAGAGGGAGAGGGAGAGGGAGAGGGAGGAGGGAGGAGGGAGAGGGAGGAGGGAGGAGGGAGAGGGAGGAGGGAGAGGGAGAGAGAAAGAATGCCAAGCAGGTTTCATGCTGTCAGCACAGAGCCTGGCACAGCGCTCGAACCCACTAACTGTGAGATCGTGACCTAAACCAAAATCAAGTTGGACGCCCAACCGACTGAGCTACCCAGGTGCCCTGATGATCACTGTTTAGATTAATTCACTATTTTATTAGCTGAAAAATGGTGACAATCACATTCTATCATTACCCTAAATATAGATTGCACTGGAAAGGCAAGACAAATATCTGGTATTTTTTAAACCAGTTTTTAGCATGACTTTATGCACTAACACCCTCCAAAGGTGACTAGTACTTTTTAAAAAATTATCATGAATTCATGGGTTTTAACATATTTTCTATGTTTTATTCCTTGCAGCCATTCTTTGTCATGTCAAACTGACACATCTCTGGTCCACAGAAAACCTTTCAGTGGTTCTGGCATGTTTTTGATACTATTCCAATATTATTACAGGGCTTTTACTTAACTTCTTTGATTGGCATTTACTATCTCTCCTATCTCCAAAATTCTTGGTTCCTAATATAAAGGAACTATGGAAATTATCTAACATGCTCAAAATCACAAAAGTAGTATCATTACTAACAATATGGCTACTAAACGCAGTTTAAGATTTTTTGGCAGCTCTTTTTGAACTTAGGATATAAATCTTTTGGGATGTATGGTCAAATTAATGAGTTTCAAATCATTTAAAATAATTCACTGAGTGGTTAAACTACTAACTTGATATATTGTGGATTAATTTGTTTCATTTCAGCTTAGGTTGGCTTTTATAACAATCTAAAAATTCGTTTTATAGACATAAAACAAAAGTGATTCAAAAGTCAGAAGTGTAAAACAAAGTACATTTAGAGAAATCTAGTTGATATCCTGCTTCCCCCTACTTTGTTCCATACTTCTCCCAGTTTTAGGTTTATTATATGCAGGATTTTTATTCTTTTTAATAGAAGCAAGTCAGTTTATGTGTGTATATATTTGTATTTCCCCATTCATAAATAAATAGTAGTACATTACACAAAATGTCGTCTTCTTTGCGTTTTTCACTTAACAATATATCTTGGGTATCACTCTGTAGATTCCTGTCTATAGTTTTTTCATCCTTTTTAATAGCTGCACAGTATGCTGTCGAAGACATACAGTTTATTTAATCAAAACCGTTTTAAGGGACATGTGGATGGTTTCCAATCTTTTGCTACTACAAATAGTGCTGGAATGAATACTTTGCACATACATTTTGCTCTTTTCCTAGTGTACTTTTTTAAAGATTTTATGTTTAAGTAATCTCTACACCCAAAGTGGGGTTCAAACTTATAACCCCAAGATCAAGAGACATACGCACTACTGACTGAGCCAGCCAGGCACCCCTCCTCATGTACTTCTGAGCTACATTTTTGGAATTGAGATTTTTATAGTAAAGGATGAACCCACTTCATGTTTTGTGGGTACATCTTTCTTCAGATGATTGCAGAAATGTTATAGCAATTATCTTCTTTTCTTGGAATACCTTTGTAAGAGCTTCCATCAACAATCTTCTTCTGTTGTTCCTCTTTAAATTGGATGGATTCTCCTGTTCCTGGACAATCCTGTGTGAGGGCAGGCCAAGTCAGCTTTCTGAGCTTCATGGCTCTAAGCTCATATTCCACTCCTCTACAAAGTATGTACGAATGAATGTATGTATGTATGTATATAAGTGTGTGTGTGTGTGTGTGTGTGTGTGTGTGTGTGTGTAAAATCTTAAGTACATTCTGAAATCTGCTTTCTCTATTCCCCTCGTCCTCAGCTATAGAAAAACTTCTTTTCCTTACCTTTAATGTCCTTGTTATGCTTAATATGGACTGTACTACTAGCCTGAATGAAGGCTTTTGTCTGGGAAAGAACTTTAGTTGGTTAGTTTCTAGAGTTTTTAGGGCCCAGGTCATCCCACAACTCTCTTAATTTCCTGAGTGTCCCTGTACTCACCTACAGATTAGAGCCTATCCACATTATTTTCACTTTTGTTTTTCTTCATTCCCTCTTGCATCTTTTACCATGCTCCTTCTGTCTGGGATTATTTTCCTTGTGCCTGAAGAACATCCAACAGAGGCGATCTGCTGGTAGCAAAGTCAATTTTTATCTGAAAATATCTTTGATTTTTTTATTTACGGATATTTTCATGGGTTAGGTAATTTTAGTGTAGGGCTTATTTTAGCACAATATATTGTTCCCAGTGTCTTCTTGTTTCCCTTGTTGTTACCGCAAATTACTTGCCAGTCTAACTCTCAGTCCTGTACAAGTAATGTGCCTTTCGTTTTTCTGGTGGCTTTTAAGAGGTTTTTTGTTTCCCACTATTGCTTTGGTCCAATTATCTCTGTTACAGTATCTTTCTGGGTAGAACTACATGTGTTAAATGGTCTCACTATATCCTCTATATTTCTTGCTCTATTCTATTTTCTTTCTGTTGTCCGTGCTTTATTATGGATAGTCTTTTCAGACTCATCTTCCAGTTTATCAATTCTCCTTTCGGCTTCATCTAATGTGCTAATAACCCCACTTAGAAAATTCTTAACTGCCATTTACTATATTTTTCAGTTTAAAATTTTTTCTTTAGTTCTTTTTCAAATCTACTCTTTCAAAAGTTTCTAGTTCCTCATCAAAATTTTCAAGCATGGCTTTAATTTCTTTGAATGCTGTATGTTAAACAGAGTTGGCTAATAATCTGTGACTGATAACTGTAGGATCTATTTTTCAGTCTGTTTCTATGGTCATTGTTTCTGATGGTTCTTGCTCATAGTACCTATTCTCCTTGTGGGTTCAGTTATCTTTAAATGTTTTCTTGATGCTTTATTTAAAAAGTTACTGGTAGAAATAATTTGAGGCCCAAAATGACATTATGTTTCTTTAAGAACTATTTTCATTTGCTCTTACTAGGTGTCTAGAGACACTAGCAATCCAAAAGCATTTGAATCCAAGTTTAAGGCCTGAAAACTCGGGCTACAATCTCTGAGAAAGTGAATTTATTTCTAGTTCACTCTTGCTCCTGGGGTGCAGCCCTGTAGGGTTCAAGCCCTTGGCCGAAAACTAAACTCTGACTTTTTCACCCTAGTCCTGTGATCCTAACAAAAACAAAGTTCATTTTTTGCTGCCTCTTCAAAACTGGCAGATAACATTCAGGGCAAAAATGACTCTCTGAGTGACAGACTTGGCTCTCTGGATGTTGGTCTTCTCTACTATCTCAGCCCTCATTGTAATTCCTCACTGTCTTGTTAGCTCTTTGATGATGCTAAGAAAGAAAATTTTATATTCTGTCCAGCGGTTTTCATTGTTATCAATAATGATAAAGGTCCAAGGTTTGTTATCACAGAAAGAAATTATTGTTACTTTTTTTTTCCTCTTAACCTACTTCATGTTTCTTCACAGCACTTGTTACTTCCTGACACTCACCTCACACCAAGTATAAGGTAGATTTAAAAATGTGTAAAAAGAGGGACACCTGGGTGGCTCAATCCGTTAAGCCTCTGACTTCAGCTTAGGTCATGATCTCACTGCTCATGAATTTGAGCCCTGTGTTGGGCTCTGTGCTGTCAGGTCAGAGCCTGGAGCCCACTTTGGATTCTGTGTCTCCCTCTCTCTCTCTGCCCCTTCCCCGCTCATGTTCTGTCTCTCTCTCTTTCAAAAATAAACAGTAAGAAAATATTTAAAAAATGTATAAAAAGAAAACTTAAGAAATGCTGGAAGTGCTTTATGATATTACACCATAAATATATTAAAGGCAAATGTCAGAGAAAAACATATAAACAAATATGAAAGACAGAAGGCCAATATCCTCAAGATAGTATGAGCTCTTAGGTATAAATAAAATAAAAAACATTTTTCAATTTTATTTTCTAATTTTGTTTGCTCTCTCACTTTATTCGGGTCTCTGTTCATATTTCTTGTCATTGGAAAAGTCCTGATCATCAATTTAAAATAGACACATTCCCATCTCTTTCCCCTTAACCTACTCTATTTTTCTGCATAGGATTTATCACAACCTGCTTGTTTGCTATGCTTTTATCTGCATCCTCCATCACTAATGTAAGCTGTGAGAGAAAAAGAGACTTTATTTTTATTCACTGCTGTATGCTGAGTGCAGAGAACAGTATCTGCTTAATAAATATTTGTAAAATGAATGGATAAAGTTTTGTCTAAACAGAATGTCTTACTTTAAGAATCATGGAAAATATTTTTAAGGACACAAAATAATAAAAGTACTATTTATGGAGAGGAAAGCATTGTCCTAAATGTTTTATGTGTGTTAACTCATTTAATCCAAAATAATCTTATGAGTTAGGTACTATCATGAAACCCATTTTGAAGATGAGCAAACCATATACAGAGAGAAATTAGAAAGCTTGCCTAAGGTCACGCTGCTCATGAGTGTACTGAAAAGAATTAACAATCTGGCCAAATACTTTTCTGCACCAATCAAACTCATCTATTCCTTTTCATACTTAAGAACTCCTGAATATGAATGAAGTCAATTAAATAAAACCACTATCATGATTACCACCACCACTAAGTTTTTAGTACATATACACTAAAGACTGTGCTCAGCATTTTACATGTAATATCAAACTTAATCCTTGCAACAATCTTGTGAAGTAGGTATTATCATCTCTCCTTTACAAAGGGAGAAAACTGAGGCTGAGGGAGGTTAAATTAGTTGCTCAAAGTCTAGCTTGACTTGGGGTTCCATTTTAAGTTTCAATATAGTGCCTGTATTTTAACTATTAGATTTAAAGACCTGCAGTAAAACTTTATGCTTCAAAAGGATAAACAAGTACATTTCTTGGAAAAAAAAAAAAAAAAAGGAAGCAAGCATTACATACTTCCATTTCAGACATATAATCTTCTGGTTTGTCCATAAATACTGCAGAAACTGGAACAGATGTGTTTTTGGACATCATGAATTTTAATGGAACTTCATGGTAGATTTGATTTCTCTCTCTCATTGTCATTTTCTTTTGAGGAAGTGGTGAATTAATATAAATTACTTTAACAGGTTTTGAACCTTAAAACAGAAACAGAAGAAAGAGGGTGATTAGTTTCTAGTAGTTATATTTAAAAGAAACAAACAAACAAACAAACAAGATACAGGGCAGAAAGATCACCAAACAAAGCAATATAGGATAGGAAAGTGGTAGCACATATCTCATGTATTTGCCACTCTTGAGCTTGTGATCTTTAGAGATATAAGGCTGAGAGAATTTGGCTAGAAAAATGTTCTCTAACAGATTTTTAAAAAGCTTTTCTGCTTTTTATTGTTATACTTTTACTGTCATTATTACTCAGTTCTTACAAGACTCTAGTTCCAAAAAGTGACGAAGTTTTTACCACAGATAATATATTACATTTAGCTCTAAACTGTAGTTTTGTTCATTAGACACAGTTCTGTATTTACTACAATTGTTACATAAAATAATATTAATTCTAGAAGATATTAACTTGACTGTCCAAAGAAAGACTATCCTATGCTTACAAGTACAGACCTATTTTCATTCTGAATTCCAGTATCAGACACGTAAATAAGTCTGGAAACTGACCCATCTGAGGCTATCTAATAAAGTTCTGCATTCCTTTCATTTCAGTGAAAGAAGAAACTCATTATTGCAAGTATTTTTGGCTACTCTAAACCGTAATTATTTTTCTCTTTCACCCCACAAAATGAGTACGGGTTCTGTAGACCTAAGAACTCATGCATGGGTATCAATTCTAGAGTAGCACTATTTAAAAGTTCTAAGTATAAGTGTAAAATTCACATTCTCCTTAAATCAAAACTTAAGATTTTTTAATTTGACAAATGATCATGTATGTTTAGATAGTTGAAATAGAACTGGTCCAACTCCACTTTTGAGAGCGTTACTTGATACAGCAAATCACAAACCTGCAACAGGTATTACTTGAATACACACTGGAATTTCCCACTGTTCCCTGTAGTTTGGTCCATGATTATTTAATAAGGTAAATAATGATTGACTAGTTAGAGCTATCTGAGGGTGGTATCTTGAAACAAGCTTCTCTGCATTTGGATCTTTACTGATATCCTGAAAAACAAAATACAACTTGTTACTTGATTATATTTATTGGAAATTTCTTTGAGGAAGTACCAAAAAGAAGAGAGACATTCCACTAGGGGACTTTAGAACAGTAAGATGGTTATGTACTTTATGAGATACAGAAGATTACTTAGGAAAATTCAAAAACACTTTTCTACTTACGTAATGCATAGCTGCAGCTGTTTTTTCTGGTGTTTCAGTGGTAGATATGTTATCTTTTGA
Source organism: Panthera leo (assembly GCF_018350215.1). Classification (NCBI taxonomy): domain Eukaryota; kingdom Metazoa; phylum Chordata; class Mammalia; order Carnivora; family Felidae; genus Panthera; species Panthera leo. The sequence goes on along the minus strand of NC_056684.1, from coordinate 44,247,736 downwards.
GAGCTGTAACTTTGCAGGCATTGAGGGAAATACCGTTTTCACGTATTTTACACTGCCCTAAGTAAGAAAAAAGGGAATGTCTTATTCCAAATATCTTACGTATTTTTCCCCTAAGACAAGTATTCTTTTCAGCATATGAAACCCTCAACTTAAAATACTTCACTCTACTTTAGGACCTTCTCAAAGTCAAGACTTCCATGATTTTGCTGGAAAACCTGCATACATGGGTTTTTCTTTTCAAAGAAGGTCCAAGACCAGGGTGCCATGTAATCTTCCTTACCACTTTAAATTCTAACCTCTCATTTAATGAGGTACGAATATAACAGAAACTCTAAAATATCCTCTTTACCCATACTTACTTCCAATGATTGTGAATAAAAACCTTTAAAAGAAAAAAGGTTACCTTCTTTGCATTTAGGAACATTACAAAAGGTGGGAATGAAAAGAAAATCAAGAAATAAAGTTGGTAGTGACATTTTAAAAAATATCAAGGACTGTTATCCACAAAATAAAGAAGACCCATTTGTATTGCATATTTTAAAAGTTCTATCTCATTATTGTTCAAAATTTAAACATAAATATTGTCTGCGAAATACAGATGATGTTTCAGACAAAAATAAGTTTAAACTTTCATTGGTAAACCTTACCAATGCGAGAAGAGTTTTTTCTAGCTTTAATCCCATCTCTATTCTGAATGGGAAGAATCCCATTAAGCTGGTGACTTCATGGAGAGTATAGAACTCTGGATAGTTTTTCACTTGTTCAATGCAAGCTTTAAAAATTTTCTAGGGAATAGAAATTAAGAGACAATCATTTGTATCATACATCTGCAATAATAAAACAAAAATAACTTAGTTACATGTGACTATATAATTGTTCATTGAAATATTAAATTCATCTCATTAATCAAACTTCCAATAATCAAAGCATAATGTATATTCCTTTAATCTCTTATTTTTCATTATTCTTTTTAACCTAATTTCTTAAAAGTTGATATTTAAAAATATTAAAATTAGCAACTGTATTAAAATTTAAAAATAGAAAAGATGCATCATATTTTCTGTGCTATTTAAGAAACTGTCAAGGAAATAGAGTCACATGAAAACTTCACACTTTCCTGCAATAAAAGCAGTTATATGACTAATGAGAAATAAATAAGTTTAATACACTAATGATTCCCAAGCACAATAAATTAACAAAGTAGTTATCTCACAGACCACTATAATCTACAATCTAAACAAATAAATAACAGGGGTTTCTGGGTGGCTCACTCAGTTAAGCATTTGACTCTTGATCTCAGGCTCAGGTCATGATCTCAGTTTGTGGGTTTGAGCCCCGCATCAGGCTCTGCACTGCGAGGACAGAACCTGCTGAGGATTCTGTCTCTCCTTCTCTCTGCCCCTCCCTACCACTCTCTGTCTCTCAAAATAAATAAACTTTAAGAACTAAGTAAATAACAAAAGTTATAAATGATGGAGTATTTAGTATTTTCTTCTCTCCAAACTTTTCAAAATACTAATAACTTAGCAGGAAATATGATCAACAAGGAAATAAAATTCACAGCTTTACTCAAGCAGAATGTATGACAATTGTGATAACATGTAAATAACTCAAACATGCACAGCACTTTCGCGTGGGAGTGGGGTTATAATTTAAAAAACATAGGTACACAGGGGTGCCTGGGTGTCTAAATTGATTAAGGGTCCAACTGCAGCTCAGATCATGATCTCATGGTTTGTGAGCTTGAGCCCTACATTGGGCTGTCTACTATCAGCACAGAGCCCGCTTTAGATCCTCTGTCCCCCTCTCTCTCTGCCCCTCCCCTGCTCTTATTTATACATGCGCTCACTTTCTCACAAAAATAAGTATTTTTTAAAAAACCCACAAAACACATGTATATCATCTTCTAAGAAACTTAGTTTTTTTCTCCTGTTAATCTAATCTGAACCTTTTAGAATATATTTTACATCATAAGAGTAATTAGCAATAAGCATATCTTTGTAATATCTTTATATCCTCTTTCACTTCAGACATTTATGAAATTTGTCAAGTTACAAATCAATAACTTTACTCCAGTCTATCTTTTCATCTAGTTTCATATCCCCTTCTCCTCTTATTTAATTCTTACTGCCCCATCTTTCACATTTTCTCCCTCAATCCATGCTTTTCAATGCTGACTTTGATATTTTATTCAGGATATACTTGCAACTAAGGTAGATGTGGGTTAATATGGAAAAATTCTGTTTGTTTTTAAAATCCTAGTCAACTGCAGAGTGAAATTTGCATAAAATCTTTGTTCCTTATTTATATTAGTTAACTTCCACCCCTAACATTCCCATCTTATGGCAGTCATTATAAGAAGTTGAACATACGTACAAAGGTAAGCAATATATAAGAACTGTATGACACAGAAACTATTCTACTTGGATATTCACTGGCACATCTTTCTTGGTAAAACTCTACTGGATGTTTCACAGGGTTTTACTGAATTCACTAATTAGGGAGAGAGAGAGAGTCACAGAAAATCTAACACAGTTTTACTCCTATAACGAGATAGATTACTATATATTATTGTTGCTGTTGTTATTATTATCTGAGAGAGAGGGATAGAGAGGACAAGCTGGAGAGAAGGACAGAGAAAGAAAATCTTAACCAGGCTCCAGGCTCAGCAGAGCCTGACATGGGGCTCAATCCCACCCTGGGATCATGACCTGAACTGAAATCAAGAGTTGGGACAATTAACCTACTGAGCTACCCAGGCACCCCATTTTTTTTTTAAGCGTTTTGTTTTTTTAGTAATCTCTACACCCAATGTGGGACTCGAACTCACAATCCCGAGATCAAGAATCACATGCTCTTCCAAATGAGCCAGTTGAGGTGCCCCCATTACTATATATTATTAAAGGTATTTCATAACTGGTAGATACTAAGCAACTAAAGAATCATTATTTGATACATTTAAGATGCTTTAATAATTTATTTGTCTTTGAAAAACAGCTATGAGGTTAAGAGATTCAGGCTATTTCCCATCACCTAACCTCTGAATGTTATTTAACACTCTAAATATCTTGAAAACTAAATACACCAAAAGCATATACATGTACACAATACAGATTTATCATTACAAAGAAAGGTGAAAATGATTCAGCTCCCTAATTTTATTTTGGGCCAGAAAGGAAAAACATAGTATCATACATGTTTGAAACTTAAAAATTTAAAGGACACTACTTCTGGCAGTATGGTAGGGTCGGTACTTTGAGGAGGACTTCTACCCAAATCCCACTAGATACGAGACAAATCACAGCCAACAATTTTTATGCATTATTGGACTTGGTACAAAGCAAAAAGAATCTCAAGGACCCTAAGTAAATAAATAACCCCCAAACACCTAGAGCGAAAAGAAACAGGAGCAGTGAGCAGTAAGAAAACCCATGAAAACTGAGGTGGCTTGAGGGCAAATGCCTCCACCTGTGGCAAGATCCGGTGAGGTGAGGAGCTGAACATGTGATTCTTTCACTTACGCCTTACAAAACAGAGATTTGAACAGATATTTGTACATCCGTGTCCACAGGAGCATTATTCACAACTGTGAAAAGGCACAAGTAACCAAAGTGCCCATCAATGGATGAATGGATAAAAAAAATGTCCAAATACTTACAATGGAATATGTATTCAGCCTTAAAAGAGAAGATTTAGAAACATGCCATAACATGGATGAATCCTAGTTGAGAGTTATTGTTTAATGGATGCGATAAAATAAGAACTCCTATTGGGTCTTTGTCTTGGTTCCTGACACAGGGCACCTAAAACCTTGGAATTTCCTGAGTGATAAGAAGGAAGGTCTTTTGTATGCTACAGAGATGACTCATGGCTCCTAGATAACTTCAGGGTGGGGGACGTTTGCCAGGAAATTCCAAGGCCCATTACAGGGCTACAGGTTGACCTACTCACCAACAACGCATAGTTTATTCAATCATGCCTAGGAAACAAAGCCTCCATAAAAACCCCTAAACAATGGGGTTCAGAGAGCTCCAAGGTTGGTGAACACATGGTGGTACTGGGAGGGTGGTGTGCATAGAGAGGGCATAGGAGCTCTATGCCTCTTCTTACATTTCTTGCCAAATGCATCTCTCTCCTCCATTTACAATAAACTAGAAATAGTAAGTAAAGTGCTTACCTGAGTTCTAGAGCAAATTATTGAACTAGAGAAAAGGGTCATCGAAACCCTAGGCCTACTGTCCTGAGGTGGAATACTGGTTGATGTGGGGGAAAAAAACCCACATAGTTGGTATCAGAAGTGTTGTTAAAGCAGTAACAGTTCAGAGATAGGTATAAAGTCTCAATTTTGCAAGATGAAAAGAATTCTGGAGATAGGCTATATAACAATATGAATGTACTTAATATTACTGAACTGCACACTTAAGATAGTAAATTTTGTGTTGTATTTTACCACAACTAAAAATAAAATTTAAAAAGGGGAAGGAAATTCTGACACATTCTACAACATGGCTGAACCTTGAAGAAGACATCATTCTAAGTAAAATAAGCCAATCACAAAAGGACAAATACTCTACTTATGTGAGGTACCTAGAAAAGTCAAATATCAAATTCATACAGCTAGAAAGTAGAATGGTGGTTGCCAGGGACTGGGGAAAAGAGGGAACAATGAATTATTTAGTGGGTACAGAGTTTCAGCTTGGGAAAATGAAAAAGTTCTAGAGATGGGTGGTAGAATTACATTCACAAAAGTATATAAAAGTATTTCATGCCATTCAACTGTCCTTAAAAATGATTAAAATAGGGGCACCTGGGTGGCTCAGTGGTTAAGCATCTGACTCTTGATTTTGGCTCAGGTCATGATCTCATTGTTCCTGAGTTTGAGCCCTGCATTGGGCCCCTGCTTGGGATTTCTCTCTCTCCCCTCTCTCTGCCCCTTTGCCGCTCACACACACTTGACTGTGTGCACAAACTCCCTCTCAAAATAAATAAATAAACACAAATTAAAAAAAAAAAAGATTAAAATGGTAGCTTTTATGTTATGTATATTTTACCACAGTTAAAAAGTGGAGGCGTGGAGGGAGAGAGAAGGAGGGAGGGTGGGAAGAGGAAGGAGAAAGACAGAAAAATGGAAAACAGACGGAGGTCTGACCTAGGCAATATGGGAATCTCAGGAAGACAGAGTTGAGAAAATGAAAGAAAAGCAATAAATGAAAATGGCTGAGAATTTTTCAGAACTGAAGAAGGAAAGGAATCTACAGATACAAGAAACATAATGAACCAAGCATCATTTAAACACACATACACTGTAATGAAACAGTAAACCACCTAAGAACAGTCAAGACAGAAAAGAGAGATTCCCTAAAAGAAATGACAGATAACACACCTTTCTTTCTTTTTTAATGTTTATTTGGGGAGGGAGGGAGAGAGGAAGAGAGAGAGAATGAGAGAGAGAATGAGAGAGAGAATGAGAGAGAGAGAGAGAAAGAATCTCAAGCAGGCTCCATGCTGTCAGCACAGAGCCCAACACGGGGTTTGATGTCACAAGCCATGAGAGTATGACCTGAGCTGAAATCAAGAGTTGACACTTAAGTGACTAAGTCACCCAGGTGCCCCCTGATCACACACTTTTCAATAACAGTAACATTCGCCAAAGAATTATTATCTTCAGATAAAGAAACAAAACAGTCAACTTAGAATTATGTATGGAGTAAAACCATCTAATCAGAAAAACAAAAAAAATATTTTCAGATAAACAAACCAAAAGATTGCTTATCACCAAGAGACCTTCATCAAACAAACATCTAGAACATGTAGCATTTGAGGAACAATGAAGAGGATCTCAGAATGTGATTTGAGAAGAGATTGAAAGTCAAAAAAATTATCAAAATTTGTGGATAAAACAAATACTGTCCATATAAAATAATAATGTAGATAGGTTTAAATAAGAGACAGCATTAAACAATATCAGTCAGGAGGGGTGTGATGAAAGTCAAAATGTTCTATGGTTTCTGCAGACATATAGACTGATAAAACTGAATAGAACCAGGAAATTGACCCACACATCAATAGTGACAAGACAATTCAGTGAGGGAAAAAATTCATTGTAAAAATTCAAGTGTAACCATTAAGAGAACAGAAAAACAATGAACAAATTCCAAATTAATAAGGAGGAAAAGAAGGAGAAAAAACATCAATCCCCTCAAAAGAAGTAAAAATAGAACTGTAGAAAAAGACAAAAAGAAATCACAAACAAGTCTGTGTACATCAATTATCATAATGAATGTAAATGACTAACCTTTCCATTTAAAAGGCAAGAGAGGTCAAGAGTTTACTCAAAAAGAAAAGGAAAAAAAAATCTAGCTAAACACTATTTTAAGAGATATTTGTAAAATACACGTTCTACAGATTCAAAAAACCCCATTAAAATCCCACCTAGCTCTTCTTTAGAAATTGACAAGTGGGTTCCAAAATATACAAGGAAATAAAAAGGACTAAAAAGAGCCAAAAACAATTTTTAAAAAGAACAAAGTTGCAGGACTTACCCAACATGGTTTCAAAACTTACTAGAAGACTAGGTGATGCTGGCATAAAGACAGATATATAGATTAATGAAATAAAATAAAGTCAGGAAAGTAACCCACATATTGGTGGTGACAAGGCAATTCAATGAGGGAAAAAAGAGCTTTTTCAACCAATAGTGCTAGGCAGAGTTTCTCATCGACAGTTTCAACATTTTGGACCAGATACTTCTTTGTGGTGGGCGGGGCATCCTATACACTTAAAGGTATTTAGCAACATTCTTGGCTCTACCCACTAGATGCCACAAGAACTCATTTCTCAGTTGTGACAATCAAAAATGTCTCCGGAAATTACCAAATGTTCTCTGGGAGGCTAAAGCACTCTCAGGTGAGAATCATTATGCTAGAACTAGATATCCATTCAAAAGAAGAATAAACTTTGATCCCAACATCACATCTTACACCAAAAAAAACCTTGAACATTCACACTCAAACTATAAAACCTCTAGGTTAGGGTTTTTCAACACAAGCATTACTGTCATTTTGGGCTGGATAATTCTTTGTTGTGGAGATGTCATGTGCATTGCAGTATGCTTAGCAGCATCCCTGACCTTTAGCCAGTAGATACTGGTAGCATTCTGCCAGTTGTGACAACCAAAAATGTCTTCTGACATCGCGAAAGTCCATAGGGGTAAAGAAGTAAACAAGATCCCACGTGAGAACTACTTGGGGTCGGCAAAGATTTCTATGCTAGAATACATAAAAGCACCAACCATAAAACATTTTGAAAAATAAGACTTCATTAAAATTAAAATTCTGTTCTTTGAGAGACATTGTTAAAACATGAAAAAACACGTCACAAACTGGGAGAAAACCACAAATATAATAGACCTGTATTCAGAATATATAAAGAACTTTCAAGACTCAATAAAAATAAAAACCAATAAAATCAGCAAAAGATTTTAAAACATCATTGCTCATTAAGGAAACTAAAACCACACTGAGGCACCCAAGAAGTTGTTAAAATGTAAAAAGATTACCAATACTAAGTATTAGCAAAAGTACAGAGCAACTGGAACTTATTTTTAAGAGAAAAAGAGCACGGGTGGGGGGGGAGGGAGAGGGAGAGAGGGGGGGAGAGAGAGAGAGAGAGAGAGAGAGAGAGAGAGAGAGAGAGAGAGAGAGAATCTTAAGCAGGCTCCATGCTCAGAGCAGAGCACTACTTAGGGCTCAATCCCATGACTCTGGAATCATAAACTGAGCCAAAAGCAAGAGTTGGGATACTCAACCGACTGAGCCATCCAGGCGCCCCAAGGGAACTCTTGCACACTGTTGTGAGTGTAAAATGGTACATCCATTATGAAAAAGGTTGGCAGTTTCTAATAAAATTTAACTATACATGCCATACGATCTGGAAAATCTACCCCTAGTTCTTTAACCCTCCCAAAATGAAAAAAATGTTCCTAAAAAACCTTGTATAAGAATGTTCACAGTAGATTTATAATTGCCCCAAACTGGAAATAATACAGATGCTCATCAACAGATGAACTGATAAACCAATTTTGGCATAATCATACAATAAAACAAAAAGGAATAAAAATGAACACATTATACATATTTGTGTCATTGTGGATGAGTCTCAAAAAATGCTGAATGAAAGAAGTCAGACACAAGAATACACTGTGTGCAATTCAGTTTTTATGAAACTCAAAAAAACCCAAATCTAATCCATGGTGACAGAAAGCATACTGGTGGTTTCCAGGGCCATGGATAGAAAAGAGGCAAAGAGATCTTTTTAGTGTGATGGAAATATACCGTACTATGATTGTGGTCATGATCATACAGGTGTATACATTTGTGAAAACTCAGTGACATGCACTTAAAATGGATCCTTATTATATGTAAATTATGCCTCAATAACATTGATTTTAAAAAAAGAGCTTATTTAGTATGTAATGACTATATGCTCTAACAACATAGAAACAGTACAATCTTTTTTTTTAAAAAGTAAGGGAAAATAGGGAGATCGTATAAAAAAAATTTTGTACAGTACAAGCCTCATAGATTTTACCAGAATGACTCAAAAAGACTCAAAAGCCATGGGGCACCTGGGTGGCTCAGTCAATTAAGCCTCCTACTTCAGCTCAGGTCATGATCTCTGGGTCCGTGAGTTCTAGCTGCACATTGGGCTCTGTGCTGACAGCTCAGAGCCTCAAACCTGCTTCGGATTCTGTGTCTCCCTCTCCCTGTCCCTCCCCCACTCATACTCTGTCTCTGTCTCTCAAAAATTAATAAATGTTAAAAAAGACTTAAAAAAGACTCAAAAGCCAGTATAAAGAGCTGTCACTGGCTGAAGTTGGTCTTGTATGAGCTTCAAAAAGAGTAACTGCAGTGGACTAAAACCCATCAAACATGTTTAATTCTATGATTTAATAATAATATTTTTAAAAAAGAAAACACCGATCAACTTTGGAGAATAAGAAGGAATCAATTTTTTTGAAACTCGCACATAAGGGTAAAAGAATCTAGCATTTTTTCCGCTACATGAATTGGGGAACCAAATACATAAGGGAAAACATATCTTAATAAAATTATTCCAACTAATAAATACGAATAAATGATGCAACTAGAATCCTACAATCTTGCAAACCCCAGTGAATGAACAGATCTAGGCACTGAGCATGAAGAGCTGCAAACACCACAAAAAAGAAACAACCAGACATTATGTCCCACCTGATTAAAGAATAAAAAATCTATGTGTTAAATCCCTTTGGCCAAGACTAATTCTGTTCAAGCTTCCAGATCCCAATGATAATTTGTAAGAAATACAGAGAAAAGAGAACATGTTGAATGAACATCACTGCTAATAAGCAATCAAAATCTAGACTGTGGGAAAACTTTAGAGGTCAAATGACCCAAGTTCTTGAAAAGAGAAAGTTTAAGGAAAAGAAAGGAATTGAGGAGGAACTTGTAGATTAAAAGAGTGCTTTTTATCAAATAGAAGAAAAAGGGTCCAACATATACAACCCATTAAAAGTTTTGTATTTTGAATATACAAAGAACTCCCACATATCAATAACAAAAAGAAAATCTACTAGAATAAATAGCACAAACTTGAACAGCTGATTCATACAAAATGACCAATTAGTATATGAAAAGATGAAGTCTTATTTTATATATATATATATATATATATATATATATATATATATATATGTATATATATATATATATCCTCTAGATTGTTTAAAAGTGAAATGACCTTAAGTGTCAATTTGAGGATATAGAGCAACAAAACTGTCAAAACTGCTGGGTAGACTGTAAATTGGTATAATCCTTTGGAAAACAGGTTAATATTATTTACTAAAGTTGAAATATGCATACTTATGACCCAACAATTTCATTCCTGGGTATACACCCAGTAGAAATGTGCACATGTGCACCAAGAGACATGTATGAGAATTGTCACAGAAGCACTATTTAGAATAGCTCCAAATAGGAAATGACTCAAATTGTGATCAATAGAATACATTGTAGTTTATTCATACAATTAACAATGCACAGAAATGAAAATTAATGAACTGTAACTACACACATACATGCATCTCACAAACCTAATGAGTGAAGGAAGGAAGAATTCTGTTCACTTAAAACTCAAAAAAAAAAGGCAAAAGTGAGCTTAAAGAGGTACCAAAATAAAGGGTATGGAAATTATCAATACCAAACTTGTATCACTGATAACTTCTCAAGGAGGAAGAATGTTATCAGGAGGGATACATAAGGAGCTTGTGGGTTACTGGAAATGTTTTATTTCCTAACTTGGAAGAGAGTTACATAGGTGTTCACTATATAATTATTTGTTAAGCTGTTTATATTTGGTCTATATACTTTTCCTTAAGTATACTGCATTTCATAATATAAAATTAAAATTTTTAAACTGTAAAAAATCAGGAAAATATCAGTGAGCCTTTAGGGTGGAGATATAAAATGTAAACTAGACAAAATATGTTGCCAAGTCAATCTGACTAAAAAATAAGACTTAACGCCGATTGTTAGCTATCAAATAATGTACTTTGTCAACAAACCATTTTTATATTCATGTAGTTAAATTCAGCACTTGAGAACTGTGTGTCAGGCATTATTCTATTAATTGGGAACACAGCAGTGCACAAAAAAGTACTTACATACAAGTTGTGGAGAAAGACAATAAAAAAGAATCAACATGGTAAAGGGAACCCTGAAAGCGATGTTATGTTTTTAGGGTAATTAGGGATATCCCCACTGATACTTGGCATCTGAACAGAGAGAGACTGTAAATCAAGACACTATTCCATGCACTTCTCTGGGAAAAAGCTGCCAGAAAGATGGGAAGAGCCAAAAGCCTTAAGGCAGGACCATGCTTGGAGTATTCAAGTAACACAAAGGCCAGTAGGTTGGAATAGAACAACTGGGAGGGAGGTATGTAGGAGATGAAGCAGGCTGGTGGGGGGGGGGGGGGGGGGCGGATTGAGAGGGTGTGACCACAAAGGGCATCGCAGAACTCTGTAAAGACCTCTTTCTGAGTGAAGTGAGAAACGATTTTAAACCAGTGACATGAGGGGATGTGACTTAGGTTTTAAAACCGTCATTCTGGTCCTTTCAAAGGCACTATTAAAATAGGAAAAGCTACAATTCCTTTTCTATATGGAAAAATATGATACTTGGTTTGAGTATATCACATATAGGTTCGGAGAAAATAAACACGTAATGCTTCCTTTTATTTAGAAGAATCATTCTTTTAGTTGATATTAATAGCAAAATTTCACCTTAAAAAGTGTTCAAAAAATGGTAATACTAAAATCCTCTGCTGTCCCCCAATTTACAGTGACCAGTTTTTTTTTTTTTTAATTATGGTAAAATACACAGAAAACTTACCATTTTAAACCATTTTTTACATTTAAGAGTTCAATAGTGTTAAGGGTATTACAATGTTGTGTATAATCACTAATTTTAAAGACTTTAAAAAAATTCAGACCAGTGTTGATGTTTTTAGATAAACTCCAGTACAATAATACATATTATTAATAAAAAAAAGTATGAATATACTACAGTATATGATTTTGAGATGCTAGTATTTCCATTATTAAAATATGTGATGAATAAAAGAGCTATTACACACAATTTGTTCTCTAAATTGGTGATATTTCCATATGATTTTGGCAGGATCATCACACATTTTAAAATGCTGTTATTGCTTATTTCTCGGCAGTTTAAATAAATGTGATTTTTTTTATTTATTTTTTTTTACCTCTGTGAAGAGACGAGCATCATCAGAAAGCATATTATAATCCTGTGCACATTTCTTTGCAGAATTCTGCAAAAACTTTAGGAATTCAGTAACTTCTTCATTCACATGTTTTTTCATATCCTGATTTTTAAAAAAGTAGACACATCTTGGAATAAGAAGCTTAATTAAAAACAATCACCTCTCAATCACTGCTCTAATAATCTGGATTTAAAGACTAATTAAAGTATCACATCCAAAGCAGAAATCAGAAAAATAGTAAGAATTATTATATAATAATGGCAAACTTGTTATTAAAAACACTACATTATATATAAATGTTAAAACACTATGTTGAACACTTGCAACTAATACAATATTGCATGTCAACTACACTTCAATTTAAAAAAATTCATAAAAATAAAAAAGCAAATGACTATTGTACTACCTATTTAGGAATCATTAAGCTTTTTCATAAAATGTTCTAAATTAACATAAAAAAAGACAAACATCCAAATGGAAAAATGTGCAAACAACATGAATAGGCAAGTTATAAAAAAAAAAAAATAGAAATGGCTTATAAGCACATAGGAAAGACTTACTTTCATTACCAAACACTGTAAATTAATATGAAACAAGGGATCACCATATTTTCCATATCAAATTAGAGGCAAAAAGGTAATGTGCAGCGTTAGTGAAGATACATATTTTTTTAAAGAAAATTTTCATACAATAGTGGTACAAATTGGTTTAAACTTTTTGTAGAACAATTTACTCAGGTATAAATACAGATTGAAGCCTTAAAAACATGTATAGTTTTGATCAGGCAATTATATTTTTAAGAATTTATCTTAAGGAAATAAGTATAAATGTGAACAAAGAGTTTGCAACAAAGATGTTCAATACAGCATCATTTATATAATTGAAAACTTAAAACTAAAGAAATTAAAAACTTAAAATTGTTTGTGAGCATTATAAAATTGTATCGCTAGTACTTAGGATGAACTGGAGTGAAGTATGCTCAGAACCAAAGGAAAATGCCTATTATAAAAGAACCAACAAAAGAATGAAAGCACCAATGCTCTGTCAATTAAACTCTTTAAATTTCCATTTTTGTTAATAGGATTGTACCTAAAAACATAAAAGCAAAGTTAAAATATTTTTTACTGAAGCTGAAGAATAGCATACATACCAAATACTGCAAGTAGTCATTTTTATTTATTCCAACAGCTTTGGAATTTGCAGGAATTTTTGCGTATTTAACCAACAAGTCCACATAACTCCTCTGCTCTCTCTGTGAGAAACGAGAGAAACGAGGATAAGGAACTCTTGGTTTTGGAAGAAGAACCATTCCAACTGTGGTTTTAACTTTTTCCTTTGCTTGAGTTGCTGAACTAACTGCCGGCTCATTTTCTACAGAACTTGCTGAGGCATTCAAATTTTCTCCTATACGTCTGGAAAAAAAAATACAATTTACAAATATGTGCTTTTCACATGAAGATTACTATCATGGAACTTCATGATTCTCAATCACCAGGGAGAATATAGCGTGATTAACATAGTAAATTCCAGATTATTATCTAACTCTGCCACCTGCATTTTGATGTTTAGCCATTTGGTGTAAATTAAGTATTCTGCAGGATACGATTACATTACAAGTTTACCTTCAATTATCTGATGGAGAGGGAGAGGCAAACTCCTTAGATAAGTTATTCGATTTGGAACTATTTTCCCTTTACTCAAGAGGGGTAATTGCTCTTTCCAATCAATTATATATGCAGATATTCCATGTTTACGTTTTATTACAATAGAAGTTGTTTTTATTTTTTTTATTATTTTTTTTAATTTTAGTTTTTGAGAGAGAGTGTGAGCAAGGGACAGGGGGAGAGGGAGAGAGACAGAATTTTAAGCAGGCTCCCTGTTCAGCACGGAGCCCGACTCAGGGCTTGACTGCAAGACTGTGAGATCATGACCTGAACTGAAACCTGGAGCTGGATGTTCAACCCACTGAGCCACCCAGGCACCCCAACGATGCGAGTTGTTTTTAAAAGCTTAAATTCTTCAGTAAGTGACATCCATTAATATAAACAAAAGCCACTAAAAGCAGGATACGATGAAGTCACAAGTTTACAAATTGATTGATATTCTAAATTTTCTAGTTTCCTTTGCTTTAATTATCTCAAGATTTAAAAAGAAAATTCCAACACTGTGTGCCATATTTTATGGAAGCAACAGTGGTTTTAGAAAAGCTGTACAATTCTCTATCACTAGTACATGGCTGAATCCATGGAAATGTCTTTATGCCTTGAATGAATGCAAAAGAGAAAATCTGGTATTACCTATGATGAAATGCACTAAACGAGAAAGTGGTAACTACAGAACCTGTTATCATATCTATGAAACGATACCTGCAATTTCTAAAAAACCACCTTTCTGCCCCAGTGAGGTATATGAACATGAAGTTCTTATCTTATTCATAATCTGTCTCTATTCCTAGTATTCAAATGTAGTAACGTACATTTAAAAAAATATATTTATTTATTTACTTTGAGGGAGGTAGGGAGGAGAGAGAGAATCCCAGGCAGGCTTGGCGCCGTGAGCATGGAGCCTAATGCTAGGCTCAATGCCACAAACGATGTGATCATGACCTAAGTAAGCTGTGATCAAGAGTTGGACGCTTAAATCAATGAGCCACCCAAGTGCCCTAGCAATCTACACTTTTAATAAGAGAGTTTTAAAGTACACAAATACACACACATACAACTACACTTCCTTAGCTTCTATAATTCTATTTTCCATAGCAGTTAACTGTTCACCGTGATCTGGTTCCAAATTAAATAACAACAATAACACAAGAGGAAGGGAAACTAATGAGAAGGATGGCTGTCTATTGATTCATTCTTCATCTCCCCATTCATTAATATTTACTGAGTGACTATCATGTGCCAGGCTAACGCTGGACACTGGGGCACAATACAGTCTCTATTCTCTAAAACTTTGCAATCAAATGGATATGTACATTAATACAATGTAACTATGGAGATCTGAGATTTCCAAACTGGGTACATACTGAATAGGTGATAGAGAAGAATCCTAAGGATAATGGGATAAAGGATTAAGAGGGAGAAAGGGGAGACACAAGAAATATTCAGAGCTGTGGCTTGCAATCATGACAGTATTAATTTCTTCGGGAAATTTTAGAAGTCTGTGGCTACATCCGGTTTGTCACAAAAGAAAGCATGTAGAGAGAGATTAAGGAACACTAGATGCCTGTAATGTAACATACGAGAGTGTACTACACAACTTTCAAAGGTCCCTTTAGGCTTTCTCTGATCATATACAAACAAACCTGGTCTGTTATTACTTATCCTACCAATACATTTTATTCTCTTTTATTTTTATGATTCTTCTATGGCACAGTTTATATTAACCTCTTTTCAATCTAACCTTGTTCATTTTAGCTGGTGCATCTGACTACTGCATTATATTTTCTAGTGCAGTAGTATCTATGCATTTACATGTTAAAATATATAATATGTATTCTTTTCTTTGATTTCACTTTTATATATCTGGGACGTTACTTTTAAATATAATGTCGGAGGCTAATTCCATTTCAGGTTAGTAAAGGAGGTATCTCATCTCTTATAAATATTTGTTATGAAAAGTGGGACAGTGTTGGCCTGATAAAGCTGAGAATTATCTATCTAGATCTGTATCTGGATAAAAGGTGAGCCCCATCTAAAACCACTGCTAATTTGTTTTAAATCAGCTTTATAATACTAAAGCAAATACAGTAAAAATGCAAAGATTCTCAGAAAAAAACAAAATAAAGCAAAATAGTCAAGAGTACTCTTCTAGAGCTAAAGATGGAAAACTAATCAAAAGAGCTGGTTAGTGGATGGGAAAAGAATTTTGGAAATTAAAATACAGATGCTTAGACTGGCTCTGAAAATAATACAGGTGAAAGAAGACATACTTAGCTACTAAAGTTTCTCCAATAACTGTATAAAAATAAGCATATTTTAGGTTAACAAAATGAATATTAACTGCTGATCTTGGGAGAAATGTATTACAGCAAATTGATTTCTCACTAGAAAATGTCTTGAGAGCTATTCAAACCTAACGGTATTGTGTCCGCAACTCTTAACAATACTGCTTCACAGCTGTCTCTCTGAATATGAGAACATGTCTGTCCTTGTGGCACAAACTGGCAAATTTAATTAAGCTGCTGCAGCAACAAGATGCTGACTCAGATATGCCAGAGTAGGAATGTCAAGAAATTCTAGCAGTTTAAATTGGCTACATTCAGCAAAGAATGAAATGGCAGCACATCAAGATCATTTCCGTGTGCAGTGCTGTCAAAATCTTCATCAGGGCGCAGGCCAAAAGCATCTGACAGGGTTTCTCTATGCACATTTACAGCATTATATTTTATTTCAGTTGATGGTTTGAAGTTTTTCCCCTTCATTTTGTCAACTACCCACTCTCCTTTCTTAAAGTTTCTATGAAGAAAAGGCAGAATTCAAACTTAGTTTCCTATGCTTTAAGTCTACTGGTTTAGGTGGCTTCTTAAAGTAGCATTTGGAAATGGTGCTTCTAGCCTCCATCTAAAGTCTACCTGTACCTTCTGGATTGATTTACTTTTCTATATTCAACATGTTAAAATTTCATAATTTTTTAAATTGGAAGCTACTTTCCCCCTTGCTGGTTTAAAGCTCAGTTATAAATATCTACAATCAGAAACTTTGATTTAAAAAAAGGTAAATGTTTACTTTTCAGTAGAGGGAGAAGGGCTGAATAAAAATCTCATATTACTGAAAGCAGAGTAATGAGAGTTACCAATATTTTCCTGAAAATGATGGGAGAAGGCAAAACACACAAAATTATGGATAATAAAAATTTTACATTTTTTTCTAATATTTCCATCAAGAAAACAGCTGTAAATTACCACAGTCTGAAAACCCATTCCTTACTGTGACAAAACTTAGTAAAATTTAACATGAGCAAAAAAGACTAGAAACATGAAATCAATGTCTTGTGTCTTTATTTTTTCTGTGCCAAAAGGTAAGTTACACTAATAAATTGTTTTGTGCTATACAGAAATCTAAAGAAAAACAAGCATACCCTAAGAAGAAAATATTTTAAGAGCTGTACCCAATTGCCAGCAAGATATCCTTTCCCTTACGTAATTCAGACTATAACCCACATCTAGGGTATGCTGACTAGAACCAAACTTGAAAAGAACCATTAAAATACGGTGTGCCTGGGTGGCTCAGTTGGTAAAGTGCCCAATTCTTGATTTTGGCTCAGGTCATGATCTACAGCCCTGCGCAGGGCTCTGTGCTTGGGATTCTCTCTCTTCTTCTCTCTCTGCCTCTCCCCTGCTCATGCTCACTAGTGCTCTCTCTCAAAATAAATAAATAAAAAAAAAAAAAAAAAAAGAACCATTAAAATAATTAAGAAGCAGGATAAAGAAGATGAATATTAAAAATTTTTAGTCTGAAAAGACGAAGGCTGAGATAAATGTACATAAAACGGTGAGCAGTGGTTTTTTTTTTTTTTTTTAAAGATATATGTTCATTTTACCTTTAAGAAAAGGTAAAGATATACATCTTTACCCTCCTCTTCCAGGATATTACAATTGGTAGGCATTCTTTGATTCAAATAAACAAAGGCAATTCTTTATTTGATAGTAAGTTTTAAGAAATTAAAAAAAGAGATTAAGGTATCCTCAAGAAATGGTACAAGTTGAGTAACAAAATCAGCTTGAAAAAAATCCATAGATACATTTATACAGGATTTACTCAACCTTCTATAGCTGATATTAGCAAAGACATTATAATTATGCACTTGGCAAGAATGTTGCTTTTAAAATTGCCTCTTTAATACAACATCTGCTTGCTTTTATGTGAACTTATTTATTCATCTGATAATCAAAAAAGCATTTTTAAAATGTTTTTAATGGCAATCTGGCAGCATCTATCAAAATAAAAAAACATACATACCCTCCTCTTATAGGAATTTATCCTACTTATATCAGCACATGTATAAAAAGGATGCTCATTGTTTATAATTGGAAAGGGATGGAAATAACCTAAATAAATATCAGTGGGGTCAATTAATTGATTCCAGAGTCATCCTTAAAGGTTTGGATTCCAAACGCTGGGTTGAGAGTACAAAATCATTATTTCTTAAAAGTACCAGAGTGAGTCTAATGAGCCAATATAATGAGGCTGAGGCAAAAGAGACAGAAATATCACTATCACCAGAAAGCCAGGAGAGTGAGATGTCTTCATAGTCAAGAGCTCATTGATGATCCTGAGAGGAGCAGTTTTAGTAGACTACTGAGGGTGGAAGCCAGATTACAGTGAGATATTCAGTGAAAGCAAAGGCAGTGGGATGTGCAGTGACGTGTTTTCTTCTGTTTTATTCATCCATTCTCCTAATCTGTCTTTTGACTGGAAAGTTTAATCCATTTAAAAAGTAATTATTGAAGGGATGGACTTATTATTATTGCCATTTTGTCAAACGATTTCTGTACGCTTTACAACTGTTTGTCCCCCTTTTCCTCCCAGCAAACACATACGAGTTTTTAAAGAAGTCTAAGCACAAATGAGAGCAGAAGTAAGAAAGTAACATGGAATCCAGGGATTGAGCAGGAAAAACTTGAGCACCTTTAAACACTGAAAGATGAAAATACAGGAGTAAGAGCAGATGCTAATTGACAGAAAGGGTACTGAGAAGGCAGAACAGATGGGGCCCATTCCATATACAGGCTGGAAATATGCTTCCTCCACTGCAAAATGAGTGAAGAAAAGATGAACGTAAATGTTGAACTCTAGAGAAGCTCCCCAATTCCTCACTTGGCGTATTTACAGTCCATTCTAGTAAATTCAATTACTTGGTTTCAAGATTCATCCACAATAACAGCCAATCACAAAGGAAAGGAGATGTTTCAGGCAGGCAGGCAGTGAGAAGGGAAAATTACCACTCAACAGGCATGTTCATAGCAGAGAGGAATTTGGCAGTATCTATCAAAATATAAAATGCATACACCATCTGACTGAACAATTCAATTTCTATGAATTTATCTTATGAAAACTATTACAAGAATTTCATCAACGTACTGTTTATAATTACTAAAAAAGAGGAACATATTTTGCAAATTCAGACTACCTAAATGAATTGAAAGTAAATCTATACAATGAAGTATTAAGCAACAATTAAGATTAAGCTATGTGTAGAGGCATGGAAAACTACACAAAATATTATTTTAAATGAAAAAAGCAAACTGTAAAACAGTTTCTTAGTATTTTACATTATTTATAATATGATCCCATTTTTGTTTTTATATCTATGTGGAGAAAGATCTGAAAAAATTTATACACACACACACACACACACACACACAAACAAACCAAAGACTAGCCATCCTTGGGTACTGGGTTCTTCCATTTTCTAATTTTTACATTTCTATAATTTGAATGTTTAACAGTGGACACATTTATAACACTTCAACTGCCAGAAAAATAACAATCAAATATGAAAACAAATAGCCAAATAAATAAATACATTACCTGTTAGATAAAACACATAGTTCTTTTAAACTTGGAGCCATGGAATGAACTTTATAATTTTCTTGAGAGAAAAATGTCTTAAGGCCATTTTTTGGGGAAACATCCCTGTGAAACAAAGTAATTAACTTACATTTGACAATTCAGAATTTCATGCTAGACTAAGCAGCACACTGGTACAACCGTAGTTTACAACTACTATGCCCCCTATACCCTTTTCCAAGACAATCATTTCTTAATAATTTCAGTTTCATGTACCAGATGTTTGAGTTTAGATGTTTTACTTGGGTAGCTTTTAGCCTAGGCTCATTCTGAAATTCTCCAGTTCAAATAATCAGCCTTGCTCCTTAATACCCAATTAAATGTCAGAGATACTTAAGAGTCAAAGAAGAGACTGAAGTATAATAAGAGCCTG
The DNA here is from genome assembly GCF_018350215.1 of Panthera leo. NCBI lineage: Eukaryota > Metazoa > Chordata > Mammalia > Carnivora > Felidae > Panthera > Panthera leo. The sequence continues at coordinate 44,227,966 of NC_056684.1, read as the reverse complement.
TCAGGGGCAGGGCTCACCCAGGCTCTTAGTTTTGTACCATGCATTATTGTGCCAGGCCAAAAGACACTACAAAGACTGAATATCTTACCTATTTTCATTAACTTGGCCAATGTGATAAATGGGGTGCCTCTGCTAAAACCACTTCAAGGTCTTATATGATTTTCCATAACATCATAATTAGAGACTAAGCTATTATAGTCAATGCTTTCCATATAGGAGGCATCTAATAAATGCTGGCTGAAGGAATTAGAAAGTTAAAAACAATGAGAACCATAATCTATAAAGGACAAAGATTATTAGGACTCTGTGGAAAAAGGGCTACAATACTGTGCAAAGGTTCACATTTGGTTTCACAATGTCAATGGCGTTTTAAGAGCATCTGTGCTGCATCTGAATACATTCTTTATGGCAAGGAGCATAAATGTACATGCCTTCTACAACTTACAGTAGAACAGTCTATCAAATGGTAACTTCTGGCTGCCCACTCCCCAAATAGGAAATCTTAGCATATTTGCTCCACACTAATTTCTGTTTTTAAAAGTGTTTATAAAAAAAACAAAACAAAACACTGTGATTAAAGTACAAATGATAAAAATTAGAATGTCTTACTTGCTATGTGCCAATGTAGTTTCTTATGACTCGTTATGGTACTCTATCTGTGAAATCTCATTAAATTATAAGGATTTTGTATATCATACAAAAACAAAGTCAGAGACTCAGGGACAGTGAGCTCCCTGAAGGAAAGGGAGTACTGTTTGCAACAACAACAACAACAAAAACACTTACTGAGCACATACTGATTGAACCTTCTGAATCAGGTACTATTTTCATCAGCTTTGTCATCTCTCGTAACTTTAGTATTCTCTTTGGCTAGCAAAGAGTGGATGCTCAGTAAATGTGTGTTAAACTGATGTAACGCAGCTATGTATTACATCCCTACAAAACCACGCTTACTAAGTCTGCTATTTGTGAAGTTCTCATATATTTCTAAAACAGTCTATGCATTTATGTAACCACTTGATATAGACTAACAACATGAAGCTTGTCTACTCTTAAAGAGGTTTTTCTATTACTTGTACAGATACAGGCAAGGTTCTTGGACACAAGAAAATTCTAGCCTGTCTTCTTCGCTGAGAGACCAACAATAAATACATGATGAAGCAATACCTAGTAGCAATCTGAGTGATGAACTACTGTCATTTTTAGGAGAGGAAGTGCAATCAGCTATAACTCAAAAGTGCTCAGTACGTGAAGACAAGATCCAGGTACATTCTGAACCATTAAACTTGTATCATCTTTGTGTTTCCTCCAAATCTCTCCAGGCCAGAAACTCTCCTTTGCTAAACCAGCCACCAGTCCCACTTCACACCTCTTTAGAATACAAACAGATGTAACTCACCAGTTCAGCCTGGGTTCACCCATGGCCATCATGGAGCTCATATTTCTAGATTTCTGCTTCACTCTAGCCCACAATTCTGCTGCCTGGCAGTGCAGGCTCCAACGGAGGCAGGATTTCTCCAGAATCTACGCTCAACCGAGGAAAAACCAAAGGTCAGGATCAAAAGCAGGTGACCGGCCAGGGGCTGTTCACCTAGGTGTAAGAAGAACCTTTAACACCTACCCTCAACTGACAGGGACACCTAAAAGAGAATACAGCAGACAGATGAATATTCCCAAGGTTCTTTGGAGCAGAACAGCAATGCTGATGTAGGAGTCCTTCTCCATTTAACTTACTCCAGAAATGTAACTCTCAGGACACTCACTGAGGAAATAAAAGGGTCAAAACAGAATGGTGTTCTCATTGGTTACATACTAAATCACTTAGAGCATGGCGCTGTAAATCCTAACTACTCAGATCCCCTGCACTCCCTTAATGCCCAAATACACCTTGCTTCCGTTTTCCCAAACATACACGGCATGGGGCAGATTCTGGCAAGCAATGCTGGACAAAAACTCCCTGGTTATCAAGAATCTTTCAAAAAGAATCTCACTTTTGAGGAGGCTGAGGTCCAGGTGACTTAAGTGACATTTCACAGGATCATACAGAGGAATCACTAGGACTGCAAATCTGGGTTGACCACTCTATGTTCACTGCTTCTCCTTCATCCGGAACGGACCGATAAAGTGGTATGTGAGAAACGAGCAGTCACATTTAAGAGTCGGTCTCTCGGTACCTGACGGGCCTGACCTGCTCCTACATAATCCCACCTCTCACATTATGACCCGTTGTGGGGTTGGGGAGGGAGGGTCGATGAAGGTAAAAGGAATGGCTGCGGGAAGGGGGCGGAAGGAGAAACAAGGTTCCAGAAAGGCAAGTTAAAGGGGTGAGCAAAGCCGTGGGAGGGGGCCGCGCCAAAACCCGGAGCTGAGGGTCCTAGTCCGGCCGAGGGGGCCGCCATGTTCCCTCCTCCCGCCCTCACGAGCGCCCGCCTGCAGGGCAGCGCCCTTCCTTCCGCGCCTCTGCTGCAAAGCAGCCTTTCCGCCCACCTCTTAGTCCGCGGCGGCTCTGACCCGGGCCGCGGCCCCCACTCCACACACGCTCCACCCCACTCCTTACACTGTCGCGCGCGCCCTCGGAAGGCCTTATTTAAAGGACGTAGCCGCGCCGTCTCGGCCCTGCGTAATGACGTACCCAAAGACGCCGGGGGCGGGACCCGAGTACTCCCTCTCGGATTCGGGGTATTTCGGCTAGGGATTGCGAGGTTCGGTGCCTCGCGGCTGGCCTGAAGGAAGGAGCCAGGGGTTGCGTGTTGTCCTAGAAAGTCCTCGACCTTGAGGGGATGATGAATTAAAAGGAGGACGGGCGACAAGTCCAGTACTGGAAGGACCCGAACAGACTTGGTTGTGACCTTAGGCTAATGTTTTAGCTTCCTAACCCTGTCTCCTCATCAGTAAGGTGGAGATATTAGCACCTACTTGGTAGTATTTTTTAAAGGATTACATGAAATAACGGAGAGAGTTGTGCTCAACATGGTACTTGGCACACAACAGCTCCTCCACGTCCCACCCCACTTTAGATGTCAGTTTCCACCAGCAGCCCCTCTGGCTCTCCCGCTAATTTTGTTCTCATTCATTAAGGAAAGATTCATTGAGCACTTACAATTTGTGCTTGGTGCTGGTTACATATATGGGCCTAAGACTGAATACCAGTTCTAACAGGAGCTTTTGATCATTGGGAATCTCATTCACATTAAATAATTATAAAACAAAGTAGAAAGTAGTAAGCTACGTAAGAGAAATTGTACGAATTCAGAGGGAGAGAAATTACTAGTGAGAGGGACAAAAAGCAGCTTTTAATAGCTAATGATAGCTTTTGAATATTTATATATCAGTTACCACATTGGACACTTGACATGTCAGCTCATTTGAAGAATTTGAAGTATGTGGATGATGAGAAAGGACATTCTAGAAAGAGACCAGCACAAGGAGCCACATAAATCTATTGTATGAACAGAGTCCAGTGTGTATGCTAACAGAAAAACATGTTCTAAATTTTACAATGATTTATGATATGTAAAGCTATGTTCAGAGAGAAATTATACTTCTATTAAAAATCTCCCTTGGGGCGCCTGGGCGGCTCAGTCGGTTGAGCCTCTGACTTCGGCTCAGGTCATGATCTCACAGTTTGTGGGTTCGAGCCCCACATCAGGCTCTGTGCTGACCGCTTGCTCAGAACCTGGAGCCTGCTTCAGAATCTGTGTCTTCTTCTCTCTCTGCCCCTCTCCCGCTCCCGCTTTGTTTCACTCTGATTCTCAAAAATAAATAAATGTAAAAAAATTAAAAAAAAAAATCTCCCTTGAATCCAGTGACCCTTAGGTAATTTATTTTATCTGAGATGCAAGGACTATGAAAAGTAGTAGAGGAAAAGGGTTTGAAAAACAGACTGGGATGAGGCCACACAAGAACATATAAGTTAGATTAAGGATTCTGACTTTATTGTATAAGAAATGAAATGCTGGGCTGGGTGGGGATGTTTATCAGCAGAAGTATGACACAGTCAGAGTTTCTGTGTTTCAGGAAAGTTTATCTGGCAATGTATTAAATGAGTTGTAGCACAGAGGCAGGTTAGGACACAGTGCTTATGAATACTTGCAAATCAGCCAGAGCAATGACTGGCACTGTGCAGGTAGCACTTATTAGATGAGTGATGTTGACAGCCTGTGCTAGGACAGAGATGGACATCAAAACGGTGTAGAATTTCAAGTGTTGGGTACTATCTCTTAAAGCATGCAGTCAGAGAGAATTGGGAATCCTCTCCTACTGTTTAGCAGCTGCTTATGAAACTGTTCAAGAATAGTTCAGGCACTTATGCTGCTGTTATCAGCACATAGTAGTGTGATATAGTAACATCACCATACGTGGCCTGTGTTGAGATTACAAATTATCATCAAAGAGTATACTCTGGTTTGGTCTATTTGATTTCCAGTGGTTGCAAGATAGCACATAGAATCAGAATTTTTAGAGCCAGAATGAACTTTGGAGATTATCTAGTCTAACTTCTTATTTTCCTGTTAAGGAAACTAAGGCCCAGGTTGTCCAATGACTTTTCCAACATTATATGATAAGTGATAAAGTGGATCCTAAAAATTAGGTCTTATAACTTTTACCATTACAATATATTAAATGGATGTCTCCTTTATTCTTTTTTTTTAAATTTTTTTTTAAATTTATTTTTGCGACAGAGACAGAGCATGAGCGGGGGGGGTGGGGGCGGTGCAGAGAGAGAGGGAGACACAGAATCCGAAGCAGGCTCCAGGCTCTGAGCTGTCAGCACAGAGCCCGACACGGGGCTCGAACCCACAAACTGTGAGATCATGACCTGAGCCGAAGTCGGACGCTTAACGGACTGAGCCACCCAGGTGCCCCTGTCTCCTTTATTCTTTATGCTCTGCTTGTAAACCAGAAGCAGCTTAGTGAAATGAACATGGATTTTGGAGTCTAGCTGATATGGGTTTTATCTCAGTTTTCTTGCTTACTGGCAGTGTGATCCTAGACATGTTGTGTCTCCTCTGTGAGCCTTGGTTTCTTCATCTGGGTAAAGGAGACTGTAATATCTCCCCTACAGAATTGTGAGGGTTAGAAGTAATATGTAAAAAAAAAAAAAAAAAAAAAATGCAAAGAGTAAATATTCAACATAAAATAGCCATCAGTATATATTTTTTCTGCCCTACAAAACCCCACAGTGGTGGGGCGCCTGGGTGGCTAAGTTGGTTAAGTGTCTGACTTTGGCTCAGGTCATGATCTCATGGTTCGTGAGTTTGACCCCGCAATGGGCTCCATGCTGGCAGTGTTGAGGGTGCTTGGGATTCTCTCTCTCTCAAAATAAAAACAAACAAACAAACAAAAAAACAGTGGAGGTGGCATTATAAACAAATGATTATAATACAAATAAGAAACAGTACACAGACACACACACACACACACACAGATTCTATGGGAACACAATGAGGAATAAATTCATTCTGATTGAGACAGTTTAGATACCACTTCAAGGAAGTTTATTTTACATTGGGTCTTGAAAGATGAGTAGCAATTCCCTGGGTAGAGAAGAGAAGAGACCTGTGGGTTTTCAGGTTTGGAAAAAATGCAGAAATGTGAAACAGCACTGTATGTTCTGGGGAAGGGGAAGAGCTACTCCCATATGGTGTGTGTGGTGTGGGGGGTAATGAAACTCATTGGACTGAAAAGGGGAGAAGGGGCCAGAGAGGGTCTTCATGCTATGTTAGGGAAGTACGCTGGGTTTTATGCTCTTGGTGATGTGGAAACCAGTGTGTGTGTGTAGTAGGTTTAAAACAGCTTTATTGTGGGGCGCCTGGGTGGTGCAGTCGGTTAAGCGTCCGATTTCAGCCAGGTCAGGATCTCGCGGTCCGTGAGTTCGAGCCCCGCGTCAGGCTCTGGGCTGATGGCTCGGAGCCTGGAGCCTGTTTCCGATTCTGTGTCTCCCTCTCTCTCTGCCCCTCCCCCGTTCATGCTCTGTCTCTCTCTGTCCCAAAAATAAATAAAAAAACGTTGAAAAAAAAATTAAAAAAAAAAAAAAACAGCTTTATTGTATCCATGTATCATAAAACATAATCTATGTATCATAAAATTCACCCATTTTATTTGTATCATTCAGTGATTTTTAGTAAATTTATGGAGTTTTGCAAATTGTAAGTCAACTCTGCCAAGTTATAAAACATTCCATTACCCTGATAAATCCTTTGTGCCCCTTTACAGTTAATCTCTCTTCCCACTCTCTAGCCCCAGGCAAACCCTAATCTGCTTTCCATCTCTATAGATTTGCCTTTTCCAGACAAAAAATTATACAATATGGATTCTTTCTCTTGGCAAAGTATTTTCAAGATCATCCATATTGTAGTAGGTGTTAGTAGTTTTGTTGCTGGATTGTAGGGCATTTACAGATATGCCCCATTTTGTTTATCCATACAACAGTTGACAGACATTAGATGGTTTCCACTTTTTGGCTGTTATGAGTAATGTTATGAGCATTTGTATACCACCCTCTGTGTGAAGTTTGTATGTTCATTTCTCTTGGGCAGATACCAAGGAGTGGAATTGTTGGGCTGTATGGTAAACTTATGCTTAACTTTTTGAGACCCTACCAAACTGTTTTCCAAAGTGATTGTGCCGTTTTATTCAATGGGTTTTTAGGCAGAAGAAAGATGAGATTTTCCATTTTTGCTAAATTGAAAAACAAACAAACTCAGAGGTTGAATGAGAAGTCAGTTTCATATTAAAAGTATTTAGCAGTAGGTACTTAGTTTGAATTTACAAGATGTTTCATTGGACCAAATTTCAAAGAGAACTCTTAAAAGGGCAACCACTTGGTTAAGTAAAGTTATTACAGTTGCTTCTAGATTTGTGTTTCTTCTTGTGGACCAAGAGACAGAGAAATATGCATGGTCATCTGTTTTCTATTAGTTCCAAGTCATTTCCTACCGTTCAGCCAATGAGCTTCCTTCGCCTGATTTGTGGTGAACTTAGCTTTGGAGAGTTTATTGTCTGGTAAGTACTTCACTCAGGAAATCACTTCATGAATTTACAATCATCCATAAGGACCTTTCAAGATGGGAGTCCAGAAATAGTTCCCTAGCAAAGAGGTTTCAATCTAGTAATTGATTCAGGACTATCGGGGGGGGGGGGGGGGGGAATACTATTGCCAGTAGTAGTTTGCTCAAATTGGGCTTTTCAGCAAAAAATCCTATTTCAAGTGGGGAGGGAATTCTCATTACTTCTGAAAGCTAGCTTAGCGCTCTGGCTCGAGATATCCTGTTTCAGAAGAGAATGGCTAAAGAGTTCAAAATTTCCCACTCAGAAGATAATTTGTGAAGTTTATTTTGTTGTGTTCTGTATGACATGGTTCCTGTGCTAAAACAAACAAACAAATAAATAGAAACCCCAGAACTAACTGTTCATCTGAATGCTGGTCTTCTGTAGGGAGCATCTAACTCTCCCACAGAGGGGTTGATGACAGAAGAGATAATTTCAAGTAGGATAATTAAGTAATTATTTATATTCGTCTTTAGAGCACAGTATGTATTTTATTGGAGGGATAAAGAAAGAAGGGTAGAAAAGGTGGGTGTGAGATTTGTTAGGAGGTTATGATCATAATTTTGGCTGAGGCCAATATTAAAATTAGTTTTTGTTCTCCAAGCACAAAACAAGTAATAGTTGAAACAACTTCTCCCCCACAAAGAGGAAGTCCTCTTGGAGTGAAAAAATTGTCTGAGAAGCCCATCAAGTGGAAAAACAACAAATGGATTGTTGAGACATGCCTATATTTTACTGGAGTCAACAGTACCCCTCCCGAGGAGAAAAAAAAAAATCCAGAGGCAAAGTCAAATGTATTAAGGCTAGCTTATGTCTTTCCAACATCAGAGATAAATGACGTTAGAAAAAAAGAAAACAAAACAGGATTTTTCTCCAGCTTACTCCTGGTGGCACAGTGCAATTACAGAGTGCCTGTTAATCTAGTAGTAGACTTCTGCCCCTCTGGAGAGTCTAGGCTTGCATTGAGAAAAGTTGAGGATCCATCAGTGTGATCCTTCTGGGATCCAGGAGTGTTCTCCTGACAAAAACTCCCTGCTTGCGCCCATGTTCCTGAAATCCCGCAGGCAAGAATGTTTTTATTCTTCTGGTCTCTGGTGGCTTATGTGATATTAACCGCCTCTTTTAGGGCTTTGAATACCACTGGGGCCCATCTTCAGTTTCTTGTTCAAAAGGGGAAGTCGACGCGCTGAGCTGCATCTCAGCACATCAGCGGTTACCCTCCGCAGCTCACGAGCGTAGTCTTTTCGCAGACCTGTCATGAGAAGTCAAGGCCTGCTCTGCACTGGTCCGTTTAATCCAAGTGCACATTAAAAGTGGAAGTCTAATTTTGAGTGGCTAGACTGATCTTGGCTTATGAGAGTAGTAATAGTAGCAACCAAGAGACACACTGCGGTCAGGTCTTACTAGGATTATTACTTTTGCCTTTTCTCCAAGAGTTTTTTAACCAGATGTTTGTTTTCCTTTCTATTCCCCCATGAGACCATTATATACAGGAGGTAAGAAATTCCTCTTATACTCCTGTTCTGGTATCCCTCTGGTAGCTGGGCAAGTTAATACATGATGCGGAGGTGAGTGTAAACCATTGTTTTCATCAGAAGGAGGTTAGGCATGGGTTTGGCCAAAGGCCTGGATGTGACAGATTTCATAATTTGAACTCCATTATGTGCATTAATTCTTAATTTCCTGAGATGCTAGAAGGTGGTGAATATTTGTAATTATGTAGAACTTGACAGTCTACAAATATTTCACATGCATAATCTTTTTCTTCCTTTTCTCTGAGGCAATTGGAAATAAAAGCAGGATTAGGGACTCTCACATGAAGCAACTTTTGGGGTCAATTCACATATTTATTTTACTGAGTGCAAGAGACACTTAGGCATTGTAGTATGCATGTAGTAGAGGAAAATACCAACACTGTTGCCTTTATTCTGACCTCAGGGTAGTTTATAATTTGAATGTTCTTGACATTACTTTCAAAATATTTTATTTTATTTAAGAGAGAGTGAGAGAGAGTGAGTGAGTAGGGGAGAGGGGCAGAGGGAGAGAGAGAGAGAGAGAGAAAGAGAATCTCAGGCAGGCTCCACACTCAGCCTGGAGCCCCATGCAGAGCTCTATCCCATGACATTGGGACCATGACCTGAGCTGAAATCAAGAGGCAGACACTCAACTGACTGAGCCACCAGGGCACCCTCCTTTCAAAATAAATTATGATGAGGGTTTTTGCATCATTAAAATATTGTGATACTTAGCTGATGTTAAATTTATTAGTTTACTTCTATATACACAAGCGGTGGTTGGGCTGGAGTAGGGCAAAGATAGCTCAGGTAAAGACGGATTTTTCTGTCTTTGGCATCATTTCTGACATTCCATTGTAATGATTTCTAAAGCAAAGATGACAAAGTTTGGTGTGCATTCAGGATTTCTCCCCTCCCATACATCAGGGCAGATACCACTAATCAGTCGTAGCACCCTTCTTTGAGACAGCAAACAGCCTGAGAATCCTTCAATGCTGCATTTCTGGTAGCTGTGTCCAATCAACAGACTGGTTAAAATTTCTTTCTTCGACTTCTCTGATCCAAAGGGTAGCTTGATCCTTCTATACATTTTCCCTCAGCAAATGGAAATGAATTAATTTTTTTAAAAAGGACTATACTACAGACCAGTACTGCTCAAATTTAATTTGCAAACCAATCACCTGGGGATCTTGTAAAAATGCAGATTCTGACTTAGTAGGTCTGGGAAGGTGCCTAGAATCCTGCATTTCTAGTAAGGTCAATGTTGCAGGTGATGCCAGTGCGAATGATCTGTGGATGGCACTTTGAATAGCAAGGTTGTTCTGGTCCATTTTCTGGAGACAAAATGTGAGCTAGCAAACTTGATGCAACTCAATAACCAAGAAAAAAGAAGAAAAACAGGCAAGTGTTCCATTAGAAGCTGAAGTTTTATTATAGGATAACAGTACATAAAGCACATCTAAAATTGATGTGTTCAATGCACTTTTAATAAAGGTAATGTAATATTAAAGGTACAGTTTCTAAGTACAATATAACAACATTCATATTAGAATGAAAATCGGAGTATTTAAAAGACAACATTAAATCTCTCTTTTTTTTTTACAGCTTGTATTTACAAAATGAATCAAAATATTTTTTTTTTTAAATTGAGGACTCAATAAAATAACAAACAGCTGGAAATAAGCAGACTACCATAAGAGTGAATTGAAAAGAAAACCCAATGTAAGTGAAAAGTTGGATGATCCTCTAATAAAGATCATTAGCAAAGTTTTAGTACAATACTGTTTTTAGGATTCCCGTAAATGGCTTGCATTTTTAGTGTGGCAGAAAAGGAGTTTTTACATACTGTACACAAAACAGACAGCATATATTTATAGGTACAGTATTACTGTTTCCAAACTTGCATGTATATTTACAGAAGGCTGAGTTTGTTACTCACAGAGTTTTGTGACATTTGTGTGCTTAATCCTTAAGACCTACACACAATTAGAATCAGCATTTCATGTGGTCTTTTTAAATGTGGCTTTATTACTTGGTTGTAGAAGAAAGTGTTAACCATAAGGCTTGACATACTTTATAAATTTACCAAAAAAAAAAAAAAAATCCCAGGAAAAAGTTTTAATTTGGGCACACTTGTCATTTAACAGTTATCAAATGCTGACGTGTGCTGGCCATTGTGTAGACACGAAGAGATACAATCTCTACCCTCAGGAAGTTTAGGATGCTAAATGGTGCTGAGAAACAAAACAAAACAAAACAAAACAAAACAAAACAAAAACAGGTTTCAATCTCTACGTGAAGCAATAAGGAATGACGTGATTTGTATTTAAAAGAGATTTCTCCCTAAACTGTAGCCAATTCACTTTAAAAGGTTAACTCTTAGCATTCGCTCTCATTAACCACATGATTGCATTTATAATTAAGGTAACAGCAACTCTTCCATAAAAATGGAAAATGTCTAGAATTGTGGGTAAATATGCAGTGCACGGAAGCCAATAACCATGGCTTGAGAATTTATTACCTTCAATTACAAAAAGTGCAGTAAACAGAAACATTTGCTCTATATTTATAAATTGCTCAAAAATCTTTGCTAAAGATCTTACAAATTCAGTAATATTACAGAACAATTCTAATCAATATTTAATAAGGTTAACTACATCCTTAGTCAGATATTTGATATACTTTGATTTGTAAGAATGCCAATAGGTCTTGGGAGAACAGGTGAAAGAGTTTTAAAGTGAAGGTCTTTCACTCAGTTCATGGAACTGGTTGAGGTCATATTAAAACAGAACATCTCTTGTCAAATTTGCTTTATGGCCCATGTTCTGCCATGATAGTGGACATCTCTATGCTTCCCATGGCTCAGGTAGGAGGGGAAAGTTTCTGCCATCAAGCCACCAAGGATATTTTATATAAATGCCTATCATCTATAATAGGAGCTAAGTACACAACTCTGTCAGGTGCCAATAATACAATTCCTTAGTAAGAAAAAACAAAAGTATTACTCCATTAAACCAGAGTGTTTTTTTAGGATCTTGAAGGCCTGGCAAATTATTTCTCATCTCAGGAGATACGGTATAAAGCCAAGTAGCAAACATAAAGTAAATGCTAATAAATTTTCATATATCCATATTTATAAACAGATTCACCCTATAGATGTCAAATATCCATACTAAGGAAGTAATTTTATCCTAATTAAATACACTCTAGAATAATTTATATAATGATATTATGTATTTAAAGAGAAAAGCATGTCCCAAATCCAGCACTCTGATACAGCTGCCAGTGGGAACAGGTAGATATATATATATATATGTATATATATACAAATATATAGTTATACTCAGTGAAATTAACAAGACCCAAAGGTGGTATTGTCTAGGAATAAAAGGGATTTTTTTGTTGTTCACAAAAGTAACTTATCTAGCACCACACATCAGAAAAACACAAAAATAGCACACTCTAGTTCTAAACAGCTATGTCTAAAATAGATTATATAGTAAAACCAGTATTATACAGCATATTGTGGATTTGATAAACAGATAAATATTTGCACTGAGTAGGCTGTTTATAATATAACATTTTCTTATCTATACAGAATGAAAGCCAAAAAGTTAACTGTATAGAGATGTGCAGAACAACATTAAATATTATGACTTAAAAGCAGGGACAAAGGTAAATTTGAAAGAAGAGTAAGAGAGAAAATGTTTACAGGCCATTACAAGTTCTTAAGTTAATAGTAAATAAGGAATCAATTGCTCAAGTTGAAGAAAGCAGTAAACAAGAGATTGCATTTACATGCAGATGTCTAAAATTTGTATTTTTTTAAGTCTATGCACAAAAGTCATTTGTTTTATTGCTTGACATTCAGTTATGGCTAGATTATTTAACCTATTTTTTTTTTTGTACTTTGGAAACAAGAATATCGTTAAAGGTGCCATAAAAATGGACAACATTGAAAACGGTTTGCAAATAAACCACCTAACACTGCAGTTCTTTATACATATTAAAAGCCTTGTCTGGGGTTTGTCATATGTTAAATATATTTAAACTGGGAAAATATGTTGTAGCTTGAAGCCTCCCATTGGCCCAAACATCCAATACAAAAACACATCTCCATAAAAGGAGCAGGCAGACAATACAGGTACATTTAAAGAAGCAGCCAGCTAATGTCCTAACGTTTAAAATTTACCACTGTTTTATATGAGATTTCAAACCATTGTGGATAAGAAGAGAATTTCGGATTCAGGAAGATGTGTACAGTACATATGGATTTTTTGTGTGTGAAATCATATTCACTATATTGCTCAAGAATTATCTGCATTTACATATGCAATCTGTTTAATAATAACCAAGTTCCTAGAAATGGTATTCATCCACATTACAGTCATAATGAGTGAAAAGGAAACACACAGACATTGGAGAGAGTTTAGTTGCTCTTAGAGAACAACATAATGGCGTGTGCAGTGTGTCAATGCTAGTAGCAAGCTGTCTTTCATTAGTCCTTAGAAGGAAAGAAGTAAAAGGAAATGTGGCAAACACACTAAATGTAAACAGCAAACACAGATTCTATAGGCATCTATTTAAAATATTCATGTTCAGTTTCTCAACACAAGACTCCATTTTATGTTGCATTGCTGAAAAAACATCTCTATTTGGACTGAATATTCTGTCATTCATTTGTAAATAAGTAAATGACTGAATGAATGTATTTATTGCTCTAAGATCTGAGGGTCTGGTTAAACACGGAGATCCCTCTATCTGTGATGTTTCCTTGGTATAAAGCCAGGCTTCTGGATTATTTTATAAAATTATTCTGAGAGCCTGACAAAACTGATCTCACACAAACAAGCAACAGACCCAGAAGTGAAACCGATTGCTATGTAAAGACATTTACAAATCTGCCGCCTTCTCATACCTTAAGAATAAACAATAATGGGAAGGCCTCTTTAATCAAAAATCAAATCTGGTGGCACCTCTTTAATAATACTAGTGTTTAGAGATAGAACGAAGACTTGTATTACAGACATTAGCAACAGATCAAGATTTACTATTGCAATTACATTTGTTAATCTGATCCATAGTATAAAGTTGTTTTCAAAGGGTTCTGTTGTATCATATCTTTATAAGTAAGAAGTGGCAATCACATGATACAGTATGTGAAAACGTCAATAACCTGTGTGTGTTTATATATATGCATATGTATGTATATATGTATATGTGTATGAATATATACCTATATGTATGTGTGTGTATACATATATATAGGCAGAGAAAGTAAGAGAGAGAGACAGGGAGAGACAGAGATTTCTGCCATGTTCCATAGTCTTTAATATCAAAACCAACAAGGTCAAAGTTTCTTTTTCATCTAAACAACATGGAAAGTTTTCCCAAATTATACTCTGCTATGGGAGTAAGAAAATATGTAAAACTTCTTCTGAATGTGTATTCCAGGTATGGAAGAATCAAAGCCAACAGTATACTGAGGTTCACTGACCTTATGAAAAGTAATACAAGGAAACATAAGAGTGACGCTCCAGTTCAAAAATGTCCAACGTAACCTAAAAGCTGGCTTGTGGTGCTGTTATATTGTCTTTAAACATTAGCTCTTGTATTAATTCAACGGATGAAAACTATAAATGTGGAAGTAAAAGAATGGTGTTACATAGAGGGATTTTTTGGTTTGCTTCTGGAGAACACAATTAAAATAAGTTATTTGCTAGCATTTGAAAAGACTTGTTCAAACTTTCAGCTGTTTCACTGCACCAATAAGCAGGCTCTCATCTCATGAGTGGTTTCAACAATTTTTTGCACACCATGTAGAATTTGAAATAGTTCCTAATATATAATGCTATGAATATATTTATCATGGATGGTTTAATTATTAGAGAAAGGTAAATGGAGTATGTGGAAATGCACTTGAAGTGATACTCCCTGTTGGTATATCGCCTATTAATGTATCTTGTGAAGTAGTGCTTTGGAAGTTATTCCATGTTTTTAACCACACAAGACTGAAGAACACATACATTTTGAACTCAACAAAACAAGACGATAGTGAAGAGTTTACACGCACGCACACGCAGTCCTACACAGTTCACTTGTGCCTTGAGGGATAGCATTATTATCACTATTATTAATAATAAAAAACACAATTTGTCCCAGTAGTACTGGCCACCCTGTTTGAAGAGTTTTAGGAGATCCCTGAGCACATTGTTTCTGACTCTTAACCCCAACTCCAAAGTGATAGGGTTTCTATTGTTGATATCAAGATGGATTGTCATTCACAGTTAAGTCAATCATAAGGTGCTTATTTACCCTTTTTTTTTTCCACCAATCAGCACAAAGAACTGTCAGAAAATAACTTTTTTTATTATTATTACCTTAAAATAATAGCACTGGAAGGACACGTGATTTAAACAATCAATGTTTGAAAACAGTGGCTTTAGGATTATTATCTGGCTGCCCCTCAACAATAACAAGTGATTCAATCGACATTCCTTAGCCAAAAACAAAAGGCAAAAAAAAACCAAACCATACCAAAACAAACCAAAAAAAACAACCCGAAAACAAAACAAAACAAAACAAACCAACCAAAAAAAAAAAAAAACCCAAAACAAACCAAAACTGTACAAATATGTATTTTTTCCCTGAGGGATCAAGGTACACCCGCAAGTGCTCTATGTACATATTGCACTAGAGAGGAATGGAGAACATGTGCAAAAAAGCAACAATGAGAGAAGCTTACATCCTACTTAAACCTTTTCATTCAAGATTCCACTAGGTTGTTTTGCATTTTGGAATGTCGGAACACAAACAGCTATTCCTTAGTCTAAAACTAAAAACACGTATTTCTACTATGGCACATTCAATGAAATAAAAAGTTTCCCAAAGACAGATAGACAAATTCCATCAAGAAAATAATACAAAGTTTGTTTGTTTGTATTTTTTTTTTTAGAAAATTACATTACTTTCTTTCTTTGTTTCACATTACAAAATCTTTTTTTTTTCTTTACACAAATCACATTTTATTGCAGGAATATTTCAAGTGCCATCAAATATTTATAGAAGGGTTAAAAAAATAGAAGTCTCTCTAAAGTGGTCCAGACAAGGCTTTGTATAGAATAAGTCATTTTTTCCCCCATCTTCTAGTTTTGATTTAAGTATTTTGAATACATTTTCTTTTCCATTGACACTTAGTAGCCTAGAAGCGGTCCGACACACGCACATCATACACACGAAAACCACACCCACACCTGCATACACACCCACCCACACATACTCCCTCCTCCCTGGCCCTCAGCCCACCCCCATACGCTCACAGAGATCCGGGTATCCACACTATAAAGAACAACCAAACTTAGAAGCAGTGCCATAAGTCATATTTTCCTTAAATTAGGAAGGGTGAATTAGGATGCTGAAGACTTTTTTTTTTTTAAATCCATAGCTTTAACGCAAATTAGGATGCTGAACACTTAAAAAAAAAAATCCATAGCTTTAACACAATTTGCAAACTGTCCAAAAAAGCACTTTCATCTGCACTTTTGTTTTCATTGTGACCAAGGCCAGGTTCTCCAGAGTATAATGCAATCATTTGACACCATTGTAACCAAAGGTATTCGGGCTTTGTACGAAAGCCTTACGTACCTTATATGAAAAACTGTATACAAGACATAGCAGCTGGGATAACAATGATGTGATTCCAATCTTTCAAAGACTACTGGATATTTTAGTTTAGGAAACTTTAGTTTATAAGCACTCGTAAGAATAATTGTTCTGTATCACCAAGTAGTTTGTGTCATCACACAGGTGTTTCTATAGTAAGAAAGAAAATAAAAATGCAAAGTTTTTCACATCCTTTTCTGAACTTCACTTTTTAAAACTGAATTTATTGTTTAACTTCAGATCCCAACTTTTATCCAAATAATAGTTGTTCCCTCTGTTCACCGAGCACACCTCTCCTGCTCTGTCCCTACACTGTCAATGTACTTTGCTCTTAAAATCCTCACCTTGCTTTTCTTTCAGAAAGATCTGGTAGCAGCATCATGTCAATGTATCTTGGTTTACTCTAAAAGCAATGTCACCATGGTGGGACTACTATTGAGATTAAGCATTTTTTTTTTTTTTTTTTGCATTTGGTACATGCAAAATCCCTTCTGGGAAAAGGAATTTCTTTTAAGCTCAACATTATGCTCTCTCTCACCCTTAGAGAAGTTCAATTAGCTCTTTTCATTTCACAAGTGGACACTGGAATTAGGTTTAGTTGCTCTTTAATGCACTAGCACCTGAGGCTGGTCATATTCAGAAAGCTTTGGTTAAAAAGAAGTTAATATACTTTAATCAAACCACCCCCAAATTTAGTGAATCAGAATGACAAAAAACAAAAAAACAAACCAAAAAAAACCACTCCAAAAAACAATACCATACCATTTTCCCCCACAAGAGAAATAATAGGAAAAAAGATGGACAAATAAATAACTGAACTAAACGTGGTACTCTTTTCAGAGTATAAATACTATTGATCCTCACAGGAACTATGCTTATTTAAATTAAAATTTTGATTTAACCCTTCTTGCCCAAATATAAATACTATATGCTGATAGTTAACCTCTCTGTATAAACACTCACATAAAGTTTTATATACTTGTAAGAAATTTAAGTAAATATTACTTTCGTCTTCTATTTATGGTTAAACCCTTACTATATTTTTGAAAAAAAAAATTTAAGATGTTATTTAGGCTTCATACACACTTTTGTGTGAATAATCCCTTCCTCTTCTCCAAATCCCTCAGGAAACAAGTCAGACAATCAGTGGAGTTAAAGCCAGAGTATCGGGCTCTGGGAAGCCCATGCTGTTATCCACGTGACATCAGGATTCAGGAGGGACCCGGGTGGTAGAGACACTTTCTCTGCTATAAAGGGCTGCCTGGACACTCCCACCTTTATGCTATGGGAAGGTATTTCCTTTTCTGTACAAATGTGGTCTTTGAGGTCAGACCACAAGTTTGAATCCTACCCCCAGGGTGACTAAAATCATCTTCTAAATGCCTACATTTCCAAAGGGCACTTATTTTTCAAATATGCACACCTGTATATCAGACTGTTCATTTTCCCTTCCCCCCTGGGAATTATTAAAATAAAAAAACCCCCAAAACATGAAATTAAACAAGAACATTCAATATTTCTCACCTGAACACAAAAGCCAAACAATCTTCTAAATATTTAATAAAATAAATTACAGTCCACAGTTTTCTAGTGAAGATAAATACAAGAGTAAATGTTTGCAGCTTAACATCAACTTCACTTTGAATGCTTAAAATATTTCATATTTAAGTAAGAGAAACTGGTTCTGCATTGCATGCCTCTCTCGCCCCTCTATCCAGGGTCTGTGAGCTATGGAGAGCAATATTCTAGAATTATAGCATCTAGAGGCAGCTAGTCTAGAACTAGTTTACTCTGAGATATCCTCTTAGGGTTCCTAGATTATACCAAGAACATAATCATTCACAAAGTAAATGCTTCATGTCCTCACATGGGGAGTGTGTATTTGCTCCAGATATAATCTTTGGGTCCTTCTTATAATAAAAGCTGAATTCCAATAAATATTTGGGTTACTGATTTGTTCTCAAAGCATTAAGAGTTCCAAGTTGAGATGGACTCCATATAACTATAGAATTGTGTAAAATGAGCCTCCCCTCTCTCCCCTGCCTCCATGAGGTGGCATTTAAAAAAGCTTTTTTAAAAATAATGTGCGTGATGGTGTAAGTCCATAGCACCAATCGATCATTCAACTTTGTATGAAGCATAAACACATCTATCCTTAAACTTACCACGAAGCAAAGTATAATTTAGGTAGAGTTCTAATTCCGAATTCACGTGTAAAAAAAAAAAATAATAATCCACATCGTGATTTCTAGATATGACCAGCCAGTCTTTTAAAAGTAATTTGTAAACAGCAGCATAAATACCTCCTGACGTACCTTCCAAGCCTTCTCAGTTAAACTTGTGTTTCTGGTGCACATGCGACACGACAGTGAACACGCTAGCATTTAATTTAAAGAAAAAGGTGCAAAATGAAAGTGCCTTATCAATTCAACAGGAAAAGCTACACCAGTAACTACATTTTATATTAATTAAAACAATATATAAACAATATCTCTTTTAGCTATATATAGTCTTCATGCCCATTTACCCTGTAATATATTATAATGCTATTGTTGCTAGTGCTATGGACCCTTTTCATGCCATCCTGCTGACTGGCAATAATCGGTGGAAAAATAAAAACTTCCTTCATGAAACAAAGAGCAAGTTGTGCAAAATAATGCCGCAACCTCCGCTATGCACACCAGTCACCGATTATTGCTGGACTCTCTGTTGTTACCGACAGATTGGTGACTCTGCAGAAAGTCTGTGGGCAGTGAGCTACAAGAAAAGGAAATCCTCCGACTTTAGTACCCTCCTTCAGTTGTAAACAGAGGTCAGTGATTGAGAAGTTGAGACAGAAAAAGGGTCCATATCTGTAGGCATAATGGAAATCATATGCATGAGAAAAACAAGTTCAACTTTTATTTGTTTTCATTGTTTCCCCTCCTTTGCCTGACCCCGATCACCAAAAGATGTGCAGTGTGTTGGCGCTCCAGGTCTGTGCAGGGCCATATAAAGTGTCTTGGTTAATTTGTTGTTGTTGTTGTTTTTCATGTTTGTACTTCAGACATTCTAGAAGTGCTTAGGTGATACATTTACCCATCGATTTGCATTGCTGGCTCAAATTCTGAAGTGAACAACTCCTTGTATAATGGAGGAAAATGAAGTCGCACAATGTCTGGGTATATTGCTTTAAATGCCATTAGCTTTTCTGTATGTCGTCCACATAAGGCTCTTAACGTAGACACCTTGCATATTAACTGCAAGTGGAAGAAAGGACATGTTGTGAGGAGAGAACAGACATGAGCATCACAAATCAGAGAACCTGGATGATCTTTACAATGTTGTTTATAACAGTGAAACTCACTTGAAGCGACTTACGTCTTCTTCAATAAGGAAGACTGGTAAAAACACATTTTAGGTACTTCGTAGCGTATCAAGTATACATGAAATACAATTCTGAAGACAAATAATATAACAACCCGAAAAGATGTTCACGAGCAAGAGTGGCAGAGTTGAGATGAGAACCCAAGCCTCTCACCTCCTCCTCCTATTCCAACATGGTTTCTGCTCTACTGTCCTCAACCCTGCCCTCTGCCACTGTGGAGAAAGAAGACATCTGGTGACAGAGAAGAGGACAAGGAGGTAGTCAGGGGCAGGTGAGGTCACTGCAACTAGAGATGATGGCATCCCCCACGTATTTTAGGCAGGACTAGTACTAGCCAACTCCAGTGACAGCAAGTTTCTTCTGGGAAAGCCCTTTGCCTGTAACAAAGCAATTCTGGGTCTGAGCAAAAGGCCCTGAGTAAAATAAAAAAAAAAAAAAAAAAAGAAGAGTCAGAAGGCCTGGACGGAAGTCCCAGCATCAGCCATTTACCAGCTGAAGATAGTAACAGCTTGAAACCACGTTTTTTTAAAACTCTAAACCACCATACACACTATGTATCAGCTCGACCAGAATAATCCTCTCTAAGAAGCATGTTCCACGGTTCGTGGATCTTGTCCACATGTTCGGTGCCCTCTATGATAAAAGAACCTGACGGTACCCTTGCCTTGGGGCAAAAAGTTGGAGAAGAAAGTACGAGTCTAGAGACCTCTTCTTCTATTTCCTATTCCTGCCTCAATCTCTCGTTGAACAGGTGCAAAATAAACACAAAACAGCAATTAACCCCCAACCTCCCCTCTCTGTATGAACTTAGCTATTGGGAGAAAAGAAGAGAAAGCAGGAAGAAAAACCCAAACCTCTCAAATCAGTCTTCTTGAACAATAAAATGCATAGAATAGTCTAAGAAAGAATTGGGCTGATTTTTTTTTTTAAGACCAAATATATACCACTAAGCACTAGCACTGAAGAATATTAACGTATTTTAAATTGACATCCTAATTATATTTTTATTGCAAAAGGTAATAATTAGCAAAAATGAAGCCTTCTGCTTGGAATACAGGGTAGTAATGGGAAATTGATGAAGAAAATACAAGTCACTTTCTGTTGATTACGAATGAATGTAATGGAAATAGAACTAATATTAGACTATGTGATTACCCTGCTTGTGTTAGTCCTTTATAACTTCCTCCTTCTAAATTCAAAGATTCTTTCTCTAATTTATGTCAATGCAGAACATTAGCTCTCTTTATGCCCAGCTTAGATGGAATAGGAGGAGGATTTCCAGAATGTATTAAAATGCTTAAAAAAAAAATTCTACCATTGCCCTATTATTGCAGGATGCTTCATAACCAATGATGGTAGAACGTAACCTGAATTTTGGCCCAATGGAATTTTTTGAAATGGAGACATTTCTTTCTTGTCAGTAGCCTACTGCTTATAGATACTTTTGGGGTCTGGTAAGATGACTTCCAAAGGTGGCTGGCAGCGAGATCTATGGCAAGGGATGATTCAGGCTATGGCAGCCAGACCATCTTTTACTCTTACCTTTGTTAGGATTCCATCTTCTCGGTGATTCTTCTGCAGGACATGTTGAAGAGCTAACTGAATTTTCTGTTGCAGTTTTTCAATCTTTACCTTCTCCTGCAGCCATGAGCGATCTACACATGAAAAATGATACTTCTTAGTATTTCTCCTCCATGGTCTCGGGACACCCCAATTCCTCCTGACTCTTGGACACAACTATACCACAGTGCTGAGTTAGAGAACAACAGGCCAGTTTTACTCCTTGTTCAAAATTTGCTCCTAAAACAATGGAAAACTGATCTATGATAGCTATAAAACTGAGTGGTAAAGCTTTCCATTTTTACTGGTACTTAAATGAAGGGAGAGTCCTCTCCTTCCAAAAGAATAGCCATTTAAATTGAAGGCCATATTCACACAAGGGCAAACGAAACCATCACAGATGCTCAAATCTTTCTAAAATTTTTTTTTAATGTTTACTTATTTTTGAGAGAGAGAGAGAGAGACACAGCACGAGCAGGGGAGGGGCAGAGAGAGAGGGAGACGCAGAGTCTGAAGCAGGCTCCAGGCTCCGGGCCGTCAGCACAGAGCCTGACGTGGGGCTCAAACTCACAGACCATGAGATCATGACCTGAGCCAATGTCGGACACTCAACCGACAGCCACCCAGGTGCCCCGATGCTCAAATCTTTCTAATAATTACATTTCTGGATAAAATACTCATAGCAATTATGCTTGCCTTTCTGGTAAATAAGAAAACTGCCTTAGAATCCAAGGCAACTAAAATTGTCAAGAGAATTCCAAACAACTGAAGGGTTGTTAATGTGTAGTCTTTAGGTATAAGAATTCCAAACAGAAGATAGTAAATTTGCAAAGCAGATTATCCCCAAGAGGCACTACTAGTTGAAAACACAGATAAATTCAGATCAACTTGTGGGTGACATCCAAAAGAATCTTAAGAAAAAGTAGGATGCTTTAAAAACCATGTTATCTTGAAGATTTGTGTTAAGAAGGGCAGCCCTTCTCTCCCAGAGCATTTCTTGTGTTATCAGGAGGTTAATTATGGACTGGGTTTTATTCAATTCGCATTAAAAAAAATTTTTTTTAGTTCTTTCTTTAAATTTGATTTTAAAATATTTTTAATTTTTAAAAAATTTATATCCAAGTTAGTTAGCATATAGTACAATAATGATTTCAGGAGTAGAATCCAGTGGTTCATTCCCTACATATAATACCCGGTGCTCATCCCAAGGAGTGTCCTCCTTAATGCCTCTTGCCAATTTAGCCCTTCCCCCTACCCACAACCCCTCCAGCAACCCTATATGCTCTACATTTAAGAGTCTTTTATGTTTTGCCCCCCCCCTCGGCTTTTTATATTATTTTTGCTTCCATTTAAAAAATTTTTTAAAAGTTTATTTAAATCCAAGTTAGTTAACATACAGTGTAATAATGATTTCAGGTCAATTCTCATTTCTTAAGATTTTCTCAGAATGGCACGAAGTCTTAAACACACATACATGTGCATGTGTGTGTGGGGGGGTTGTTATTTGAAAAAAACTTAAGATTAGATTTAATAAGGGTGGCAACCTTTCTTTGTAGGCACCTCAATATTCTACAGCCATTAAAGGTTATGGACCTTGTAAGCATTCTTTACCTGACATTTCATTGTCATTTGGTTCTTACCTGCTGACATTAGTACAAATGCAGAAAATAATGCAATTTCATCTTCGGTCAGGTGCATAGAACATAAACTCTTTCCAAATTCAAATACAAAGCTAATAAAGTCTTCACAACCTGCCAAAGTTAAAGACAGTTTAGGATTTTGGTTATTATCCTAGGAGAAAAACATAGAGTAAGATGAAGGAGGATGTAGTAGTTCAAGATCCACGGGGACAGTAATAACATTTCTACAGTTTAACAGTTTGAAATCTCAAAAGAAAAATTTGTTTAGCCATCATCACTATCAACACCATCATCATCATCCAAAATAATGACAGTGGACTTTTGTTGCAAGGTTACTACGTCATTAAGCACCACTCTAAAAGGTATCTTACTGCTTTACAACAGCTCTGTGAGAGAGGTATTATGATTATTATCCCCATGTTAGAGGTGAGGAAACAGACTTAGAAGAATTATGCACTTTAGGTTATACAGGTAGGAAGTAACAGCCTGAAGTTCAAAGTCAGGCGGCCCGACTTCAGAACCCGTGATCTTTTTTTCTTTTAATTTTTTAAAAAGTTTTATTTATTTTTGAGAGAGAGTGAAAGAGAGATGGACTGCAAGCAGGAAGAGGGGCAGAGAGAGAGGGAGACACAGAATCTGAAGCAGGCTCCAGGCTCTGAGCTGTCAGAACAGAGTCCAATGTAGGGCTCGAACCCATGAACAGTGAGGTCATGACCTGAGCTGAAGTCAGACACTTAAGTGACTGAGCCACCCAGGCACCCCCAGAACCCACTATCTTAATCAGTAGACTCGAATGGGCACAATCTAACTGAAACATTACATTCACTGACTTTTTGTTTTGTATTGTATTTGATCTAAAGCACCCTTAAAAATGGTAACAAATGACATATTATGGTGGTAAAAATCATTATAGCTATTATAGAATTGAAAACATAAAATGTGAAAGTCCCATAAAATAATAACCCATCCTCAAGAGATTGGTTAAGTTTGGTGTCTACTCTTTCAGTTTTGCATATTATGTATACATATTTAAATGGCAATGGGCCTTATAAAGTACATAGACCTTCTATCATTTAACTGTTTTTAAAATCATTTAACAACATTATCTTGGATAGCGTTTCATTCTTAATGATTACATCCCACTTTAAATTATAGAAATCTAAACTAATTAATTTTTATAGTACATGTCACAGTTTCACCTAGCAATACTTTGTTTCTATGATATCTGCATTTCATTCTTATTAATCGTTGTTATTGGAGAAGTACGGAAAGGGCAGACATTTAGCTATTTGCTTGATTTTATGTATCAAATCACATCCTCTCATTTACGTGAATAATGTATCCTTTGAAAATCTGGTTCTTAAAATCCAGAAGGGAACTGGAAAGTTAGACAATATAAATTTCTTCGATTTCCACCTAGATGAAATGAAACGCTAACCCTTTAAATGTAAGACAGACATGTGTGCATTTTCTGC
The DNA here is from genome assembly GCF_018350215.1 of Panthera leo. Lineage (NCBI taxonomy): Eukaryota > Metazoa > Chordata > Mammalia > Carnivora > Felidae > Panthera > Panthera leo. Next base: position 44,203,698 of record NC_056684.1, on the reverse strand, counting down.
AGTGACTATAAAGAAACAGAAGTATAAAATCCTTTCATTTTTGTTTCCAAATAACAGCCTCCATTCCATGCAAAAGCTCTTTGGCGGGGTTCCCACATTTTCCTACGGCCCCGGTTTAAAGACGGAGCAGCCAGGTTTCCTTACCCAAGGATTTGAAGACATCGGGGCTAGCATATTTCCCATCAAAGTACACGGTGTTGTTCTGAGAGTCGAAGGCACGGCACATTCTGATAAACACCACCTCTAGAGAACCTAAGCGAAGGCAGAAATGGTGTCGATTATTCTATCGTGGCGAAGACTCATCTAGCTTGAAGGCACGAACGTAGAGCCCCCTTTGCGATTCAGCGCAGCAGGGGCAGTATTTGGCAAACGGCTCACTGTCACATCAGCTGTCTGTTTAAAGGGGCAAAGTTCACGAGTGGAATTAAAGATGTGTGCTGAAGCTAATGAAGGCCTGTATTCCTGAAGACAGATGGAGTTACAAATTACTTCTCTGGCATTCTTCTGTCTTGCAATACAGAGTCTCAGAGTTGCCGGGAAAACGTACTGATTCTTATTTATTAAAACAAACCAAAAAACCAGGGGCCTACCTCTGAGTGCCACAAATAACCTTCCTAACAACTTACTGTTCGCTCCCGAGAGTCTGGAGTGGGAGAAACGAAACACACAGGTGATGGTAAGATGGGGGAACGCAGGTGTCCTTCAAATTAATTGTTTCATTCAGAGGAGAAGCAAAATGGAGGCAGTGTTTCCCGCAGAGAGCTCAAAACCCTTTAACAAGGACTCAGTTTCTGCTAAGAGAAGCCCGAGCTATTATCGTTGGAGGAAAACTGTTCCCGACACCTTCCTTACCAAGCATTTCTTTAATAAGCGGGTGAAAGCAGGTTAGGAGGAGATCTCAAAATTCACTTGCAGAAAGCACATACCTGCTTTGAGAAGCACAATTTGATCATTTTGACACAGTTCCATAAATCCATCAATGCGTTTGGCAAACTCCACCACATACTGTATAGCCTCCGTGATTTTGATGGCACACAATTGCCACATCACCTCCCGCTGCTGTTGAGAAGCGAAGCACATTGACATACACGGTCACCCACATCCTTGACACACTCGTTTTAACTGTTCGTATTTTGTAAAATCCTTCTTTGGAAACGGATTAAAAAAAGCTAGAGGGGGGCGCCTGGGTGGCTCAGTCGGTTAAGCGTCCGACTTCAGCTCAGGTCATGATCTCGCGGTCCGTGAGTTCAAGCCCCCCGTCGGGCTCTGTGCTGACAGCTCAGAGCCTGGAGCCTGTTTCGGATTCTGTGTCTCCCTCTCTCTGACCCTCCCCAGTTCATGCTCTGTCTCTCTCTGTCTCAAAAATAAATAAACGTTAAAAAAAAAAAATTAAAAAAAAAATTAAAAAAAAAAAAAAGCTAGAGGATTAAAAATGAACGTCTGGGTTCTAACAACTGCTTCCAAGCCCCTCTCGTCTCCTCCAGTTCCTCTTTTACCATCTTGGTGGCAAAGGGACGAGAGGAAGGTGTTATGAGCAGGTGAAAACACGAGGCAGGAAAGCAACACATGCCACTGCTTTACCCTTGGGCCTCGGAGAGAAGCAAAGTAGGATCTTCTTTTTTTTATTATTATTTTGTAAGTTTATTTATTTATTTTGAGAGAGACAGAGCACAAGCAGGGGAGGGGCAGAGAAAGGGAGACAGAATCCCAAGCAGGCTCTGCACCATCAGTGCAGAGCCCAATGCAGGGCTTGAACTCACAAACCGTGACAGAGACAAGACACTTAATCAAGAGACAGACACTTAACCGACTGAGCCACCCAGGTACCCCAGTAGGATCTTCTTCTGAGCAATCATTTTACCTTGGGGAAGTTAACACCACTTTACTGGGGGAAGGGAAGGAAAAGGGGAGTCAATTACATTTACTGTGCACCTGCTTTGAGCTAGATGCTTTATGACACCTTTGTCTTGTTTCATTTCCCCACGAACATTTTTCCGTTTCCCATAAATGGACATGAATGCTCACAGAGGTTTCACAGCTGGAGGTGTTGGAGCTGGGATTCAAATCCCAGCATCTCTGACTCTGAATCCCACTTCATAAGCCTTGCTGTTTCTTACTGCTTTCTGGTTTCCCTTTGTAACACTGGTTGGCCGCTATCTCAAAGGCAAACAAACTGATGTGTTGCCGTTCTTCAACCTTTCCTGTTTACCTGCTTTTACATACCCACTCTTTAGTTACAGGGTATCTATACCCTGGATCTGTTACACTGCTCATGTGTTCCCCCCACCTTAGTTTAAGACTGTTTCCACCAATATGATGGGGGTGAAGGAAACACTGCATTAGAAGCCAGGAGTCACGGTCTAGTCCTGATATTCTCAATCCCCCACCATATGCCAAGGGTTGTTAGTGTCCTCATTTGTAAAATGCAGGGGAGGATTAGCCTGGATAATCTCTATCATCATTCCTAGCCCTACCTTTCTATAATTATTAGGAAAAACCACAGCATTTCCCTTTCCCACGCCAGAATGGATAACTGAAACTTCCCTTTCTCCAGCCCTGCCCTTCCATTCTGGGGGCTTGTTGATCAGAGTGTGTAAAGAAAAAGGCTAGAAGCAGTGCTGTCAGCCTCACGTTGCTAGGTTCACTGGAGTTATGGCAATAGCTTCCAAACCTTGTTTTGTACACACTCTCTAGTGCTCTGGAAACACGAGGCTGAGATTATTTTCTATCAGCTTCCAGAGCTTGAAATCTTCCACTGTGATATCAGGACAAATCTCAATTCATTTGGGCTTTTGGACACTGCTTCCTCCAGCTCCCATGGACATATGATAGGAGATATGTGTCAAGTCATAGCACAACAAAATCGGTTTGTTATTGCAGAAATTTCACACACTGGCATCTCAGTAAGACAAAGCCCCAAGTAGATCATCATCTCTAGGAGAAAGATTAAAAAATTTTTTTTTAAATGTTTATTTATTTTTGAGAGTGAGAGAGAGACAGAGTGTGAGAGAGGGAGGGGCGGGGAGAGAGGGAGACACAGAATCCAAAGCTGAGCTGGCAGCACAGAGCCTGACGCAGGGCTCGAACTCAGGGATGGTGAGATCATGACTTGAGCCGAAGTCGGATGCTTAACCGACTGAGACACCCAGGCGCCCCTCTAGGAGACAGATTTTTAAACAGACATCTGATATCTGATGAAATACATTCATTGTCTAGTCTGTTTGTGTTCTTGATCAGATCTCCAGCATAAACACCCTTCCCACCGTTGCCTCAATCCTGGGTAAAATTCTTCAGAGTATACCTTGTTTTGGTAGCTCTCTATCTCCTCCTGCAGAAAAGTCTGCCACGTTATCTGCTGGAGCTCTTCTCTCAAGTATTGGCAAGTTTCCAGATGTGATTTAGATATATTCTGTGCAAGGTGTTCTAAGGAGAAAACAGATCACAAACATGAAAAGCCAAGTTCTTCTTTGGATAAGCAGGGTTTTCTGTACTTATGTGGTTTAAAAAGTAATATGTACAAAGCAACATGTTGAACCAGTTTTCATTATCTTTACATATTTAAATGAGCAATTTGGAACTATTCTGTATTTTCGAGCATGAAGATGAAGGACAGGCAAAGCCAATATTTAGCAATAAGTCTTGGGGACTTCAAAGACCCTCCCGACCTTGACCTTCTTCTGCGGCCTTACACTGTTTGGGAGTGAACAATTATTGACCCGGACAAGAGTAGGAAATGACTGACACAGCCTCTTCTTGGCATTTTTATGAAGACACATCTGCTGTATACATTGACCTCGGGAGGATTTCTCTTGAAAAATTGGGAAATGGGATGTTTGTGTGAAAACAATGATTTCTTTCTTTTATTTTTCCAGCAACTAGCACAACAAGCATTACCGAGGGCCACTATGCCGTTACACATAACGTGGTGGTTAAGAGATGGACTCTGGCACCAGACTGCCTGCGTTTGAAACTCAGCTCTTGCATTCACTAGCTGTATGACCTTGGGTAAGTTACTCAATGTCTTTGTGCTTCGGTCTTCTCATTTGCAAAAACAGTACCTATTTCAAAGAGCTTGTAAGAATTAAATGAGTTGAGCACTTAAAACAGAGAGGGTCACCTACTATGGTGCTACATAAACATTTGTTCTTATTATACTGGAATATAGGCAGTCTGAAGATATTAAAAGAAATATATGCCAGAGAAATTTCTCTAGGAACTTATAATCTGGTGAACATGTATGCACACGCTAAAAGGACAAGTCAAGACATTAGGCAATTCAGCATCAAGTTGAATTATATCAGAAGAGACAAAAAGATCACAAGCACTGTCATGGACGGGAAACGTGAGGGGAATTAGAGAATGGTTCTTGGCAGGAGAGGAGCATGTGACGTGGACCCTGAAGGATGAGGAGGGAGGATTTGGCAGGCAGAGGTCAGTGGTGCGAAGAGGTGGGCCAGTTTCGCATTCAAGGGAATGACAGATGAAGGAACAAATGATGGCATGTGCAGGGGACAGGCAGATGGGCTAAAGTGATAGTATCAAAACAGAAACACGAGTATGTAAGAGTCCAAATTCTGGAGAAGCTTGAATATTAGGAATGTGGGGTTGGACCTGCTTCACAGAAGGAGTCCGCAGAATTCTCAAGGTGGAGCAGACACACTGAGCACTGTATCTGGGGAAACAGAACAAGCAGTTTTGTGACTGGTGGATTGGAGCACAGGCTGGAGGCCGGGGCGTCATCAGAAGGCTGCTGCAGTCCACAGTGAGGGACTAAGAGCGTGCAGTAGGTTGGTAATAAATGTTATGGAAGAGAAGGACGATGAAAGTATTTTAAAAGAACAGACAAGATTCCATGAATATGAAACCATACCCAAAAGCGATCCCCTTCCACGGTCTTGATTATGTAACAGGAAAGCCCTTTAAAAAAATGGTGCTGAGTGAAACCTTGGCAATCCCAGTAAGAGTGTCTGTTTGGAAATTTGTTACTGCTTTCATTAGACAGAATCAGACTTGTTTGTGTGAAAACAGAGTGGGTTCACCTAAGTGAAGCTTGAAACCAGAATCTCCTTAGAGACTGAAACACAATAAATCTTAACAGTTGTATTTGGCAACCACACAGACACAAACACAACATAAATGAATATCATGAAAACAAAACAAACAAAGAAAAAAACTGAAGTGAAGAGACAGAGAGACACTGACCAAAAGAGGGAGAAGCCGATAAATGATGTGTCATAGAATCAGTGAAGCTTATGGAGAGAAGAGGGGAGTAAAGACAAAAACAATGAGGAGCCAGAAACAAGAAAATAATTGTGCAAAGAGTCCAATGATTTTTGCAGATATGAAAAAAAATAAAGTGTTTGCAGGGAAGCCAGAAGACCCTATGAGGTAAATAATGGGAAGAGACTCAAAGTATTCCCTTGCAGATCATGCTTCTTTTCCAGTTAATATGGTCAGCATCTTGTTTCACTTCATCCCCAAAATTGTTCCCACCCCTCCCTGCCTATCTGAGCTGACAAGGAATGGCGTAATGTACACATCGAGCCAGTAGAGGGCAGTGCCTGCATTCTCACCAACTGCCTTTGCTTACAATTCACAGTTGATTTGGCAAGTGTAAGATTTCAGACACTACTATTTTTAAATCTCCATTTCAGCAAAGGACAATATGGTCAGACTGAGTAAAAGTTAAGTTAGTGTGGTCTCTTAGAGAAACACTCTGGAAGGGTTAGGAGACCTGGTTTCTGGTGTGAGTTCAGCAGACAACCCACTTCGTGATGGGCAAATCCGTTCACCTTCTCAACCACAATGGTTTCCTCAACACAGCTAAGGTCTAGGTACTTCAGACAGAAAATCCTGACTTCTCAGTCACAGGTTTTCATAGCGGGAAGGAACTCTGGACATTGCCTGGTCCACCTTCTCCTCAGTTTATAGATAATGACACCATTAGTAAGGATAACCGTTAATGTTTATATAGCTCTATGTGCTAGACCCATATATATAGACACATATATTCTGAATATACACATTTTCTTAATCTTCATAACAACCCTAGGAAGCAGGTGCTAGTATTATTGCCCTCTTACTGATGATGAAATCAAAAGTGAAGTGGCTTTTCCAAGGCATCACAGCTGGCAAGTGGCGAGCGATTCAAACACACACAATCTGGCACCAGAGTCTGTGCTCTTAATCTTTCTATTCTGCAGGCAGGGAAACTGCAGCTTGCAGAGGTTATAGGACTTAAAATGGGTTGTACAACCTATAGCAAAGCTAGGACCATAAACCATATGAGCTGACTTTTTGACTAGGGCTTTTGTCCAATAATTGTCTCTTCTGCACAAGGCTTTAGTTATCAATTATAGTGACACGTGCAGCTAGCTTTTTTTTTTTTTTAAATGAACGTAGGTTGTTTATCTGCAATGTATAATTCAGGTACTAACTGTACATCAAGGGCGAAATTTCCTAGCCAGGAATGCAGATGTATTTCCACTGAAAGTCATGGATTGTAGATACTATTGTTGAAAGATAGAACTGAGGTTAAGATATGTCAATTTACAATTTATTCTCCAACTGTAGAGTTGGTTTCGTCTGTTTAAAATCTGATGACAAAATTTCGCCTACAATGAAGTCAGGAATGTTAGTTAAGATAGTAAGACAGGAATCACTATATTGTACAGCTGAAACAAATATAACGTTGTATGTTAACTATACTGGAATGAAAAAAAAAGACAGCAGGACTTAAGGCCCCAGAGGAATTATCAGGGAACCCCAGGTAGCTATGAAGAAGGAGCTGCAAAGTCTTTGGCCACTTCTATGCTACCCTTAGCTCCTCAAACTATTTTGTACATGTAAATGGGGAAGAAAATTATAACCCAATTATATTCTTTTCAGACAAATTCTTGTTTAGTTTTAGGTTTGGGACTAACCCTAGTGATAAGCTAATTTGAGTCATTCTGGAAAGGGCCACAGTACATGTGAAAAAGCCCTAATTTAGGAGAGCATGGAGAACATAAGAGGCTACAGGGCTCCCAGACGGCAGAGGGAGGTGACAACTGTGGAAGAGGACATGGACGTGTGGGGTCAGGGAGAAACGGCTTGGCCATTTGTGGCCCCACTTAGGTATTAGTGCGCATTTAGCCCCAGGGCCATATTTAAGGGCAATGCTTTGGCTAAGCCCTATGGATTTATTCCAGAGTTGACTATTTGACAAGCAAACAGGCCAGATTCAAATGTATTTATGATAAGGTGGGAGCACACCGAAAGTGAGCCAGGTCAGTTTTCATGATATCATGTCAGCTTTCAATCAAATGCGTATTCATTTCTGAAAATTTCACTTTCATTACAGTCCTGCTTAAGTCTCGGCCAGCCAAGATTTCACGACAAAAACGGAAGGTTTTTGTTCTAGTTCAAGAAAAAAATATCAAACCTACCTCTGCTCAGCTTGGCTTCTAGTTCAGAGGTTCCTCTGTTAATCAAAAGAGCTGTGATACACCTTTAATGCTGTTCAGTGGTTAAAGACCGAGCTTAAAATGTCCCTGCTCTTGAGGATTTAAATTTAGACCCATAAAGAGGTGCTTGTGTAAAAACCGTAAAGAACATTCAATTTGTTCTATTTGGAGAAAGATTTTACTGGAAATATAAATTTCACTTAAAATGTTTTATGGGGTACAGAGGTGGAGAAACCATCTAAAGAACACAACCGTTATTTCTGTGAACTAAGAATGTCTGTGCTCAAGTCAGAACCTGCTGGTTCTTTTCCATCTGAAGTCTCCATTCTCTCCTCGTGTTAACTTAGTCACCTCCACAGCAACTAATTGAAATATCCCAAAGGACTGCAACCTTGTGTGAAGAATCGCAGGGAGGAGCACATCAAATTCTAGAACTGCAAAGTTTCTAATCAAAGTTTCTCTAATAACAGTGTTGTACCTAAAAATCGATCACATATTATAACGAGGGTTGTTAACACAACTTCCTTGAAATGGCAAGTCTTCCACTGTCTGTGTTATCAATATGGCTAGGTCACATTTCCCAAAAAGCAACAACGTCTCACAGGAATTAGGAAACGACAAATTTTGTTTTGTTTTGCATGGTGAGTCTTCTTCTATGAAATATACCAGTGTTGTCACCAATATCATCACCAAACCATTTTGGCAAATAAAACGCCAATTTCCCTTTAACATTTATGGAATACACCAGGGTTGCAAAACCTAGATGCCAACAGGAGCTGGGCAGTGATATAAAATGGGAAAACACGCAAAGGTGTTAGGGCCTATCTGGGGCCAGCTGCTTATTGTCATTCAGCGATACTGGTCCAGTGTAATCAGATCATTTTTTTCCTCTCACAAGAAGCTGAAAATGTGAACTTCTAGGCAGAATTGTCTAGGTTTAAAATTTTAGCAACCGATTCACAAATCTTACAACTCTGCATGCGTATGGACCGGGTTCAGGGTCAAAAAAACATGCGTATGGACCAGGTTCAGGGTGTGGGCTGCCATTTTTATGACTCCAGGTATAAAGAAATACCTGGAATAGAACTAAAGAAAATAATGAACAAAATTAATGGGGCTGTTTCCTGAGTTTATAGCCTCTGTGGAATTTAAAGACCGCTTTAAATCTCTGAACCGAGATGCTGTTCCCTCTCTGATACTGACAGGTCAGTGTGTTTCTTTGATATGCGATGGGAAATAGGGCATAGTCAAAAGCAAAGGGGCAGCGTGAAAATCTGAAGTGGCCCATATGGTAAAGGCGAATTTCTCTTTTAGTGCCATTTAAGTACCATAACTTATTACGGGAAAGTCCAACATATCCCATTTATCTGGAAGGGAATGAATAATACATCACAACGGAAACATGGAGGCCATTACCTAGTTCCGCCATGGACACAGTTGGGGAAGTCTCTCCATTGGTGAAAGAACAGTAGGGAAAGAAGCCTGATGCTGGTGTGTAGTCACATATTGGTTCTGGCTTGATTCCGTTGATATCAAGACCTGACTGGTCTGGGGAAGGCTGTATGTCCAGGTAGAAGCTGCTGACAGCAGAGTCTGCCTTGCTCCCCTCAGGGGTGTGCCCGTCAATGTAGTTGCTGAGGTCCTCGTGAAGCTCTGTCAGCCCGTTGGCCGAGATGTTGTAGGTTGGAGTCAGCGGCTCAGCCTCTCCGGGCTGCTGTTGGTGGTCTCGCTGCTGCTGCTGCATCCGGTGTTTCTGCACTTCTGCGTACAAGCTGTCTCTCTGCTTTTTGGACATTCGGCCAAATTTTACAGCTGGAAGAAAAAAGCCAAACCGCACCATATACAATATGCTCTTCTTTATTATTCTCTCCAGCATGCTTCAGGGGTTCCTTTTAAGTCTCAGACAATCTCAATCAAAAACCACATAACCACAGAATGAGGACATGATCCAGGGGTGAAAGCAGTCCCACCCCACACAAGCTTGCCGGCTCCACATCCCAGAGGAGCAAAGTTTCAGAAACAGACCTAGGACTGGCGGAAGGGCAATGACCACGTATGTTTTCCTGCTGTCGCATAACCCTACGCCCAGTGGGAATCACTGACAGGTGACTTAATGGGCTTGTTCATTCTCCACCCATGCAGCCTGCCTAGACCACCTCTTTCTCTTCCCAGGGTTCAGACCAGTGTACAGGGATGCAGACTCATAGAGGTACAACGAGGCACAAGCAGCCAAACTTCAACTTTCATTCATTTCACGCATTCATTCATTTGCTCCTTCCCAATCCAATGGCCCAACACTGGGGCTTTGCTGAGAGACCTAAACAGACTGGATGAGGCCTTTGCAATTCCCTGAATTATATCTCTGAGTCTATGTGACCTAAGAAGCCCCCCTCATCCTTCTGGGTCATGGTGACCCTTGTGAAACCCTTGGGCCCACCTTTAAGTGACTTTCTGCTGTTTAGCCTCCAGTAGAAAGAGTACTAGAATTTTGGGAAGGGCAAACAATGCGTAAGATCCCTGTTGGGAAAATTTGTGCTTGCAAATTTCTCCTTGCCATGTGTCCCCATATTTAAAAAAAGTTTTTATGTTCATTTATTTTTGAGAGACAGAGTCAGAGTGTGAGCAGGGGAGGGGCAGAGAGAGAGGGAGACACAGAATCTGAAGCAGACTCCAGGCTCCAAGCTGCCAGCACAGAGCCCGAAGTGGGGCTCAAACTTGTGAACTCTGAGATCGTGACCTGAGACCAAGTGAGCCACCTAGGCACCAATGTGTCCCCATATTTAAAGTAGAACAATGCGTGTAGTAACTATCCAGTTCATTCAGAATCCCAAATGATCTCTCTTAAAACACCAGATAATTGATAAAAGGAACCCTACGATTTCCTGGTCTGAACTCTCCCAGTAACCCATTTATTTGTCAGCCTGATTCTTTTTTTTTTTTTTTAAATATAATTTATTGTCAACTTGGCTAACATACAGTGTATACACTGTGCCCTTGGTTTTCGCAGATTCCCATGATTCACTGCTTACACACAACACCTCGTACTCATCCCAACACGTGCCCTCCTCGAGGCCCATCATCTATTTTCCACTCCCCTCTCGTCTTTCCCCCCATTGACCCTCAGTTTGTTCTCTGTATTTAAGAGTCTCTAATGGTTTGCCCCCCTCTCTGTTTGAAACTATCTTTTTCCCTTTCCATTCCCCCATGGTCTTCTATTAAGTTTCTCAAATTCCACATATGAGTGGAAACATATGATATTTGTCTTTTCTATGACGAACTTATTTCACTTAGCATCATACCCTCCAGTTCCATCCACGTTGGTCCACATGGCAGGATTTTATTCTTTCTCATTGCCAAGTAGTATTCCATTGTATATATAAACCACATCTTCTTTATCCATTGTCAGTCTGATTCTGTGTATGCAGATAAATCCTCTGCTGGAGGGACTAAGATCTACTAATTGATTATGGTTACATTAATACCCGGTTAGGTGGATGAATGCACCCATTTGACTATCATTATAATACTAGGAGTTTCGGGGCAGGAGACAAAATAGATGGAAGTGAAATTGGGATCCAGGGCCACCACCCAGACCAGCTGGGAGATTCATTTTCTGCCAAGGAAGACATGTTGTTCCTTTTCACATAGGAAACAAGGGAGTGGGATCCCGGTCAATTTCCAGTTTCCACGACTCAGGTAACAAACTTGGGTGGGGCTGGTTAGGCATCGATCAAGCTGTTCTGAGCTCTAGGTTTCAGGCCTGTCATTGTATAAGCCCCAACATAATAGAATACCCAGTGGGACGGATAACCATAGGTACTCACACAACTTGTGATCTTAGCCAACAAGTTCACAAGAGAAATGCCTAACTTTGTTGGTTTAGTGCCATCGGAAGATGAGATCTGCGGAGCTGCCAATCACAGGAATTTCTGAGAATATAAATTCTGTGACTTGCATCTTTTCATGCCCCAAACTTTCTATTTTTTGTTCCCACACATTTTTATTCCTACACAGGTGCCATCCTGTGCACCACTACTGAAGGACATCACAACTTGTGCCTGGGCAGGCCTATGGGCCCCAAGAACATCTAATTAGGGGGAAAGACAGGCTTTCAGCATGCCTGCCCAGCGTTCTGAAATATTTTCCACACGCTGAAATTCCAATGAAAGAGATGTTTCCTTCAAGGGATCTCTTAAGAGAGCCAGCCAGCCTGTATATTCATAAAAGTATCCATTATACTTTCTGCCCAGTTTCCCCGTTTAAGAATAACTGCCTTGAAATCTGGGGTTGATTACTCCACGTACATAAGACAGTTTTACAGAAAGATCTTGAAATGTTTTACAATTGAATGATGGCCTCTATTTTTTAACATACTTTCTTTTAAGGAAAAAAATTTTTTTGTCATTGAGCCATGCTTTGTACTATTTTCACGCATTCTCTAGGTACAAATAAATGACTTTTTCTTTTGTTTTGAGATATATTTTGATTTGATGTTTGATTTCTTATTTGGCCCACTGCTTGTGCAGTAGTGTGGTGTTTAATATTTATATATTAAATACCGAATATTTACATAGTAGATTCTCCGGCTTTGTTTTATTATTGATCTTTAGTTTTGTACCATTGTGGTTGGAAAATATACTTGGTATGATTTCAGTCTTCTTAAATTTATAATATTTGTTATGTCTCTTTTTATGTGACTTATCCAGGGGATTCTTGAAAAAACTTAAAGAAAATGTGTATTCTATTTTTCATGGATGGAATGTTTTACATTTATCTCTTAGAACCATGTATCCTAAAGTATGCTTTTAGTAAAAAATGCTCTGGTTGAAAAAAGAAATAATAACTTTAACTGGAGGTACTCTTAAAGCCTATTGGAGGGTAGGAGGGAAGACAGACAGGTTAAATAGACAATGAGTATTTAGGAGTGCACTTGTCATGATGAACACGAGGTGTTGTATGGAAATGTTGAATCACTATATTGTACACCTGAAACTAACCTAGCACTGGATGTTAACTACACTGGAATTAAAAAAAAGTGATAAAAAATTTTTTAAACTCAAATATATGACTTTGGTATGTGATTCAAAACACCCAGTTAACATAAAAGCTAATTCATTCCAACTGCCAATAAGCTTACTAGTGTCAAGCACGTGATGATTAGCTCTGGCTTATATTTCTTACTGGGGAAAGTGCCTATAAGAGCTATATTTATTTAGGTCCTCAGATGACATTTACCCTCAATCAATTCATCAACCTGTAATGCCTTAAATGTAAAAAATCTGAAGGTGTTCTGACCACACCTGCTTCTCTTCCATGCCACTCCCACCCCCAGCTGACTCCAATGGATTACAGAGGGGGAAGTAACTCTTGTGGAACCCAAAAAGCCACCGGAGAAGGTGGGGTGGTGTAGGGGAGGGGGAGGGACAGAGGGCACATCTTTTGGCAGATCTGGGTCCAGGTCTCAGAAGGCACTTTCACAAGCCCATGCCACTCTACAACTCAAATTATGAGGGCTCACCATCTCGAGACATCCCTACGGCAAGGCATTTCTGCAATCGACAGTGTTGGCAGCGGTTTCTACTGGTTCGATCAATCAAACAGTTCTTCTGACGAGGACAGGAGTAGGTGGCATTGCTTTGCTGACTTCTCCTGAAAAAGCCCTGTGATTCAGTTATAAAATATAAAACAGGTTAGTGTCAGTTTGAGCCGTATGATACTAAAGGCAGTATACTAAGCGCTGAGCAGCATTAATGTTTAATAGAGAATTAAAGTTGTAGCAGAATGATCCAGGAGACCATTAATGAAATTAAAGTTACTTCTTTTGCTTGGGTAAAACTGATCCCCAGAGCTTAATCCTCCGTCCCTTACACATGGGAAACTTTCTTTAACTCCAACAGATGGTTGCCTATTTGAAAGGCATAGGATTAGACCCTGTTCTCAGCTTCTGACAAACCATGTGCTTGATGGATCGGTACAAAGTCACTTCTCTTTAACCTTTATCTCCAAAATATTTTTAGTGGAATAAACACAAAACACTTCTCTGGGATGTCCAGAGATAAGGAAAATGCTGCCTCAGTGTAACTCATGGTGGCTGTAATTCTGCTATCGCAGGTAATCTCTACTAGCCCACTTAACTCCACCACACCAGGCACCTTGCATTTCCTAAGACAGAAGCTACTGCCTCAAGAACTTAAATGACATTTGGATGGATGACCTTGGTAGATCAATCAGAATGGGAATACTCCTCAACCTCTGACAGTTTGGAAATACCACGTGTTCAGGGTTATGGCCTTAATTTAGCAAATCCAATCTGATGTTCATCAAGTTCCACTTATTTGTTAAGCACCATTTTCGGAAATGAGAGGGTATTCAAAGATGCCAAAGGAAGTACTGATCTCAAGGATTTCATTCATTCATTCATTCATTCATTTTTGCTAATTTTTTGAGCTGGATCCTCACTATGTCATTAATTTTCAGTGTTTATCATTTTCCTAAAGCTGCACATTTTCCTTTTTGTTCTGTTTTATTATTTTTTTTAATTTTTAATTTTTTTTAACGTTTATTTATTTTTGAGACAGAGAGAGACAGAGCATGAATGGGGGAGGGGCAGAGAGAGAGGGAGACACAGAATCCGAAGCAGGCTCCAGGCTCTGAGCCATCAGCCCAGAGCCCGACGTGGGGCTCGAACTCACGGACCGTGAGATCGTTACCTGAGCTGAAGTCGGACGCTTAACCGACTGAGCCACCCAGGCGCCCCTTAGTTATGTTTTAGAAGCAACCCACAAGTTTTGCTCTGTAGCATTTTTATTACCATTCACTTGAAAACATGCTCTAATTTTCCAATAGATTTCTTCTTTAATATAATATTTAGAAGCATATTTCTTGATTTCTAAACATATGGGGCCGTTGGTTGTCTTTTTCTTATTGACTTATCTCTTAGTGGTTTCACAAGCTAGGGAGGTAGTGAAGAAAAGGAAGGTAACCAGAGTCATTTCTATGATGTAGAGCCATGAAGGGTACAAAAGAGCATTATTATCCTCAAATCCTTAATGTTAAAGATACATGACCTCAATAAAGGGGACACAAGTGGAGAGGGGAGAGGTAAAATCCGGAAAAAATGACAGAGTAGTGGAAAAACTGACAAATGTACTATCCCATCAAAAGATTTTTCTTGAGGTCAATGTGGCAGTTGTATCAAAATCCTTAAAAACATGTCTATTTATTAAATTAGTAATTATCTTTTAGCGAATATATTAAAAAAATTTTTTTAATGTTCTATTTATTTTTGAGACAGGGAGAGACAGAGCATGAACAGAGGAGGATCAGAGAGAGGGAGACACAGAATCTGAAACAGGCTCCAGGCTCTGAGCTGTCAGCACAGAGCCGGACGCGGGGCTCGAACTCACGGACCGCGAGATCATGACCTGAGCCGAAGTCGGGCGCTTAACCGACTGAGCCACCCAGGTGCCCCAGTAATTATCTTTTAGCGAATATATTTTAAAGGAATATTAAGAATGGTACAAAGACTTATCTACAAGGATGTTTATCATACACAGTATCTGTTATATCAAAATAATTTAGAAAGATGCTAAATATCTTACATTAGTGAACTGGAAAATAACTGGATATCCATACATTCAAAAACCATTAAAAATGGAATTTCAGAAACACAAATACTGACTCGAAAAGATGATAAAAATAAACATCTTCCTGTTTATCTGCACTTTCTGAATTTTGTACAATATGTAGGTGGAAATGTATACGAACTACTTGGGAAGTGCAATCTAGTACATGTGCTTTCTTTTGTGACAGGTGGGTGACTATGGATTAAGTCAATAGGTATGATGGATATGACCTTAGTTCCCCCCTCTTCGTTTTGGAAGTCAACCTGGGATGGGAGGGGAAAGGGCACTGACCTGTCACCTGCCCTTGGCTCTCTGCCAAACCACTCACTAACCTAAACATGGGCAAGGCTGGGGATCCCGGGTCTCAGACTGTCTGTCTGATATGCTTTAAATCTCCCTTATTTTGAGTCTGGCCTCTTCTGTGAAGCAATCTCTCTTTTCTCAAAAAAAGCTGTGGGCTTTTTCATTTGTTGTGTGTGTGTGTGTGTGTGTGTGTGTGTGTGTGTGTGTGTGTTTTCTTCTGTGAAAAGGAAGTGAGAAGTAAAGCTTTCTTTGGGACTTAATGGAGAGAATTCAGGAAAATATAAAGGGTAACAGAGGCAGATAAGCCTTAGAAAGAGATACCAAGAGGTCACCTGGCTAGGTATTCAATTTGTCTGAGATGTATAATCTCTGTCAAAGCTGAAAGGTGTCTATTTCTTTCTTGAGACTACTACCGCTCAGACCAACCCATGTTTGCTGTCACCACAGGTGCCTAGGATCAGGAATCACTTGCTTTTCCTGTAGTCGAAGCTGGATTTTGTTGCTTCACAGTTAACCTGCTCCATTTTGTTCCACGATCATCGAATATGGAGAAATGTCTGAGTGATCTCCTTTTTATGTGAATGGAAGCAGTACTTGTGGATGGCCACCCTACCTCCCAATGCCGTGCCTGTAAACCAAATCACAGCATCTGTCACCTTTCTCTTCCACCTGAAGTATTTCTTCTCAGAATTCTCTCAGGTTTCTCCACTTTCTTCAAAAAAATGAAATTCAGAACTAGATACAGCTCTCGAATAATGTTCGGGTCATTAACAAAAAAGGATGCCACTTTTCAGTTTGCACTTACTAAATCCAAATTAGTATCAACCATCACTAGTAAGTTCCAGAATGCTTGCATAGAAGGCATCAATTTGCTCTGCTACCAGAGAACACTGAGAGAGGATGGTGATGGTGATGATGATGATGATGACTGAAAAACTTTAATGAGTACTTGTATTAACCATATGTTTTTATTCCATACTTTTTATGCTTTGACATCTTGGGGCCTTGTGACCCAAGGAGAGATTACATTTCCCAGGGCTAGCTAATTCTTAGACATCTCAAACAACTTGCCTGGGAACACACTCTTCATAGGCAAACCAACCAATCCAGAGCCCGTATACCCAAACACCTCCTCTATAATGCTCTCACACTCTGGGCCACTAGTGCCCTGACCAAATTACCCCAGGACCAGGTACCAGCCAACTAGGGCAGCCAGAGCTGGCTAAAATTATGAAAACTAGCCAATCTTAAACCTGCTTATCCGGCCCTGCCCATTCCTTTCTAGGGGAAATCACAACAAGGCTCTTGCCCACATTTTCCCCTTGCTCCCTCTACCCCTGACTGATTCTGGTCCTTCCCAGTGTGGTCCCCCCTGCATGCCATGCTGCACCTCTTTTTCCTAGGGACCTGTGAATATAAAATCTTCATCCTTCATGACATTTTTGCATCTGTGTGTCTTACCTACCTGATTAAAACAAATCGAAGGCATTGTTGAAACAGTGATTATGTGCTAGGCACCCTGTGCTTTACGTGGATGACATCATTTAATTATAACAAGGGCAGTATGAGGAAGGCATCATCATTTCCTTGGTTTTAGGTACAATGACTTGCTCAGAGCTCCACCTTTAGCATGGGGTAAAGGCAGGGGATGAATGCATGTGGCTTAATTCCAGAACTCACACTTTCATTCTTTTTTATTTTTCTGCTTCCCTTGCATGTCAAAAGGATTCCCACTTGCTTGTTCTCATAGAGAGCAACCATTAAATTAGGCAAAGAAACAGATATGAATAAAGCTGCAAGACTGATCTACTCTGAAATTGCTGTTTTCCTTCAGGTTAGCCCCTTTAGCAGACGAAAGGGCACTGCCCAGGCATTTTACAGATTTCTCTTCCACAGTCACCTCCTGATGTGGGTTAGAGTCAGATGAGAAAACCAGTCCCATGATCTCACAATTTCCCCTCATTTCTGACCAGAGGATCACGTCTCCTTTTATTCACCTTATTTAGGTCTACATTACTTCAGCTTACTTGGAAAACAGAACAACAAATAACATGAAACTTACTTCAAGGACACTGAATCATTAAAGACATGTACCATTAAAGATGTCTGAGTAATTATGCCATAAATCGCAAGGAAAATCCATGAAGCATTCCACATGTGCTTTGAGCAATGGCACTGAGGCTGGAACTAATGTCTGGTTTCCAAGCTATCAGCTTGGAAAACAACTATACTTCTTTAGATGTGTCAGCTTTGAAGGGATTGGGAAAAGCAGGCGAGCAAACAGACATACCGTGCTCTTCTCACCATTTATTCTTCATTGGGTCAGTTGAGCAAGTGTCTGCTGAAAGTTCTAGGAGTGGGTAAGAGCCAGAGAAGAGATGTTCCTTTTGGACTAAGACAACAGAGTCATGCCCACGAGGAGAGCTATCACATACCAGATGGGATGGGTCAAGTAGGGTTATAAGGTGAGAGCCATGAAGAGAGACAGAGGGCAAGCCTGTATGACTCAGATAAACACTGAACTCTGCATTTCAGAGAGATTAGGACTTGGTCTTGCTTCCTTCCTTCCTTCTTTCTTTCTTCTTCTCCCCTCCCTTTTCTTTTCTTTTCTTTTCTTTTCTTTTCTTTTCTTTCTTTCTTTCATTCTTTCATTCACTCATTCATTCATTCTCTCTCTCTTGCTCTCCCTTCATTTCAGCATTCCTTGGGGTTTCTCAGAGGAGGAGGACTGGAAGAGCAAGAAGGACGAGGAAGAAAGGTAGAGGTAGAAATACGTTCATAAATGTAAAAGGATTTTACTGACTGGGGAGTAATCCTGTAGAGGGTCCGAGTGAGAAATGAGTGAGCTGTGACACAAGTTCTAGGAGTTGAGGGAGTTTGAGGCCACACAGAGAGTGTAAATAGCACAAGCCAGTGCATGGAGCTTTGGGTGGAACTGAAGAGGTATGTATAAAGAAGAGAGAAAGTGCTGAAGCTATGTGTTAGCTAGAAAAGATATTAAGTTCATAATTTTGGAGTTTTATTGCCAAAAGATGAGCTCATGAATTACTTCTTTGGTTTTTTTTAAAAGAAGACATTTTTTATGGATGTCAAAATACATGGAGATGTGCCATTGTGAACATGGTGGACTTGACCAGAGAGAACTTCAGGGTAGCAGAACTTGGTGTGATTGTGGCACACGATCACCACCTAGTGGCAGCATACCAACGTGCAGTTACTGCAAATAGTAAATGAGAGTCATACAAACAGGTCTTCAGAACTGGAAGGAAGCTGTGAGATTATCAGGTTCAGTAGTTCTCAAACAGATGGTGCATCCGAATCACCCATGAAGCGTTTAAAAAGTACACCTGAAATTTACTGAACCAGAACCTTTGGGGATATAGTCCTGAACACATATATAGTTTGAACAATATGAAAGTGCCATTTTTGCAGGTAAAAAACCCCAAAAGATATCACTTTTATATGATAAATATTTTAACAAAGGCTCCTGAAGACTCCACTGCCTTTCCCTTGTTAAGATCTACTCTAGTTTTCTTATTTTGTAGATAACAAAAATGAAGCTCAGAATGGTTAGTGACTGGTTTAAGGTTGTCCCATGCCTGATTAAGTATTACTACTAAGACTCAAACACCACTGTCCTAATTTTAAGCGTGCTAACAAAAGTGATGCCACACAGTCTTGATTTCCTCATACTGTTTGTATCAACTTGTTTTCCTCAACTGTTTGTATCAATTTCAACAGCCTCAAAGACAACTCTCCAGTGTCTCCTTCCTTATTTTACCTAGTCTTTCAAAGTGCCTTTCATTGAGTTTTATGTCCCATTTCTGCTTCGATCCTCTGGGAAATTCTCTTGCCTAACTTTTGACTTTACGCTACGAAATTGTTCACCAGTCCTACTAGTTTGGAGTTCCCCAGGACTGGGACTGAGGCCATGATGTATGGGAGAAGCCTCGCAGCAGGTTGCAAGAGCAGCGTGTTAAAATTTCAGGAATTTTGTGAACCAATTGTTAAACATAGCCATTATTAAAAATTAGCTCATTATTTTATTATTATTTTGCTATTATCCATGCTCTTGAGGTTATTTACATCAACTATATCCAGATGGTGCGGCTACTACAAATGGTGTTCTACTGTGAGTGAATCTTCCCTGCTCTGTCTTCAATGGGATGTCAGGTTGGGAGGCCTCAAACTGACCATGTGCTGGGAGTATTTATACCATGGAAACTGGCAAAAGCTACAAATAAGGGCTTGATTTTTTGTTCTGCCTATTGTCTAGATTTAAAAAGTGATCAAGAAGGGGCGCCTGGGAGGCTCAGTTGGTTAAGGGTCCGACTTCGCCCCAGGTCATGATCTCACCATTCGTGGGTTCGAGCCCTGCACTGGGCTCTGTGCTGACAGCTCAGAGTCTTGAGCCTGCTTTGGATTCTGTGTCGCCCTCTCTCTCTGCCCCTCCCCTGCTCACGTTCTGTCTCTCTCTGTCTCTCAAAAATAAATAAATGTAAAAAAAAAATTTAAAAAAAGTGATCAAGAAAACAATAATGTGGGTTAAAGTTAAAAGTATGTAATGTCTCTGGGGCACCTGGGTGGCTCAGTCGGTTAAGCATCTGACTTCGGCTCAGGTCATGATCCACTGGTCTATGAGTTTGAGCCTCACGTCAGGCTCTGTGGTGACAGCTCAGAGCCTGGAGCCTGCTTCAGATTCTGCATCTCCCTCTCTCTCTGCCCCTTCCCCACTCACACTCTGTTTCCTTCTCTCTCTCTCTCAAAAATAAACATTTTTTTAAAAAAATTAAAAAATTAAAAAAAGTATGCAATGTCTATACCCACCACATTGTGAATAGCACAACAAATGTGAGGAAATATTCTAGTATTTAAAAACTATTATCTGATTCTGGAAAGAGGTTGCTCATGTCATCACTGATGAATGAGTGAAGTTCCAAAACACGTTTTCCTTATTTCATTTTCCTTATTCATTAATGTAAATGAAAGTATCAACATTCGTGTTGGCACTACAGTCTGTCATCAACTACAACTGTACCTACGGATGGAGGAATTCAGCAAAGATCACTGGGGGCATTTAGTGACAACCATTTGTCTATATGTTTATAATAAAGAATATTGTAGATTTTACTACTTGTAAATTGTGTCACATATCCATGAAACATACACTGAAGTTTGGTACATACAGATAGACACTGTTTTCCAATGAGTCAGCTGTTAAAAACTGACCAGCAAGTGACTGGACTGAACCCAGTCCTTCCCCAGATTCCCATCACACTATCTGAATGAATCTTCCCTACTTAGGATGGGCCTTTCGCCAAAGCTGTGGCTTGGCCTTCTATAGCCCTATCACCCCCAACCCTGTAACACACACACATACTCTCTAGAAACTTCAGCTGAATGGTTTTGTCTTCATTCCAGAACAGAACATATCCCAACCCACCGCCTGTTTCCTAGCTTTGTCTCCTTCGGTGTTTGCTTGCTCAGCCAAGGGACCAACTTCATCCCAGTTACTCAAGGCAGAACGATAAGCTTCATTGCATCTCTGCCTCCTCCCCTCCCCCACCCAAGCAGTCACCGTGTTAGGCTGTTTCTTGCCACTTTCATATTTCTCAAATCCATCTACTTCTCTCCATCTTTACTGCAATTTTCTCAATGCTCCATATCTGTAATCTCCTGAATTGGTTATTATACAGCCTCCCAAATGGACTTCCTGCTTCCATTCACACTCTCTCCAATCCATTTTCATACAGTCACTGGAGATCTTTTCTAAAACATAAACCTGATCAGGCCACTTCTCTGCTTATTAGCCCTTGAATAGCTCTCTACTACTGACCAGGCCACAACCACCTATCCAGGCAACTCTCTCCTACATTCACTCCTCTTCTCAAAGTCATACTCTGGCCAAGCCTAAACTGCTGTGTTCGCAGTTCCTCATAGGACAGCCACCCCCACAACCCCCCAATTTCACCCCCATTTCCCAGAAGCTCTCCCCTTCTCTTTTTTTTAATTATTATTATTTTTTAACGTTTTACTTATTTTTGAGACAGAGAGAGACAGAGCACGAGCAGGGGAGGGGCAGAGAGAGAGGAGACACAGAATC
The DNA here is from genome assembly GCF_018350215.1 of Panthera leo. Classification (NCBI taxonomy): domain Eukaryota; kingdom Metazoa; phylum Chordata; class Mammalia; order Carnivora; family Felidae; genus Panthera; species Panthera leo. The sequence goes on along the minus strand of NC_056684.1, from coordinate 44,182,222 downwards.
CGAAGCAGGCTCCAGGCTCTGAGCTGTCAGCACAGAGTCCGACGCAGGGCTCGAACTCACAAACCGCGAGATCACGACCTGAGCCGAAGTTGGAAGCTCAACCGACCGAGCAACCCAGGCGCCCCTCTCCCCTTCTCTTAAGAATTCACTGAGATAATCACTCTCTCTGACTGTGCCCCTTCCAAGACTGGTTGAGGGGCCCCTCCCATGTATACGCTCAGAGCCAGGTCTCCCTCACTGACTGCTTTGTTTCTTTCCAGTAATTAACCCAGTACTTCAAGAAGTCAACAAATACTTGTTGAATGAATGACCAGAGGGAAAAAAAGATGGGACTGATTAAAACCTGTGGTAACAATCATATGCTGAACACCTATTCGATACCAGGCACTATGTAGGACACTTTGCAAACATTATGGATCTGTAATTCACATCAACCTTGCAAAGTGGGTATTGCTGTATCTGTTTTACAATGAGAAAATCAGAGTGCACAGAGGCTAAGCCATGTGTCCAAAGTTGCACAGCAGGTAAGGGGAAGGGCTGAATCCTGGGTGCATCTTATTCTAAACGCCGTAGACTTCTTAATACAGTACCAAAAAAGCATTGAGGCAAGCACGTCGGGCAGATCAAACAAAAGCAGATAAACAACAAAACCAAACAAATAAACGCAAAAGGCCCACTTTTCAGTTCTCTACTCAAAGCTCCATATAATGGTTTAGACATAGGAGAGGGAGGTGACATTTCGCAGGGTACTGAATACCAGGTTTACGTATGGGTTGGAAAACATTTTCATTTGCTGGATCTACTTAATAAACGTGGCATTGCCTATGGGGGTTATTAATAGTTTTGCCCAAAGGTGAGGGTTGGCTGGACGGGGGACGATGGGTGTGGGTGGAAAGGTGCTCAGAGGATCTTGCTCTGAGGGGGCTCCCCTCCTGTTTGGGGCTCCTTCTCAGTAAGGCATAGGCTGAAATGCTGATCCGATGTTTGGTCTTTTGACAATTTTCACTTAATGAATTGATTCCTACAGTTCATTAACATACCCACTTCCACTTCTGTATACACATATGTCTTAATTAGCTGTTCATTGGCTGTTTAATTACAAGAAAACAGCTGACAGCTGCCTTGCTGAATTCTAATGGCAGACGCTTTGGAACGGCTACACATTTGCTTTTGACAACCAAGATTTATTCATAACTCTATGATTTATTGTGAATGCTCCTATGCCTGCCTAAATTATTGTATTTTCCGATACAACTAAAAAATTGAAATGGGGGGGGGGCTCTTGAAGAGAGTGTGTGTGTCCCTGTCACAGCAGAGAATCCCTTATGTAAAAGATGAACTGTTACAATTTTATTTCTCTCGGGAAGTTTCTGTTGAGAATATTCAGAAATATGCGAGCGAGGAAGAAGAAACATCTTTGGATAAACATGGGGAGAGAGTTAAGTATTTAAAGTAAAGAAAGAAAGAAAGAAAGAAAGAAAGAAAGAAAATAATTGCCAACGTAATCTTACTGAGGGGGGAGGAGAGGGCATGAATAGATTAAAATCAGAGACAGGAAGAGGCAGAGGGAAATGATAGAATTAAGTTGCAGGGGGTGGGGTGGGGGCAGGAATAATATTCCCCAAGGAAGCAAATGAAGAAGAGAATTTGTTCTTCAGAAAAGAATAGGCAACCTCATTCGCAAAAGTTAGCTGGTACAGCTCCACACGCATACATCTGGTAGCAATAAATCATGGAATCACAGATCTCCTGAACAACTTTCTCCTTCAATAATGACTGGCCTCCCTGTAGAATTGTATGTGCAAATGATCTCTGATTAAAGCTGACCTCACGTGTCATGTTTGGTAAGCGTAGACGTCTGCTTTGGCATACTGTGATCTGCGACACGCAGACCCAATCCAAATGAACACATTGAACAGCAGGGATTCCCCAGGCAAGCATGAGGGGCCCTGCCCAGAGTCGGACACTACGTTAGAGCCCCTACTGAGGACAAGGCCATAAGCCCAGCACTGCCTGTGAGCCGAGGAAGGGCAGTAGTTACTGAGACATGATTAAGACCAAAACAAAGAAACAAAAAATACAACAATAAAAAAAAAAAATCCAAATCATCTGGATGCACATTGGAATTTAACACACTCTACTACCAGTGTATTTCATCATAGGACTGGAAGAGTGAGCTACATACATTTTTTTTTCTTATCACCTGTATATAACAGAACCGAAACCCTGATGTCACAGGATGCAGAAACAGCCACGTCTAATTTTTGTTTTAAATGGCTAGCTCTAATGTTGGGTCCAGGTGTTCTAAAACACTAAAATAAGGGTTAGGGATGCCTGAGTGGCTCAGTCGGCTGGGCATTTGATGCTTGATTTCGGGTCAGGTCACGATCTCATGGTTCCTGGGTTTGAGCCCCGCATCGGGCTCTGTGCTGACAGTGTGGGGCCTGCTTGGGATTCTCTCTCTCTCACTCTCTCTCTGCCCCTCCCCTGCACACATGCACACACATTCTCTCTCTCTCAAAATAAATAAACTTAAGAAAAAATAAAAGTGTTGGGCAGGAATATATCACTGTTGAAAAGTGGATAAAATTGCTCCAAAGCTAGTAACATTTCACAACTGAAATAAAAATATTAAAATCCTCTAAGAAACAGTTGGAGCCTAAATGGAATATTTATGGACATTTCTTTTTAGCCTAAAACATAAAAAGCTCCAGAAATTGCTTTAACTCTTTCAGGAAAAAAAAGAAAAAAAGAAAAGTACCAATTTTGCACTCTGGCTATCTTTGAAACGCTTATTGTTAACCTCAGATAGCATATTGGTTTTTTTAAATCATTTGTTTTGAGAGAGTGCATATGAGAGAGCATGTGTATGTGCAAGGGGGGGAGGGTCAGAAGAAGAGGGAGAGAATCTTAAGCAGATTCCATGCTCAGCAGAGCCCAACGTGGGGCTCGATCCCACAACCGTAAGATCATGACCTGAGCCAGAATCAAGAGTCTGAAGCTTAACCAACAAAGCCACCCAGGCGCCCCTCAGATAGCATACTGTTAATGCAAAGATACTCCTCCAAATTCTCTGGGTGGAAAAGCAAACTTTGCATAAGACATCATCTTACATGTATTAATTGACCAATAAGTATGTGACAAACAAACGCTAGTCTGTTGTTACCCTATCAAGAGCAAAAGGTCTTAAATGTAATCAGAAATCAATTTGCCAACTCCAACACTTGACTGTACATTATCATTTAAAAAGTTAAAGTTGAAACTGTATATCCAAAAAATCTAAAGAATATAGATTTAAAAAAAAACCTGTGTTTTTTATCATGAGATAAATTTTTCTTCATCATCATCTGAGCAGCCACTGTATCTAATAATGAAGCTGGGAAGGGAAGTGGAATGACAAATAGGGCCATTTCTCAAAGGAAACCAACCAGTGTCATTTTTCTATAAACACTTCAGCAGTTTTATTCACTTTGAAGACTGAACCTCAACCCTAATATCTGCAGCCTCTTGTTTTATTTCTGGCCTTTTCTTCTGCCTGCCCATTCCATGGCCTGGCCCCTCCTCCCAGGCAGGCCTGCCTCAGTTTACCCCACACCCGCCTCCTAACTTATCCAGTGCTAAGACTCAATTCTGTTCCAAGACCTCAAAAATATCTTTAGTGACAGACCCACACCCCTGCAGACCTATTATCTATGTTTTTCTGAGATGCAACATTCAAGGCATGACCAAGGCTGGTATACTGTTACCTCATTATTTCAAGAGAACAAGTAAAGTACCTTCGTAATAAAAACCTTGGCATAATGGACTCTTTATAAATTTGGGAATGGCGTACCTATTTGTCCTTATTTTCCAGTGTCCACAGAAAGCTACCCTTTGCCCCACTTAAACCGGATTATATGTTGTCCGCAAAATACAACCAAGACTTTCCCGTCTGTGGGTTCTTGCTGCCTAGTGGGTATGTGCTGTTTGTGCCACATCATAGACTGTGACATTACTCCAGGATTTTGTTCTTTTTATGTGCATATATTTTTCAAAACCTTTTAAGTTTATTTATTTATTTTGAGAGAGAGAGAGAGAGGGAGAGAGAGAGCGAGCGCACACGGAAAGGCAGAAAGAAAGAATCCCAAGCAGGCTTAGTGCTGTCAGTGCTGAGACCAACATGGTCCTTGATCACATAAACAGTGAGGTCATAGCCTGAGGCTAAATTAAGAGTCAGACACTTAACCAACTGAGCCACCCAGGCGCCCCTTATTTTATTTTTAAATGTTCATTTCTTTTTGAGAGAAAGGAGAGAGATTGGCAGACAGAATCCAAAGAAGGCTCCGCACCTTCAGCACAGAGCCCGATGCAGGGCTCGAATCCATGAATTGCAAGATCATGACCTGAGCCGAGATCAAGAATCGGACACTGCTAGGAGCCCCATTTTTATGTATGTTTTAAATGAACTTCACTGAGGCATAAATTAAATACAAAAACGCACCACTAAGTGAAGAGTCCACTTTGAAGAATTCTGACAATGGGCACACCTGTGTAACTACCGCCACCTTAGAACATTGCCACAAACCACAAAAGTGTCCTTCCCTTAGCGGTCATTCCTCACCTTGGCTCTAGGTAACCATATCTGCTTTCTGCCATTATAGATTTAAGATTGGTACTTCTTCTAGAATGATTTCTGAGCGCAATTCTACGGTATGTATTCTGTTTCTGGCTTCTCTCCTTTACCAGAATGTTGTTTTGTGCATACAGGGTACATTCTCTCTTATCGCCAAACAGCATTCCATTCTATGGATCTTCTTTATCCATCCACCACCCACGTTTACTCCTTTTTCACTTGACGGGCATTTGGGTTCTTTTCAAAGCTTTGTGGACATTGTGAATAAAGGGGCTGCAAATACTCACAGAAAAGTCTTTCTATGACAGGTGCTTGTGTTTCTTTCCGGGAAACACGAAGGATCGGGTGTGAGGTCACATGTTAGGTTGATGCTTATGAGATGCCACCTTTCTTCAGAGGGGCTGTGCCACTTCACAGCCCCGCCCCCAGATGACAGGAGACTGGGAAATTCACCAGTTTCTCTGTATCTTCATCAGGTTTATCATTGGGAGAGTTTTTGTTCTTCTTCGTCTTGCTGCTGTTTTGTTCTATTTTAATTTTAGTCTCTCAGGTGAATATGTCATGGTATTTCCCTGTGGTTTTATTTACATTTCCCTAACGATTAGAGATCTTGAGACTGTATCCATGTGTTTATTGGCTCCTTGTCCGGGTTTTGTGAAGAGACGGTTCTTATTATTGTTCCTTTTTATTATTATTTTTGTCCTTTTATTTATTTTCAGATTTGGCTTTTTCTCCTTCTATTTCTTCCAGTACATGGCTTGCCTTTTCGTTTTACTAATGATAGCTTTTGAAGGGCACAAATTTTCAATTTTGATGAAGTCCAATTTATTATTTTTTAAAATAAGGTAAGGACTTCAGTGTGTGGTCTGAGGAAATATTTGTATGTCTACTGTTACAGAAACATGATTCCTTCTAGAAATAATACAGCATTATGTCGTTTTCTTAGGATATTCTTTTTTTTCTTCCTCTTCTTTTAAAAAATGTTTATTTATTTTGAGACAGAGAGAGAGTGAGTGGGGCAGGGGGTGGGGTGAGAGATGCAGAGAGAGGGAGAGAGACAGAATCCCAAGCCCCAACATGGGGCTTGATCTCATGAACCATGAGCCAAAATCCAGTCAGATGCTTAACCAACTGAGCTACCCAGGTGCTCCTCTGACCCTTTTTTTTAATGTTTTATTTTACTTTTGAGAGAGACAGCGAGAGAGTGAGCACATGTGTATGTGGGCACATGTGAGTAGGGGAGGGGTAAAGAGGGGGACAGAGGACCTGAAGCGGGCTCTGCACTGACAGCACAGATGCAGGGCTTGAACTCACAAACAGTAAGATCATGACCTGAGCTGAAGTCAGATGCTTAACCCACTGAGCCATCCAGGTGCCCCAGTTAGTACATTCTTTAAGTTAATTTTTGCTTTCAGGGAAAGGTATAAACGTGAAGTTAATTTTTTCCTTTTTCATATTAATGTCTAGTTGTTTCAGCAACATTGTTTGAAATGACCCATCTTTCTTTCATTGAATTAAATTGGCATCTTTGTCAAAATTCAACTGACCTTAAATGGGTGGATCTCTTCCTGAACTTCCTCCCCCCTTTAAAATTTTTTTTCTGGTTTACTAAATCTAGGATTTAGTTCTTGCATTGCTATTTAGCTTTTCCTATGCAGACCTCACCTCTACAACTAGATCATAAACTGCTTGAGGGAAGGATCAGGTCTTCTATGTCTTTGGACCCCTTACAGCTCTTATATGGTGCCTGGCCCCAAGGTGGGGGTGGTTCTCATTATTTTGTTTTTATTAGCAAGGTCTGCATAACAAATAGCAAATGGTCACAAAATTAAGACTTGACCCCTGCATGTCCTAGAAATGATTGCTGACTACAGTAGCATGACTCAAGCATGTGGAATTTGGCTAGGAATGATTATAACAACAGCCAACACTTACTGAGTGATAGTTATACGCCTGGCATTTTTCTCAGCGCTTTACCTAAATGCATGTGATAACCCCAGGAAATAACTACAATTACTATCTTGATATTACAGATGGGAAAGAGGCACAGAGAGGTTGGGTCGGTGCTCAAGTCAGTAAACAGAAGAATTAGATTCAAACCCAGGCAGTCTTGTTCCAGAGTCAGATCATAAGTGTGACGCAATACTGTCTCTCCACAGGTGGCAAAGGGGACATGGAGAGGGTGAGCTGGGAACACCCAAAAAGCTGGGAGCACCCAAAAAGCTGGGAACAGCAAAAAGCATTGCTGTTGATGTGCAATGCTTACCTGAGTAAATATGTGGTAAAATGAATGATCATTTCAGCAATTAAATAGGTTCTCTGGTTTCTAATGGTTTCAGGTGGTTGACTTTAAAATGCAATTTAAAATACATTCACAAAGTGATTAGCTCCAAAAATGACTGAGTCCCTTTCCTTCCTTTCATTAGATATCTATTTATATATATAATTAGAAATTATCCTTATGGCTAATGATCCTATCACAGAGATAAACTATTTACAATTTATGATGTTGTAACCACCCTCACCTGGTTAGAGCATGATAAATCATTAACATCAATGGCAAAAGCAGAAGTCTCTTGACTTCACCACAACTAGAGATAAAAATATTAATTATAGCAGAGAGAAATTATAATTGCAGAGCAAATACCATACGCATCAAATATCAACACATACCACTGCACTGGTCCCAGGCTGGGCATAGGCCCAATCTGTTAATAAAACTAAGTTTTAATTGTTTGTCTTTGTGATTTCCAGTGTATAAAGTCAACAGGACAGGAGAACAGAACCACAGATAACCAAGAAACAAACAAACAAAAAAACCAAAAAACCCCTCACTTTGGCATTGAGGCGGTATGAGATCTGGAAGGGAATCTAGAAAAGTGATAACTATGAAATAATAGCTGCCTTTTGCTTTCTTTTTTTTTAGTTTATTTATTTTGAGAGAGAGAGTAAGACAGAAAAAGAGCGCACATGTGTGCAAGTAGGGGAGGTCCAGAGAGAGAGGGAGAAAGAGAGAGAATCCCAAGCTGTCACTGTGGAGCCTGATGTGGAGCTTGAATCCACGAACCGAGAAATCATGATCTGAGCTGAGGTTGGACACTTAGCCGACTGAGCCACCTAGGCACCCTGTGCCTTTTGTTTTCTTATCGCTGTTATTTTTGTCATAGATAAACATTGGGAGTAAAAAGAAAACACACATTGTTTATGCCTATGTAAACCCAGTGGTTCTCAGACAATTCTGATTTTACTTAACAGCCTGTTGTTAATTAATCTTCCGAATTGTTGGGTATTCATACGAGGTGGCCCCCACCTCTACCCTGGCGCTGCCTCAGATGCCACTCTTAGGTATTCACTCTGGTTGGCACAGAAAACGACACGTGGCATTACTAAGAGACTCAGAGAGAGTAGTCAGCTTCTCAGGCAGAATGAAGGGACACGTGGGTAATGCCCAGGACCCTGTCCACTTCAGGAAATACCCAGGCGCTGTGCAAAGCACAATATCATGTTTGCTTGGAATTTCTGGTAGGGGGCATCACCATCTATATTCCCTTCACCAAGAAAGGCTGGGTCATCTTCCAGCAGGACGAGGTGTGAGCACAGAGTAGGTGGGGGTGAAGTGTGACGGCTGCCCAGCCACGTCAGCCGAATTAACTTTGAAAATCAATGGGATGTCAGTCGTTGCAGCCAGACCACCCTCCCTTACATCCTGGGATGGCATAGGTCACGCAGTTGATTTCATTGTGTCTACTTTTATTTACTTAATTGATTAATTTTGAGGGAGGGCAAATTGAAGAAGTAAAAGGACATAATTTTTTTTTCTTAGTAATCTAGACCCTGAGGCCTTGAGGACTGATGTAACGATGAACAATTCAAAATCCCCTTTAAGTAGCAAACCCCTTATTCCTAAAAGGCAGATGATTTAAAAAAAAAAAAAAAAAAAAAAAAGCATGCTTGGCGGTGTGCAGAAAGCTCAAGAAGCACCAAGATGGGATCAATACAGCGGATCTGTATGCGTACAGAGCAAGACATGTTACCATGATTAAGAGTAAAACAAAGACTTAAGGAAATTACGAGGCAAATTTCCCTGAAATCTCCCAGTAGTTATTTGTTATCAGAAGGTGATTTTGTATTTTATGACATTATATTTTCTAATTTCACTGAAGGAAAGCTAACCAAATTTGTGGATTTTATTTGATTTTATTTTTTTGCCTTAGCCTCAAAACGCCTTAGGGCTAATCAGGCCTGGTTCAGTGGCAATCAACTGTCTCAGAGGCCTCCTGCATGTTTAAATAGCTTCTTGCCTGTTTATTTTGCACTGTTTTATCCTGTAAGCTGTCTCAAGGCCCTTCCAATATAAGCCAGAGGATTTAAATCTTAATAAATTGAAATTTGAATAACAGAGGCAATCTGGGTTTGGAGGTCTTGAATGATGAGGATAAACATCTCTATTCCCATTCCCACATTATGCCTGTGCTGAACGTATTGCCCTCGATCAGCATCAGCGATAATTAAGTAGTAACAACAGCAAGAAGAATGAAAATATTTCGATTTAAATAGCACTTTTCAGTTTGCAAGGACTTTTATTTACAGGTTTTCACGCTATCCCTGGAATAGTTCTAAAAGGTAGGAAGAACAGGTGTTATGCCCACTTTATAGATGAAGAAACTGAGTCACTAAAAGATTAAAACAAGCCCAAGCAAGAGGGACAGTGGTGGCATTAGGACCAGAACCGAGTTCTATCCAGTGGCTTTGCTGTAATTTGGCTAGATATATCAACATATGTGTGCCAACAGTAAGATTCTGATTACATTCTGATTAAACCACTGGAAATATTTTCTTATAAAGTTTATAACAGGGACACTACAGAAATCCAGAGTCATTTCTTTAAAAAACAAAAAAACAAAAAAAAAAACCCCAAAAGGGATTGTTCATCAGTTCAATCAATTCCAGGATTGGAAGTGACAAGCAATGCTCAAATACTTTCCTCTAGCTTCCTGTTAGTTTGATGGAAGGCATAAAAATATATACGACTTCCTTAATTATAATTTAACACCAAAATATTTATTCCGTCCTGTCATTTCTCATCACTCAAAATGCCAGGGAGTTGAATTTTTAGACATAGCAGAAGTAACATCGCAAAGATACATTCCAGCATTAATAGAAACAACAACAACAATTAAAAAGGCTTACCTTGCAGCCTTCACATGTAATGACACCATAATGGATTCCTGATGATTTGTCTCCACAGATCTTGCAAGGAATAATTTCAATTTGAGCTGCAACAGAAGCACGCAACCAGTTAATTACATTTTCTTTTAAACACCTTATAAAAGCGTTCCCTGATCAGCATTTGTATAGTGAAAACTAATAACCTGCTAAACATTATACTGCATTAACTATTCATTGCTGAACTGTGAGGGTCCCCCTAGAGCCCTGGACTAAATTATGGCTGCTCGTTATATAATAGCTTTCGGGTTATTAAAATGGGTCATTTGAGAAGGTGTTTAAGAACCCACAAGAAGACTGGAATCAGCATTTCAAAGCCTTCAAGAACTGGAGAGCTCGCAGTTTAGGCCTCAGAGCAAAGCAGATACTAAAATGTTTCCTCCGATCTCATTTTCCATCATTATTTTTAAAAGGTCATAAATCTGTCTTGGCTGAGCACTGCAGCTCCACTGGTAGGGAAAAAATATACTCCAAAAAGTCAAGACTACTTAGGAAAATGATTCAACTCGAAATATTAATAAGTTACATATGATGGCAAGATAAGAATGCCTTAATCATCTTTTTCAATTAATGTAGCTGCCATGTGTTAAAAGTCAGTCCATTTGTGTATGATCAAAACCTTTTAACCATTAAGTTAATATCCTAGCTGAATTTAATAATGGTGAATCCTGACCAATCGTATAGGTAGCTTCTGAGTTCTTCAAGTTGGAAATTGACTGCCTGGTACAGCGTGTGTGTGTTTCTATCCAATTGATTACTTGAAGATGCCTCATACTGGAACACCACCCAAAGACTAATATACATGACACCAAAGTTGTCAAAGATGACAAAGCACATTTCTGAGCAAACACAATAGATCTTTAGCACAGTTGGTTGGAAAGAACAAAATTAAGGATTTAAAAAAATAACCTAAGGAAGAGAGTAATTAGGCAAAACAAAGTTCTTGGCTCACCCATTAAATATAATTTGTATGTGAAATAAAGATCAACACTGAGCTGGAGATACAGGATGGCAACGTTCACCAGTTTACCTGGAATGTTCCATTTTGCTAAGTTTTATTTCTCATGGGCTTCACTATGGATATCATAGTATCATAGATTACTAACTCACACACACAAACACAACTGCAAGAGCATAAGTGGACTTCATTTTCATATAGCCCCGAACTGGCTCCACGCCTTACACAAAGCAATGACTTAACCTAAGGGCTATGTTGCACGATGTAAGTAACACACTTATACATATAGCCCGCTCTTAGTTCTAACGTAATCCCATATCCTGGAATAATTTCCACAACCTCTTACTGCGGATTTGATGCAATGTTTGCATTTAATACTCAGAAACAGCATACATTAAATTACTGGATTTAACCTCATTATAAACCATGTGTACCTGCTAACTTCTTTCAAGGGGACTAGTACAGGACTGCAGTGACTTTTAGGGAGTGCAAGCTATTCTAGAAGGAGAGGCCTTTTCATGTCGATCACTTTTAGTGTTGACATTCTGGGCTTCATTGTCCAGAATTAAAGATTGTTTGACATCTTACATCCAGTACATTTTCTGTAATGGGGAGGTTTTCTAATATGTACATAATGGTGTTTTCGTATATTGTCTATTCTGAGTTACACAGCTTAATGGGTTATAAGGTTGCATTTAACAAAAATGATCATTTCTAAATCTTCCACCACATCTTGATGTCTTGTTTGATTTCTTCACGGAAATTCTTTATGAAATGTGAACTCTAATAATGCTTCACATTTATGGCTCCGCCAGTATTTTTAATATAGTCAAGGCCAAGTTTTGTGTCACATAGTGTCTGTAGATCTAGATAGAGTTATGTCCAACCTTTTTGAGACACAAAAGCCAAGTGGTAGTAGAGACATTCTGGAAGGTGATGTCAGCTGAGAGTGATGGCCTGGATTTTCCCATATGAATTAAGTAGTCTATAATGAGAACCAGCCTCCGTCCCCCCTCCCCCAACCCCTAAGGAATAGAATAATTAGGCAACACGAAGTATCTGGACCATCTATTAAACAAAATTTATATGTGAAATAAAAAGACGGACACTGAGCTTTTCCTACGTCTTACCTCAAGCCGTAATCACAGAAATTAGACACAGATGAACCTCATTAGGCCCTATAGTTTAAGTCTGTATCAAAACTACCTGAGGCAATTAAAGCAATGTTAGTGCTGAATTTGGACCTTTCAAGAGTTACCTTCCTTCCAGCTTAACAAGAGTGAGATCAAGCACACCTACTTAGTTCTTTAAAAGATATGAAGGCCCTCCAATATTGGGAATGCTGAGTAAAGCTGTATCTAGTTCGAATGGAGAATAGCGTATTGCTGTTCATTTTGCCTGGGGTCACAGTGAATTATCCATGAGAAGTGAAATGATGATGCAAACATCACCTTGATAGGTAAGACCCAAACACCTGCCAGTGGCTCCTGTCATCCTGCAAGTGATATATGCAAGGCACAGAGGGGTCTGCTCATGATGGCGGGAGCCCTGGGATCCGGGCCCAGAACTTCCACCCTCAGAATGACTCATGGCTTGGCTTGGGCTGGAGAATGGGACAGGAGGGTGGTTGTAGCACAAACCCAGAGTTTGGTACCAACTACTGCATAGCTCTGCTGGTCTGAGTCAGGCTCCCAAATTCTTGGGGTTCAGCCTTGCTTCAGCTCCCAGGTCTTCAGATCTGGAGGACACTCAAGCCTGAGACATATTTCACAAGATTTATGGAGGCCAAGATGCTTAGTCTGAATGGACTCACTGTATATTGACCTGTATTTTCAAGCAGGGGTCATTTACCCAGACCTCTGACTCCCGCTGTGTTTGTGCTTAGTTCTAGGGGACAATGTTGGCCAAAGAATCAGAACTGGAAAAGCCTCACTAGGAATCTCATAGTAAGGTGATGGGAGCAGTCGCCAAAGCAAAATTCAGGTGTTCTGATTGGCCAGATTAAACTATTCTACTAGCTTACCCCCCGGGTGGCTCTCTTATCTCAGAAGACAATTTCAGTTGCAAGTGCTCTTTAGGAAATGATTAAAATCCACCTGCTCCAAAAAAGCAAACTGTCTGAATGTGATCTGATCACATGTGTTGATATTTCCAGAAAGCAAACATTTGCAGATTGGAGCGGGGCACTTACTCAACCTTCCATTTAATCCAACAATGCATAAAAGCCACTTCCCTCCACCTTTTAGTCAATTCACAGAATTCAAATGTATCAATGAAGGAAAAAAATGCCTTGCAATATTTTTTCAAAAGGAAAGCAGTTTAGTTCTTTAAATTTGAGTTTTCAGACCAGTAAGAGGGAAAAGGACAAAAATCCCTTTTGCCCTTTGCTTTCTATCCCTCAGGCTTTTTCATTTTCTAATAGGCAGTGTTGTGTCTTTTCAAAATAATCTTCTCTTAAGACAAATTATGAGTCTTGGCCCATATATATACTGCACACATTAACTCAGCCAGCCTTTCAAAGGATGAGTTCTGTCAGACACCACTACTGTCACAAGTATATTGATTAAATTAGTCCACATACATATTCATCGCAGCAAAGACGTTCATTGTGTAGCAGAATATCTGAAGCAAGACGTACACATATAATCATGAATTGGCTTAACAATGCACAATCTTGCTATGAAAAATTCTAATTTGCCCACATTTTCTGCTCTATTGCCTAAATAATTTGCTCTCTCACGCACCCTAAGTAATTCAAGCACGCTCTCCACACCTGCAGAGGCAAATTTCTGCAGTTTCAAGGAGCTGACAACAAGTGGCAGCGGGGAGTCAGGAAATCCTGGAATGCAAGTGTGCTAATTAGCCAAGTGGTCCTTGGGCTGGGCTGTCATTTCACATTGTACTTTGAGAAAAGCCTGGCTCTTTACTTTTCATTATAAAAGGGACAAGAACATGGACAATGGCATTCTTAACACTTCACTTATTCCTCAGTACCTTTTTGGGGAGATATCTTAGTCCAGAGAAAAATACCCATTCTCTCAAAGAATTAAAAAATACAATTGTACAAGAGCTGTACCCATTCAATGGGGGAAAAGGTGATGCCATGATAATCTAATGGATTTATAACTAACAATAATAATATGAAATGTGTATTTGGCTTATAATGTGTTAGGCATTATATCCACTTCTCCAATAACCCTATGAGGAAGGTGGTATCATCACCATCACCATCACCATCACCATCACCATCACCATCACCATCATCTGCATTTTTCAGATGAGAAAACTGAAGCTCAGAGAGACTAAATTACTTGCCCAAAGTCAGAGAGCTAGGGAGATAGAAGGCTGGGATTTGGACACATTTTGTCTTTTTTGTTTAACTCAATAGTTTGTTTTTTTTTTCCCCATTTCCCACCATAGTTCACAGCCAAGCTAACCTTCTCCAATAACAAACATCAGGAACATACTATGACTGGTATGCCACCACTCACCAAGGATGCAAAGGACACAACACAAATGATTTGGTTAAACTTACATAACTACTGAGAACCGATGTCAAGATATCTTTCTGGAAGTTATACGTAATTACTTTATAACCAAGTACTTTATAATTGTAAGAAATCATCAACCTTCTAGAACATTCTTCTTCATTTTACAGAATTTCGAGTAGAGTTTTTGACCTTAAGATGACTAACACCAACGTTTAACAATTCTTAAGGTTGGGCAAATTACTTCACCTCTCTGAGCCTCTGTTTCATATTTGAAGATCCAGTGAAATAATGTAGACGTGATACAGCACATAAATGATTATTGTATGCATGTATTCTATGTAGATACACATGCACATCATACAGAAATATTTGGCACTCAATAAATAGTAGTTATTATTATTGCTATTGTTGATAAGAAATCCTGCCTTATAGCGAAATTAAAGTCTTTTCTCCAGACTTTAAGCTCTTTCCAACGTGGGGATAGAGAAAAGCTGCTTATCCTCCAAGTAATATGACAGGCAGTTCAGACCAGCCACCACAGCAATCCTTTACAGCCTCGGCACTTAACCGCTACGACGCGGCCGTATGTTGCCATCCGTTATGGTGTGTGTCGCAAGGAATTTGTTACTAATAATGGTAAAAAAAAATTAAATTTTTTATTGGTTCATATAAAGGATAAACTAATAGGGGCCTACGGTTACCTCAATAATATCTGCCACTCTAGCTCACATACACAACCAGATACTTTCTTGAACTGGACTGAACAGGGCGGGGTTCCTGCTGGCTTGCCAGGAAAATGGCCCAACCTTGGATGCACCCGAGAGAGGAAGTTATATGGATGAATGTTAACGCGAGTTTGTGTGTCTTGCAAAAACCATCGAGAACTACCGCTTAAAAAAAAAAACCCCAAGGGGTGCCTGGGTGGCTCAGTCGGTTGAGCGCCGACTTCGGCTCAGGTCACGATCTCGCGGTCCGTGAGTTCGAGCCCCGCATCGGGCCCCTGTGCTGACAGCTCAGAGCCCGGAGCCTGTTTCAGATTTTGTGTCTCCCTCTCTCTGACCCTCCCCCATTCATGCTCTGTCTCTCTCTGTCTCAAAAATGAATAAAAACGTTAAAAAAAAAAAATTAAAAAAAACAAAACAAAACGAAACAAAAAAAACCCCAAAAACAAAACAACCAAAACTCCCAAACAACTATCTTTTATACCAATCTGTGGACAGCTTTTTTTTCTGGAGGGCTGAGAATGTGGAGGACTTTGTACTTGCCATGTTACATATTCCCCTAATATTTGAATTTTTTACAACCAGCATGTATTACTTTTGTAAGCAGAAAAACCAATAAAGATTAAAAAAGAAAAACCCTAAGGCATTTGATTTTTATTTTCAGTAAAATGGCTTGAGTCCTTTATGGATTAGACACTTTATTTTATCCCCAGTTTAAAACTGCTGGGGTATTAAAAGCTTCTGTGGCTGCCTGGATGGCAGGCTGGCCTGCGTGTCAAGGCCGGCTGGTGGATGCTACACCTGCTTACCTGCTCCTGGCTTCTAGAGTTTCATGGCTCCTCTGGGTCTAGCCACCTCCTAGTTCCAGGGACATTGTGCCCTGCCCAATGGGGTCCCACTGAGGGGACAAAAGTCGGGGCTGAAATTCACCTGGCTGTTGAGCCTGAAGGGTGTCTGTAACAGCCCGGGGTAAGGGAGCTTTGCACGGATTTGTCTGCCCAGATAAGCACTTTTTTCTCAAACCAACCTTGCAGATATGGTGCCGTTCTTCATAATGTGCAAAGGCGCTGTGTGTACTAGTGGTGAACAATTCAGGGAGCAAAATGATTTTCCTCCACTCTCTCAGGGCTGCCGCTGGAGGCCACAGGCCGCCGCAGGATTTGCAGAGAGCTCTCATTACCTCTCCACGGTGGGAGGGGAAGAGACTGTGGGCTTTGAATAGTTCGGCACATTCTGTTTTCCTGGATGCAAGGCTCGGGAGTACAGCATGGGTATGTTCCACAGCCCAGGCATGCTCAGTAGTCCTTCAGGGTGGGGAGGGCCAAGTTCCAGCTGCAGCCTATACAAACTAACGATCAACTTATTCTGCCATTTTGTCTACTAAATATATACCAATACTAGTATGTTTCTCTGTTATGGTCCTTCCTTCTATGGACTTTGGATTCTTTCATAACAGTACTTAATCCTCCCTAAACATCACCAAAGCAATTAGCCACCTAATTAGAAAAGCCCTACCCCCTTTGCAGTGCAGCCTCGTGGTCATTTCTGGCGACAATAATAACATCTGATTTTTGCAGGGTTGTGTAACAAATTTTAAAGTTTTTGTTCTCATTAGCTTGTTTTGATTTTGATGCTTACAACAACTCTGAAGTAGGCTGCTGGGTATTATTATCCCCATTTTACAGATGCAGAGAATGAATCTCAGGAGGGTTAAATGGTTTCTTCTCTAGGTCTAGATTTCCCAGAGATTTAATCGTAGAGGCAGCCACGAGTAAGACTGACCTGGCGTCTCTTTCCTATTCAGGATTATTTGGTGCCTTCAGGTTTATGCTATCATCAATCTGGGGCTCTCGAGGGGAGATGACAGGAGAAAGCGCTGTAGGCTGATTTACCTAAGAAGCAGAGCTTGCAACACTTCCAAGTCTCCCTCTGACCCTTGACTCCCTGGGTGGCCTCAAACAAGTCACCAAGTCACTCACACCCCCACTTCCTCCGTCCACAAAATGGGAATAATTCTTACCTCCCAGGCAGGTGGTGGCCAATGAATGCTCGCAAAGCTCTTTGAAGATGAAAAGACTTATATAAATGGGAAGCTTTAGGAAGCTTGGCATATCATTCTTGGCAAGGGCCAGGACGCCGTGCCCTCACTACCCACAACAGGCTTCTCCACAAAGCGAATAAAGAAAAATACACAGAACTGTAATTTTCATCTGCTAGCTAGACTTGAGTTTTGTTTTGTTTTGTTTTGTTTTTAATTGGTGGTTTCCAAAATGCCTTCTCAAAGGACGAATAGGTTCAGATCTTACTATCTTAGTCTCAACTTAAGAAAAAAAGGACACACAGATAGAGAGGTCATCTCTCCATCTCAGCTGTGTCAAGCAAAGTCACTGAAACTAAACTTTCACCAGGGCTTGTGCAGTGTTGCAGGGGCATCATGGAAACTGCATAGTTCCCACATGGTAAACAATAAACATACTTGTCATACTTTGACATCCTGAGCCTCGGTGTTAAGCTGATATCTGACCCAAAGGACCTTGTCAAATTATAGAAGTTAAAAAAAAAAAAAAACTCCTGCCACATATTCTGCTCTCTTACAAAACACCTATATTTTACCTACTATTTAAAGCTACTTCTTAAAATCTTTAACTTGATTGTTGTTTCTGCTGAAAACAGCTTAAAAAAATTTTTTTTAATGTTTATTTCTTTTTGAGAGAGAGAGAGAGAGAAAGCACGCGCACACATGCGCACGCGAGCATGGGAGGGGCAGAGAGAGAGGGAGACACAGAATCCGAAACAGGTTCCAGGCTCTGAGCTGTCAGCACAGAGCCTGACGCGGGGCTCGAACTCACGAACTGTGAGACCATGACCTGAGCAAAGTTGGATGCTTGACCGACTGAGACCATGACCTGAGCCAAAGTCAGATACTTAAGTGACTGAGCTACTCAGGTGCCCCTAAACTTAACAGCCTTTTAAAAAATGATTTTTTAATAAAAAAGTACTGTATACACCCGCCAAAATACATACAAATAAACACACCTGAAACAGTCAAGAGAGCAAGCATCTACAAACTAGAATTAAAATAAGACAAAATTAGAATTTTGGGGCTTTGGCCATTTCCTTCAGACTTTATACATGTATGAGTTAGGTGCATAAGAGTTAAAACACTAGCCCAGAATGCCCCATATGAATTCAGAGAGCTTAGTTGTGTATGCAGGAAATCTCTGAAGAATAAGGAAGACAGGCATATCTTCTCATGTGGCTTTCTGTGAATATGCAGGTAGTTCTGACAATGGGAACTGAATATTAATCCTTTGTAATAGGTTTCTATCCTTACTAGATAAAGCTTTCCAGAGAAACTGACTCATATTCCCTGATGCTTATGTATCTTTGCTAAAAGCCCAATCCAGATGAGCGTTTCTGTCTCCAGACAGGGAAATTCTGTCAAATCAGAGAAGAAACAGATTTTTTGCATAGAGGAATAGTGGATGGCTTTGATTTTTAGATCCAGTTCTGTCTAGAACCCTCCTGCTACACAGTAATGTACAAAACACCTCCATTTAAAGTAATTGACTCTTGACCTCTTTGGGTAACTACCTGATAACCAACTCAACCTTGAATAAAATACTTGAATGGCAAGAGAAGCAGCTTCTTAATCTTCACTGTACTCATCCAGTGGGCAAATACTGAAGAAATTCTCAGTCACTAAAAGAGGATGCCATTAATGTCAGCAATATGAATACTTTTCTCTGTTTTGTCTTCCCTATCTAACCTCTCTTACTGCCTTTGTAAACAGTGAAACATACTTGTTGGGAATGTGTAGGGTTCTATGCAATCAGGGACCAAGACAAAGGCAACTGGCCATTTGGCCAATTATTCTCAGTTGGGATAAGGTTCCTCTAAGATTCTAGAATTGACTACACTTTTTCAATATTTAATTCTTGAAGATTTTCTAGGACCTTGCAATCAGAAATATCTAATAAAAACTCTTCTCTTGAACCTCTCAGTGTAGGTTAACTGTCATATCAGCAGGAAAAAGAATCCATTTTATTTTACTAAGTGGTTAGACTATGATCAAATCAAGGTAAATCCCTAATAACTTCTTTTCCAACAGTAAATGTGTGTCCCTTATATTCTCCTGGATAATACTAGGCCAAAAAATGTCACCTGACTCACAGAACTGCATCTAATCTTTTCTAGCGATCAACCTCACTCTAGATACCAATTCCTTTTTTCTCCTTAACAAGAACAACTGCGCCCCATTTAGGTTAAATCTTCCTTCGCTTGCAGTTGAGGGCAACGGGGTCAGCTCTTTGCTTTCATCATTTTAAAGTCTGTTTTTCACAATAACAGAGAAGAACATCTCTAAAACCAAACCAAATCTGGAGATCTTATCTAGTTTCTGCTTAACCAAGAACATCAGAATTACTCTTACTGCATTTTATGAAATAATCTTACTTTATACCATTACCCACCAATTTTCACACCTGACACTCTATTTGGCAGCTCTCTTAACTTCACACATGTTTACGCATACCTCAAGCTATCCTCATTGTGCAATCTTGGTATTTCAATGTAGAAGCTTTTATGTTTTTTAATGTGTGCATATAATGTTACAAAAATAAACAAACCTGGTGATTCAATTACAAGTCCAAAGACAGAGCAATCTACTGACATAGAAATGGATCTTACAACAAATAGGACATTTGCTTAAATCTATCTGTTCTATGGCTTCATGTGAGTCTGACCCCTTGTATGCTTAGCATATAGCATCATAGTTTACTGAATAAATCAATCAAAACATTCTGTTTGCCTCATAATACTCCTTAAAGGGCCAAAATCTCCTGCCTAAAAAGTCAGCTATTGATTGTTAATTCCAATTGTGTAATTTGTATGCTCCCCCCCCCCCACCACAGGCGCTATCACAAAAATCAGCTGGATGGAGGTGTGCAGAAGTGGGTCAAAACAAGAAGAATCCAGATTATATCATCAAAGCTTATCAGGAACCCATTGCTTCTTTCCATTGGCTTAGATTGTTTTTTGGATCAGTTACTATCCATTGAATAGTAGATTATGTCATTTAAGAAATATTCATTCTCTAATCAAATCAAGTTTGGATTCATGGCAAAAGATTGAAAGTAACTTGTAACTTCAAACCTTGGAAATAAATTGATATTGCTTTATAGTAAGCCACAGAGAACTAAAATGACAATACATCCACAGCCACGGGTACACATTTCTTGGTCCACAGATCTAGGATGAGGGTAACAAAGAGGATCGTCCCACAGCCCAGATGCCCCTCCACCTCTGCGTTATTTCCTGCTTCCCAAAATCTCCCTAGAATTAATAGGGAGAATGGAGCTTTGGATAAGAAGTCACGGAAAGGTCTGGTTTTTATTAAAAGTCATAAGCAAATTATTTGGACTTGCCAGAAGCAGAAGTGTAGATGTTGTTATAGTAATCATTTTAAGACATTAAGATCTTGAAGGATTAGTGACCAACTCCTGGAAGAAAAATTCGGCTGGTTCTCTACCTCTTCTTGCCAGGACATAGCCAATGACATCTAAACAATAGATATGTCAAGTTCTAAGCCTTCAACTGTATCACAGATGTATTTCTGGATTGCAGTTCAATAGTATTTTTTACAATTATCTTTTATGGTGCTTTTCTTAGGCAACCAGTTCAGCCAGGCATGAGAATGACCAGACAAGTGACCTGAGGAGTTTTTTTTCCTGACTCTCTCTCTCTAAATGCATGTTCTTTCCCCTTGCTTTTTAAAGTAACGTTTCCACTCTTTATTATAATATAGGAGATCAACCAGAGAATGGTTAACAATATTTGCTGACCGCTGAAGCACAGTTGTTTCTGTGTCTATTCTCATGGGGAGAAAGCAGGCGCTGGTAGCGACTTCTTCGTAAGAAAGGGAAAAACAGAAAAAGGCTGCAGAGCCTTGGGGATATTAAATCGCTGTGAGGCAGGAGGAAAAGGAATGTTCTGACCAAGTAAAGAGATTGTCAGATTTCTTTTAAGAAGGTCTCAACATCAGACTAGGCATCAATTCACAGACTGTAATACCTAATAAATGTCATTTTTTCCCAACAAAAGGAAATGTATATCGTGGGTGTTTATCTTGAAGCTACCTATTTTCATGTGAGTCAGGTACTAGAGACGAGGTAAGAAGGCCACAGCCATGGAGAGATCCAAAATAAGGTTCACGGCACTGTCCTCCTTACTCCACTTTCAGTTTCGGCTCCTCTAGTCCACGGAGCTGCTTTTTGCCTGCAGACAAACGTTTCAGATGACATTCTACAACCGTCCTGCACACACCCTCATCAGCCATCCAGCATTTGGCGATGTGCGCTTTTGCTACTTAAGATAGCTTGAGCGAGTGAGTGTGACATTATCATTGGAATAAGCGAATTCTTCTAATTTGCAGTAAAAGTGCACCATTCATACACTCTGCTACTTTAGTGTGGCAAGGTTTTGAAATCCACTTCACAAGTGATGGCAGCGCATTTCACATCAGATGGAAACACACTCTGATTGCTAACAGCTGCTACAGGCACATCTCACTGTCACAGCCTGAGCTCAGAATAGCAGGTCCTTTTTAATGCCCAGAGCTGCTACCGTCTTAAATCATCTCTCTCTCTTTCTCTCTCTCTCTCTCTCTCTGACACACACACACCATATGCCACATGCCGCACGCTCACACACAGGTCCATCCAGCTGCAAGTCCTACCACCACTTGCTGGCAACCTGCATGGCCAGACACCAGAGACGCAAAGAGGGCCCATGGAACCCACCACCATCTCGTTGTGTCAGCTCCGCCGTATGTGAATTAAGGATGGAAGTGCAAACAGGTTTCCAAAGGAGAAGGAAGGAAAGAGTTGGGGATGACCCTGAAGGTACAGTGTGGAGGTTCATTTTGCAAGCTCTAGATCCCGGGGGTGAATCCCTACCCTGTCACTTACTAGCCATGCGCACTTGGGCAGGTTTCTCAATCTCTCTGCCTCTGATTCTCCTTGCCTTGAAAATGTTCGCTACCGGGGTGCCTGGGTGGCTTGGTCGGTTGAGCGTCCCACTTCAGCTCAGGTCATGATCTCACGGTCTGTGAGTTCAAGCCCCATGTCGGGCTCTGTGCTGACAGCTCAGAGCCTGGAGCCTGTTTCAGATTCTGTGTCTCCCTCTCTCTCTGCTCCTCCCCTGTTCATGCTCTGTCTCTCTCTGTCTCAAAAATAAATAATGTTAAAAAAAAATTTAAAAAAAAACGTTCGCTACCTCATTATTAAAGCGGACCCGGCAGAATGCCTGAGGAGCCAGTGCCTAGCACACAGTAAGTGCTCTGTAAATGTTAGCAATCCTCTTCCTCCTCACCCATGTTTTAAGGGAAGCACTATCCGCTAAGGGCTGCAAGTGGAGTTGAGAAAACCAGCAGCAGAAAGAACAGGTCAGTGCACTCCTTTTAGATAAAGACACAGTCAAGGTTAGCAACTTCTTAAAAAATTTTTTTAAATGTTTTTATTTTTCAGAGAGAGAAAGAGAGACAGAGTGTGAGTGGGGGGAGGGGAAGAGAGAGAGGGAGACACAGAATCTGAAGGAGGCTCCAGGCTCTGAGCTGTCAGCACAGAACCTGATGCAGGGCTCGAACTCATGAACTGTGAGATCATGACCTGAGCTGAGGTGGGACGCTTAACTGACCAAGCCATCAAGGCGCCCAAACAGCAGCTTTATTTGTAATGCAGAGGCCTAACATGAGGAGTAACACGAAGAAGATATAAAGCAGAATTGAAAGAGACCGGTGTATATTATGTCAGCGACCCACTTTCTAGGTAAAGCCCACGGCAAGGCTGGCATCTTGGAGAGGTGGTAAGCAGAGGAAGTGGGAGAAGTTTCTAAGAGCTGTGTGGTGAGATAGCAAAAAGACTGAACTACAAGGGTTAGGGGGCTTCTAAAAGTACCTGTCACTGAGTGCAATTTACCGAACACCGGAGAAACTTTGCAACCCTCTTTCTCCAGGGCTCATCTGATCTTAGGTGCATTGTGGCACCAGACAATCTTCCCGATCCAGTCCTGCTCTATTATACTGTGATTTGATGATTAAGAGAGAGTTGAACTGTCATTTCTCCAACAGTAGGGACATCTTTTTCATGGCAAAACCCAGCAGGGTGTCATCTAGTCAGGGAAAAAGTTGTAATAGAAGTTGGAAGAGAAGACCACCTGGCAACCAAATTATCTGTTTTCATCGCATTTTGGTTTAGGAAAGAGAACAGAATGAAATGTTCTCGTCGAGGTCCACAGGAAAAGTTCTGCCAGAGCTCTTACCAGAGCTGGAACGCTTTGTTTCTATACACCTGCCCCTGCCCCACTCCCTTTTTTGGTCTTATGAAAGAAAAAATGTTTACTACTATCAGTCAAAAAGTATTCCTTTCAATATCATGCCCTGCCATTATAGAAGAGACAGACAGAAGAAACAGTTAGCAACACGATGCTAACTTGGTGTTGATAGAAAATAAAGTCCTATTTTCCCTTCAACGTAAACAATTTGAATAGAATGTGCTGATACAGGGTAAGGTTGTTTGTACTCCCACCCCCACCCTCAATAATTGTATGCTTTTGCTTTAAATCCAAAGCAGCAAAGCCCATGGCAAGTAGCATCAGTAATGCAAATCTATTTCCCATTGTTATTTATTTTTCACAACAAAACCTCCAACAGCAAAGCATTTGAGGACCTCAAGCTACACGGTTCCCAGCTACAACTGTCTAAGGCAATAGATGTCAAGGGCCAAGTCCAAGGTCATGTCAAGGACCATTAAGACATACAGAAGTAACCTCTGAGGAACTGTCTGGTGACAGCACAAAAGCGTATTCATCAGACAAGAGTCTTCTCTGTGAGATGCTGGGGAACCAATGCCCAGAGGGGTGGCTGGAGTCAGCCCAGTGCTTTAGGAAAATCAACCTAACTACTCACAGTGACCTGCCTTTATTTTGATTTAGCTGTTATTCAAAGAAACCCGATGCAGCTACTGAAAGCAATTCCAAGAAACAAGAGTTCAAAAAAGAGAATTAAGGCTTAGAAAAAAATCATTTGAATAAGCGTTCAGGCTTCCAAACTGAAATTCTGAATGGGACAAGATTTTTTTCTGGTGCACAACCTTGGTATGTTGCTTGAAAAAAATCAGCCACACCTCAAACACACCTGCCAATAACCAGAAAGACGGCTAGCACCTATGAGGAATTACTGTTCATTTAAAACATCCTTTAAAATACGTCACAAGATTAAGTTTGATCAGTCCTTACCCAACTCCACCCTCTAAAATAAACAAATATTTCTATTGAAGCCAGTTTCCTGTTCTTGGAATCAGCTTTTTGAGTTGTCAGTTAGACAAGATGAACTGATTACCATAAAACGTACCATTGTCAACAGCAAGACAGGTAACTCTACTAGAGAAGAATCAGTCTGTTTCTTTCTTTTTTTTTTTAATGTTTATTTATTTTTGAGAGAGAGAGAAAGAGTGAGAGCATGAGTGCAGGAGAGGGACAGAGAGAGAGAGAGACAAAGGATCCAAAGTGGAGTCTGTGCTGACGGCAGAAAGCGCAACCTGGGGCTCAAACTCATGAACCATGAGATCATGACATGAGCCAAAGTCAGACGCTTAAGTGACTGAGCCACCCAGGTGCCCCATTCCATTTCAAAATGTTTCTTGACAGTGAATTACTCCATCTATAATAGAGCCATCCTTTCCCCTTTTCTGGTCTGTTGAGGTAAATGGTCTTCAAGAGGGAGCATTTCATGGCCCACTCAGTACAATTCATTTCAGAGTGAATCTATTATTTGCCTTTCGTTCTTGAATTGGATGTTACCAGTTAATTTCAAAGAATGTTTTCTTTGGGCATAAGTTTACAAATATTCTTTGAGTACCTACATTAAAGTTCAAAGCACTTTGTTAAAAACATAATGTCCTCAATAAGGCAGGGGGTTCTCAGGAACAGTGGTAACAATGATTTTAAAAGGTCTATCTCGTTTTTATATGTGTCATTCCAGGAGTTTTCCTTAATGAGGTTTTAAGGAAGAGATCAACATAGAGAAGACCAAACTTCAAAGTCTCAGACAGGCTGCCTTCAGTGTAACTCCCATCGGAGAGTCAGGAGGCTGGGGAGCCCTCAGTCCCACAGGATGCCACAGCCTCTGAGCCCTCTCCTAACCCGACAAATGGACAAGCAGCCGTGTGGCTCTCCACCCTCGCTCATTTGCCAAGACTTCCATTTTCTTTCACCTACAACTGGCAAAATCGGGAGTAAGAAAGGAGAAAATGGAAAACCCTTGTTATTTGAATTCATGTTTGCTCTGTCTAGTGAGAGAGTAATTGCTAAAACTGGAGGAAACCGCTCACAAAGACTTTGGCCATCGGTGTAAATGGCCAGTGGGCCAAGGGGTCTGAGATCATGACTGGCAGATCGAAGAATGGTTTCCCTGGGAATACTGCCACTCATCTCACTCCGGTGTAGCTCTTCCTCCCCCAACCGTAGCAAGACAAAAACGGTCCCTCGGAGAAAGGCACAGGGACCAGAAAACAGGCGGCAGTTCTATACATCCTTCAGCAGCATCTCATAAACCTTACAAAGTGAAACTTAAAGGAAACCCATTTAAATATCCCCAGACACATGGAACCACCCAATGGGACACAACATGGATTGTTCCAAAGGACTTCCCAGCGGGAATGCTTCGGCGCCCCACCAACACTTCATCGAAATCCCCACGGCGCCCTGGTCTTGAACCCCACCGCTGAGTACGTGAGGTCTGCCCAGCCCAGAATCAGGGAACTCTGTGCAGACTGCAGTAAAGGCACTGAGCTGCCCCACAACCAAACTTGGCGGCACCTTAGTGATTTCTGAACTGGTGGCTTACGTCAGAATTCTCCAGTGATCACTATCAGGTTATGACAATGAAAGTCACCATCTAGGAGTTTCCCTTTTTCCCCCCACCCTTCAACTTCCCACACTCACTGCTCACTGTGCAGTTTTGTTAGTCAGGGAGGAGTAATTCTGACACGGCCAAAACCGCACACTCTCGGGAGGGGGGTGATATCTGGATATGGGTCGCGCATCGTGTGTGTGGAGGTGCTTCTGTACTGAGGCACAGATGGCCTTTGAATGTCCTTTCTTTTTTGTCGTGGCTGTCGCCCACCATGTTGATTTTCTGGAAGAAGAGAAATGGCCGCCGATATTTTCTTCCCACAAAATTACTGGCACCGGCCTCTCACCCAAAATGAGGATTGGTCTTCATAGGAGTGAGGCTGTCGTTGTCATAGACTTCTTTGAACTGCTTCTCTGGCAACCACATTCAGTGCCAGTGTGCTGATAAAGACAAGTTTGTCACTTCGTAGTCACTTTTGTGGTTGTTGTTCTTAAGGGAAAACAGCTTGGCCTGGTTTCTTCTGGTCCCTTCCTCACCATATTAACCATTGGTTGTTTTCAGAAATCAAATGATGTCACTCTTCCAGGAGAACAATGGCCACCATGGAGACTATTAAGACATTGCTAAAGGAGCCGAAAGCAGTTCCAGAAGAGAGATTATATATTAGTTTTTGGCAGGGACAGCGTTTTTGGCACAGATGTTTAGCCTCCCCAGAGGACTGCTTTGAAGGGGGCAATGTTCACGAGGAAGCATACCTCCTGGTACATTTGTTAAAATAAAATCAGCCTCATTACCTAATAGTGTAAATGACTTTGGGAGGAAACTCTGAGTCTCATATTTTACCTCTCCTTACAATACTGTTCAATTAGAGTGGACTTTGTGGAAATTCTGATTTCATTACCCATCACCGCTGCATTAAAATATGCTTTCTGATGTCATACTCTGAAATAAGCTCGGTTGTTTGCTACAACTACCTACACACAAATTAGAAAATTATATGACAAGGAGTTTAATACAGCCTGTAGC
Organism: Panthera leo; assembly: GCF_018350215.1. NCBI lineage: Eukaryota > Metazoa > Chordata > Mammalia > Carnivora > Felidae > Panthera > Panthera leo. The sequence goes on along the minus strand of NC_056684.1, from coordinate 44,155,275 downwards.
TGGGACACAGGTTATTACTCAAAGTAGTTGTTCGCATGGTTTCTAGTTTCGCAGTAAAAGAAGACGACTTAAAAGGACTCCGTGGTTTTGATGCTCTTCTGAAATGAAAACATTTAGTGAGTGTGTAGCGTTGGGTTGTCATTAATGTCAGCCATGCGAAAACACTGTCTCCAGGAACACTCCAGTCATCCCCCTCATGGATACTAGGACTTTCCACTCTCTGGCGTTTCGTTTTGGGCATTGTGCTGGTACTTCTCCAGAAGAGAATCTTTGGGCAAGCCATTCTAGGTAATCGAACACATACAACACTCTTAAATGAACAGGTGGCCTCAATTTGCTAAAATTGGTCAAGAATTTCCACAGGAGAACGTGTTCCTTTCCTGAGAAACACAAAGTTAATGAGGACATCCTCAACCTTGGAAAGTGAGAAGTTACGAACGCTACACTTAAAGGTACATAGTGTGGGTTCAAAATGATGCGGTGGATAAAAATATTAAAATACCAGATTAGCTTTGCTCCTATTGAACTTCTTGATATGTACAGTTTAACAAAGTCTTGGTGATGAAAGCAGAAAGATCTGTGGCATTCTTGATGTGTTTGATGGTAGGTAGCACCTCTTAAGTACTGTGTCTGTTGCCCGATTGTATTGTAAACACACAACAAAACACTATACTTAATCCCAAAGTTAGAAAGAATGAGGAATTAAACATGTTGTATGGAGTGAAATTAATAGCACAGCATTAAAAAACCAGAGTTGCTCTCTACTTTCTTCTCTCTGCAATCAAGTTTGGCACAAGAGAGAAGAAAATAAAGCTATTTTCTTAGGTAAGAAGTAAGCATTAGGAAGTGGTAATCACTATCATATCACCAGGGTATTTTGTGGTTGCTGTTATTTTCCTGTCCTCATGCATTGCCCATGAACTGATTTAAGAAACAAGCAACGCATTAAGGGAATAGGCTAAATATAAAACGGTATTCGCTGTTTTCTTTGGTTTCAAACACTTTAAAAGAAAGGGACCAAACCTGGGATAAGAAAATATCGGGCAATTTCTCAGGATATCACATATGTGTCATGCTTGCTACAGTGGTTATATACCATTTTTAATATCACTTTCTTATTGCAATGGTTTTTAAACACCCAAGGTGGAGTCTCAGAGAGAGATTGCCTGGGTGCTGGGAGGTGGGGCGGGGCATCTGGTGATACTCTCATGGTAACAATCTTTTCACTTCACTCACTTTCTGTGTTTTCTAATTATAAATTCAAACTGTAATGTCTCTCTCCATCCTCTCACCCTTCCTTTCTAATCTACAAAACAAAGCAAAAAAAAAAATGTATTTTTAACTTGTATTGTGAAATAGTCACAAATAGGACTCCAGGGGTTCATAAATTCTGCTGTATGTAAAGTGTCTGATTTTCTTCCAGCTGTCAATTAAATCACAAGGACAATGTAGCTCATTTTATAAAATAAAATATAAATGATATTTGAAAACTGTATGGCCAGAGGTTTTATTTATTCATATTTGAGCTGCTTTTGACCTAGTAAAATGTATAGGAGAGGAACATCTAAGACTTGATGTGTGGACGGAAATTTTAATGTTTTAAGCTGTTCACATCCAACCCCAAACACACTCATTTAAAAAAATATTGTTTAGGGGCGTGCGGGTGGTTAAGCGTCGGTTAAGCGTCCGACTTCAGCTCCCGTCATGATCTTGCGGTCCGGGAGTTCAAGCCCCACGTCAGTTTCTGTGCTGACTGCTCAGAACCTGGAGCCTGCTTCTGATTCTGTGTCTCCCTTTCTCTCTGCCCCTCCCCCGCTCGAGCTCTGCCTCTCTCACTCTCAAAAATGAATAAATGTTAAAAAAATAAATAAATAAATAAATATTGCTTAAAGCCAAGAATTTATAGTCAATGTAAAGGGTTTCCCCCTTTAATGCTTACTTAAAAGGCATTAAAGTTTTGGTTTTTTGCTACAGAATCCTATCTGGAAAATATCAATAGAAGTGTTATCAGTTATCAATCCTCCTCATTTGGACATTAAAGGGATTAAAGTTATTGTCAGCACACAACAAGCTTCCACTGGAAAATAATTAATCCTTTTTGATGCTGTTTGTTTTCCTCAAGGACAGTCAGAAGAAGATGTAAATGGATGTACAGATTATCATGTAAATGTTGGCTCCCAAAGGAGATGAAGGAATCTAAATAAGGCTACCTTCATTCTGAAATAACAAAAGTTCAAATAACAAATGGCTGAATTCACACCTCAAAATTACACTGAACACCGGCTTGCAAAAATAAGTTTTCAATTGTGTGGCGCCATTGCCATGCTGACAGAAAACAAAAGAAGCATTTTGCAGAACCATGCTGGTTTTGCTGCTCTTTCCGCTAATTTACTTTGTGCAGAAGATTCGCAGCGTGGACCACTTGTTCTTCATCACAGTAAACAAACCCCTTTAGAAGAAGACAAGGCAGTGATGAATTAAGTAGTACCTTTTCATCTTTCAGGTTTCTGCAAGGAGATTTCACAGGATTCCGTAAGTGAAATCAATTAAGTAAAAGCTATGGCTGCAAAGGGAATATACAACACGATGCATCCATGTAGAATAGATCACGCACATTTATTTTCAGCGTTTAGAAATTACTGGTGAGAGTGATTCAGTGCCCTTGCCCGTTGTCTTCCTGATAATCTAATGTAAATGTATACTGCATAATAGCTTTACCACTCTGACCTCAATATGGAGTATATGACAGATGACAAGGAAGTAGAAGCTAATCACTTACACAAATATGTGATTTTGATGCTTTGGCTCATTCTGGTCCCTGCTCAGTTGCCACAGGACTGGTCAGGAGATGTGGCTGACTTCGTTAAAACCTGCTATTTCTAAGGTTGAAGATATTAAACATAGTTTGGGCATATGAAGAGACATCTTTGTTCTTATTTCATTAATAATCTCAGTAAGAGTCCATTCTAACACTAACTGTCCTCAGGAAGGGAAGTTAAAAGGCTTTGAATAATTTCCCCCACTGCCCTGCAATGATATCTTTGCTGGGCCCCCTTCCTTGCCTGAAGATCCTTCTCCGAGTTAGACAATAGAGGTAGAGGTGCTCTCTCTCATGAATCATAGTTTTTGTTTTGTTTAGCTTGCTCTAAAGAGCTAAACCAAATTACAGAGTTCCAGACCTGTAAAGACCTGTGAGATTGCTCAATCGAACCCATTATTTTTTAGCCAAGGCAAATGAGGCTCTCAGAGAGGCAAGGTGACTGTCCCAAGATTACCAAGCTGGGGTGAGACCCAGGAGAAACCACCACCCACATGTGCTCATTCTCCCGCCATCTTTCAACTACGTTTATCTCAACGTCCCCACTTCACAGATGAAAAGAATGGAACCAGGGTCAACAGAAATCACTCATGTGGGAGGGGTGAGCAGAGGTTAGTTTATCAGGGTGGCTACTTGAGGCCTGGCAGCCACAGGGGGCCTGACCTTGAGGACACAAAAAAGAGGATCATTCACGATTCAGCTAGTGATGGTAAGGAGAGGCAGCGAGCTTTGGCACGGCAGGCAGAACGCTGGGCAGCTGGAAGTGGAGATAGTGATCAGAAGAGAAGATCCCAACAGAGTGGGGAAATGACGCGGGTGCCAAAGAGGAAGATTACACTGAAATAAAGTTGTGTCCACTTGACATTCTCCCCCAACCGCAGTCCTAGCCCTATGTGAGCTATAGATGTATCTAGAAATACAGAACCTAAACTTACCTTTTACAGTCCCCCTTAATATTTGCCCTAGGGACCATAGGAAAAAACAAACAAAACCAAAAAACCAGAGGCATTCCTACCCTCTCCCCACAAGTCATCTGTTATTGTAATATCTGGATTCATTCTTCATAACATCTATCACTCCCTGGAATGTTTTGTGTTTATTAGCTGTCTTTACACATTTAGAATGGAAGGTATATAGAGCAGGACCCGTCTTTCTTCCTCATCCTATATTACCCGTGTCAAGCTCAGTGCCTGACATATGGCAGGTGCTCCAAAGGAATGATTAAATTAGGGAACCCTATTGCCCCCTTCTAGCATGTAATCTATTACTGTAGAGAGGAAGAAGAAGGCTGCTAGAAATATCCTAGACAGACCTAGGCTTTTCCTTCTAGCATGGAAACTGTATGGCAAGGACCAAAATAAGTTAAAGGATACCTAATTTATTAAAAAAATAAAAAACAGGGGCGCCTGGGTGGCTCAGTCGGTTAAGCGTCCGACTTCGGCTCAGGTCATGATCTCACGTTCTGTGAGTTCGAGCCCCGCGTCGGGCTCTGTGCTGACAGCTCAGAGCCTGGAGCCCATTTCAGATTCTGTGTCTCCCTCTCTCTCTGCCCCTCCCCTGTTCATGCTCTGTCTCTCTCTCTCTCAAAAATAAATAAACATTAAAAAAAAAAAAAAAACGAAAAACAAAATCAGCTGGGCAAGCATCCTTTTCTGAACTACATTTACTAGAACCTGTAACTCAAAGATGCCAAAGGAGTTCACAGGATTAAAAATAGAAGCCAGGGGCGTCTGGGTGGCTCAGTCGGTTGAGCATCCGACTTCGGCTCAGGTCATGATCTCGCGGACTGTGGGTTCAAGCCCCGCATCGGGCTCTGTGCTGGCAGCTCGGAGCCTGGAGCCTGTTTCGGATTCTGTGTCTCCCTCTCTCTGACCCTCCCCCGTTCATGCTCTGTCTCTCTCTGTCTCAAAAATCAATAAACGTTAAAAAAAAAATTAAAAAAAAAAAAAAAAAAAGAAGCCAGGGGCTGGAGGTGAAGGAGAAGGTGAACTGTCACGGAGAGAAAGGTAGTAACTATTCTTCTGACATCAAAGGCTGGTCCACAGTGGACAGCACAGAGGCATCCCATGTATACTGTTAGGTGCCAAGGAATAGCTTTAGAGATAAATCTGAGCCCAAATGCTAAGTCAGCCACTTACCAGCTCAGTGATCATGGGCAAGTTACTTATCCTTTCCGGTCCTCAATTTCCTCGTCTGTACAAGAGATAGCAGTAACTATTTCACAGGGTTGTTAGGAGATTCAAATGCAAGAATACATCTAAGCAATTAGATGCTCAGTGCTCAGTGCCTGGCACACAATGGTAGACACTATTACTATTATTATGTGAGCTATTGGTATTTTTATCTAATCTCAGATAATACGCAATAATCAAAGTTAATCTCCATCTGCTTTTCTGAACCAAGAATTACTGCTTTATCCTGGGATTACGATAAGGTCAAGGTGGCAAGTGGGTTTCAGCTCATTTCCTAAGTCAGATGGAGTTCTCATGAATGCTTAGGATGCTGGTCGAGGTGCACTGTGCTGTGATTGATTGTGACGTCTGCCAAGGGTGTGGGGCCGGACTCGCTGGTTCTAATATTAGAATTGGTAAGCCTCTTCCAGTGTGACAGAGACTAACAGCTATGTTGATATTACATAACAAAGCACAAAGAAATGGAAAGAACGGACTAAGAGTCACGTGGTCTGGGTTCTAATTCTAAGCTTTGCAACTAACTGGCCGGTGATTTTGTTACAGTCGTTTCTGCATAAAGTCACTTCCTATTCAAATCCTGTGATTTGCCAAAATGGATGTTTAAAATGTAAGTTAAATAGTGGGCAGGGTTTGTCCTACAGGAAGTCCTTGGATGGTTATTTGTTGAGATCATTTGAAAGAAAAATAAAAGGCCAGGGATATCATACAGAAGTGTAACAGTTAAATATTTTCTGTCCTCATTCAAAAAATTTGACTCTTCCTACCAGTGAAGAATATGTTGGAAAGGAGGAAAAAAAAATTACAATATTTTTGGCACTAAAAAAAAAAATCAGCTAATGCTTAGGGATGCTCCAAGAAAGACAAGGCTGTTGAGAATATGGCAGCTCTTTAATAACCAAGGCACCATTTAAAAATAGCTGGAATTAATTACAGAGCTAATGACCCATTGAAAGGCTTATTTAAATACCAAAGCCAGCACTGAACAATCATGGAAAATATGGCTTAAAAGGGTTTTAGAGAACAGAAACCAGGAACAGCAGTTGAAACAAAAAACACATTATCCTAGAACACTAGCTACTTTGGTGAGAAACATTCAGGATGTGAAAATCTCAGGGGAGTTCTCACACTGGGTAAGAGAAGCCACTAGGATCCACAGAAAGACAAGCAGATGACACATTCAGTCACCTGCTTGGAAAAGAAGTGCTTCTATTCAGCATTCACCCCTCGAGGAGAGTCCTTCACAAACAGCCCCCTAGCCCCCCCGGGCTTCCTTCCACCCTTCCAATCCGCTTTTCTGAGGTACCTACCCATTTTTAATGTGCGATAGGATAAAATGAAAATTTCCGCAGAGAGGAAAATATATATTTTAATAAGTCTCCTTGGCTATTTTAGAGCGGCATTATCTCCACGAGTTTCCTGTGTCTTAGTCCTCTGTGCCTCCCATCCACACCATCATAAGCCAAAGAGGAGGTGATAATGTTCTTCGGCGTGCCCTACTTGCCAGGCAAAAGTGATACCGCTGCAGTTCTTAGCTTCTCTCTGTACCAAAATGGCCTTTCTGCATGTCAGTATCCTGGGAGCACACCGGGTGGCCAGGGCTGGAATGGTTTCATTACTTCATTCATGCCCATTTATTAAATGCATTACTCTTACCCTTATTTACTACAGCTCAAACGTGCCTTGTAGTTGCCTTGCTAAGTTAAACGTGAAATGGAATCAAAAGGTTCCAAAGCCCTTGAGATCTCAGCGTGGGGACGGTGGGGGTGGAAGCGAGGCACTCTTGACGTATATTGGTTTCAAGGAGCAAATATAAATTTTAGTATAAATTGCTGCTCACAATAACGCTTTTAAACCAGCAATTATTTATACTGTACTAGTCGAGGAACCCTATAATTATTCTGAAAGCGCTTGCCAACGTCTACCCTGTTTCATAATTGCCAACACAGCCTTGTTCAAAAGAATTAGTGGCTATGTTAAAATTCTGTTTGGTATTAGGTTACTGTTTGAAAGAAGTGATCGTGCGATCTTGTGATATTTAAGCAGAATGGGGCCAATAAAGGAAAAAGAAATGGTCTTGTATTCACAGGTGGGAAGAGGAAGAAGGTGGGGGTTCGGAGGAGACTCCCATTGTTTGAAGGTTTTTTTGTTTTTTTTTGTTTTTTTGTTCTTTTTTTGTTTTTGACTTCTCTTCTTAGAAATACTGTCCTCTGCTGAGCAAAATGACTTTTAAGGAAACTTTAAAAAAATGTCTCAAGTGGTAGTTCTTTGAAAGAAGAAAGATAACCCACTTCTCCTTCTTCTTTACTCCCACCCGCCCAGAAAATATTTTTCCACTTCCGGCCTTTACTCCCAATATTCATAAGTGAACCCGGGTAGTGACTGTGGAACCACAGCTGACACATCTCGAAACACCCATCTGTGTAGGTCACTCGACTTTGTTGACCTATTTTCTGCCTTTTCTTTCTGTTACATACATTTCCCCCACTTGAAAGAGTGGTCCCTCTCTACTTGCCAATGAGGCAAAGACGGCAGAGGGATTTTAAGTTACCTGAAATTGAAAGCTTTTGGAGTAACTGGCATTTCAGGTGAGTTCTATGAAAAAACAAAAACAAAAAACCCAAAAAGGGATGCATCCTGGATGCTCCTTTTATTTCTACTTCATGCTTTCCTTCCTTCTAGACTCACTCAATTGGAGACCGGGGCTCTGTGTTCCCCATCTGTCCCCAGATGAAATCTACCCTCAAAACCGAAGGTGTTGTGGATAGCTGCATAAATAGGAAGAGGGAGGAAGAAAATCTAGCCTCAGCAAAAAATTCTGACTTTAAACCATTTATTCTCACCTCCTCCCATGCCCTTTCTCTTTTATGAACCTATCATGGAAAAGTAGAGAACTAAAGCAGTTATCGATCTGAAAAAAAGAGTTTTTGTATTATCTATCTAAAATTTTAGGGAAATACGTTTCCTGCTCTGGGGTCTAGGCTATTTTCTTAGTTCTGTTTGCTCTGGCAGGTGAGGTTGTTACCACTGACTGCTCCCCACACTTCTGAGAAGGTGAACTGGGTGAATGTGCCTATGGGCGTAAGCCAAAGTCAGCATCCGAGTCCACTGGCCACGAATGAAGTCCTCTGTGCCTAGAAGGTCATAGCTTCCCCTCTCTCTTCACCATTTCAGGCTCTCTTGCAGACCCCATCTTTGGTTCAAACCTCACTTCCTCCTTTCAAAGCCTTCTAAAATGAAGAAACCTTACAAATTATAATAAACGCTTCTTTTTACCACTCATGTGTCCAATTTGAACTTCCTTATCTTCCTTTCTGTGAGTATGCTGCCTTGCCATCATCCTCTAGGAACACTAGTTTGTCCACCCCAATTCAAACATAAACAACAAGGGAACAGATTTATCGGAGCATACATTGCTGCATCATCCCCAAATGCTTGAACGGCAATAAGTACCCAATAAATGCTCTTTAAATAGCCAATCCTGACTGGTTTAATCCCACTGTCACTGAACATGTCTTTTTCTCCTTATGTTCTAAACAAGTTTCCCCTCCTCCTACTTGCTGGCAGGAAGAATTTTCTGCTACCTGTATTCTTTCTGCCTAGTGCTCTGATCCTGTGAAGGTTGAGCTTCAAGTTGCCATGGAAGATTCTGCATTATCCCTCTACAGTCATACCTAAAATTAGCCCACTTTCTTAAGTAAGATCTAAGATGCACCTAGCTGTTACAATTACCCAGGAACTAGAAAGTAGGGCTTTCTGGTCCTAGAAGAAGATGTACAAGAGGACATGTATGGTTTGGCCTTCATTTGGAAGGAGCAAAAATCGCAGAGGTCACGGTTACATGACAGGAAGGGCCAGTGTAGTGAACAGCATGTTTTGGTGAAGTTACTTTGCACTGTTATGTAATGAGATACAAGCTCAGCCTTGGAGTTCAAATAACCAGTCAACTGTTACAAACTCTGGGATGGGAGAATAAACACAGGAAATTCTGTCCTTGGTCCTCCAGTTAGTCAAGCCCACCATCCATCAGGAGAACATTCCCTTGGGCTACAAGAGAAACATCTTGCAACCTGGAAACAAACAGAAGTCATTTTCTAGATGGCTCTCTCAAAGAATTCGATGAAGTAAATTTTCCTAACTCCAAAAACTTTGCGAACATTATGTATTTTAGAGCATCACCACAGCAAACAGCAGTGAATTTCAGCTGATTAGAGCCCTAATAAGTAATCTGGCATTGCTGAATTTCCAAAGAGCTGAAGTTTTACCCAAGAAAGCACATCAAAACAAAGAGGATAGTTATCCTAAACATGCTTTATGGAGTATTTTAAAAGTGTGACATATTTCTCTTCTTTTTAAAGTATTTTGAACATAACTTGCTCTTTCTTTCTTGATGAAGTGACATTATAAAACTTGTTTTAAGGGGTGCCTAGATGGCTCAGTTGATTTGAGTATCCGAATTCAGCTCAGGTCATGATCTCACAGTTCGTGGGTTTAAGCCCCACACAGGGCTTTGCGCTGACAGCTCTGAGACTGCCTGGGATCCTCCACCGCACCCCCCCCCCCCCCCCCCCCCGAGCTCATGCGCATGCGCTCTCTCTCAAAATAAAACTTGGTTTAAAATGTATTAGTAACTTACCAGAAAAGCAAAATTATTCTATATGTGCTGTAATGACTTTAAGGACTTCTAAGATTTATATGACATTTTGTCCCAAAGCTAAATGCCCCATTCTGTTGTCCTTCTTATAGTTATTTTCCTCTTTATCAGTTGTTTTCTTCCCATACATAGTCATATGCTAGCTCTTATGTGGCCCTCCTTCTACTTGTAATTAATATTTCATCTTGGAATTACTTATGTGCTTGGAACGTAACCAGATAGCCAAACTTGTCAGATGACCTGTGTAAAAGCCAATTATAAGTAGGATGTATTGGGTCCAAAGGGATTTCCTCTGAGTCAAGTGCATGAGCTGCAGTGCTTGAACTTTGGGACTCTGTTTTGGCAGCCCACGGGCCTATTTCCTTACTCCCTAAATTCTCAGATGGTTGCTGCTAGAAGAGGCTGCAAGAGGGCAGATCCATCCTAAGTGAAATACTGCTGTGGCAGGAAGGCAAAAAAGGTAATCCAAAGAGCACATTCGTTAACCTTCCCAGATCAAGTGTGGTGCACAAGGTATGGCCATCACCTTTCTGTTATTTCCATTATGGCTGGATAATTTTACAGAAAGCACATTCAGTTTGAGAAAGTTTCTTGATCTCTTCTCAATGACTTCAAGTAGATATGTTTTAAGAAATGGAAAAATGACTTAATACTAATCAAAACAAATTGATGCTCTAAAAAATATTCTAAGCCAAATATCCATACTTTATAAATTTTGGCCATTTCCCCCCTCTTATTACAGACAGTCAAAAGTTACACTGGTTGTTTTTTCTTAAGGAAGCAATTTAAGTTACAACAAGAAGTCTGTGAATGATTTGAATTTGCGGTTTTGGTTCATTTTTGGCCCACATCAGCCAATCATGTGTAATCCATATCTGGCAAAGCAAAAAGTTTATCAGAGCGACTCTTACTTGCGTTCCCTACGAGACTGTATTAAATTTAGATCTCTCTAGAGATTGTGACTCACTTCTTAAGGAGATTCAGGTTGAAAATGATCCTACAGCTATAAAATGCAGTCTGGCTAGATCTTAAAATGTATGTCACTTTAAAAAACACTGTGTGACAAAACTGCTTTTGTAAAATTATTTTCTTTTTGTTCATTTTTGTTTTCAAGAGTGTCTTCTGAAACAGTCAAATTCATGTGACATAATCAGGGTCAGCTTGCCCTAGTCACACCCTTAATATTTCATTAACACAGGAACTGAACTGCCAGTCCATTTTTGTTATGTTTATGCTTAATATGTGTATTCAAGTGCATATCCTCCCTCTAATGTGGATGCTTGGGCAATCTGTCCATCTGCCCTTAGCAGCTGCTAATGTTTAACTGTAATTTTAGGCTACATTTTTTTTCCTATTTAAAACTGACACAGGCTTATTGAACAGAATTTAGAAAATCCAGAAACGTATAAAGAAAAAACATATTCACAATCTTCATTCCTCGAGATAATCAAGGCTTATAAAATGTACACACATTTGTATATATGCATCTTCACACACACACACACACACACACACACACACACACACACATATTGGTGGTGATGTTTTAAAATATAAGTTTCCATACCTGAGAAGGTTTTAATTTGTATTTTTTAAATATGGAAAATGCACATTAACTGTAAATAACTGAAACATAATTATAATTGTGATGATAAGAAACTAATGAAGAAAATTTAAAACTCTGACTTTGAAACGAATACAAGAATTTCACCCAGTGTGATAGACTCAGGAAAACTTGAGGAAGAAGCCTTAACCACAAGATAGCTCCCAAGGTTTTGGACCCTGTTCCGTGACATAACTGATCTCAATTGCAAAATACCAACCCATTTAAAAAGAAATTGTTTTTAATGTTTTTTTGAGGGAGAGAGGGAGACACAGAATGGCTCAAACTCACGGACCGTGAGATCATGACCTGAGCCGAAGTCGGACGCTTAACCGACTGAGCCACCCAGGCGCCCCTACCAGCGCATTTTAAAGAGGGTCAAGGAAAAGAGAAGAAAAGTAAATGTCAATCCATAACTCTACCCACGTAAGTTGAAATTCTCCCCAAATGAAGAGTTAGCCTATCAAAGCAAAGCCAAAATGAGGTGAATATTCAAATACGCAGACAAAAATCCCTGTTGCTGAAATAAACCACAAATATTTCCTTATTAGCACCTACCATGTGCAGGACTCGGACTATGCAAATATCAGGTATGCCAAACAACTGTCCGCCTTTTCTGCTTCTCTTTCCCTAACCAGATACATCTGTAGCATTCCACATGGGATTCCACTTATTGTATAGTGGCTCAAGAGATATTTATTCTAAAGGATAGAAGATATTAAACAGGCTTCTGAGTTAGCAGGTGTCTCACTTCACTTCAAAATGAAGTCTACCTTGCAAGTTTGATTAGGGAAGTGTCGTGAGGTTTTGGTCCTTATGTGTATTTCCAATCGTTGTAGTGGTCAACACTCAGGATTCCAGTGCTGGCACTTATATAGATCTCAGGGAAATTTCCTTGAGCCTCAGTTCTTCATTTGTAGCAGGAGGATATTACCACTCACCTCACTTCGCCTCACAGTGTTCTAAAAAGAAAATGAGATAGTACAGCGCTTGGGTGATGGGAGCTTCTCACGGTAGCTCTTACTGTATATGCCAAAGAGTCTATTAGGCAACTGGCTCCCCACAGGTCCAAATCATGAATTGCCCTGTGTGGTCACACCACAGGGGACACAGGTTCTAGTTCACGGTGGTTCATCATAAGCAGCCACTGGGAAATTACTCCACTATGGTAAGTACATGCACAGGTAACAATGGCCTCTGTATCTATTAACCAGCAAACATGACACTCGGGATTGGGTAGAACACTCCTGGTATTCCACAGGCCTGGGTCCAGAGTTCACTCTGTGCTCTCACATGCAGCCTTCCACATACCTCCTAACTGGAGCATGCTTGTCACCACACACTTCTTTCCTTTAGCCTGTGAATGACATGTCGAGGCAATGAATCTACCGTCGGAGATATGCACGCTCACACAGGCAGGCTTACAGCATGGCTGTGGCGGTGGAGACAGGGTTGAAGGGCTCTGGGGTCAGACACCCTAATTCAAATCTCAGTTCCCAGTGTTCCTCCAAGAACACTGTGTGATCTCGTACAAGTCACTTTAACCTCTCCGATCCCTGGTTCCCTCAGCTAGAAAAGGGGGATAGCAACTGTTTCTACTTGGAGAGCTGATGAAAGTTAAGGGTGATCATGCATGTTGACTGCTTAGCTCAGTGCCTGGCATATAGAAAAGGTTCAATAAACGTCAGTTTGCGTTGTAACTATTGCTGACTTTATCCTAATCTCGTGCTCTTCACATCTGCTCACCAACTAAAATCTTTTGGAGCTGTTTTTGTTTGTTTGTTCGTTTAACTTGTAGTGATAATTTGGTAAGAATCATCCATACCCTTTCACCCTGTTACTTTTACCTTCACTTATGAGAGCTGGCTAGGGTTTGGGGTACCAACAAGGGCTGCGGAATACGCTTTCCTGTGTTTGAAGCCTCCTGTGCCATAATAACTCTGATCTTTTAGTATCTGTGACAATCCTCTAACCAAGAATGATAGGGCCTGCGAAAGCAAATCCTCTTCGACTTGTTGAACTTTTAACAAGTTTATTGCTCAAATATATTGGGGGATGGGGAACCAGTGAGGGTTCTAGTTTAAACTATTTTCTCAATATAAACTAATCATTATTCTAAGAAAATCACAGGAGAGCAAAAAACATTGATATTTATTTTTTCATTGTTTTTAATGTTTTTAGTTATTTTTGAGAGAGAGACAGAGTGCAAACGAGGAAGGGTCAGAGAGAGAGGGAGACACAGAATCTGACACAAGCCCCAGATTCTGAGCAGTCAGCACAGAGCCCAACGTGGGGCTCAAATTCATGGACCGTGAGAGATCATGACCTGCGCAGAAGTCGGATGCTCAACCCACTGAGCCAGCCAGGTACCCCCGAAAAGCATTAATATTTAAATAACTTGATACCCTAATAATACCAGAGTTAAAACCCTGTAACCAGTGCAATAATAGCATCATTATACTTTGTTTTTCTTCCTACTCTTTAGGGTTTTTAAATTCAATGCCACAACCAACGGCTTACAAACTCCTATGGGCAAGCAGTGACCTCCCTGTGAGCTCGGTGAATATTATCTATTGTGTTCTACCAGTATCTCAGCAAAAAGACAGTGTTCCTGAAACCTCAGTCTTTGCCTTCCCCGTCAGAGCTTTGAAGAACACTGCCTTCTTTTCATGTGGGCTGATTTCAAGGGACAATAGAGGATTAACAGAAGACAACACAAGCAGATTTAGATAAAATTGGTGTATTCCTCAGAATTCTTCCATAAAGGTAACTTCCACAGCTAAAAATAAAAAGGAAGAAAAGTCGGTGTGTGTTTTTTTTTATTTTTTAGTTTAAATTTTAAAGGAGCTGCTTCCTGTAACCAGAGACTCAAGTACTGTTGCTGTTCAAACAGGATTAATTCCAGGCATAGTAGAGGTGGCAAAAATACTTCTGTAAGTGCAACCTACAGGGTGCATGTTACATGTAATCTATTTTTATGTATTCATTAGCAAAACCATTTGGAATATCTCACTCCTGAATAATGAGATAAATTGCATTTGTCCAATATATTTCCATTTATATCACATTTATATTAGGCCTTGAGCCTAAACCTATGCTATTCAACAATTTACTCTATCTCACTCATAATGGATTTTCTCTAAATGGATCTGTTTCATGTTAAAATTAGTGATAAAGGTAGTATTTTAATGGGATAGGCAGCAGGCCATAGCAACTTCTGAAAGCATAACCTAATGGGGATAACTTAATTATTAGCTATATCACCTACACAAAACCAGGATTATAATAAAACTCAATTTGGCTCAAATATATATATATATATATATATATATATATATATATATATATATATATATATATATATTACACACACACACACATATATATTACATATATTTTTTTATCCGTTTTCTTTTTAATTAGCTAATTATAATGTGACCTGAATTGAGAAAGTCAACATATCCCTTTGAACAACCACTCACACACTTAAGGAAAATGAATTGTCCTTGAACTCAGGCCAGGTATTTGATGGATTAATAAATGTCACTCGCTTCCTGGCTTCAAGACTGAAGTTAATTCTGATACGAATTTCTTGCCCACCTATCCCTTGATGTTGTTGGTAAATTGTTAAGTAAGCATTTGGGTAATAGGATGCAAAGTTAATAACAGAGGTCTATAATTAATATACACTCATATGTGCACTCTAAAAATAGGGTACCAAGGAAAGTCTTCTTATTAGGCAATGCCATCGAGAATTAATTGGTTAATGTCTATATAGTCCAACTGTTTATAAATAAAATGTATGATTATTATAATTATGGAGAGCACAGTTCAAAATCCACTTCAAGTTCAAAGAATACCGATTTACACATCTAAGTATAGACGCAAATATTTAACCATTTAAAAATACTTATATAATTGCTATTCCAAATGTTTTTTAAGTATTACCTCTCAAGTTTTACTTTTTCCCTCTTAATAAAGGCTCTGAGATAATACAAAAAAACCTACATAATTCCATTACTGCCATTAATTATTTTAGTGTTATTTTAATTTGGTGGGGGGAAAATTTGGTCATAGAAAGGGAAGGGAGAAAATTTGGTATTTCATACAGAAACTGCCATGTTAATGACCATGCATAATGGTGGATGATTAAGGAGAAGGTGATTTAAATTTACTAAAGGCTAGGTTTACGTGGAGGAGAAAACAATAAATACAGCTGGGTTCCTAGCCTCCAACTCTTTTACATTACTTGAGGTGGGGAGATGAATATAGGAATGTATGCTAAGTTGTAAAGATCAGAATAACATAATACAGCAGACCCAGCTTTTTGAAGGAATTCAGGAAGATCATGTGTAATTTGATCTGGGTCACGAAGAGTGACTACCACATTTCAATAGGCAGTGGAAATTGGTTTGGGAGGGAGAGAAAGCCAGGCAGAGGTCCCAGTAAGAGCATGCATGGTTTGTTCAAAGAGAGGCATGCTGCATCTCAAAGGAAGGGTGGACAGGAGCCAGTGGGTGCAAAGTAGGCAGCTAGGTTGGTGAGTCCTAATCTTAAAGGATCTTGAACACTCTGCTAACGAGTTTGGACTTATTTTCCAAGTCACTTAAAGTTTTTGGAACAGGGGAACCTAGTGAGACCCATGTATTAGACCAGAGATTTTGTCTCATCTGCCCAATATTCAGCCACACAAAGCTTTTGAGTTTTCAAATTTGTTTCTAACAATTGGTAACCAGGGACTTTCACAGCGAAGCTCAGACTTCTAGATTCTCTTGAAAATTCAAAAGACCTGGCAATGGTGGACCAGTAATTCTAAATGGCGACAGTTGGTCAGAGCCAAGGGAGGTGGCTCGTCCCAGATGGCGTATGTGCTGTCCAGAGGTCCAGGTGCCTCTTCTATCTGCCACATTCATGTCACCTGCCTGGAGACACTAAGCACTGAAGTTTATGGCTTCTCTTTTAAAGAGATGTTTTCTTTCACCACAGAGTCTTTCTACCAACGCAAGCAAGTATAAATGAACTTAACTGAGTTAATTTATGTGGATTATCTCTGGCTGTTTTTGCTAATGCATTACTTTCTCCCCTTTTTTGTCCCTCATGCCAATGAGGTCTCCCACTTATTCCTTTATTTAAAGGTGAAAGTAAGTGCTTTAATTTTTTCACTTTAATTCTTTATCTTTTGAAACTAAATGCTTTTAAATATAAGGTCTTTGGGTTGAAAATGAAGATGTTATGTGTCTTCCCATAACAGGGCCCATGACGAACATGAGGTAAAGAACATGTTCCATGGCAGAATTCCTCAGCCTCAGCACTACTGGTATTTTGGGCTCTGTGATTTCTTTATTCTGGGTGGCTGTCCTCGGCATCGTACAGAATGGGTAGCAGTATCTCTGGCCTCTGTCCACCAAATACTAGTAGCACTCTCCAGCTATGATAATCGAAAATGTCTCTGGACATTGACAAATGTCCCCTGGGGGTCAGAACTGTCTCCAGTTGAGAACCACTGCTCCACAGGGAGAAGGGCTTCCAGAAAAACAAGCTCTGGGTAAGAGAGCAGTGCTCTGCTGGAAAACGGACAGGATGATGCCTCATATCTGCTGCCGTTACTTCCACCCCTGTGCATCCTTCTATTATGCCAGAGACAAAGGTTCTCCCAACCAAGGGGAGATGGAACAGCTGGGTGGCCTCAGAGAGTGATAGCAAAATAGCCCCCAAAGGCCTTCCTGTCTGTGAGAACCTCCAAACGTACCCATGAGGCGGCACAGCAGTGAAGGCTCCTCTTGCTAATGCTCTTATTGATGTAGTGGCATGACCCAAACTCAAGACCCAAACTTCCCCATTCACACACCTTGGCCAAGTGTGGTGTGAGAATGCTTCTGAGAAGAGAAGAAGCCATTTCTCCCCACACCAGGCAGTGGTGAGGTCCGGTCTGGTCTGGTTGGGACGGGGGACTTGTTGCTGCTAACACCTGCTGGTTAGAGGCAGGCTAGGCCCAGGTCCCAGAACACCTCAGACCACACTCCTGGGCTTCCCCGTCCACAGGCAACGGGGCCTCCGAGCTCACACATCTGAGAGTTCCTTTCATGTTTCCTGTAATGAAATTAATCTTGAATCTAAGCATTATTGTTAGATTAGCAAACCATCAGTACGATTCTGTATATTTTCTTAGAATAAAGAAGAAAAGGCGAGCTTTTGTGGGGGAGGAGTGGGCAGTTGCTGAATGACAAAGCCAAGAAGTAGGTAAGAGGTGACTGGAGAGTTTTGATATTTTTCATATGGATTTCGGGTTGGACTGGTTTTGAGCTAAGAAAAAAAAATATGAAGATTAGGGCATTTCCTGAAGTGTAAAATGGACAGGCTGATGATACGCTTACAAAATCATATTTTTGTGGTTAGTGCCTTTTCACACTTCTTTTTTCTGGCACATAGTATCTGATCATTTCTCTGTGGTGAGAGTATTGTATATAGAAAATTGGTTGAATTAAAATAATCAACAAAACAGGCTTGTTTTCCATCCCTTCTCAGAAGCAGCCAAAGACTCCATTTTTACAAAATTCAAGTCTTCTGAATGATATTAGCCAATATGTAGTAGATACTCAATGTGGTTTAGCTAATGACAACAGTGATTCTGGTCATCATGATAATCTGGAGGAGCGGTGGTGGTGAAAAGTGAAAACAGGACAACAGCAAAGAGAAAATGACAATTGGCCACCTCATTCACTGAATAATGAGTAAATGAAACAGCAGTACCCGCCCCCCTCCCCCCCCCCCACCCCAACACAGACCGTGTTTATAGCAAGGACAGCTCAAAAGGATGAGCTGGCTAGAGGAGGGGGAGCAGGAACAATACCGGGGTAAAAGAGGGACAAGGACAAGGAGGGTTTGAGTAAGTTAAACCTACTGGTGACAAAGAACGGACAAAGAGCAGGGCTGGGCAGCTGAAGCATCCTTTTATTCACAAATCAATGGAAGCTATTCAAGCCAATATGGTTTGATTTAGCAGATATTAAGCGCAACTACAGAGATGCAAATACGTCAGCGAAAGGAGAGCAAGACAAACAGGAGAAACCCACACGGGCTAAAAAAGGAGCCGAGAACAGAGACTGACATTTAAAGACCAGATGGAAAGGATAGGAAAAACCAGAAAAAAGTAAGAGGATGTGCGCATGACACCCTTAGACCGAGGGGTGAAGGGGACAGATCCAATGATCCCCTTGCTTATTCGTCGTCTCAGAGACAAGAGGAGAATTGATCATGGACCAGGGGTCACGCAAATACAAGCACAGGCATTTAGCAAATATTTATTGAATAACTAAATATATATGAAAAGTTCCTTCCTCTCTGAATTTGGCAATAAGAAGGTTTTACACGATATGGTATTAAGTTTCTGCTCTCTGGGGATGCTAAAAATCACGAACAGCTTTCAGGAGGTTTTTTTAAAAACAGCTATCCATTTAGAGAAATTTCTGTGAACCTCATCTTGCACCCCTGACGCTGGTCGTGTCATAGACTCGATTCAGGGGTCACGCTACAGTTGTGAGAGCACTACACCGGGAGTCAAGAGACCAGGGTCCCCAAACTGGCTTTGCTGTCAAGTGTGTGATCCTGGGCCAGCCACTTAACCTTTCTGAGTTTCCCCTTCCTCTGGAGTAACAGCCTGGACTAGGCTGTTAGAATGAAGAACATGACCATGTTAATCATGGATTTTGCTCTGTGTCTATCCTGCCTTGTATGCCCGGAGTTGAATGGCAGATAAAAGTTCTCCCCCCTCCCCCGGCTCCTCATTTTGCCTGCTAGTGGCTTGTCAACAGTCCTTTATATAATCAATTCTGGAAATGTTTACCCATCTGTATTATCTGAGGGTTGTTATTTACTGTTCTGCTATTTTTTTTTTCTTGGGGTGGGCGGGAAGGGGAGGGGGATTTCGCTGTGCCTTTCACAGGGGACCATAGCAAATAAGAATAGATTTTCACAGGGCTCAGCGTGAAGGGACACCGTTCTGCTGGCTTCTCTGACACAGTTTGAATTCCTTGTGATGGTATATTTGAAGTGGTTTCCTGTGTTTTTCTGTGCTTTTAAAGCCGACATTAAAGCTCTGGTGCATATGGTCCTCTGTGCTGTCACTCTTGGGTGGGATTAATTTTTTGCCCTTTCCTATGAAAACACAAATAATTATGCAATCAAACCTTTTGATAAAAATGTACAATCTTGTCGCTGAAGAGTGAAACAGGCCTAACACATCACTTACAGCCCTTTTTGATATAATATCACATGTAAGCTGTTTGCGGCACTCAGAGGAAGCATGAACAGTGAAACAATTGTGGCAGGGAGCAGGAGACTGATTCTAGTCCTTAAAGTGTACTACTAACTTACCCGGGGCATGCCATTTGATCCCCCACCTACCTAATTTGTGAAGTAAACACACCGGACTAGACGGCCTCTGAACTTGCTTATAGGTCTAATATTCTATAAAACGCCCACTAGCTAAGGGACTGATGTTTTTATAGCTACATCACCTTCCACCATCAAAATTCTGCTCTCCTCTAGGGAGTTATCAAAATTCACTCATCACGACACTGGGCCGACACATAAATCGACTTCACCGCTGTTCTGTCACCTCATTAAAAAGTTATCGTTCATGCAAAAGTGCAGGGTCTAAGAGTGATGTATATAAACAAAACAATATCCTGGCTGAAACATCCCAAAGCATTCTGCAGAGGTCATAAATCCCAGCATTCTGAGACGGGGAGAGGGAGGCTTGACCTCTATGTTCCGTGCAGGAGACTCCAGAGGTCTGCGGAAAAGACACTGGGTATACCCCATCTTCAATGTCCACGATTTGAATTTCAGACCTTAAAACAACATAGCAAAGTTGAGTAGCTTTAAACATAGAAAGCCACTCAATAAATGGGTATAAAGTGGATTCACTTGCTGGAGATGTCCTGCATTCACACAGCCAAGACAGAGCAAGTGGGGAGAGTGACTTAGAACCCCATGAGAAACCAATAAAAGAATGAGCGTGACGCCTCGTATTTGCACAGTCTTGCACAACTTTCTCAAACACTTGAATAATTTGGGCAAATCCAACCACAAGAAATGCAGGGGGTATAACTCAAAGGGCTAATGAGCCCACAGCTATTACAGTTAGTTGCCCTGTCCTGCTTTTATCATTGGTAGCCAGACAAGAAGAGTGGCATTTAAGTCATACTCTACCCCGCCATTAAAAAAAATAATAATAATACCAATAATAAAATGACATTCTGAAGCACTTACTGATGGGCCAAGCACCTTAAATGTATTACCTTATTTAATCCTCAGAACTATCCACTGAGGGCAATGCCATCATTACCTTTGTTGGCAGATGAGAGCTGAGTCAGTTAAGGAACTGGGCTACGACGGAAAGGAAGTGAAATCACCTGCGCTGTGGATAACTCTGCCGAATGCCAGTGTTTACCTTGAACGTGTGAAGGAGAAACAACCCGAGAGGCAGCTGGCAATGATATTTACTCCTCCACGGTGTGGGCCTAAGTCCTGACTAATGTATTAAATTGCCAAGCATATCTTTAAATAAACGAGTGCTCCAGCATCTCAAATTCAAACAACAATCTTCAATGTAATAATTACACTAGCTGTGACACGAGCCTCGCCGAGAGTGTATTTTTATTTTAACAAGCTTGAGTAAGTGCACGAGTGTGGGCTGAGCTTTTTGCTCGACAGTCAACACTTGAAAGCTGGCTCCAACCTTTAATTTAAGCATTCGCTTGTAGCACCAACAGGGCTACGGGGTTTCTAGTATCAAAGACACACTCCTTCATCCTTTCATGGCCCTACTTCTGTAAGCAGCGTGATTGAACTGCGGCACCACAGAAACTTGTTTTCCCTCCTCCTGACAGCGCAAGCCAAAACACTACTGCCCCATTCATCTTAGCGACATCATAATGAAGTCCCTGAATCAATTTATAACAAGCAAAGTGCAAAAATCCATTGAAGGAGTCTTGTGGCGGATGCCTTTCATATCTCTCTCGAGAGCACACAAGAGGCAAAGTGTCCGCACAGAAACCCAAATCATACCATAGAAGGGTCCTTTGCTACATCCAAAAAGCTTTTTTATTTCTTCCCCCTGAAGTGATTAAGGGGGAAAAGAAGATGCCAGGAACATCTGAGTGTTCCTAATGATTCCATGCGCCTTGAAAATGTTGGGCAACCTCCTTCAGTGGCTTCCCACCCACTTCCGGATAGAGAACAACTCCCTTGGAAGGCCAGCCGGGGTCTTTTGTGGTCTGAAGCACACTGGACTCCTTTACCTGTCTCGTCTCCTGCAGTCCCTACAGGCCACACTCAACTACCTGCCGTCCACCAACCCACCTTACTCCCTGTCCAGCCTTTGAGAATGTTCGCAAGCTCTCTTCTTTGCTGGGAATACCTTCCTCCACTTCACAGCTCAGCCAGGACTTTACCTCCTCCCTCCAGAGGGCTGTTCCTGCCCCGGCCTGAGGAGGGCTCTTCCTGTATGTTCTCATTGCATCTCTCCTTCTCTCAGCTGGCACTTTCACTGTGTTGTGATTGTATGTCCACCTCAGGTCCTTAATGGCCTGGGAGGTCCTTGCAGGCAGGGACTACACCTCTCTTCATCTCTCTGGGTCTAATACTTTGTACACAGTGCCTGGCACAGCAGAGGCTCAGTAAATATCTGTGTCTGTACTACCCACCCTCATTCCACCGAAGTGGTCTGAAAGAGCACCCAACCCCAATGTGTATGATGACCCCATCTCAGAGTCTGGAACAATGTGTTTTTGTAGGATTCCTGTGGTGCTGCGATCTTGGGTCAGAATCACAAGGGGGCTAGAGACACAGCCTTGAGAGTCAGATAGGCCTGGCCTCCCTAAGTGCTAGCTCTGTGATCCTGGATAGATGTTCTGTCTCTCGGAGTCTCAACTCTGTAAAAAGAGGGATGAAAGGCTCACATGAGTATTCAGTGTGGTAATAATGCACTTCACAGCGCTTGGCACAGAAGAAGCACTTTAAACATGGTAGGCTTAGGATGTGTAGTGCTGTTTACAGTGGCAGTGCTTGGGATAATAAAGAATCTGAAGCCTCCTATGTTATATGATGAGGAATATCATCAAAGTGCCCCTTCGGTCAACCCCCATCTGATCAGATCACGTAACTCCTAACTCTGGGCACCAGCAAAGGCCTCTGTTAAGATGCCAGGGCACTGGCATTAAAAGTGTGCACCAGCTAAGATGGGGTGACGTCATTACCCCTACTGCAAACTTGTGTACGTGATGTGTACCATTCCCTATGTGAACAGAGTGATATTAATCACAGCACTTATTCAGCATCTACTATGTACTAAGGACTTGTTACGGGCAAGGCATTGTAGGAAGCACCTTCTATGTATTACTGTCTACTGTCTAAAACCCCTGTGAGGTCAATTTCTTTATTATTTTCTAATTGATGAAACGGAGGTTTAGAGAGGTACGTGACTTGCCCAAGATCCTTCAGCTAGCATGTAGCATTTCTGGGACTTTAACCTCCTATTTGGAAACATCTCCAAATCCACTCATGCTCTTACACCGATGTCAAATGTCTCACATTCCTTCCTATTCATTTCAGCCATGTCACCTGGAAGAGCCAGGAGAGAAGGAAACATAAGACCATAGCACTGAGTCAGGGCACAGGGAAGGGAGAGGTGCACTACTCAATATTTATGCAGAAGGAGGGCGACGCTGCCGTCGGCTGCTAAGTCAGGAGACCCCAAAGAGCATGAGAAGGGAAATGCTGGACTATGAAAACAGCCCACTTGCCTGAGGCCATCCTTATGGAGGGTCAGAACCTCTGGCAAAGAGCTAAAAAGCACACAGGAAGCATGAAGTCTTCAGAGAAATTCTTATTCCTATAACAGTATCCCAGTGTCTTCTGATTTACTTTCTCCTTCTACCTTCCTCACAGGTCATTCAAGAGCCAATGCTGGAAGGAAGGAAGGAAGGAAGGAAGGAAGGAAGGCAGGCAGAAAGGGAGGGAGGGAGGGAGGGAAAAAGAAAAGAAAACCACAGGGCTGCTCTCAAGTCTCTGTGATATAGTTATGGCTTTGTAGACATACTTGACTCATATAAATGTCTTTAGTTTCCCTTCTGTACAGTCATAGATTCAAGTTTACGTTTGTGAGGTGGTGGTACAAAGGAATAGAGAATAAACAAAACGTGTGTTAAATGACAGTGAAAAATTCCAAAGCCTCGGGTCTAGAGAATTTTTTCAGTACTCAGTGTATTATTTATGTTAAAAATGTACTAGAATGCCCTAGCCTTTTAGTAAGCTTTTTACTCAAGTGCAACATGCCTACAGAAACAGGCCCACATCATGAATGTAAGCTTGATGAATTTTCAGAGAGTGAATACTCCTAGATCAAGAATAAAAATGCCTTTTGGTTTTTTAAATAGTTTCCTACACCTGGGTCAAGACCAGTGAATAAGGCCAAACATAATGTGTAAAATGTATTAAGTTCAGTTCGCAAGAAAATGCTAAGAGTTTCAAGAGCCATTTCACCTCAAAGAGGATGATTATCTTGGGCATTTGGAGGAAGTTTGGTTTTCTTTTTCACCATGAGTAGGCACGTAGTTACTTCTCTCACCCTTTTTGCAAAGGTTACAGCTTCACCTTCTCAACAGCCCAGGGAGAGAGGATGCCATTTTCATTTCCTTCCTCTCCACTCCCATCCTTCCCCCACATTATCATCGCGAGCTGTTCTGAAACTAGGCCATCTCACTCCCCTTAGCCCTCCTCATTTTGGGCAGATCCAAGAGGAAATGAGGTGCTTTTTCTCACGGCCAGGCTAGCTGGGGGCCACTGTACAACCTCTGTTTACACAGTGAGTATGTTTCAGCCGATGCCTTTAATTGGCTAATAAAACTGTGCCAGGAGCGAGGGATCCCGATACCCTGACACCAATCTGGCTCTAGGGGTGCCAACTCCTCCCTGAATTACCAGAGTCAGGAGCAAGACCCTGGAAAAGCAGAATGTGCCAAAATGCATTTGCTCCCAATCAACGGACAGCTTGTTGATAGGAAACCAAACGGCACCCGGACCCATGTGCCCCCTATTTGATAACAACAAAGAGGCCAATGGCCCAGCCACAGAGGACAACGTAAATGCCTATATGTTAGATGCCAACAAAGCGATTATAAAATTAACAAGTATTTGAGCATGGCTTTCTAACTGCACGCTATTTTTCACAAGACATTTCAGAGAAGGTTGGACTTTGATACATTTAATTAGTAAATGGAACTGATTCTGCCAAGCACATCTGAAGTTAGTCGAAGGCTCAGCCTTCTTGCCACGCTCTCAGTGCCAACAGATACCTGGGCAGAACTCTTCCCTCCTAGAGAAGGTCCAACAGATACCTGGGCAGAACTCTTCCCTCCTAGAGAAGGTCTGAGGGAGCACAGATGATGGACAGCAGGTGAGGGGATCCTTCCCTTGTGTGGCAAGACCCGTGAGGGTTTTCTTTCCATCACTGCAGACAGTAGTAAAAGTCCCCAAAGTGCCCCCATTACTGGGAGAGTCTCCTGTCTGTCAGGATTTGGGGATAGCTCTGGAAGTTGCACTAATGGTACAAAATATTTTTTCCTCAATATAAGCCCAAACTGAAAAGACAAAAAGCAGTAATTTACTACAGTTTTTGCTAATGTAGGTTGCAGATGATTAAAGATAAATCGTAAAGCCTCTGTAAACCACAATTTTACACCAAATCTCTGTTGTATTAAAAAAAAGAAGACAACTCTGAAAATGTAACATCAGCAATGATTTTGCTCTTCTGTGGCCATTATAAAGGGAAAGACTTTATAACGAAAATAGACATTAGAAAACTTGTTCTTGAATCCATGTTTGAAAGAGTTTTGTTTAATATAGAATTCACGGCTCATCAATTAAATTTATCTAAATTTAAAGCACTTTCTATTGTTACCTCGTGCTTTGGCACAAAAATCTCCTGTCTCCTAGAGTAAACCATACATCAGTGGTTCTCAAACTTTTTGGTGTCTGGATCCCTTTATGTACTTATAAGCCTGAAAGAGCTTTTGTTTATGTGGGTTATATATCAATAATTACTGTATAAGAAATGGAACCTGAGAAAGTATTTACTTACAACTAATTTAAAAATAACAGTAATAAGCTCATTACAGATTAACAAAGTATTTTTTAGGAAAAATATATTTTCCCAAAAATGGTTAATCAGAAGAGTTCCTTTTTGTTTTTTGTTTTTGTTTTTGTTTTTTACATTTTTACACATCTTTCATCTCTAGCTTAATGGAAGATAGCTGGATTCTCATAACTTCTTCTGCATTCAATCTGTTGTGTTCTTTTGGTTGAAGTGAAGACAATCAGGCCTCACATAGATTTATAGCTGGAAAAAGGAGATAGATTTTACAGCTTTTTCAGATAATTTTGGATAGCCTTTGATACTACACCAAAACTCCCCAAGTGCTGATGTCTTTCTTTTTTTTTTTTAATTTATTTATTTTGAGAGAGAGAGCATGAGCAGGGCTGTCACAGAGGCAGAGAGAGAGGGAGAATCCCAAGCAGTCTCCTCACATCAGCACAGAGCCCACCGCAGGGCTTGTGAGAACGAATTGGGAGATCATGACCAGAGCCGAAGTCGGAAGCTTGACTGACTGAGCCACCCAGGCGCCCATTTATTTTTATTTTATTTTATTTTTTCGCCCATTTATTTTTAATGTTTATTTATTTTTGAGGGGGGGGAGAGAGAGAGAGAGAGAGAGAGAGAGAGAGAGAGAGAGAATGAGTGGGGGAGAGGCAGAGAGAGAGGGAGACAAAGGATCCGAAGTAGGCTCTGCAATGAAAGCAGAGAGCCCCACGCAGGGCTCAAACCCTGAGATCATGACCTGAGCTGGCATCAGACACTTAACTGAGCCACCCAGGTGCCTCTGTATTTTGTACTCTGAACGGATCTTCTACCCATGTATTGGCCACTTGGAAACCATTAGTTCATTGAGTTACGAAGCTCTTCCAGATGTTGACATATTTCATTACCAAATGAGATTATACCAAGTAATCACGTTTATTAATATCACCACCTACATCATCAGAAAAGTCTTTAAATACTGAGAGGCAGTCAAATGAATGGTGTTGGATGCCGTGTTTGAAACTTCTATTTGCCTGAAAGCTTGAATTTATCGGGAATAAATACTGCCCGCTATTTTTCTTGAAATGATGGGTTCACTTGGTTCATTTTTGAGAAAATAAATGACCTATACCCAAATCTGAATAGCTAGAGTCAGTCGTCCTAGTAAGTACAATGGCAGTCCACTCAGAAAGCAGCTAGTTCAGCTATTAACTCAACGGCACAGTACTTTTCCCTGGAGACAAACATCTTCCTTCAGCATGTAGCAGAAGTGCTTTTATGTGTATTTCCCATTTGTCATAAAGAATATTAAAAAGACTTGGACTCAAGGGTCGAAATTTAATACACTTAATAATTGTTACTGCTTCATCAAGGACATTCTCAAATGAACCTGGCAATGTTTTGTTACCAGCAAGCCCGCAGTAATAACAAATACGATGACGACTTGTCCAAGTCGGTGTCCGTGCCTTGATTCCTGCAAAGATGCCAGGAGTTTTACCCACCAAGGCTTTGGCACTATTGACGCCAAATGGTCAGTACAGTGAAAAGGGCAAACGATATCTCAGTATCATTATACAAATAGTTTTTACCTCTTGGAACCCGGGAAGGGCCTTGGGGCCCCCAGGGGTGCCTGGATCCCACGCTGAGGACCACTGCATAGAGGATACTAACAGCATAAATCCACTCTCTAATCTGCTCAGTGTTTATGTCCTTGTGGGGTTCACATAAAGAAGATTTAAAAGGTTTATTTCTGTCTCCACCCTCCTGCCCTCCCTGCTGAAAAAAAAAATTCCATTGTGGCAATTCAACATAAATTGTGTGTATAGAACAAAGAAATTGCAGTACTCTTGACTTCATCAGCATTTTCCTCCCTAACAAAGAAAGCTGCTCTAACAAGCTATTGGGAAAACTATCATGAGTTACAGGAAATATGACCTGCTCAGTCCCCCCTCTATCCCATCTAACACCCAACCCTCCCAAGCCTTTCACTTCAGGGGTATTTCAGATGAGCTCTTAGTAGTGTCCTCAGAAATAATTGGGTGTCCTAATTCAGCCACATGCAAATTAATGCTCCCCTAAAGAGGCCTTATTATAATTTCCAACCCTTGATGTCTACATAATCCCCTATAGTTCTTTAACTTTTTGCTTTCTAACTTCTGTTTACCGATGCACTACTTTTGTCAGCTCAGTATAGCATCAATTAGTAACACAGTTGTGTTTATTAGGTCTCCCCAGAGCCTTGAGAGAGCTGCTTTGTATTTATTAATGACTACACAGAGCACTACTATTTTTCAATAGCATTTAAAAATGAGTAAATTACTGAAGACGAACTATAAAAGAACTTCAAATTTCAAAGGCAAGCAAAAAAAAAAAAAAAGGCACAGTATTTCAAATCACCCATAATCCTTGCATGGTTAATTTTATTTTCAATTTAATATTAAGGGTTGCGGGGGGTGGGGGGGAGTCAAATCTAGGCTGTTCTTTACTTTTGGCATTGTGGAGGACCAGCCATTTGATTTAGAGAACTGAGGTACAGATCTGGTAATTAATTAAGAGCCGGTTTAACAGGTCCAGATTTCATTATCACACACACCTGTTAAGTAATGCATACCTGATTCAGCAAAAATCCACCCACAAGGTTAATTTAAAAAAATTAAAAAGCAAGCAAGAGAGAAAGAAAGAAAGGCATAACTCTACAAACTTAGGTCCAGTTTTCTGTTCTCAAGCAGAATTCAACACAGCGCACTTGAAATATATCCAATTTGTACTCTCTTATTTTGTGAATAATTGCCTGTATTCTATTCGGTGACGTTAGAGCTGCCCACACTGCTACAGAAATCGTTACTTAAGGAAACCAGAGAGACCCATCTCTGTGCGATGAGTCTTTCCTAGCCAAACTTAAAGTGATGGGGAGCAATTACCACGCTCGTTTGCCCTGCTTTTTTATATTCCCGGTCATTTATGAAATGAAGACGCTGATCTGCAAAAATCACTTTGCATTCATGAAGGGAGCTATGGGAGCTCCCCCTGAGCATCTGGCTGTGAGGCAGAAACATACCTCAGTGCACTTCCTTTGTCTTGCACTCCCTCTTTGATGTGCAAGTCACTGGTGGAGTAAGCTGTGATCGCTTTGATGTTGAACTTCTAGACTTTATTGTTACTAGCATGCCTACAAGGAGAGCTGTCAGTCATTTCTTACATCTGAACAACCATGTTTCTTTACGGCACCACTTTTACAAGCATCAACCCTTAAATACATGTTTTCACATTCCTGCTGATTACCACACTATCTTCGTTGGGGGAGGGCTGTGCTCAAATAGTACAGCACCCACATTGTCTGTAAACACCCTGAGGCATCATCAGATGGCTGGTAACCAACCTTCTTCAACAAGAGAAGCCTGAGTGCAGAACATATTTCTAGCAAATGAAAACATTCTGAAAACGCGCAAGCCATCTTAACAGTCAAAATGAGTAGTTTAGCCAATATTTCCCCTAAGCAGCCATTGAAATCACAGAGAAAACTTCCAAGCCACGTTAAAAGGGATTCTGAATGCAACACCAGCAGGAGGCTCAGAAAGTCGGCCAAAACTTTAAGACATCTTAACTCATCTTAGACAACTTTGTTTCTCCGCAACGGTGGAAACAAAACGCTTCTGTTCTACATGATTTTGCTTGTGATGGAAACACTGCTTTTGAAATAGATTTCTGCCAAACCACTTATTTTATTAAACAGTATCATTTCAGAAGGTACTTGCTATTATGGATGCCATTTAAGTCAGAGGAAGATGATTTTCCGTAATTTAATATGTAAGGTAAACCTATGGCTGTGTATACAATGCGTGTCCCATTTCTTAAATGTATACACATAAAGTAGGCAATATATTCATCTTTAAAAATTTCTGTTGAAAAAGACACGGCTCTAATTTCATTGACCTGCTCCCATCAGATTTACTTTTCAAACTCCTTTATCAATTCTGGAACTGCTGAATATTATCAAACCCCACTGGGGACATTCCACACAAAAAGGAAATAAAGCTAAGGTGCTTACATCACACAAGCCTGGCTAATAATGAACTGCTACCTTTCTGAAAAAATGTTTCAATGAAACCCAAGTTCTTAGAGATACTGGATTTCAAATGAGGAAGTACAATGAGTTTATTTTTCATGACAGAGCTGAGTTCTGTTATTTTCCTTTTGTAAGCTGGCAACATAGGAGATACACTGTTTCTGCTGGCTAATAAACTGCAAATAATATATTAGGAGAGACTCAAAGTTTTGTTGAGTTTCTGGCCTGGAATATTTGGTAAAGAATAAAATTACTGTGGTATGCAAGAGTTAAGACTATTCCAGGGTTTCCATTTTTACGCAACCTCCCTGCCCCCAACCTCCTTGGTTTTAACTCAACCATCAAAAATGGGAAAGGCTTTGGGATAGAATTTGATAAATATTTCTGTAATTTACCAGAACTAAGTCTGGGCATATTTATTATTAGTATTAATGAAAGCTTGCTTGTGCTTACATTTAAATAGTCGGCCAAAAGTAATCACCTCTTTCTATCTTAAATTTTCTTTACTTCTGAAAGGAAGGGATTAGCGGATTAAAGCACTTACAGCAACTAAGGGTTGAGGTGGGGGAATAAGGAAACCAGAAGGCATTCGTCTGTTTCTTCCAAGTCTTGAACAAGAAACCAGACCACCTTTTTGTTTTAATACAAACACTTCATCAAATGGGAGAGCTGGAAAAGACCTTGATGGCTCTCCAGTCTCTCCAACTTAACAAATGGGAAAAATGAGCAACTGAGGTAACCCGAAAATAATTTGAGTAGTAGATCTGGGAGGAGAACCCACATCTTCCCCCACCCAACATGGAGCGGGAAGTGGTCTGCACCACTCTGCTGCTTCCCTGCAGTGGGGACCAACGACTCATGTGTAAAGTAAGGGGGTTGGACTTGGGGGTTTCTCAACCAGAATCATACGGGAAGCTTAAAAATGAACAATACTTGATAAAGTAAGAGCCTCGGAGACAGCCTGGGCTTGAGTATCTTTAAAAATCTCTGTAGACAGTTTACTGTGCAGAGAAGGTTGAGAACTAAGGGACCAGATGACCTCTAAGCTCCTTCCTGAGTCTACTGCCAAACGTTCACCATCAGTTGGAAGAAACATTCTTGGATTCTGTTCCCTAAAATTTACCCATGAGGCCATACGCATTTCTAAACTGTCACACTGTCTGCCATGTTAGCCTTGCTGTTGTTACTGCCTGTTCTTATCTGGCTCATTTATGTGTTCACTTAGGTATTATCTGCCTCTTCCCAACAGAATGGACACTCGCCAAGGCCAGAGACTAAGCCCACTGTGTCCACTGTGGCTCCCACAGTCCCAGCATCATACCTGCCACAATAATGGGATATTGCACTGCCGTTTTCCAAAGAAAGAGGGGTCTGGAATTGTGGTGTGGAAGGGAGCAGGCTGCCTTCCACATCACCCAAGCAGTTCTCATTTTATCTGTTTCATCATTCTAGAATCTAAGCTGTATGAAGGCAGGGTTGTGTCTGCCTCATTCGTATTTAGTTACCTCCAGCGCCTGGAAGTGGGCAGGCCCGCCAGGTGTGCAGGGCCTGAGAAACACGTAAATAGGAAGCACTATGGGACAGCCAGGTGCTAGCACCTTAACTTTGTTGCTGAGAAAAGCAACACAGAAAAGACATCACTGTTGCCACTGGAGTTGGCCTTGACTCCTGCAGCACAATCCCTAACCTACCCCTACTGAGTGGTCAGCATGGTGGCAAGACCCAGCCCTGGGGCTCACCGAATGCCAGAAGGCCAGAGCTGCCTAGGAAGACTTATGCAGAAAAGGCACACAGTGTCTGGAAAGTATCAAAGGCATTTCCCACACCAAAGTCTCAGGGTGTTCTGCCTGCTTGGGCCACTTGGGTTAACAGATTTGGGTTATGTCCATTTCCTCCCACACGGTGGTATAGAAAGGCTGAGATAATCAGAAGATTATCTCAAGTGTGTTAATTACATCCAAATAATGGTGGGAACTGCTCATGTTGGGCATCTTAAGCTCGAAAGGAGATTCGGAGGACTAAACGAAGGCTTGTGCTTGAGCCTAATATTGTTCACCTTTCCGAGCTCCACTTTCCACACTAGTCAAAGAGGGTTAGACCAGAGCAATGGTTCCTAAACTTACCAGGTCCTCAGCCACCAGAAGAGCTTTTACAAATTCAAATTCCTTGGTCTTACCCCAGACTATCAGAAGCAGGATCCACTCATGTGGTGATGGAGAACGGGCATTTGTTTTTTTGAATGCTTCCCAGTCGACTGGGAAGATCAAGGATATTTAGGAACCGCTGAAGGGCTAGGCTAGAGGATCCCAGGCTCATCCCAGCTCCAGCAGGTGAGGACTATTTGAATTGGTGGTCTGAGGACCACCTGAATCCCAATCCCCGGAGACACTTGTAAACACAGGCCTTCCTGGGTCAGGAGGACCAGACTGACAGAGTGAGGCTCTCTCCACGGGGGACCTAGGAATCGGCCTTTTCAACAGACTCTGTGGATTACATGTTGCAGTCTTAAGTTTCAGAACCACTGCTTTCGGCAGGATTTTAGAGCTAACCTATGGCTGATTTGGAAGGAAATCATGTTCACACAGAAGCAGAATGATGGGCTTTATTCAATTATAATAACATTTCACTGCGGGTCGCAAATTCTCCTTTATTTTAAATGGCGTGTAGCTCACAGACGCTGCAAACGTAGAAGAGCAACGGTCTTAAAACAGCCTTCTCTGGCTAAGTGTGGCTGCCAATCTCCCGGTGCATTTTTTAGATGCTGATTCACGGCTTAAGAGGTAATTGGGAGGAGGGTGTCTCTGCTCTATAAAAGCACACAGTAGGCACTTACTAAGTATCTGCTGAAACGAATTTATTTAGTTATTTACGTTCCGTGTTCTGCAGAAGATGTGACATGAAATAAACAAATAAGAGGAAAAAACCTAATAACTGAAAAATGAAAATAACATTCTATGAAAGAGAATATTTCTCATGTGGTGCAAGATCACACTTCTGGGTGGCGTCATCTGAAAAACGGTTTGCTTCAATAACTGATCTGAAACCTAACCACAAGTCTTTACTTCCAAGCCACTATCTTATTTCTATGATGGAAAAGTTTAAACGGTAGGTTTTCCTTGCTTTTTCTCCTCCCTCCTTGTTTTTCACATAAAGATACAATTGCACCTTTCCAGTAGGAACAAATGAGCACTGTTACCCTTGAGAATCTTGGTGATTACCTGTCGTTATTATTATCCTGGTTTTCAGCTCAGCTCTGAAGCCTTGACTTCTTGAGCAATGCAACATTCATATAAGCCTGTATCCTCATTCTTCTTTCTGCAAGGCATCATTTCCTTACATGATGTTTAAGGATCAATACTTATTTCTGATGCCAACAGAAGTATCAGATTGTTTTATGACTGTTTCACACTTGACAAACCACCAAAATCTGAGCCCACAATTCACTTGTATTATCTATTATCCTAAAAAAATTACACAGACATATTTTTACTTCCATTGTTTTAAAGCATAAGCTCTATATAATATTCTAAAAGTCCTGCATAACATATACTCTATTTTTTGGGCAAACTGCTTACACTTATGTGAACCAAGTGATCTAACCACAAGTCTTCACAAATCAAGTGGTTAATAGTTTTGCATCCATGTTTAAAATTGTTTTATTGCCAAAAACTCCAATAGTTTGCTTATTTCTAAATGTTGATCTTTTTTGGGAAAAAAAAAAAGCTCTAGATTTAAAAGGGGAGAATGCTGATCAAAACGACGATCTCTTTTGGAGCACTTGGGTGGCTCAGTCAGTTAAGCGTCCGACTTCAGCTCAGGTCATGATCTCACAGTTCATGAGTTTGAACCCCGAGTGAGGCTGCATGCTGTCAGCTCAGAGCCTGGAGCTGCTTCAGATTCTGTGTTTCCCTCTCTCTCCGTCCCTCCCCCCACTTGCACTCTGTCTCTTTCTCAAAAATAAACATTAAAAAATTTTTTTAAAAATGACAATCTCTTTTGAAATTTTGACAGTCGAGGAATAGAATTAAGGTTGAAACTAAAAAAAAAAAAAAATTACAAGGATTACCATAAAGGTCATAATAATTGTTTATTCACAAACCAAATCTCATTTACATTTTAAAATTTACTATGGAGCCAAACAAAATTTCCTAATTCAGTTTTAAAACTTCCCTTTGTTATCTCCCAAGCAAACTTGTGAAATTCATTATCTCCCCCACAGATACATCTCTAATAACCATTTAAAACAATGAATTACACTTTGGAATCTGATGAAGAATGCCCCACAGCAACTGAGAAAATAATTTCAACCTTTGACCCTTTCCACTAGCCTGATGGGAAATTCAATGGCACCATTACACTTTTAGCTTTCCATGAATAGGTAACCACTAGAGGGCAGCCTTATCTCAGCTCTGACACTACTTTGGAGAAAAACACCTCACAATGCTTCTATGTTGCATTAATTATTTTTGGAATATCTTTGGTTTTCCTAGATATTTAATAATCAACTTCAGCTCATCTAAAGGCATTTCTGAACAGGTCAAAAATCTACTTTCACACATTACAACAATATCACAGGGACCGGTCATGCGACGGCCTAAAGTTACAGCCTAGCCTGTGTATCTTCAAAAATTTTAAAACAAAATTAACAAGTCTTTAGTCTTTACTATGTGGTTAAGTGCTGAGTCAGTCATAACACAACTAGTACTCGGGTTCCACTTTTGGTAGCAAAATGTCAAGAGGTTTTAGACAAATTTAAGTATGCTTGAGGAAGAAATTGATTAAGATTGTAGGAAGACCTACTGTGAATGAATGGAGCAGGGGACAGCAAAGATTAAGGGTTAG
This sequence comes from Panthera leo, assembly GCF_018350215.1. NCBI lineage: Eukaryota > Metazoa > Chordata > Mammalia > Carnivora > Felidae > Panthera > Panthera leo. The sequence continues at coordinate 44,120,963 of NC_056684.1, read as the reverse complement.
AGCTGTGTATATGTGTGTGTTTCACACTTCTAGTCTTCAAATAGCTGACAATCTTTCACCTGAAAGACGGGTTAAATGTGCTCTCCACAGTCCCAAAGAAAGGGTCATGATCAAGGGATTAAAAATACAAAGGAGAGATTTATGCTTGATACAGGAAGAATTTTGTAATTCAAGATGGAATAAGCTACCTCTAACAATTGGGAGTTTCCTGTCCTAAGAGGTGTTCGGGCATAACCAGACAACCATTTAGCAGGAATGCTGTGGAGAAGAACCAAATGCCAATAGGACCTGTAACTGAATGACTTTTAAAGTTTCTTCTCCCCTCAAGACTCTATGAAATAATGTTTATTTGCTTTCAGACAAACACATCTCAGCCCAGTCACCAGAAAAGTAAACACCCATCAAGTAAGAAATGAGCTTTTGCAGATCTATCCACTTGGAAACTTTTACTCTCCTGTGATTTCCTAAAAGACAACAGATTTCTCAAGAGTTAGGTCCACAATCATGCCCTTTAGCTGTTATGGAAACAACCAGGACAACACTCACCAGCCCAAGGATTCATCAGCTTCCTACATAAAGGCATATTAAAATTAGAAGATGTATTTGTAAATGCTCCCTTTGCCTAAAGATAAGTGGAACACATATAGGTAAATCTCTAGCTCGATTCTCTCATAATGGAGATAGGTTAGCTGCGTTTCATAGTATTCTGTATTCTTTACAAAGGTAATGCTTACATTTCACCCAGATCCTCTTACAACAAGTAGACTTAATGAAAATCATGGATGAAGAGAGCTAATGATGAGCAAATAAGAATAACCCCATTTGTACCAAATTGATTTTATTAAATAGTAATTTAAAGATATTAGGCTCAGCAAAGCATTACATAATTGAATCTATTTTTTTCCTCTTACAAATGCCAGAGTTATAATTTTCACTAACTAGAGACAAAGTTATATCCAGGACATTTTTACAGCTTCCTCCAGGGGAGGCAGCATGAAAATAGTAGAAATTAGGGCTCTAGCCCTTGCTTTACCATTTATCCGCCAGAAGTGCTTGGCCACAGCACATAACCTCTATGAGCTTCATTTTTTCAACCAAACATCATGAGTATCAGTGACTTTCCATGGAAGAGTAAGTGACAGAAGAATGTTTGTAAAACATAAAGCACAAAACAAATACAGGTTAACATCATCCATCTATTTATTTATGAAATGCCTAGTAAACTTCAGAGGCAATGAAAGTCAAAAAACGAAATCACCGGCAAACGTATGGAATAGGTTGTAACATGATTTTTATACTAATGGGAGCAAAGATTTTTAAATTATCACATTACCGCCTTATAATATGATGAGGGCTGACAAATGTCACTTTATTTTTATTATTTTTTTTGTTTTTATTTTTTAAATAGGCTCCACACCCAACATGGGGCTTGAACTCACAACCCTAAAATCAAGAGTCTCATGCTCTACCGACTAAGCCAGCCAGGCACCCCAACAAATGTCACTTTGAAAAGAAAATCCAGATACAAAAGTTTACAACTGCCTTCCTGCATTTTGCGCATGGGCTAATCATATGCTGCTATCTATTTGGACCTCTTTGGACATAACACTCTGACAATTTAACTGAAAAAGCATGCATCACGTCACACACAATACCAACAAATACAGAAAGCTCCAAGAATCTCTAAGTCCATGACTCAAAGGTTGGGGTGGAAGGGAGGTATTCTCAGTGGAGGATCTATAAGTAGGGAGAGGAAACTTGCAAATCATTCCTCAGAGAGTCAATATACAGTCTTGGAGATAATATTAAATGTTAATTCATATCTGTGTTGTCACTGGTGGATCTTTCCAAGTTATTTTTTTTTAAGCAGAGAAACATAAAGCATGATTTTATGCTGCTGATTCTGTGATTCTATGGTTCTAAAACTTACTAAATATGAACTATGTAGATTAAAGCAACCTTGAGTTCTTACTAATAAGGACTGTGAATATTTAGAATGCATCAAAACATTTCTATGACAAAGTATTCTTAGATTTGTTCCATACAATGGGTTTTATTGATGACTAAAATAATTTAAGAGAATTTTAAGAAAACTGAACTCCAACTCCACCTCTGCAGATCTATCTACCCATCTATCTAGTAACTTTTTCTCCCAGTAAATGGCCATTTGTAAATATTATTTCCTTCAATGCCTCTGAGCAAATTACAAAGCGGCTGGGTGCTAGTGCAGGTGCTTTGCAATTATCTACTTGCTGATCTCATCCATTTCATTGTGATTCACTTGACTGGAAGGGAAAGGTGAGAGAAAAAGGAGTCTAGCGAGAACTATTAGTATATATTTACTAATTTATCTACTAGTTATAAAATACTCTCTAAGATTGAAACCATATTCATTTATCTATCTATGTATCTATCAGATTATTTCCATTTAGAAATTATTTTGTAACTGGGCAGCTTTAAATAAATTACATGGTACTCAAATTGAGAGCAAAGTGGTTTACTTGAGTATGATGTTACTCTGCATTTCAAGTGAAGTGACTGATATAAAATTAAGAGGCTGCTCAAGAAAATGGCGCTTTAAAAATATTCTCTACTTCATAGAGGGTCTGAGCTTTGCCCCCAACCCCCATGAACAAATGGATTCAGAAATCCTCTTTGTCTTTAAAAGAACTGACCCCTCTTTGCCCGATCAACTCTGCTCCGTGGAGCGGCCATTTACATTTTCTCTTTTCAAGATCTAGCCTCTTTTCAAGATCACCCTTCTCCCAATCCTACCCATCAAAGGTCACAAAAAATGGGACAAAAATCCCTGCTAAAGGTATCATTGATAGGGCGCTTGCAATAAGACCAGGGATAAAATTCACATTTCATTTGGTAAAAAGAAAGGCCACATTCTTCAAAACTATGAAATCAAATTTATTGGAGTTGGAAATACTACTCATCACCAACACCTAAAGTATTTTCAAAGCAGTAAGGTGAAGTTTGCATTTTGCACATGAATTGTGCTGGGGGAAGAATCTATTATGGGACAGAAATTCCCTTTAAGCCTCTCCCTTCACTCTAACTCCATTTACATGAGCACAGGCTGAGCCCTCAAGAAGCTAAGGGGTATATAATCTACGGAAACTGATGAAGTCCTTGCATTTCCTTTCAGCGCTCGGCTGCCGCCGGACATTTGGCCAATGCGCTTTTCTGATGAGCAGAACTAGTGCTCCCCTGATTACAAATGTTATCGCTGGCTCTCTCTGTTTGCCCGAGAAGCAATCCAAAGGGTACTGGAATTTGGTTGTTAATTAAACAAAAACAAAACTGAAGGATGAGACGAGAATGGCTCAAATGAAGATGTATTACTTCTAAGCATGAAACCACTTTAAGCTTAAACTTACTTGACAACTAACACAGAGGCAAGGATTTTCTTCCTTGGTGAGTTCAAAGGGCCTGACTCAATGATTAAAAAACACAAGCAATCAGCCAACAAAGAGAATGTTTTTCTTTTATGGTCGCTTGTTTTCTCCTCCCCTCGTCCACATGCATACACGTACCAAAAAGCTATATTGTAAAGAGTATTTCTGTTTTGCATGAAAAATCTAATTATACAAACTCTCTTACATATGGAACCAATTTAACTATTAAAAATGAGAGGCAGTAGGGAAGTATTTAATATGATTCGGGGCCAGTTTTTTTCCCCTTAAATCTGATATGGAAACATTTACAGCATTCCTCATTTTCCCACAAACTACTTCTTCAGTTTAAATTTGCACCAAAGCAAGATAATCCCATTAAAACACAGGATGTTATGATATTGGAAATGAAATATTCTAATTGTCCAGATGCATTCTATTTCTCTCTCTCTCTCACGCTTATAGGAAAACTGCATCGCCACTACTGAGCTACTTTTCTCAAAGCACATTACTATGAATCTATTATCTAATGGCAGCCAGAGGTCACTCCAAGACAAATGTGTGGGCTAGAGCTTTTGGGGGATGATGGCTGTGTGATTCTCATGATTATATTAGCAAGGGATAGTACTCGACTTTGTACCAGAGCTACAAAAGCAACATTGTATGTACCGAAAGCATCACATTAAATTAAAATATTAAAACATACTTTCCTTACTAATTGTTTGGTAGTTACTGTTCATTAGGGGAAACAGTCTTAGCTTTTCACCCTTCCCTCAATCAACACAAATTATACTACATAAAATGGATAAAGACTGGCATTGACATCTTCCAAGCAACAAAATCTATTTTATAGCTTAAAGAAAAAAAAAAAAAGGAAGAAAATATCTTAACTACAAAGGCTATTTGGGTCGTTTTATTCTTAGAGGATTAATAAAACTAAGGAAATAGTATAAAAGTTTTTTGAGGGGGAGGGGAGGGGCATAGAGAAAAACTTGACGTTTTTTCTTTACAAGATGATTTTAAGATGCTTAAGAACGTGTAACACAAGGAGATTTTCCCTCGTTTATCCGTTGCATATTCCAAAAATGATTAAATCCCGTTTTCCGAAAGCCACAAGGGAAAGACAGAAAATTTGCTGTGGGTACGTCGTATAGAAAGATTTCATCTCAAGCAGCTCATCTTAGTGTCCAGCACGTTTCGGCCTGTTAATAATTAATGAAAGAGATGCCACCCAATCTCTAGTGGAGAAAGGCAAAGCTCGGTGATCCGAAAGTAAACGCAGCACAGACACCGAACTAGTGTCCTTCATCCTGGACTGCAACAAAACCTCAACCTACTGAACGTTTAAGGAGCTCCGGGCGCCCGCACGGCTGGGCAGAACCCTCAGGACGGTCCGGGTCTGCAAAAACGCGGCGCATTAGGGGCTCCCTGTGCGCCGCAAGCAGATGGGGTTCTAAATCCCCACTCCCAGCGGCCGGGTCCGCGAAGCCGCTCGGGCAGATTATCTCCCGGAGGAACCTGCTGGCGCACAAGCGGGCAGCGTGCTGCTGGCTGAGTTTCTCCAGGGCTGTTTGCAAGAGTCCTAACAGCGTGGCTCGGTTCCTCCGGGCCACACAGGCGACTTCCTGCACACCTCCAAACTTTGGCTTTCTCATTAGAAACTTCCCTAACTTGCCTCGGTTTCTCTCCTCCTCACCTCGGAACACCTCGAATCGATCCTCTCTTCAACTAGTCCCCCCTGCCATCCCCCACCAGCCTGCTAAGGAATCCTAATCTGGGCGGAAGGCCGGACGGGGAGATTTGACCGCGACCAACACGCGCGGGTCGGCCCTCACCGCGGTCTAACTTCCACCGCTGCCCGCGACTCCTGTGGGCAGGGCTGCCTCCCCACGTCCATTCCACAACGCAAAATATCCAGTGGGGGTGCGCTGCGGCTGCGGGCGGCAGCCGGGAGAGTCTTGGCACGCTCGAGAAGCCCGTCTCGCTCGGGCCCGGGCGCTTTCGTAAGTAGCCGCGCCGGGACGCAGAGTGAAAACGGCCGCACTTTCCCGGCCCGCGGCCGCTCGGGGCCTTCGGGCCGCCACGGGGGGAGGGCGCAAGGCCTGGGGCGCTGACCAGTCCCCAGGGATGACATCGCGTCCCCGCGCGCGCGCACGGCCCGGCCCGGCCGCAGCGCCTTCCCTACGTAGGCCGGAGCTGTCTGGGGTGCGGGCCCTGGGGACCGACCGCGGGCGTCCCCGGCTTCCTCCGAGCTCCCCAGATCCTACCCTCCCTTCCAGAAGCGCCGCGACTCCCAGCAAACTTTCTTCCGAGAGCCCTGCCGGGTGCCAGGCGGACCTGGGCGGCTGACAGGAGTCAGAGGGGGCGGAAGAGGGGGGTCCAGCCCGTGCGCCTTTGCCCCCTACAGGAGGCAGGCTGATCCCGCGGCCGGGCTCAGGTGGCGCCGCTGCTGTGGCCCAGAAGGCCCTGGCGGGGCTCCGGCGCCCAGCCCGGGGCAGTACGTGCGCTGGGGCAGGCGCGCCCACCCCTCCCCCTGCGCGCCCTCCTCCCCGCCCCCCGGAGCAGCCAGCCCACCCGGCCCCGGCGGGACTCCCGGCTCACCTTTCATCGCTGCGATCACAAAATACATCATTTAAGCCGCGGTGCGGAGAGCGCAGGGAGAGCCGATGGTCCGACCCCGGAGCCCCCTCTGCCGCCGCCGCGCCGCCGCCGCCCGAGCCACAGCAGCAGCTGCCGCAGCTGCCCGCCCGCCGAGAGCCATCCCGAGCCATAAGAGGCTCCATGTGACCGGCTGACATCACGGCCGCCGCTCTGTTTACACCGCGCCCCTCCGCTTCCTCCCCGGGCGGGAGGCGGGAGGCTGGAGGCAGGCGCGCCCCAGCGCCGCGCCCCGCCCCGCCCCCGCCGGCAGGTGAGCGGCGGCGGCTCGGCTGGCACACCCCGGGCCCGCGCTGCCCTGCCGCGCCCCCGGCCCGAGCCCAGGCCCCCAGCCTCCTCTTTGCCTCTCTGAACACCTGTGGTCCCCCGGGTGCTCTCTGCACGCAGCGCCCCGCGGAACGCGCGCCTGACCACTCTCTGTCCCCACCCCGTGGGGCAAGGGGCACGCAACCCCACGCCACTCTGCTTCCTCGCCCGAGCCCGCGGGGCGTTAAATGCTCCAGTTGGCCGGAGAAAAAGCGGGGTTTGGCCTGAAGGGGAGAGGCTGTAGTCACCCTCATTTCCCAGAGCGCCCCAGCTCTGTTCAGAAGGTAGGTCCCCCAGACGGGGCCGTGCAGAACGCTGTCACCCGGACCTTTCCCGGGAGTGGAGTAAGTGCCTCCTAAGTCTTTCCGGAGAGGCTCGGCCAGAGCGGGGGGAACCCCGCCCACCAAGAGGTTGGTAATCTCCCATCACACCAACACCAAAGGTCCTTGTTTACACCTCCCCCACTCCCCAGGAACAATGTTACCTGGAAGGAGAGCAGAAAACTCTTATGTGAATCACCTAAATGATAATCCAATCGCCAGCCGATTTGAGCCACTGAATTCCCAGGCTCTTCCATATCCAGCATTCTCTCCAGAGAACCCATTTACAGGTGGAAAAGGCTCTAGTGGTCACATCCTAGAAATGAGACATTGTGGCACTCTGGGCAGGAAAACAAAAATACCTCTAAAGGTCAACTCGGTGAATTTTAACTTGCAACTAAGAGTGAATTCCCTCTGAACTTTGAAGCTTAATCCTTTTTACTGGCCATATGGAAACTTAACTCTTGACAGTATTGTCAGATGAATCTTCTTAGGATGAATTTCAGATGCTTCGTACCCAGAGTTGGCATTATTTAAAAATTTGCCAACTGTGTCCATAACACTGAGCATAATACAAAGAACAATTCAAAAGCCCAGTCTGCATACCTGCTACTGTTCCTTCACACAACTTCATTTTTTTAATTTTTTTTAACGTTTATTTATTTTTGAGACAGAGAGAGACAGAGCATGAACGGGGGAGGGGCAGAGAGAGGGAGACACAGAATCAGCAGGCTCCAGGCTCTGAGCCATCAGCCCAGAGCCGACGCGGGGCTCGAACTCACGGACCATGAGATCGTGACCTGAGCTGAAGTCAGACGCTTAACCGACTGAGCCACCCAGGCACCCCGCTTCACACAACTTCAATTCTGCTTTCTTTCCCGATGGTCTGTATTTCCATTTCCAACTTAAAAGATCAGATAGTTTTTAGTGGATGCCTTCATGGTGATTAAATAAGGAGAGTCCTAGCTAGCATTCTTTTCCCATATAACTGAGTTGTCCTTGCCCCTGAGTTGGGCTATAACTTAAAACACATGCAGACAATCAGCCCTCTAGAAAACTTAGGATTCATGTACTCCCCACCCTCCCAACCCTCCTTTTCCAGGCAAAATTTACACAGTCCTGATTTAGAAGGTCAGTAAAATTCATCACACCTTAAATCAAACCATAGCTTTATAAAAGTTTGATTTCAGCTAACACCATCCTAGCAGTTTTTCCTTTCGATTTTTTTTTCAAATAAAACCACAAAAATCAGAAATTATGAAAGTGTGAAGCCAAGACCTACCCATGTTAATTCAGCTTTCCAGCCATAGCGAAGTGGACCAGAATTTCAAATGAATCAACCATATCCACTGTGATGTTTACAATTGTGAAATTAAATCACACCACATTCCCATGATGCAAGTGCATCTCCTAGTGAGGCAACGCCCCTCGGTTACATTGACGCCATCCTTCGTATTTGGTTCTTGATTTCCCTCGGCCTAACAACTCTAACAGGGAAGAGTAAAGCCAAGCTATCCAGTAGGTAGGTCCCCAGTACAATTTTCTTTCCTTTGTACTGTTGAAGGATGGAAAGTCATCAGGGACTGCATGTTCATGGGTATGCTCTTCATACTCATTGCAAATGAATACAGAAATACAACTTGGAAAATTTGCAGTGTTCCTTTAAAAAACAGTATCCTGCTCCAGAAAACAATGCTTCGAAAATAACCAAATCCATTAGCTCTAGCCTGCCTGTCAGACATCTGACTCCAAGGTAAATAGTCTTACATTACTAGTAATCGGTATTTATTTCCAGACCATTTCAAATGAAATCGGTAATCGGGAATGACATGTAACCTGACGTGTGCTCCTGCAATTTTCTATGGATATGTCCCCAATAGAAATATAATCTCATAATACTTATTTGAAATATTTACACATATATTCAACAAAGACATTTCCAGGATAATGTAATACTGACCTTAGCCTTTGGAAATGTATTTCATTCTCATCCTACAACTAATGAGCAACAGAATTTCAGATATTAAGTCTTAACCTTCCTGTGTGGCTAGATGCTATTTGTAATAAATGCCTCTATTAAATGTCTTCAGCTGTTAACCCAGGGTATAATATTGTTCTTTATATTAACACAAAGCTCTCATGAAACTTTGAAAGTAAAAATGAGAGGCTATTAAAAACACACACGCAAAACTCTTGAAATATAATTTTTCTATGGAATTCTAAATCCTCAACCAAATAAATCAGTCAGGAATGAAAGGATCCATGTTCCCCTTCAATACTACCAAATTTGAGCCATAAACGATGCACATTTCAGTTCAAGTTTTACCATCTATATATTAACATGTAGAAATAGGTATTTGGATTATAGTAAACAAATGCTTAGAATACTATGGGGGAAACAGTGTTAAGCAATATAGTCTTTCCATTTAAAGTTTTATTTTTTTTTATGTTTAAAAATTTTTTACCAAATGTTCTGAAAAGAAAATAGAAAAGGAATATTGCTTACATGAAGATAATTAAACAGGATGGGAGTTCTTCACCATGAACAGAATTAAGTTATACATTACTTTTTGATTCAGATGTTCCTGTTGGCTAATCTTGGAAAAGGAAGGCACACCACATATTTATCATGTAATTCAACTCAGAGTCCTCTAGAGATGGTCACCGCCCCATATTGTGTCCCTATATATTGGTTTTCACATTTGATCTGTCACTTAGCAAGAAAGTGGAGAGACACCTCTGATGCCAGCTTGTTCCCAAATGCCTAAGAGGAAAGCCTGCTCTATTTCTTCAGGGTATCTAGAGAGGAGTGTGATCAGTAAGTTGGTGCCAATCTTCCCGCTTTCAGAGATTAAATAAAGAAATGATACTTTATGAGGGTACATTTGGTTTCCCATCAAATGGGGTTTGGTAGACCAATCTGAACCGCACACAGAGCTGCTACTGCGGAGGGTGGCAAACCAATGGATCAACAGATTTATCATGACTGGGCAAGCAGCTCCTAGTACCAAGATGATTTCAAAGTTTGCTACTGCATGTGAGAGAGCGTTTTGGCTCTGTGTCTCACCCAGGCCTGATTCTCCCTCTGTGGTGTGTGGCAGCTTGCTAATTCAATTAATTTCTTTCTAGCTGAACAAGAAAGGGATCAGTGAAAGGTTAATGTGGTCCTAGGCAGCTTGATTCAACTGAATTCTTAGCCACCACTAGACTGTGATCTGTAGGACTTGGGCCATTCTGACCGACATAGAGCCATAGGTCTCCTGCAGACCAAATGGATTCCGACCCAGAGAAATCTATACAAAGACTACTTGGAAAGCTACAGAGGAGGCACAGACTTACCTATAACATATCACAAATGTGCTTAATTTTGAGTCTGGAAAGAGTCAGTGTCTCATAAAGGAACGTTTACAAATGGAATAATATTGGTGAGACCTGGAAACCAAGGGTATCAGAGAGGCCCTCCCACCTATTTATGAGTGTAAGGGGAGGGGATGAACAGATTAATATAGATTGCTTGCCATTCATGACTTTAAAACAATGTAGTTACATCTGTAACAAATATAGTTGTAGATGTAAACATACATGCATGTATATATATATCTATATAGTCCATGAAATATGGTGAAATAAACTGGATTTTGGTGGCAAGAGATATCGTCAGTTTTACACACACACACACATACATATGTCACATTATCAAGCACATTTACTGAATGTGTATTATGTGCCTGGTGTCCTGGAGACTCAGACAAGAACAAGCTCACTCCTCATTTGACTTTGGCTCGGAAAACTGTAGAGAAGTCCACTCCCCAAGTCATCTGAGCAACCCTAAAGCAAGGCAGTGTCTGGTTGCCCATTGAAAAGATGTTTGCACAGCACTTTGAACCTCACAGTTGACAGACAGCTGCGAATCATTAGTGTGGCTATTAGCATAATGGGATGTTGGAGGTGAAAGATTTGGCTGGATTGAGACAATGGTGAAGGGATTCTGAGATTTCTGGAACCCCATATCTCATACATCTATTGGGAAATTCAAGAACCGGCAGGTGTTTTGTAACCATCACAATGAGGGAAAGGGTGAAGTTCACAGGCATACAGACATGAGTAACCTCCCCAGAAAAGGCAGGTAGCAGGTGGCTCACTATACACACACACTCACACCTGCCAAGGGAGCAAGGAAGGAGGTGTGCATCAGAGGCCAGAGAGACCTTCTTGCCTTGTGTTCCCAGGGGGTGTTCTCACCCCACTCCTGCAGCTGGAAGGGGAACAGGCCATGAAATGATTTTTTAGTTAAAGGAATATGAAAAAGGGAAGCAAACTCAAAACCTGGAGCCTGGGTTCAAGTTTCACACTCAACTAGCTGTCAATGCCACCTTGGGCACGTCATGTCACCTGCCAGGACCTCAGGCCTCTAACCTGTAGAATGAAGGAATGGGAACGGACCTTGAAGGGCTCCTACAACTCAAACATTCCAGAACGACTTTCAGGATCACGTCCTATCCACTTCTCAGGAACACCATCCCTTTCTCCCTGCTGCACCACATCAACTTCCCTCTCCAAGGAGGCTTCTTTGTGTCACTGAACTCCATGGTATGGTAGAATGAACTCCAGCATTAGACAAACCTGGGCCCCAAACCAACCTTTATCCCACTCACTAGCTGAGTGATTTGAGCAAACTTTTGTTTCCTCATATGTGAAATAAGGCTGGTAGGGCCACTGGGAGGATTAAACAATTTGAAGAAAGGACAGAGTGACTACCACGTAGCAGGGCTTATGAGTGGGAATACCCTCACCACCACCACCACCAGTCCCTACATTGTTGTACACACAGAGCCTGTGCATGGCATAAATTATTGACCTTAAAATAAAGATGTGTTAAAATGGCCATTAGAATGCACTTTTGCTAAGCTCTTTACAATTCTGAAAACGTGTGTGTGTGTGTGTGTGTGTGTGTCTGTGTAGGTGTATAGAACAAGCATTTATTAAGTGCCTGCTATATATTAAGAATACAAAGATGAATACAAATTAAATTACTCCTTGGTCTCAGGAGACTTATGGTCTCGCTTTCTTACGTTTTAGCCATCAGAGTGGAAGCTCCCATCTGATGAACAATGTAAACCTCTGTGCATTACAATTTAAAAAATGTGTGTCAGGACATGGAGAGGGAAGCAAAAAGATTAAAACGTCAGGTCTTCCCTCAAGGAGCTTGCCATCTAGCAGATAAATGCATGCAGTACTTAGAATGTAGGGCAGAATAAGGTGCTATGTAAACCACGAGCAAGAGGGGCTACTTTGCGTAGGATTAATCTTAAGTTTTATGACAGGGCACCCGTGTGGTTCAGTCAGTTAAGCATCCGACTCTTGCTTTCAGCTCAGGTCATGATCTCATGGCTTGAGGGTTTGAGCCCCTCATCAGGATCACTGCCAATAGCATGAAGCCTGCCTGAGATGTTCTCTCGCTTCCTCTCTCTCTGCCTCTCCCCTGCCCACTCTCTCCCTCTCTCAAAATAAATAAACTTAAAATTTTTTTTTTAAAGTTAAATTTTATGAGAAGGACTTCATGGAGGACGTGCCACTTGAACTCTACCTTGAAAGACAAATAGAATCTAATGAATAGAGAAAGGAATAAAGGACATCTTAACAGGAGGGCAGGACACAGATGAAAGTACAGAGACAGAAAACGCATTTCTTAAGAAACTCGTAGTGAAGGCTCATAGCAACATAAAGTACATATGGACGAGAAGCAGGCAGAGAAAAAGCTCAAAATGTAGGTTGTTACTATTTCTTCTGCTTTTCCTCACAGTGCCTAGCAGAGACCTTTGCAAACTATATACATTCAGAGGATGAGTTTTGAAAAAAATAATTGAGGGCAGAAGAAGAGAATTGTGCTTTAGAAAATAAATCTCTTTGCAGCTCACCCATTTCATAGGCTTATTGTAAGGATTAATAGCTGGTTTGATAGTCATAAAGTTAAATTACACTTAATAAAACACATAGAGCAAAAGAGTTCCACATCACAGCACACAGAGGGAGAATAAAACTGGAAATGGGTGTTATTTCATCAGAGTGAAAAGCTATGCGGGGCATTTTAGGATGAACAAGATAAATTGAATGTTATTTGATTCTGTATCTCATCCATTTAAGTTCTGAAAATTATCTGCGACAGTTCTATTAATATAGAGGCTTTGTATATAGGCCATATTTTATTTTTTAAGAAGTCTCTTAAAAATATATTTTCAAATAATGGAGAAAAGATAAGCAGTTACAGATGGTTCTCTCTATTTTTGTCATGCATGATCAAGGGCGGCAGAGTAGGTGGGCTTCATTGGGAAATCCGAGTCTCGCAGCTAGGAGCATTCCAGGAGCAAATGCTGGCATTATTTTGCTTTCGCAGAGAAAATATGTTTCTGTTCAGTCAAGCAGAGTAATCAATTATTCTGCATTATGAAATACTCATTTTATAACTATTGACATTTCAGACAGTTGTGCCACATGTCAATAGTGGTTCTGATGATCACATTTAAGCTGCAGCTTATAGGATGGGATTCGTTTGGCTGACGGCATTTGATCAGAAGTCTTCTCTGCTCTCAGAAGTACAGCTACTATTTCTGTCCAGTCCTGCACTGAGGAAGTATGCTTCAAGTACTGAAACAATAATAGGTTGGGTATGTTCTTCTGTTTTAATGAAAAAAAAATATTAAATTCTTCTAACTATGTGAGATTCACATTAAAAAAAATTAGCACTCTTCTTTTTCATTTTGTAAGATGGAGGGAGGTAGATGAAGTTAGGCGTTCTATTCTGAAGACTCCAAAATTCACATTAGATTTTGAGTATCCGGTTAAACCTTATATCCCCAAAGATAACTTTCCAAAATCAAAAGGGCTTTCCAATAATTATGCAACACTGTTGCTATTGCCTCTTTTCCCTCTCCCATTGGTGAGCAATTCCTTGGGACTTACTCTGTGGCAGGCACTTATGTTATGCTCTTTTTAACATTTAATTCAGCCTGAGCTCTCTTTTTACCGACAAAGAAACTGGGGCACAGAGACATTAAGTAACTTGCCAGGAAGAGAAGGCTAAAACATGGTGGGACCATAAGAACAACCTTTGTAAACTGCTTCTAAGGTCTGTACTCTTAACCATCATGCTACGGACTCTCAAAATTAAAAAAATTTTTTGCCTTAAATCGAGCATTACTCAGTATTTTGAAAATGGCAAGCTGACTTTTTCAGGAATCAAGAATTACTATTCTAATAAATTTTAGGCATGTGTGCAAGAAATTCTTTTATCACTAGCTTCTATAATCGAGTAGACTAGCATGTGTCATTATGAATTATTGCACAATTTAGTAAATTATTTAATTACTTACTAATGAAGAAGCATATTGTACACAGTTGTAATTATCCTGTTTGAAAACAATGTTGCCATTTGTACATTTAAGAAACACTTGCTACAAAGTTAACTCTTAAGGGGAATTCTTTCTTATTTTAGGATGATTAAACAACTCTAAATATTGGTAATGGAATGTTCAATAGGGCCACAAGGAAACTAAAAGCTACAAAGGCCAAGACTGCACTCCTAAAAAGACTTCAAACGAAAGAACAAATCTGTTAAAAATGTAAAAAAAAAATTTGTAGTTCACGCTGTTCTACATAAAAAGCACAAGATAGGGATATTTACGGATTTTGCTTTTCCAAAGACTATAATTGATGCTCTTTTCATAGTTTTTGCAACATATCACCTAGTATAGCATTTCCTTCACCTATTTGATCACCTAACAAATGGCTTTGATAGTGTAAAATATTTAGCACAATCACTTAATTTTCAACTCACTTTGAATAAATTGTCCATATTTATGGACTATAGTCATGCACGACTTTGTTATTTATACAGAGACATAGTCCATGTATGGCCTTTAGACGTTTTGACAACAGGTCTTAATTAAAATATAGATAAAATTAATTTTGAAAATGTAATAATACAAGTAAGAAAGAGTGACTTGTTTGTGTGAGTGATGGAACACATTATTGAGAAACTACTGATATGTATTATTGAATTTATTGTAAAGGCCTAAGGATAATAATAGCCACAGAAACCCCAACTTGCCCACTATTCCAAAGGCAAGGTACATATCTTATGGTGAAAGTCACTTTCATAAACTAAAATGTAATGGTGACTTGATTTACATCTTTGCTCCCTGAAATATAACAGAGGGAATGTGGCAAAGCCGTTATGAACAAGCAAGAATAAAAAGAAATACTAGAACTGGAAGACACTCAAGGTCAGGTGGTACGTCTCCCTGCTTCCAAAGATGTGAGCAGTTAAACCGTCCATGTGTGACAGTTGCCAATCATTAAGTAATCACATAGAAGCAAGATAAGTGATATTATCATATTTTTTTCTATTGTCTGGTTTTCCCCTCTTTAATCCTAAAGTCAAAATGCCATCTAACTGGGTAATTCAATCAAACGCAAGTTCTGTTCTATTATGAATAATGTATATATTAGAACTATAGTATAGATTGCAGATTTCAGCATTTGTCAAAAAATCAGTAAGAGGCTGTTTCCTGTAACCAGTAAGAGTCAGGTTAAATGTAAGCATTACAAAACAAGAGAAAAGAAAACATGTTTTGTATGTTCATAGCCTCCACTGCTCAATTTATAGAATAACATGAATTACATGGTATTTATTTTACACTAGTTTTATCAACTGGAAGTATAGTGAAGCCCATGGAGTACCCTGTTGTAATGGCATTTTCTTTCCTTTTTTCCCCATATTTAAATATAATTAACAGATAGTACTATATTAGTTTCGGGTGTACAACATTCTGATTCAAAAATTCTCTGCATTACTCAGTGCTCACCATGATAAGTGTCATCACCATCTGCCACTCAACAACATTATTACCATCTTATTGACTACCTTCCCTATGCTGCACAAAATGATATTTTCTGATGTTATTCGTGGCAAACTAGAAGAACTGTATTTTGATTCATCACGTAAATCTCAGTTTTTGCATCTCTTAGTAAAGTATAATTTACATATAGTGAAACTCACCCTTTTTAGTGTATAATTCTTTGAGTTTTGACAAAGGTATGTAATTGAATTACCACCAACCATATCAATATATGGGACAGTTCCGTCTCCTTTCTTCCTAAATTCTCCGGTGCCCCTCTGTAGCCAGAGTATTCCCCTTCCCCAAACCCTGCAACCACATAGCTGTTTTCTATCCCTATATTTTTGCCTACAAATAATATCACTTAAATGGAATAATATATTATGTGGTTTTTTGACTCTGGTTTCTTCTACATGGCATGATGCATTTCAGATACATCCCATGCTGTTGAGCATATCAATAATTTGTTACTTTATTTTTTTTAAATTTTTTAAATTATTTTTTTATTTTGAGAGAGACAGAGAAAAAGCAAAAAGAGAAGGGGCAGAGAGAGAGAGAGAGAGAGAGAGAGAGAGAGAGAGTCCCAAGCAGGCTCTATGCAGTCAGTACACAGAGCCCAACATGGGGCTTGAACCCACAAAACCACCAGATCATGACCTGAGCCATAGTCGAACACTTAACCGGCTGAGCTACCCAGGCACCCTTGCCAATAATTTGTTACTTTCTATTGTTCAGTAATATTTCATCCCACAGTTTATTCATTCCCTAAGTGAAGGATACTTAGGTTATTTCCATTTTTTAGCATTCACAAATAAATTTGCTAACCTTCATGTACAGGTTTTTGTGCAAACGTAAGTTTTTATTTTACATGGGTAGCTATCTAGAAATAGAACCATTAGAGGGTATGGAATATAGAAGTTTAACTATAAGAAATGCCCAATGGTTTTCCAGAGTAGCTGTGCGAGCTTGCATTCCTATTAGCAATGTCTGAGAGTTCTAGTTGCCTCAAACCCTCACCAGCACTTGGTGGTGTTAGATATTTATCTGTTATCAGTTCTTGTTATTCAATGCACTGAGGTTCTATAAAGTCACTAGGACCACTGAAGTAGCAAATACTGAATCACTGTCCCTAGGGGAAATATAAAGTTAGGTTTCTTGAGCCTGTGCTCATAACATTTTTGCCAACTCATCAATATATAACCTTGTTTTCTTTGTGTTTGTAAAGACACCTTATTTGATAAATACTGTTGCTTCACCAACATTGAATAATGCTTATACATCAGTGAATAAAGCTTATCTAACATGTTTTCTTTGTAAGGCACATCACAGCATTCTTGTAGTCGAGGACACTAGCCAACACTTCAGCAGTATGCTTGACGGCCATTGTAAATAGTAAGATCACTAACAAAAAGCACAAAATTAGGAAAATATAGCACTAAATAAACCATCAAAAGGACACGTATTTACAGGATGAGAGCTGAAACAAGAAGGCAGAGCACTGCCTCATCAGACCTCAGCTGGGATGTGTATTAGGACGTTCAACCCTTGAGCAAGTCTGAAAATGGCGGCCAGTATTGATTTGGGGGGTAAACACATTTTAGTGAGCAGACGAATTTGCAAATACAGAATCTGCCAATAATGAGAATCAACTCTAACTATGTATCTATCTATCCACCTACATATGTATGTATCTGTATATCTATTTATCTATCATTTTTGCCATCCTACAGTCTCAGTTTAAATGTCACTGCCTTCAGGAGGTCTGAGACAAACTGCTAGCCTATATCAGATGAGCTTTGAGTTCCCACTGGCATCCTGTTCCTCCCTTTCCATAAACCTGATTCTTCATAACATTTTTTTTTTTTTTTTTTTTTGGTAAAAAAACCTCTGGACTCTAAGAGGCAGGGAACACATCTGTCTTAGTCACCTTTGTATCTCTGGTAACACTAAGACTTTGTATCTCTGGTAACACGAAGACTTAGCACAGTGCCTGGCATATAGTAGATGATGGATAAAGAGTTGTTGAATAAATTAATACTTCTTTTGAAAGCAGTATGTATGGTGGAAAGAACACTGGAATTGGAGTTGGAAAATTTGATTTCTCATCTCGGTTCTTATATCTAGTGGCTATGTGACTGGTAACAAGTTACTTATATTCCTTGAGCCTCAGTTTCCTTACCTGTAAAATTAGAAAAATAATACCCATCTTTCAGGATTTTTAAAGACCTTAAAAGTTAGACAGTAAACGTGAAAATCACTAATATCTGGTATACTGGTGATATCCAATAATCAATGAATTGGAGTGGTTTATGAGACACATTAGATGTTTGTAACTAGGTGAGCTACACAAAATATACTGATTACAGTATGAGCAATGAATGTATTTAGCCATCTGGATAGTATCAACTCTTTACACATTTAGTGGTATGCAGTCAGGGAACTTAAATAGTTTGGAGAATTTTTCACTTTAGAAAACAGGTGTTTTCTCACTCTGTCAATCAACCCCACTCTTCAAGATCAAAGGTTATGTACATCATCTACACTATGAATATGTATTCACAAGAATTGATGATTTATCCATTCTATTTCAAAAATATCTTCTGGATGTTTGAAAGTGATTCTTCAATAACATAATTAGAGTTTGTATTCTCTGACAACAAGATTTTTTCTCTTTCAAACACTCCTGTTAAACAAAGAATTAAATGCAATTAATAAGCATATGATTCTGCCTGGAATTGTTTTTTTTTTTAATTTTTTAAATGTGTATTTACTTTTGAGAGAGAGAGAGAGAAGGAGAGAGCAAGCGAGTGGGGTAGGTACAGAGAGAGGGGACACAGTATTCAAAGCAGGC
Source organism: Panthera leo (assembly GCF_018350215.1). Taxonomy (NCBI): domain Eukaryota; kingdom Metazoa; phylum Chordata; class Mammalia; order Carnivora; family Felidae; genus Panthera; species Panthera leo. The sequence continues at coordinate 44,102,530 of NC_056684.1, read as the reverse complement.
TCTGGGCTCTGAGCTGTCAGCACAGAGCCCGACACAGGGCTCGAACTCAGACCGCAAGATCATGACCTGAGCTGAAGTCGGACGCTTAACTGACTGAGACACCCAGGCACCCCTGAAATGTTTTCTTAAAAAGATCTACCATGTCCCTTAAGATTTTGAGGCTATAAACATCCATTATTTTTTCTTTTTCTTCTTTTTTTTTTTTAAAGATTTTAAGTAATCTCTACACCCAGCGTGGGGCTCAAACTCACAACCCCAAGATCAAGAGTCGCATGCTCCACTGGATAAGCCAGCCAGGCACCCCCAAAATCAATAATTTCTATAAAAGTATCACAATCCTCTTGTGTGCAACTAAGGATAATGATATAACATAAATGGTAAAACACAGTGGAAAAGAAGCTGCATAAATAATGCAGTGGTTACATCACTCAAAATGTGTACATATTATTGCCTTACAAAATTATGATGATCAGATAGGATTAAATGACACTGAATAAGATTATTGGTCTTCAGTAGATGCAAAACATGATGATTCACTGGCAAAGGAAGCTAATGGTAGGGAGGGAGAGATGTTACGTTTGTGCGTTTGATTACACAGCAGAACAGATAGGTAAAACCTCAGAATCAAGAATCATTATTTTATATGCAATATTGTTTCTTAACTTAGATGTATGTTAATTTTTCTTGAGATGACATTTTTTTTAAACACCTGAATTCTTATAAGGAACCTACCACCAGGTCTAAATTAAACCTCATTTAAAACATCATTTGCCGACAGGCATCCTGCGAGTGTTTTCCACAGAGGCACATCACATCCGATTATTTCCAGGCTATTTTAAATGGTCCTGGACAGGGCTACTGAATGACTGACTTGTCAGGGAACAGGAAAACATTATGACACCGCTTCTCCAGGTTTCTTCCCACAACATGAAATATTTGGGGTCATTCTAATAGAATCAAAGCTAGTTTAAGAGCAAGTGAAGCTTCACTTTAAAGCTTTCAGTTTTAACTGGGGGAATGCTTCTAACATATGGCAGCTGGGCTCTGACTGACCGCAACCTTCAAATTCTGGCCAAAATGTCTGTTTCCTGAGATTGTGTCTGATAAGCCTGTGCATTCCTGGTGGGGCTCAGCAGGCATTCGATAAATGCTATTGTTGGAATGAATGAATGAATGAAAGGGATTCCAATTATGAGTTACAAATTCCTCCATCAACAAAATAATCCCATAGGAAAGCTCGATGTTCTTGTAATTCGTATCTGTGAAGGATTAGATCTTCAGCTCCTTTACAATTTTTTTTTTATCATTTATGCTCAACTTTGTCTTTCTTGATTTTTTTAAAACCAAAGTGTGAAAAGCACATAAGCATTTTCCAGAACATGACAGACAAGTATAGTTCTTAGAAAGTTTCATCTGTATGTAGCTTGTGCATGATAATTATGTTTAAATCTCAGTTAATCATCAGATATTTTCTGGGAACAGACTGTGGGTGAGGCCTTGTGTGAGCTATTTGAAAACGGAAGTTAAAAAAGTTTTACCCTTGCTTACACACAAAAAATCATCATTAAGACTAGTAGAACGTATGCCAGTATATCCACAAGGCAAATAGTTATCTAAGCTATACGAAATTAGAACTATTAAAGAAGTATAAATAACTGCTATACTACTTTTCATAATTAGAGATCTCTCCTTCGAAAGCGCTACGGAATGGAACATGGAAGAAAACAAAACAGAAGGAAAGATCTGCAAAGATACCACGAAAATTTTAAGAACTCGAGTTCCTATCTGCTTGAAAAGTCTCTTGGGCATTCACTCAGAGACTATTTACTCTTACGTAAGACACAATTCTGCAAACCTTGATATCTGATTTTCCAGTGTATAAAATATATTAAAAAGTACGGCGAAAGGAGTGGAGAGTTCTGCTCATAGGAGCAAGGAGAAACAATAAATACTGAAGGAAGAGATGAAAAACGATAAAACGTGTGGCAGCGTGGGGCCATTTGGCGTAGGGGCAAACAAATCGCCACACCTCAGAGACTCTGAGGACATCCTGTATTACAGCATACTATACACACCATCATAATTAATGTTTATAATGATTTGGAAACATTAAGAATGGATTAACCGTGAACTAAGGAGACAAGGACTTACATCATCTATTTCGAAAGACCTCCCTCATCCCCACCAAAATAAAAGGGAAGTACCTGAGGCACTTACAGAGATCTAGTTCAGAAAATTAAGTTATATGGGATATCCCATTTTCTAATAATGTCTGTGGGTGCAGCATGGCTACGCATAATTCAATAATAACTCTAATTACTAACACCTTACAGTGAGGGTCTCTCAGTTATAACAAGCAGTACTCTGCAAACTTTCGGAAAAATAAAGAGATTTCCATAGTACGAATAACTGTTTTATACACTGGTATTTTATTCAATTCTAATATTAGCCTAATATCAATAAAATAAAAGCTGTCCAAATACCCTCTTTTTTTTTTTTAAGCTACAGTGTTTTTGTAAATGTTTACTTGAATTTTGAGCGTTCAACGCTGAGGTTTAAATATGTATCATTATATTGAGATACTTGCTATTTATACAGTAGCAATTGCTATTTATACAATAATGTTTAACCTGCCAGAATTCTGGAGAAGCAAAGGTTAGCTGTTAAGTACGTGCAGCGTGGGGGAAAAAAAAGAAAGAAAAACAGAGGCACAACTGGGCGTTGTTTTCACTCAGTGCAGGTGAGGTGGTAGGTGTTTAAAAGTACGCTTTACACGTGCACACACAGGATACCAACACCTCCTTCATGGCTGCAGCGATTCTTTTTCAAAACTGCTAGCCTGTTTCCAGGGCAGCTGCAAAACATCCGTGAACACTAGTTAATTTATCGGAGTCATAGAAACTGCTGCCTCTACACCTGCCAGGCTAGATTCACATTGTACAGACTCTACAATGCAGGAACCGAAGGTCCCGAGATGAATTCTCTCCGCTCCAGGCTAGATGGAGCAAGGGGGAAGCCGCTGCTGTGAAGGTTCTAGGCCATACTTTTTGCATTATTGTGGCTTTCACTGCACATCCCGTCCAGACTCCAGAATAATGCTTTTTGTATTAAAATCATCATGGTCACCTCTGAATTGCTATTAAATTTATCATCATCATTAGTAGTTGTACTTGGTTGTTGTTGTTGTTGTTGTTCATGAAAATGCAGTCTAAAGGCTACCACCTGACGTTTAACAAATGTCCGGGAAGAAGAGCAAGCAGGCAGGGCTCATAATCCCCACTCACCGATGGGGTAAATAAAGCTTGGGGAGGTTTTCCAGCGTAGCCTGGGTCACGCTGCTAAGAGTAGAGCTGGGACTTCAACCAGGGTTTCTGACTCCTTAAGTCTAGTGCTTGATAAATGTTGGCACATGCTTGATACTGAAAACCGATTCCCAGTTCTTTAAGAATTTATATTCTGAGGAACTCAGATTGGTAACTATGGAAAGTTTTCCATTAAGAGGATTTTTGAAAGTAAAACAGGAGGCTGTCTTATACTTTTTCAGAAGATTTTTATCACGAATTCCTTTCAGTTTATATGTTTTTATATTATCTATTCATTCCTACCGCAAGAGATAATTTACATAGTTCAACAATACGCCACCGATAAGTTGCAAATTAATTGTTAATTAATTAGGCTACAGAAAACTAACTCCTATGATGCAGAGCCTAAACCAAGCCTGGTCATATGGCAGCTGTCTCATAATTTCTAGTCCTTGCAGTGGGATAGGGATACACAGGGTGGTTGTTAGAGCCTGGTACCCAACATGACTCTGGCCTCAGAAGTCAAGGATATATTTTGAAGTGTTCTCTCTCTCTCTCTTATGGTTATCTTTTTCATTACTTTATTTAAGCCTCCCTTGTACCTTCTAATATGTTGTCCATTCAAATGGGGAAGGGGGGATCAATAGGATTGATTCCCATGATCAGTTCTAACACTGACCATCTTCCACACTTAAGGGAGGCTCATCTGGCATCCCTATGCCATAGAACTTTGCTCTTACCACCCTTTGCTTGGTATGAAACACTGAAGTAGCTTCAAGAGAACCATAATAGGTTATATTACCTTTAAAAGGTGTATTATTTGGGACTAGGGCTTTTGAAATAAAACATGAAGTATGTAACTGGGCAAAATAACATGCAATAATTATGGCAAGGAATTTCGATAGAACAAAAACATGGTAGCCGTGGGAGTAAACGATTTACATAAAGTCTCAGGTAGAGATACTGACAGACCCGGGATAAAATCCTCAAGGTCTCACTTCTATTCAGCGCTCTGACCATTCGGTCACACTCCAGGAAATGACAATAAATATCTATCTGTGGCAACTTCACGAGATGGAAATGAGGCGGCCTAACTTTTATCGTTCGCAATGATCAGAAATGAAGCCATTTATAAAAATGCCTGCCCTCCCATCACAGAAACCACTGCATCTCAACTAAAAATGAGAAGACACAGAAGAGGTTGATAAAAACGAAATCATGATACACTAATCCTTATCCTATCACCAAAGTGGTTGCCCAAAGAGGGGCCTCCACAGCTGCAGGATAAAAGGCACAAATCATGGACTACCCACTGGGGCAGCCAGGCCAGAGAAGTGAGGGAACGGCCCTTTCTTCAGAGGGCTGAATGGCTGGACTCTCTCGAATGAATAGATAACACCATCGAAGAACAGACAGTCGAGATGAAAGTAGAAACCAACGAAAACAGAAGAACGGAGGAAAACCATCAAAGGAGTAAAAAATAACAAAAGTCCAGGGACTGATTTGATCAGCACCCAAATGCTAAAACTGCAGCACGGGAGAGCTGTTTGAAGCTGCTAAAGGGATTTAACACAATCTGGAATGAACAGAATTTGCCATCAAATAGAACAGAAGGGCCACCAAGAGACCTTAAGGAAGGACAATCTAATGGAATGTGAACCCTGCAAAGAGAGCTCACTTGGCAATGTCCTTTTGAACATCTCAATCATTCCAAAGTGCTGTTTAAAACACACACACGCACGCACACGCACACATACACACACACACACACACACACACACACACACACACACACGGTCTGGAGTCTGTGGGGAATTTTGATGGGAGCTGCTCATCAAAACTCTTAAATAATGCAAGGCAGTGGCAATCCATCCGATCTTCCACTCTGAGGACCCGAAGCAAAGAACAGACGCAGGTTTTATCAAAGCGGCTTCTAATCTTTCTAGCACATCTGCAATGTCCATCTCACCAGGGGCGACCTTCTGAGTGAACTTTGGGAGAGACGTGCTCTTTGGTTTTGTCTGGGTTGCAGTTTAATTCAGCAGGAAGCGGGCCGTGGCTGGGAACCACAGCACAAAGAAAACCACGGTAAGGAGGTAAAAAATGCGGGACTGATCGACAATAAGTGAGATGAAATAAACGACTGGTAGTTTTTTTATGAGACCAGCAGAATAAAAAAAAAATATGACAGGTTACCACTTTTAAGGCTTATTTCCCATTGCTGCTACTAAGTAGGTAATGATAGCAACAGCACAATTGGGCAACAGCACCCAGATCAGAGAGAAAGACAGAGTAAAAGAAAATGAACGGATCAGACAGGCTCCTTAAGACGGTATCCGATGCGGGGCAACCGCCTTAATAAAAACGTTCAATTTCACTCACGTACAATGCTGGTAAATTGCATCGTGGAGATAAAATATATAGACTTTTGAAAAATTCTTGTTTTCATACAGACGGTTGTCCAGAACACCTCTGGACTGAGAGTGTTTTGGTTCAGGTAAGGTATAAAATCATCAGATGACCAAAAATGGTGTATGTATTTGTAGAAAAGCTAAGAAGTCATGCTGTCTAATGTCTATGCGCCAGTGGTCTTTCCTGTACTAACCTTTAACCTAATTTAGGAGAAAAGGGAGGGAGGAGGTAATCCCTAGTCCCTGTACATCAAAGGGAGTTTGCATACAAAGGGAACTAAAATTTCTCTTCCCACTGGATTATCTTCCTTCTGTCGGGCTGGGCATATTATTACATAGGCAGTGGGGAACAGAAAATTCTTCTTCACTCTTGAACGGGTGAACGGGTTCAATCTCTCAGATCTCAAAAGATCTCCAAGAGTCTCCAGAGCAGAAGTGGCCAGAGCCTTGTTCTGATTTCTTCTGTCTCTCCCCCTTGGCTGTTCATTCCATTCCCCACCAGGTGTCCAGCACTGAATGAGCATGAGAACAGGTCACACAAGGGAGGAAAAAGGGATTCAATTCGCCATGGCTTTACCCCTTCTCAATGTCTTCAGCGTCTGTATATGACCGGATTCCTAGCATTGTGGGTTTGTTGCCTTATCCTTTCCCACACTTTACTTTCTTTGTCCTGGTAGGAAACAAAATCACCGTCTGTCTCATCTCAAACAATCTGAAGTTTGGCAAAAATAAAGAAGGATGGAGTCTTCTTGGCCTGAAGGGTCTAGAGTACTCTGAGCACTTAGTAGGTGCTCAATAAATTCCAGCCAATAGGCAGGGCTCGCTTCCTCTGACAGCTGGCCAGAGGCACAAACTGCTTTGGGAAACCTGATGAAGAGACCCGCCTTTCTGGCAGAGCCATCTCGCTCTTTCATCACTGCACTCAAAGATATTACTGATGTTGGTCCTCTGGTTTTGCTGCTTTTTTCCTCTGACTGGACTAACTGAGTCTACTCTGCTCACTAGCTGCCACTTCAGAATCCTGTCACGCAGCGGAAGGCCAAAGGACATTTTCCCCTAAGTCCTTTTAACTTCCTGGCATTCCGTTTTTCAACCCCACATTAAAGGTGCTCATGTTTCATCCTAGTCCTACCAGCCAATGGGTGGCCTCAAGTCAGACTAGGCAGGGCTTCTATCGGCTCTTTCCCTGTTGGGCACGGGGAGAAGGAACCCAGAAAAATGTTTCCTCAAGCTCATTTTGTAATTTTCCTTTGGATGCTATCACTGAAGTTATGAGATCATTTATTAAGAAACAGACACATTCTAAACTAACATACAACAGATGTCAACCTAGGGCCACTGTTGGCCAGCAAGACCTATTTCTTGCAAGTTCTCAAAAATAGATTTTTTTCTTTTTGCTTGCCTTTTTTCCCCCTTCTGCTCTCGCCCAACGCCCAATCATCTTATAATCCATTAAAGCCCGTATACCAATTCTGTCTCTTTTCCAAGACAAGACCTGCCAACTTGAAAACAAAAATGAACCTCCCCTAACTTTGGCATGTTTCTCCAAGCCTCAACTAACCCTGGGCAGAAACTGGTGGATGTGCGCCCAGTTGAAGCCTGAGGTTAGAGCCATAATTTTTACCTGCTTTAGCGAACAGTCTCCTGGTATGTTCTTGAATTCTCATCCTTGGTATATTGCAGGCCTGGGCATTAGCAAACCCAGCAGACTGGTATTCTCTGCCACTTGGCAGAGCAAGTTATCTGTCCTGAGAAGCCGAGATGTGAGACGCTTCTGCTCCCATAAGAATCCCTCTCTGTCTCTCTGATTTACCCTGTTCCCGGTGGTAAAGTATTTTCTGCAAACATGAAATTAGTTTATATTTTAAGGGCTTTGGAATGACTAATTTCGACTAAGTTAAGCAGGGCAGAGTAGTGGCTCCCAAGTGACTCGATCTGTGATTCTTGGGAAGAGTTTAATGGACATTTTATTTTCGTTCAGGGTGACCTCACCAATCATTGTGCAAAATGCCCTCTCTTTGTTGTTTTCTTTCCCCTTAAAACAAAATAACCACAATTTTCTAGACATTTCCGAGGGAAGAAAACTCTAATTGCATTTTACTTATCTTTAAGGCCACTGTTCAGGAATTAAAAAAAAAAAAACAAAAAACTTCTATTTTAAAATTAAAAGTGTAGGTGAAGGTGATTGTATCTTTCCAAAGTCAGTAAAACAAATGTGTTGCATAAGTCATTTCAATTCAATTAAGAGAAACAGGTCAGATGCTAAAATATTAGTAAAATCAATTATGAGTAATAGGTCTCCTGTTAACATGTATCACTACAACTGTCTCTCATAATTTTTGAATAAATTTACATTTGTTTCATACTCTCTGTGAGCCTGTAATGTACGTGTGTGTCACTGACCATAAAACCTTCTCCATTTCCTCTTCTTTGTTACATTTGCTCGGGTATGCCTCGGACTAATGCTAACTTACAGAAGGTTTTTCCAAGAGGAGAGAAAGTCAGCGGGTAAGTTGGAAGGAGCTGTGGAATCAGGTGTATCTAACTTAGAATCTTGTCCCATCACTTGTCACTTTGGCAGGGGGCTTCCTCCCTCTGAGCCTTGGTTTCCTCATCTGTACATGAGGGTAACAGTACCTTCCCCACAGGGCTGTCGTATGATTTAAGGCCCGCCACACTGCCAGGCACATGGTGTTCAAGCAATGTCTCTTTCTGATCTCCTTTGAAAATCTTAAAAATGATTAATATCTGAGAGAGGATAATAATCGTAACATTTTGGATTTGATGTCTTGTTTTGTGTGACGATTAGGGTCACCAAAGTCCCCTGAAAAAGTAATGTCACCCTTTATCTTTACTATTTATTAAAGGGAGACCCTCAGATTCCATGTAGATAACTCATGCGGAGGCACAATGATGGGGTAATGAATTTGCTGCTGGGACCTCAGTAAGCCTGTCCTTCAGACCAAACAGGTGATGTCTGATGTGGAGAAATCGTGCAGGGAAAAAGAAAAAAGAATACAACATTGGATCTATACTGTAATTACAAAAACACAAAAGTGACATGTATATGATAAAAGATGAGAAAAGAAAACAGGAAAATCTTTTTGGCAGATGAGTGAGAAAAATAGGTATATTGTTTTCCTCTTCTCTAAGATCCTTTTTCATTCTTAAAATGAGGTTAGACATTTAGGTGGAAACTAGAGAATTCTACGGGGATACATCCATTTAGGTTGATGGGCTCTCTAGTCAAAAGGTAACTATCTCAGGAATGAACTTAAATACAATTTGGCTTTAATGGAATACTTCCCTTCCAATAGCACAGAGGGAACACAAATGTTGACAGAGGTGAGGAAGAGGAAGGAAGGGCAATTTTGGAGGATGGTCACCAGCTGAGGGGGGTAGACTTGGAGAGAGTGGGCTCTAGACAGGAGCTTGAGGAGGTGGAGGTGGTGGAATAAATAGAAAAGGGAAAGTTGCAAAGGCAAGGCAAGTAATGTAGGTAGACGCATTAAGGGGTTGATTCTTTTGGGGGGGGTGTGTGTCTATTTGTGAAGAAAAGAGGCATCCTTCAGGTGCACTAATAAGCTCAATATCTCTCAAGAAAGCCCCAAGAAAAGTATTAAAAAGTTTGGAAGATAGCTCACTAACACCCTGGTTTATAAAGACATTGCTTCTGCCTTTGGCTCTATGAGCCTTGAGGGGAGGGGGACAGCAAGACTCAGTAGGAAGGACAAGGACACAGGGGTGTGACAGAACTAGATTCAATCCCACCTCTGGGGCTCACTAGCTATGTGGGTTGTTGGGTAAGTTGCTTAACATCTAAAAACTTAGTTTCCTCAATTAATATTCATACTTCATGGTCAAGTTACCATAAGGTTTAAATGAGATTATACACACATATACACATAATTGCACACATACAAAATGACTGGAATATAGTAATCTCTCAAAGAGTGTACCTTATCTTGCTATAGGGAGCGGAAGAGATAAGAACTCCCATCCTAAGATAAGAAAATTAATAAAGTTAAGGTTGTGGGTCCATCCAGCTTTATATACACAAGGAGGGACCAGAACAGCCTTCTCAGGGAGTCATGGTAAAGCCATGGCTGCCAGAGAAGAAGACAGCACTACCCCAAAGGCCCCCACTCTGCTTCCTAGAATGTGGTGGTGGATTAGCTGCCGTTACCCACGGTCGAAAGCCCTAACGCTCGCCCATGTTTCTTCATCTTCTGGTTCGAGCACTCGGCTGAAGTGATGGCTCTGATACCTGTGTTTTGAATCCTGTAATACCCCATGCTTGGGGTCAGGGGACACGGATAAAGGGGCATAGGGCAGCTTCTGTTCTCTACTGAGCCCTTAGGCTGTTTCTAAGTCCTGAAGGTGTGCCTAACTCATCTGGGAAGCTGGTAACAGCAAAGCATAACACTGCCCCCAGTATCTCTAACCTACAACATCTGCAATGTGAGAAAGGAGGGAAATTCTCCCCAAAGTCTCTTGAGATGGGGCTCCAAGCACTTACTGGGATCAGGCAGGTAACTCTGTACCAGGGGCTCCATCAGCAACCGGGGAGGAGAAGGCTAACACCAGGATTTGAGTTTACACAGCAAACCCCACGAAAGGCAATGCCTGGTAGGCAGAGGAAGAATGACAGCGCATGGTAACCAGGGTCTGGGGGAGCTGCTCTCCCCTAATCCAGCTAGCTCATAAGGAAACTGTTTATGTTTTCTGTTTGCCAAGAAAACCTTTGTGCGTTGCTGGAACCTGTTTGTCCTGAACTCCTAACAATAAACACATGGCAACCAGTTCTCCAGATGACAAGTCCTTTTGTTAATGAGCAAGGAATGACTGATGAGGCCGGGTGCTCTGAAAACCCTTAGCTGCCTGGAGTCTTGTGACTCAAGGTTGAGAGGGGGAGAGGGCTGCTTTGGAAAGAAGTCTTGTTCTCTCACTCCATCCTGCTCCTTCGCACGGGGCAGCCCATGAGCACTGTTATGGTCATGTCTCATCTGGGTAAGCTGCTTTCATCCAAAGTGCCACTGCTGTGGCGGAAAGCAAATGCAGCTCCCCAAGACGCACAAAGCTCCGTAGAAAGAGTATTAAGAGATACATACAATTCGGTAAACACATACCCACTCACATACACAAAACACTTTCCATCCCGTTTAATGTTTGAGTGCATACATACATATACATGCGTGTATTTGTGGTCTGGGTATCAACAAGAACAAGGTAAATTCAACCACATGTGAATTGGTAGTGTTAAACAATTAAATAGAAGTGTTGATCAAACCCCATAAGGGTGTGTGTTTCTCCAGGCTGGTGTAATGACGTGTCTTTGGCGAGTATGAGACTAATGCCAGCACATGCACCCGCTCTCTCCTCTCACCTCGTTGTCTATTAAAATCTGTCTCCCACACTTGCCAGGCACCCTCCCAATCGCACAAGGATTGTCACTGGTTGGCAAGGATTGAGAAATTCTGACTTCTGTTTGTTGTTTTACTGGTATCTGTTGTTAACTAAAAGTTAGAAAATATCCCTTGTAGTCCTTAGAAAGGTTCAGAAAGAAATCCAGAGTTTGGAACAGCCCCAAAGGCGTGTTTAGGGGAAGTCTCAAGGAATTCCAGTGGTCAGAGAGTTTAAGAGATTCTAATCTTGGAACCAAAACAGACCCCAAATATGTCAGAACCTCGTTCCAGGAAAAGAGCTTGGAAAAGGAAGCCTGTCAGGTAAAAATAAACTGATTTTCCCTGAATAATCTTGCACTTTGCACAAATAAGAATGACCACACCTCTGTTCTACGGCTGGGGCAAATCCAGGTTCAGCCCAACTAGCTCAAACGTTTGCTGAGTCAGTGGCAAGGTGTTAGGAAACCCCCCTGTTCCCAGCCCAGCGTCACACGTAACTCTGGAGCGGTCCTCCAGGAAAATAACTTGAAGAAGACTGGATGGCAATGCTCTTACTGTGATAGATAGGCTTCATATTAAAAAAAGATACTGCATTTTGGGGAAGACTTCCACAGTATAAAAATGCATTAAAAAAACCCCAAACCTACTGGCAGCCCCATAATTTTTCCTTCCTATCTTAGCATAACTTATCAAAGGCAAAGTTTATATATATACTCCACTGGTCAATCCATTAGGAGAGGGGCTGTCGCTGTCTGGCTCAGTGGTATAGCCTCAGACCCTCACCACAGTGCTTTGCACTCAACAGGTGCCCTTTTCATCGTTCATATTTGTTGAATAAATATGTCACGCAGGGCGAGAAACTCAGTTGGTCCTCATAAGTGGACCTAATCTAAACAAAAAGAGTATACCTGGTGCCAGTGAAATTGGGGGCCTCTATTTTTATCTCCAAAATACAGGAGCAAAAGGTGAACTCTTGTACCAAGCCTTGAAGGGCAGCACAAGGCAGCAACTCAGCAAGAAGCAGAAAAGTGAGATTCCCACTCAGAGAACAGCCTGTCCACAGCCTCCCACAGAGGTATTACGGGTAGCATTGTCATGGGCCAATTTCAATGCCTGATGCAGTTTCATAACACAGTGGATGATAAGCCATATTCATCAGGAAGAAAGAATAAAGCAAAAAATATTTATACATATATTCATACATAAAAACCTGTAACAGTGAGCTTCTTCATTGCCCAGTCTTCATAAAGTCTGCAAACCTAGTGATGGGGGTTTGCCTCCTGGAGGGTGGAAAGCCTGGCTTCCTCTAGTCCTTGACAACAGGTGCTAAGCCCAAGTGGGAACAGAGCTGTTTCAGGGGTAGTGTTCCACTGTGTTAGGGACTGAGTTGCCCCTGTGTGGATGGGGAAGACAGGGAGGCAGCTGGGACTGAGAAATGCTTTAAAAGGGTGTTGTGCTCTCGAGAGTGATAATGGGAGTCAAACTCTGGACTCTGGTTCTTAAAACTATGAAGTCACAGAGAAGTGATTGGGGCTTATAGCTGAGGACAATTTCAAATGATTATATACATATAGGACAATTAGAGGCCACAGATAAGCTGTTCAACATTCTTCCATTACCACGTATCTTTCTTTTCTTAGCCATTAACATTTACATTGGCTGGTTTTCCCCTCTTGTGTTCCTCAGGTGTGGCAGAGGTAACCAGAGACTCCAAGAATCTGATGGCAACATCATGCTCGGAAAGAGCAGTGAAGCAATGTTTGGGTAGCAGGGATAAAGCTTCTCTCAGCTTTGACCAAGGTGAAAAGACTACCAGCTCTAATACATTCCACGCCCCCCCCCCCCCGCTGACCCCCACCAACCCCCACACAGCCCCTCAAAACTCATGGGAGTACACACTGACATACAGCTCACACACAAACACACACACACACACACACACACACACACACACACACACACCTTGAAACCTGTCCTGTGTGCACTCCAGGTACCTGGCACACAGCGGTGCCCAATAAATATGTTAAATGTTGAATGACTAGATTAAAGTATTAGGAAGCAGGTGCCTACTTCATGTTGTATTTGCCCCGCCCCCCCCTCCCCCAAGCTTCAACTCACCATAAAATTACGTGGATACAACTTTTTCCCATGTATTTACTCTCCATAAAGGAACTGTGTGATACATAGATAATATGTTCTTTATACTTTGGTGACAAAAGTAAAAACAAATGACTTTCTCATTTCAAGAGAGCAGAAAGTCATCTTTCCTGTGAGTTTTTTTCCAAGTAATCTCTATGCCCAACATGGGGCTCAAACTCACAATCCCAAGATCAAGAGTCACATGGCCTACTAACTGAGCCAGCCAGGTGCCTGTCCTCTGAGTCTTACCTTTTAAAGACAATCTCTTCCTGAACTCCCAGAATTACTTTTTGAATGTCACTTCCCCAAATTTGCATGTTATAGGAATGGACACTTTCTTTGGAATTTTTCTCGTTTCCCCAAATCTTGCTAATCTGCTGGATTTGAAGCTCGTGTATTTTTTTTTTTTTTTTTTGCATCTGTCCCAACACCTCCTGCTGACACATGCCCAAAGAGGCTCAGCTTAAAAAGGGAGTGGTCTTCGAAAACACAAACTAGGTGTTCCCTGTTCAAATGAAAACTTGATAGGTATTCTCACAGGGAATACTGGAACCTTTCCCTCAGCAGCTGTACAAAGGTTAAAACTTGTTCTTGGCAAACGAGTTTACACTGATGCATCCTACATGGATTGTCCCTTCTTGTGGTTCACTACACTCTAATTGCAATCATGTTGGACATAAGCTGCTTACCGTAATGTTTCATAATGAAAAGTGTACTCTCCAGAATTCAATATCCAGTAATGGCTTCTTTGATTGAAAGCATGATTATGGTAATAAAACCACTACACAAACGGACACATCTTCAGTAGCTCATCTTTCTTTGGCGACAAAGGCAAGTTCTGATTCCTCCGACTGTTGGGGATTGAATTAAGTTTTGGGTACTGTCAGCAGCCATTCCAACTGCATCTGATCCATTGTGGTAGAAAATACCTTGGGGCTACAAATAGGGCCACCCATCTTCACAGCTGATGTATCATGATGATTCCTTTTGGGTGCATTCATAATCAGCAGGGTTGAGGGATAGTTGGCTTTGCTCTGTTGGCTAAAAAATTTTAATTTTAGGGGCGCCTGGGTGGCTCAGTCGGTTAAGCGTCCGACTTGACTTCGGCTCAGGTCATGATCTCACGGTCCGTGAATTCAAGCCCCGCGTCAGGCTCTGGGCTGACGGCTCGGAGCCTGGAGCCTGCTTCCGATTCTGTGTCTCCCTCTCTCTCAGCCCCTCCCCCGTTCATGCTCTGCCTCTGTCTCAAAAATAAAAAAACGTTAAAAAAAAATTTAAAAAAATTTTAATTTTATTGCATAAGAATATCGTAACATATAAGGAAACCAAGAAACTCACTCCTAACCCTGGAATCTTAAACCATTAACTGGCTTTCCTTCATCCTTGCTCTCACAGCCGTGACATCTGTCTACACACAAGTTGTCTTGCTCCCATGCTTGTCTGTATCAATGCTTCATCATAATGGATCAAGATGGCTTATAACACAAGCATTAGCCATCCTGACCACCTCACTGTGGCTCAGAAGATGGCAGGACAACCCAACTGCCCAAGATTTTAGGGCTCTAGGATTTTTAAGGTATGGAACCACAGACATTGCTTGAGGTACTTTCTGCAGAAGATGGGTAGCTTTGCCTGCATTTTTGGGCCTCCAGGCACAGAAAGCCATCGTCCATACAAGGCTCCTCCTGATCCTATTTATCCAAAGCGGATTCTATTCCAGAGAGTTCCATCCACCTTCTTGGGGGCCTTCCTCAACCATTCCTGCCCATAAGACTGTCCTCTGCCTTCCTTTCAACTCCAGGAGTTCCCATGGCCAGCATCTCTCAGCAAGCATCTCCCTTTGTTGCAAGAGGGTCCGTGTTTCACGCCACTGTTCCTAGAGTGAGGACTCTGCCTGAGACTTCCCTGGAGTCCCCAGGGTATCTAGAGCACAGGAAGTATTAATGGATATTTATACACTGATCTAAATAACATTGTGGATTGAGGTAACTGCCCAAAGGACAATTAAGTAAGTGAAAATAACGTAGAAAATGTGAAAGAGAAAAAAGACATTATGGTATTAGTTCAAACAAGGGCAGGGATCCACTCTCACCCCTTTATGTTACTTAACCTCTCCGCGTGTCAGTTTCCTCATGCAAAAAGTCAAAATAATAATAGTATCCGCTTCATAGGCTGTCCTGAGGACTTAATGAGTTCGTATTTGCAAAGTGCTTAGAACAGCACCAGGCACGCAGCAAACGCCACACAGGCATTTGTTACATGAAAATAAAAACTAAATAACATCACACTGCCAAACTCTACCATAGTGCCTGCCACAGGGTAGCTGATCAGTAAAGGCTGAACTCCCTACTCTGTTTTGTGACACTGGAACCAGCTAGGCCTGGGAGGGAGCGGCTTCCAGGACCGATGGGCTGGTTGGTGACAGTGCTTTCCAGGAGGTGAAGCCCTTGGGAACACAGCAAACTCCGTGCTCCACTTTAAGGGCCTTGGAAGGTACCAGGTTCTGCCACCAACTCGGTTCATCTGGCGCACTCCCAGGGCTGCGACGTGTGGCTTTTCGGGTTAGCCAGAGGAGGAGCAGTTGCCGGGCACCCTGGCGCCCACAGGCGGTGGCTGCTGCGGTGAGGGGACAGCCCGGAGCTCCGCCCCCGGTCGGCCTCGCAGCCCGGAGTCGGCGCGGAAAGTTACTGCGTGCTAACGTGGCAGGAACCATGGAAAGCGCAGGTCTGCCAAGAGCTGAAATCCTGGGCTGTGTTTCTTAGGCTCACAGGCACGGCTCTTCTGAGAAGCTAGTCTACACACGTCCCTTGCATATAACTGTATTCTTTCAGCAGCTACTATATTTTGGGGCAGAGGGAGGAGAAAAAAAGTTGGAGGGAGTGGCAACAAGGCATGAGCCAAATCCCACGTATGATTTTTTTTGCTTGCCCTAAGATGCATGTATATTTTCATCCACTGTATTGCATACCGCTGAACTTTGCATCTGATGGATTAAAAAAACACCACCACCTAACTCTTTATCGAATTCAACTCAGCAGAGGCTTGCATTAGTCTATTTGCTCATTCCTTTTTTTTTTTTCCAGCAAACATTTCCTGAGCACCAGTTATCTGTCAGTTACTCAAGTGGGCCCCAGGAACCCTAAAAAGCTCCTAGTCCAGTGTTGAGACAGACGGTAAATTGTTGCTATGCCACATAAAGGGCTATCACCGCGGCCTGCACAGTGGACTGCCCAGCAGAGAAATGATTTCTACCAGGTGGGAGAGCAGCCCGCACAGGCTTGCAGGGGAGTCTTGTTAGAGCAGGTCTTTGAAGAACGACTCCAGCAAGAAGGTCACCAGGTGAACGAGTGGCCTAATTAGGCTGTGATGTACATGTATCATCTTTGTCCCACACCTGCTTTTTCAAGTGAGGCTTTAAAAATACGAAACAGATTGTGGGGTGGGGAATAGCGTTGTATCAACATCACATTCCCTGATTATGATCGCTCTTGCTGTGGTCATGGCAGAGAAAGACCACATTTTTAGGAAATCCACCCGGAAAAGAGGTAAAGAGAAACATTTTCTTTATCTCTTATACATATCCATACACACGTATGTGTACGTATAGATGTGTGTGTAAAAGTGATAAAGGGGCATATAGGAGTTACTTGTGCTATGCCTGTAAATCCCTGGAAGTTAAGAAATACGCCGACATACATTAACAAAAATTTTTCAAGTATGAAAAATACTAAGTTTTAAAATTACCAAAATGACAATGCCTCTTACTACCTTTATTCTGAAAAGGAACAGCAATCATCAGAACATAATTTGGTCAGAGGGAAGAAGCTATTCTCACCCAAGGCCCTGGGAACTCTAAGGAGTGAAGTGAAGTGACTTCTGTGGTTCTCATTTTCCCACTTTTCCCCCTGAAACCTTGAGATTTGTTTTTTTTTTTTTTTAATTTTTTTTCAAATGTTTATTTTTGAGACAGAGAGAGACAGAGCATGAACGGGGGAGGGTCAGAGAGAGGGAGACACAGAATCTGAAACAGGCTCCAGGCTCCGAGCTGTCAGCACAGAGCCCGACGCGGGGCTCGAACTCACGGACCGCGAGATCATGACCTGAGCCGAAGTCGGCCGCTTAACCGACTGAGCCACCCAGGCGCCCCGAAACCTTGAGATTTGTAGGGTGACAGGGGCAGGACAGTAGTGAAGCCCAAGACAGGTGCAGTCTATGGAGGCCCTGAAAGGGGAGGGGCTAAAAGATGCTGCTTGGCTCTCTCTGCAGGAAGGACTCCTTCCCACCTCCCACCCCCCAAGAACCCAGAAGTGGTGGCACCTGGGGTGGGTAGTCACCTTAGTAAGGATTTGGGATCTGTCTGACAATTCTGTTGCAATTGCTTATGATACATTTCAAGAAGCAGAAAGCAAAATTTAATAATAATAGGAGCAGGTAACACGCTGTAACGTGGCTACCTCATTGATTCCTCATAACATTTCTATAAAGTGCATACTATTCGGATGCTCGTTTTATAGATGCAGGGACTAAAGCCTAGTTGGTCAATGGTAGAATTGGATACAAGTGCAAGTTGCCTGGCTCCGCTCTCTGGGCTCTTGCCCACACTGGTTACTATGGTATGTGCATGAGGACTATGAACTTCAAAGGCTATGGAAGAGGGAGGAAAGCAGAATGTTTAGTTGGGGTGGTGGGATTGCAGTGATGTTCACTTTTATTTTGATCTTCCATATTATTTGTGCAATAAATCGTTTAAAAATTTAAAAAAAGTCAATCCCATTGATAACTCTTTTTGTAGAAATAGTTTTTTTTTTTTTTTTTAAAGTTTATTTATTTTGAGAGAGAGAGTGTGATCAGAGGAGGGGCAGAGGGAGAGGGAGAGAGACAGAATCCCAAGCAGGCTCTGCACGGTCAGCACGGAGCCCAATACGGGGCTCGAATCCACAAGCCATGGGATTATGACCTGAGCTGAAGTCAGATACTTAACAGACTGAGCCACCCGGGCTCCCCTGATTGATAATTCTTGACCCAGTTGATACAGTTTTTGATATGTGTGCCTAACATAGAGTATTTACCACTAAATAAATTATAGCTTTTCTGTCCCTTGGTTTCTGTATCTGAAATATGAGATGATGTTTGCTAACACTCCCCCGCTAAACACTTGCTGTATGGTTGATATTCTGTGTATGGTACATGTAGGGTATGGAGGGTGTGGAGACTAGGGGGTCAGAAAGGGTGGGGAGGAGAAGGATGGAGTGAGGATGAAAAACTCTTTAGAAAGGCAATTACTCACTAGTGGAATCAGACAAGATGCATGAGGTTGGGCTGGGCTTTCAACTCCTAAGGTATTATCCAACACGAGAAGGAAACATCAGATCTGAATCAGGTCCTTCCCTCCCCTTGCCTTCCTTCTTTTTTTTTCCCTTCTCCCCCCTCCCTTCGTTCTTTCTCTGGGCTAGAGGAAGTGGTGTTTTGTCATATTTATACATTTCCTCAGAGAAGATTGGCAGAGACTCAGATCAGAGAGAATGTAAGAGGCTCGAAGGCCTGAGCACACCTGTTTTTGCATCCAGGGACTCAACGCTCCTGATATCACTTAACCCCTTTTACCAGATGCATATAACACTTTTACCACATTTCTATTTGCTGCTTATACACAGACGATTGATAATTCACTGGAAATGCACCCACAAAAAGTGCAGAATTTGGATAACCAAAGGGACATGCTGCTAATGGCTAGAAACTACGTTGGTTGGTTCGTATTCTCTCCCCAGTCACTTTTCAGACAATCTGGATAGAAAGCAGATATTTCATTTCTGTGCATCATCCCTCTAGGTTCAAAGATTCTTTTGAGAGAGACAAGGGAAAGATGATTTAATGCTGTCAAGTGCTTTGAGATCTCAGACAAAGAAGCTCTGTAAATACCGAGAATTACTGGGCATTATCGGCCCTGGTATCAGTCCCCTCAGTATTATAAGGGCTTTGGAAAAATTAATGAAGAAATAGGTCCTGGCATACTGGCAGCAGCAATTGCTTTCTGGAAAGATTAAGAGACCCTCTACATTGGGGAATGTAAGACTCAGTGAAAATTTTTTTTTTTTTTTTGCAAATGAAAATCACCAAAGATGAAAACCCATTGCAATATGAAAAGGAAAGAATTAAAGCTTTTAAAAAATCAGTCTCCAATGGGGAGAGGGCAAGCCATTGTATGGGTGCACATACCTTCCCAGGAGATGAGAAGAGAGAGACATTCAGAGGGACAGACTAGGCTTCAGAAAAAAAGCCATGCAAAAGGCTTTTGCTTTTATGTTTGTATGTGCTACAAAACTAAATCCTTTTAAGACAATAAAAATAAAAAAAACAACTATGCATTCTGTGTTGGTGAGGGTATAATCACGTATGTTATTGGTGGACGTTTAAACTGGTAAATTCTCTATGGAGGCCCACATCGCAATACTCAATGACACTACAAATCAACTTTCCCATTGTCCTAACAATTCCACGTCTGGGGATTTATCCTGCACATCTATCTGCGTGAGTGCAAACTGGTATATGTTTGAGGATATTCAATGCAGCACTGTTTGTGTTACTGAGGTCTGAAAACAACCTAAACACTGATTAGCAGGGGATTACATAGCTGCTGGTGTATCCACAAAATGTTGTGTAGCACTGTTGTTAAAAAGACTGAGGCAGCTCTGTGTGCCTTGATATGGAATTAGCTCTAGGGTGGTAGTGGGAATCGAAAAACTCAATATGCAGAACAGAGTGTGTGTGTGTGTGTGTGTGTGTGTGTGTAGATGTAACTATGTGTGTTGGGATTCATCATGCTCTTATATCCATAGAATGGATTATTTCTGGAAGGCAGCATTAGAAAGTGGTCATTGGTTAGAAGATAGGGCATACCTCTACTTTATATCCTTTTGAATACTGCATCATGTACCCATGTGACCTTTTCAAAAGATAAAGAATACTAATGTGTGTGAAACCACTGATTAAATGACAAAGTAAAAATACGAACTTTGTACCATTTTCTGGGGGTGGAGCCGGGTGAGGTTTGTCTTCAGAAGCCCTTCCACGTTCGTCTCAACACCAGGCTTTCCAGCCTCTGACTTCTCCAGTTGTCTACAGCTCAATTCAGGGTGAGTGAGCCTCGTGCCTGTGGCCTAACTCTCCCCAAACCAGGACATCCTTGATCTGTACCAGATCTATCAGACAAAGGTCTTAGTATGTAGGGACGTTTGCTGTAGGACTGATAGAGAAAATGAACCCTAGGGATTAGGGCCTCCCCCCCCCCCCCCCACGCCGAGCTATGCCAAACATACTTGCTATAATTCTGACCAGGGATAATTTTGGAATTGTGTGTTTGTGTGTGTGTGTGTGTGTGTGTGTGTGTGTTTTGTTGTTGTTGTTTTGGTTGTAAGGAACAACAACTCACTAAGTGAGGGGACACTTATTGAAAGGATACATGTGAAGCAATGAGAATAGCACCGTTCTCGTAGGAATCCAATAAGAATAATAAAACAACTTCAAAAATAACAATTACGGAGCACTTGGGTGCCAGCACTGTGCTAAGTGCTTTGTGGCAACAAGGGACCTGATGTTGCTTCTCTGTTCTGACAGCAGCTGGCTTATTCACTACCTATTGGGCTCACTCGGTCATTTTGCGCCCCTATAACACCAGCTCCCACAGGGGCCTTTGAGGCCCTCTCCTACCTCAAGGTCCCCTCTGCTTGTCAGCT
Organism: Panthera leo; assembly: GCF_018350215.1. Taxonomy (NCBI): domain Eukaryota; kingdom Metazoa; phylum Chordata; class Mammalia; order Carnivora; family Felidae; genus Panthera; species Panthera leo. The sequence goes on along the minus strand of NC_056684.1, from coordinate 44,081,540 downwards.
GTCTCCTAACTGCTTCCTCATCTTCAGATCTCCTGTTCAGTCCCATGAGAGAGAATTTGAGAGGTCATCCTTCCAACAGCCACTTCCTGTGGGCTGGCCATCTCATTTACCTGTGGTGAGGGCTACCAGACCTCATGGGGTTAGTATTGTCCTATACTCACCAATTTCCTTTTTGAAGAACTGACCTTAAGCCAAGCATTGCGATACTGGGGACACAGCGCCAATAAAGCAAAGCCCTTGCTCTCCATGGATTTGCCTTCTACCTCCTTTACCTCCAGCTATGGGTGTGGCAGACATTCTGGCCTGTCCAGTTTGGAGACAATGGCCCATGATTGACCACTGAGCTTTTGCCTCAGTCCCCAAGTCACTGCCTCCTGTGGTTCTCTGCACTCATGTCCTTTCCCATTATCTATCCACCTCCAGAAACTGGGAATGTGCCTTGCCCCACTGTACTGGGGAGTCCAAGGTGACCATACAGATGGCCTCAACAGCTGGTGGAGAGTGATGGGAGGGAGGCCTGGTGGGCTCCACTCAGAGGCCCTGTGGGTCAGCTGCCGTGGGCAGTTGAGTCCTAGCTACAAACAATGAGACTGCTAACTATTGTACCATAATTTGTAGCAAATACCCAAGCTGTTATCTGCTTTTCTCTCTTTCTTCCCTTTTGTCAAAGCTAAACTGCTTGAAAGGATTGTATGCCTTGTCAAAGGTGTCAACGGCCAGAATCAATCTTTTCTAGGCTTGTCTTCCTCGTTCTTCAAACTCCTAGTGATCCTTCAAAACCTAGCTCCAAGCATTCCCCTCCCTCCTCAGTGAGTCCTTCCCTAAATTCTCAGAGGTCAGCATGCCCTCATGTGGGCTCCTTCTGTACTTGGCATGTAATTTTGTTGTTGCTGTTACCATGCTGTCCTGCCAATATTTATTTAGATATATGTTTTCTTTACTGAAGTGTAAGCTCACAGAGGCAGGGACCATGGCTTGGTAATTTGTTCATTCGTTTTTAATTTAAACAAATTATTTTGGAATAATTTCAGATTTATAGATTTATAGTATGTTTGTTACAACTAAGGAATCAACATGGCTATGTGACACTTAAGTAAATTTCATAGCTCATTCAGATTTCACTCATTTTTCCTTAACATCTTTTTCCTGTCCCAGGATGTCATCCAGGTACCACATTACATTTAGTTGTCATGTTTCCTTAGCCTTCTCTGGTCTGTGAGAATTTCTTGAACTTTGTTTTTGATGACTTCGAGAGCTTTCAGTCATACTGAGCAGGTATGTTGTAAAATATCCCTCAGTTTGGGTTTATCTGATGTTTTTTTTTTCTCATGGCTAGATTGGGGTTTATTTATTTTTAAACACTAGCCCTGAGCTAAATACTTAGCATGTACCACCTAGTGTAGACCAGGCATTTGATTAATGGTTAGTGAACTGAATTAAATTCAAGTGCTTCTTTGGTACCTCCTATATAAACAGAACCCTGATTGATGCTTTTGGAGAGATGAAGTATGGACCTCAAGTTCTGTAAAGATCTTCCACACAGCTGAATAATAAAAGCCAACATGCAAACAAGTATCAAATAAGTGGAACTGAGAGAATGACCTACGACAGCTTAGGAGATGGACTAACGAGGGTGAGTGGGTGCAGTCAGCAAAGATCTATGGGAAGGAAGGCCCTGGAAAAGTGGGGAGGATTTAGAGAGGCTTTTTTCAGTTTTCAAGCATACCAGACTGGTTCTTGCCTTAGAGTCTGCTCACATGCTGAGCCCAAAACCTGAGAGACACCTCCAACTTCTCTTTTCCCCATGGCTGATGTCTTCTCATTGTTTAGGTGCAGGGCTAAATGTGAGTTCTGCAGATGACATTATCCAAATTAGGCTCAACTTGCCACTATGTCCAGAGATCTTGTCTGTTTTCTTCACAACTTTTCTCAATGTTTCCGATGATTCATCGTTCCCTTTATTGTCAGTCTCCCTCCCTGGAGTCTAAGCTCCTTGAGGACAAGTAGTGAATTTTGAGTTACTCTGGCAGAGTGCATTCCCCGGCAAACAGAGGTATTTGAATTATCTTGTTGAATGAATAAAAGGGTGGGTGTTGGATGAGCCTGAGTGATAAGAAGACGCATGAGCACCCGCTGGTAAGAGGCACTTGAATGGAGCAAGAGTGAACCAGGCAGGCAGGTGGGAATCTGCCAGGTCATGAGACTGATCACAATGGTGTCAGGTGATCTCAAACGGGGTGGCATAACTTGGGCAAAGGCCAATGCTCTAGGTGTGGGCTGCACAAAGGTAGAGGTTGTCCAGTAATTTTCCACCTTGGGGAGGGCAACAAGGGTTCATAGGACAAAGAATGGGGAATAAGGGAAAACTAGGGTCAAGGAAGGGGGAGGGGCTGGAGGAATGTCTGCATAAATTGAGAATGTATCCCATGAATTAGAACAACACAAGAACTCCTGAGAGGCCAGGGAGGTACCCCAATGAACTTCTCTGGTGTTGGCACAGACGCGAGGGAAAAAAGCACACTCTGGACAACACGGAAGGTGAACACTTGGATTTTTCGATAGGATTCCATAGTAGGAAAGGACAGCCATCTTTGGAAGCATGAGGAAATCTAGAACAATGCAACTGTTTTCATTCTGGGCTCAGAATGGAAAGGATCCCATAGAAATCTTTATTTTCCACCATGTTTCCTACATGGTTACAAAGGACAGAATCTGTGTATACACCGCCGACCTTGAAAAGTATGTATTTTCCCATCCAAATTCAATTTCAAAACACGGACCAATGCAGTGTTTTGTACAGATTCTGACTGGAATAAGCTCAGGGGGAAAAGGCCTGGAAAGCACATGGCAAAGAAACTCTGAGAGTCCAGAGTATGATTTAAAAACAAAAAACATGGGACATGTCGTCTTTGTGTACCCGTGTAAATAATTATGATGGTTGAACTCTGCTTATTTTTCATCCAACCTAAGTAACAGCTTTGAAAAAGAAAGATAACAGTGACCTGTGTGTATGAGAGTCCAGAGGGACAGTCTGTGACAGAGCTCACAGGGTTCCCAGGAAGACCAAGAACACGGTCCAACTGATCTTTCTCTGACAAGACAGGGCTGGGCAGAGGAAGGCGTAAAGAATGACTGCACTTGTACATCAGAAGGTCAGCACACGAGATCAGAGAGCAAGTCTGTTATTTCAAAAATATAGCCTTCGAATCCCCAGAGGGTAAGTGGATGAGTTCTGTTCACTAACTGGTAACTCCAAAATTCTTCCTCTCCTCTGTGCCTCCTTACGTCAGAGCTAGAAGGGGCCATATTAGTATTGGCCTATGTAGTCCCTTCATTTGACAAGGAAGGAACCTGATGTCCAGAGGACAACATAACCTGCCCAGAGTCAGTCTGATAGACTGCCTGAGCCTGGTGAGACCTAACACTGCTTCCCATGACAACCCTAAGCAGCCCATCTGAGGACTGACCACAAAATCGGCTCCGGTTCTACATTTTGATCTTTAGTCTCCATTTATTCGAATCTATGAACACTGTTCACCGTATTTTTCCCCCCCTCGCATTACTTTTGCAACAACCTTGAGGTGGTGGCGGGGGAGGGGGAGAATAAAACAAAACACCACGCACATTCACATTCATTGTAATGAAAGCCACACCAGGTATCTGACCTAGACTCCTAGTTCCCTGCCAATCTTGAGCTCATCTAAATTCATTTCCCTAACAGAAAATAGGTGTCAACTTTGTAGATGGAAAGTAATTTCCCTGCAAATATCACCCAGAGAGGTTACTAGTGCTACTTGACAGTTTTATTATTACTTTTGTTTCAAGCTAAGGTGAGGAAATCTACATTTGCCAGGTAGCATGGTGGGGGGAAAAATGTAGACTTTTAAACTTTGTGTCAGTTTTACCATGGGAAGGAAAAGTAAGAAACAAAGAACAATTGCGTTGGCTGCAAGCTGAGTCCATCAAAGAGCATTTCACAGGATCCTAGCTTTCCTCCTTACTTCCCACCCACAACCTTTCCGATCCTGAAACATCAGAGAGGGTTGGAGGGAACTATTCTGCATCACCTGAGCAGCCGGCTCAGAAGTGGGCAGCTGAGTGGCTCGGCAGGAACTACTTGTAAACACTGCGTATCAGCTCATTCATAATGTCAGCCAACTGGGAGCAAGGTAACTTCTTTTACTCTTCTCCTGATTCAACTGAAGGCTGGTATGCTTTCATGAGTACTCTATCACGCTCTCTCTCAAAATAAATAAATAAACATTTAAAATAAAAAAGGAACGACGTATGTAATAAAATATGAATTAAAGTAGCCTCTCCCTATAAATAGCTATTCATGAAATACATGTACGTGGCTATTACTAAAATACTCTTTTAGTTGTCTTTATGTTGTCTAGGTTTCATATCAAAATGTGAAATGTTTAGATGATACAGTACCCATGTATTTTCTAAAGGGTCGTATAATCTCGGATGTAGGATTGCCAGATAAACTACAGAAAATCCAGTTAAATTTAAATTAAAAATAAACAACAATTCGTTAGTGTAAGTGTGTTCCAAATATTGCATGGAACATGCTTTTATTCTTGTCATTTGACACTGGGTGCATTAACTAGCCAGTTCACTTGTTATCCAGATTATTTTTTTCCTCTGCCTCCTTTTTTGACCTTTCACTTGCTTAATTTTAGGAACCCCTATGGTGGAGGGTAGAGACAGAAATACAGTTCAACCACATTGGGTGTCCTACTTATCATTGGCTGGGACACATGTTTTAGTAGGGAAAGAATGTGATATACTAGGTTGAAAACGGCAATTACCTGCATCCTCCCTATTACCATATAGACAGAACGAGCCACAGACTGATGTTTTCCAGAGTTTGGGTTTTACAGACCAGTAAAATGTAAAATGAAAAGAAAGTTGTGACACTGTGAGAAGATTAATATATTTATTGTTGCCAAGTTTAAATGTGATCAAATAAAATGTTAAAAAATACCACACTGCCACTTTCAATTATTGTTAACTCATAAAAGAAAGTAACATCTGAATATCTCCAAAGTAGGAAGGACACACTCTTAGAGTACAGAGCAGTACTTTTTTTTTTTTGTTTGTTTATTTATTTTTGAGACAGAGACAGAGAGACAGAGACCACTGGGAGGGGCAGAGAGAATCCCAAGCAGTCTCCATGGTGTCAGTGCAGAACCTGGGGCTCAGTCTCATGAATGGTAAGATCATGACCTGAGCCTAAATCAAGAGTGGGATGCTGAACTGACTGAGCCACCCAGGTGCCCCAAAAGAGCAATGCTTCTTAAAGAAAGTTGGCAGCCTCCCGATGTATAGTCATTGGTTTTGTGAAAACTCCATCCCAATGATGCGCAGGCCCTGGGATCTGAGAACACCCAGACCAGGTGATACCGTGGTAGCCCCAGTAAAATGACAGTACCAATATCACACATCACACAGGTTTGTGCTGCTAGGAGAGAACCACAGAGCACTTTCAAGTAAAGGAAAGAGAAGGTCGACTTTTGATGACCTTATGTTACTATCTAATTTAAGTATTTCATTTCGGAGAAGCTTATTAATTGTGTGGAAATATTAGGTGACTTTTGTCAGACCATGAAGCACTTCCTCCACTTAGAATACACAGAAAACCTTTCTCTAAACTTTTCTAAACTTCCTTTGATGCACAGCCTGATCTCTGTGCTCTTTGTCCCTATGTCCGTAAAAAGAACGCTTAGCAATTGGATAATATGACATTGAACTTAAAGCCCCTTCATCAGAGAATCCAGAGATCTTTGACACTACAAGTAATTAGTAGTTATGAGTAATTCTGGCTCTTGTGAACTGGCAGAATGTGTGATCCTGGCCGAGAAGAGTTGGGTATCGGCCAAAAGGCAGGCGTCGTTGGGCAGGCCAAAAGGCAAGTCCCCAAGTTCAGACTTTCTATCATCCTTCCCATTTTACACAAGGAAAAACTCTACTGTAAAAGTGGAGAATCGTGTGAAATTGCTGAGTTATTAACAGAAATCATGATTAAAATCAACTTCCCAACCCAAGTCTTGTATATAGTTTCTTCTTGAGAAACACATATAAAGACTTATTACCAGGGAAACTTTAAAGTTTTTTATTTTTTATTTTTTTTAAGGTTTATTTATTTTTGAGAGAGAGAGAGAGAGAGAGAGAGAGAGAGTGTGAGACGGGGAGAACAGAGAAAGAAGGAGACAAGCAGGCTCCAGGCTCTGAGCTGTCAGCACAGAGCCTGACGTGGGGCTCGAACTCGTGAACCACGAGATCATGACCCGAACCAAAGTCAGAGGCTTAATTGACTGAGCCACACAGGCACCCCTGTGGTGACAGAGTTTTAAATTGTAATTGTTTATCTTACCTAATAAGTAAAAAAAAAAGATATGAAACACATACACTGCCATGAAAAATCACTTCAACCTGAACTCTAAGGAGGCCAGTTAACATCACCTCCCAGTTGCAACCCCCCAGAGTCCTGCCTGAGAGATTCAAAGCCACCAGACAGTCGCATTCAGAAGGAGTGCTACCATTTTTTTTTTTAACTTCTTAAATCCCACCCCTTCTGTAAAGACTGAAGCTCAGGTATTTTGCCCTCAGCTCTATTTAATATCAGCTTGTTTTCATTCCTCACTTGCTGTTGTTTGCCTTACTAATTCCGACACGATTATTCTTTTCAGGTCCAACTGAAGACAAGAGAGAGGTTTTGGCTTCGAGTCCAGGGTGATGTTTCACAGAAAGTCAACTCTCGTTCCAGGTACTTGATAAACATCTCACTAACTAATTTCTCACTGTCTTTAAGCCATTAACATTTTGGTTAACGAGTCCAGAGCCCTTCAGACGCCGTTTTCCTCCTACACAAGTAAGCTAATGAAACCCACGAAGGGCAGCTGGGCCCTGTGCTTGTCTTTAATGGTTTCTGTCACCCAGACCAAGCAGCCACGAGCATGACCATGGCACTGCGCATCGGGGTGTGCAGCCTCAGGGCAAGGGAAGAGTGCGAATAACTGTGGCCCTCAAATTGCAATTTAAAGATAGCTGTGAGGTTATCCTCTCCCCACGTGCTTCTCTTCCGAACCACCAAGTTTGAGGACAATGTGCTATTTTTACTTATTTTCAGTGGAAAGAACATTAAACCTTAGGGTGATGGTGGCATATTGCTGAATTATGTGTTTTAGCCTGACTAGAATAAATTTTTTTGTTGTTGTTGGGGACAGGGAAGAAAAGAGAGCTTCAAATCCAGACAGAGAGAGAGGAGAGGGGAGAGAGAGAGAGAGAGAGAGAGAGGAAGAAGCTAGATTTTCCTAGTTTCTGGATTCTAGGTATAAAGAAAAAAGAAGAAAATAGCCACAATTAGTAATATGGTAATTAAACTGGAGGAAGCTATCATCCTTAAAAAGGCGTTTCTTGATAGATTTTGATTCCATTTGCCTCTAATGATTTAAAATGTGCTTTCTGCAATCAGAATACAGCTATGAGACTTAAAGAACACCTTAAAGGGCTTTGCAAATGCATGCGAAAGACAGTGACGCTTTCTCCCAAGGATGCTTTGTTGCATCGGGGAAATGAATCAGAGACTTGGCCCTCAGTTCCCTCGGCAACAGAAACATGCTTGAAATGGTTAGGGCAAATGAGCTAGGGAAAGTACACCCTGCATTTTGCTTTTCATTTCAACAGAACAAAATAAAACCTTGGACTTGGCTGGAGACACATTCTGAGCCTTTGCGTCTTCTATTCTCTATCTGAGTCAACTCCAGGCAAGACTGCATTCTCAATGCCTTTATTTTCAGATCTGCCTCACTTAGAGGTTGTGGTGTGGTAGCATTAGTAGTCACGGGGTTTGTCGCCTTAAGAGTTACCCTTGTGAAATACCAAAATATTTTTGTTCAGGTTAAACATTCCCTTTGTTTCTCGGATGAACTCCTTCAGGAAGTGTGTTCGGTGCATATCCAGACGCAGTCTACAAGAAGAAGGTTGGAGAAGCTCGTCCAATTCCTTACAGAGACCATTCCTTCTACCCACGTAGGAAACCCGTGTTCTTCTCCTTTTCAGGTCTATCTTATCAGACTGGGAGAAAGAGACAAAAGCAACCCTACGTCACCACTTTGAGAAAAGAGTTGAGGTACGGTGCTCATAATTCCTGGCTTTTACTTGGATCAAGTATGGGAGAAAGGAAGAAAGAGAAGAGGAAACTAAACCTGGAGGAAGAAGAAAAAGAAGAAGGGCAATAGCTATCCACCCTCTCCCCCAGAACACCTAGCAATCTGCCCTTTTGAGTAAGCTGACTCGTAGTACACACTAGTGCTTCTATGGGCTTGGAGGTATCCAACTAGGCCTGCCATCAAGTAGAAGGCAGTCTGAAGCTGCTGAAGGAGAAGGATGCCTACCACTGGTTCTTTTATCATCATCATCATCATCATCATCATCATCATCATCATTGTAGTAGTCTGTAGGGGAGGAAAATTTTTCTTTTTCTTCTACCTGTCTTGGGTTCATTCCTGCAAATTAGATTGACAAAGGACAGGCAAATGAGAGAAAAACAAGCAAGTTTATTGATTCATGCAGCACACAACACGTGGAATACTTAATGAGGAATAACTCAAAGAAAGATACACCTGTAGAGAAGTGACAAGACGAAGGAAAAGGGTTTTAGACTTCTAGGGGCGGCAAACTGTAGGAAGATAGATATATGAGGGGAAACCGATGGAAGATAAAGATTGTTTTTAGTAAGGTTTGTTATTTAGATTCCTTTGGTGCAGACTCTGGGCTGACAAGAGGCTAGAATAGTCTCTGGTGGTTAAGAATCCTCCAGCCCTTAGGGGCACCTGGGTGGCTCAGTCAGTTAAGCGTCCGACTTCAACTCAGGTCACGATCTCATGGTCTTTGAGTTCGATCTCATGGTCTTTGAGTTCGAGCCCCGCGTCGGGCTCTGGGCTGATGGCTCAGAGCCTGGAGCCTGCTTCCGATTCTGTGTCTCCCACTCTCTCTGCCCCTCCCCTGTTTATGCTCTGTCTCTCTCTCTGTCTCAAAAATAAATAAACATTAAAAAAAACATTTAAGAATCCTCTAGCCCTTCCTGGTAGAGAGGGGGAAGCCAGAGAATTTGTCCTGAGTCTGTTTCTCCTCAATTGTCAAACTGAGGCTCAAAATAAGCCCTATCCCAGAATGGCATGTCTTAGGGTGGTAGGCTCTAAACCCCTCCACATTCAATTTTTCTTTCTTTTCATAAGGTTCTAAAAATAATATATACGCATGGTAGAAAATTTGAAATTTAGAAAGACGTTAAAAGAAGCATGCAAAAACATCACCAAATTTTATCCTGTTAGTCAAATGCAACCACAGTTAACAATGGTTCCAGTATTCTTTCCTAGGATTTATCTTCATGTAACTGAGATCATTCTTTACAGAGAATTTCACACACCATGTTTTTGTTCAATTCATCAAAAGAATTTCCTCATGCCATTATTCTTTAAATATTGTTTTAATGGCAGCATAATTTTTCATCATATGACTCTGCTATAACTTGTTAATAATTTTCCTAATTTTGGACATTTAGGGCATACCTAAATTAACGTTTTATGTGTATGCATAAATGTTAGCCTTTTGGGGGCGCCTGGGTGGCGCAGTCGGTTAAGCGTCCGACTTCAGCCAGGTCACGATCTTGCGGTCCGTGAGTTCGAGCCCCGCGTCAGGCTCTGGGCTGATGGCTCGGAGCCTGGAGCCTGTTTCCGATTCTTTGTCTCCCTCTCTCTCTCTGCCCCTCCCCCATTCATGCTCTGTCTCTCTCTGTCCCAAAAATAAATAAAAAACGTTGAAAAAAAAAAAAAAGTTAGCCTTTTGAATTCTTTCTTTTTTTTTTTTTAAGTTTATTTATTTATTTCGAGAGACAGACAGCATGCATACGTGGGAAGGGCAGAGAGGTGGGGGGAGAGACAGACTCCCAAGCAGGTTCTGCGCCGACAGCTATGACTGACGCAGGGCTCGATCCAGGAATGGTGAGATCATGACGTGAGCTGAAACCAAGAGTCGGATGCTTAACCCATTGAATCACCCAGGCACCCCTTAAATCAATACCTTAGAATAGTCTAATAGAAGGAGAAACACCAGATCAAAGAGTGTAATCATTTTTAACGTTGTATTAATTTGTATTAACACAGTGTATCAGTGTCTTCCTGAAACTCTGACTGCACTGACTAATGTAATTTAAAAATCTTTGCTACTTTGTTAGGTCCCTATTATTTAACTTGGTATTCACTGGTGAGGCTGAAAATTGTTTACTGTATAATTAGCTATTTGTATTTTCTCTTCTATGAATTGTCAGCTCATGACCTTTATCTGATAAGCTCATTAATTTATATAGACACTATATAATAAGATGATTTGTGCCTCCATTTTGGAAAAAAACATTTTCTTATCATTTGGCTTTTTGGCCTCTGATTTTGTTATGGTTATTTTTGACACACGGAAATTTTGTATTACTCTATATTTCAACTTATTGACCCTTTACTCAGTGACCTCTTCCATTGCTTTAAAGTACAGAAAAATCTTCACCCACCTAGAGTAGATAAATATGTAGAGATTACTCTGTTAGCTATTTAACTTCTGAAAAATAATATTTCTTTATCTAGATCTTGTTATATGGTATGATAAAAATAATTCTTTTCCTGATAAGCTAACAATTATCATAGGACCACTTGTTGACTACTTGTCCCTACAGTTTTTTCATGTATTCCATATATAGATATTTCAGTTTATTCTTACATACGCAAGATTATATCTGGGGGTTTTCTAACTGATTTCTTTGCCTATTCTTTTGCCAGTAGTTTCATCACCCCCAATTTTTTCAGAAGTTCTTTTTAGCTCTTACACTGAATTCCTTAAAAGATGGCCAAGATGATATACAAAGAAAACTGTTTAAAGAGGATGTCTGCCTTTGAAGTTTGAGGTCTTAGTTGAAAAATATAGTTCTTCTTGTGTCTATGAAGGATGGAGCTCATGCTATGACACAGAAAATCAGGAAGGACTTTCTTGGTTTCTTGACAGTCATGGGAACAGTGATATAAAAAAGAAGAATTATATATCTTTTTGTTCATCTCAAGCAAAGAAAATGTCCAGCGAGAAGATTAAGATATTTAATGCTAGAAGATCACCTCTGCTTGGACTTCTGGGGCATCAGTAAAGATACCAACCCATAGACCTGTAGAAAATTGCCAGAAATCGTCACAAAATGATATAGGAGAGAGAGCCTGAATTACAGTGGTCCCCATTAAGGTTCTAGAAAGGATGTGCCAAATAATTTTGTTTTGTGTTTTAAGGCTTAACAGTGAAATCTTAGAGTGTTGAGATTTTAGGTGACTTTTTTCTTTCTCTTTTTAAAAGTTTAATTGTGTTTTCATTTTACCCCAAATTCCATACGTTTTTCCTGCCCCCTTAATAATGGTCTGTTAATTAGTTAACTTCTGGAATACAATATTGGAAGCTTTAGCCCCAAGAAGTGCAATGGTACAAAAAGTGGGTTTTCTACTTCTCCATCTCTTTTCCTTAGTAAATATAGCAACACTAAAACTCATCTCATTAGAAGAGATTTTGTGAAAATGAGACAGGACATTTCTAAACTAAGTGCTTTTCCTCCGAATAAGATTTAACCCAAAATGAAGTTGGGGACTTGAAGCAGGTATGAAAAAACCTTTTTTTTTTTTTTTTTAAATTTCTATTTCTAAAGCTAATAAAAACCCTTTCACAGTAGGTTTTCTTTCTCTTGACAACCAAGGATTGATACATCTTGCATGTCAGAAAGTAGAGGGCTGTGTGTAAGTAAGTGCTCACTGGACACAATTCTTTTCCCCTGTAAATTCCCTTTTTGTGATCCAATTGGCGCTCTTTCACTGTCTTGAAAATTCCCATTTTTCTTTAACGGTCTCTACTCTCTTGTTTTCTTTGCTCTTCTTAATTGTTCTGCTTTTCATTAGTAGATAATTCTCTCTGGCTGACCAACAGTGAGCAGGGTCAGAGTCATGGACAATATACCATATCTGGTTTAGTCGGGCTCCAGAAAAGCTAAACTGTGCCTCATCCTCGAATTAAGTTACTTTAAGTATAAGTGATAATCAGCCTCCGTGGCAATGATTTCATCATACTAAGCGCTTGAGAATACCTGCTGCAGTTTTTTCACCTCCCCACCCCAGGCAAGTTTATCTTTGCTCTTAAACCATCAACGGCACTTTGTATTTCTTTTCCATGCCACATTGAAAAGCAATAAAAATCAAGCACTGTATATATCACTTAAACACATAAACAATTATGTAATAGTCCATTTCCCCCTCAAACCTTCCGTGCTTGTTTTCCTGTCTTAGAGTAACACTTGAAAGTCATCAAAGTGCCTACAGTGCCAGCAGCTGTTGGTGTTGGGGGTGGGGGAGCACGGCGCATGTCACATCTTTGCTCTAGGATGGACGTCCACGTAATTTCTTGGAACAAGGCTTCTAGTGGATAGCCCGGTGAGATGGAGGAAACTTCCTTCCACTCAGATACTGTCAGGGCCAATGTGCCTTTTGGGAGAGATGGTCTGTGAGATTCTGAACATTGAAACTGTAAAAAAAATTGAGCTGGACAGATCCTTGCCACCACTTTTTCTGCTAAATATAGATAAGTTGTCATCGGCTTGCACAAGCAATTTCCAGCTACAGCTCCTCAGGAAGGGAGGCAGGTCCAGGGGCTCGTGTCTCTGGCAGTTAAACTGCAGAGAGAGGAGTGGACCTCCACTCAGAGGTTGTGAGCTGCAAGGGAAGGGGGCAAGAATGGAAAGAGGAGAGAGGCATCTTAGCTTTGGTTGAATATAATGGCACACTGAGGGATCTGTAGCAAATGACGGTAGTGGCTCTCATTAGGCATCAGTAACTTTGAAGAAAAGGTGTGTAGAAGGAGCTCTAACCCAGAGCCTGCCCTCAAGGTCCCCCCCTCTGCCATCACTTTGGAAAACAATGTGGTAGAGTGGGAAGATACTATGAGATACCTAGTCAGAGTCCTGAGTTTGGATCCCACCTTAACCTGACCCTGTGTCTGATTTGGAGTTACTGAAATACTCTGAGCCTCAGGGTCCTTCTATATAAAATGTAGGTAAACTAATATCTCTCTCACAGTATTATTAGGACTAATGATAGGATTGAAGTACACGGCATGGCTAAGTACTCATCTTTGCTCGGTGCCCTTCTCCTTCTTCCCTGTTAGGCAAGTCACTTAAGCTTCCCTGGACTCCAGTGGTTTTTCTCTTAGCAAGTCCTACTGGGTGTACCTCTGAAATATAATCAGAATGTACCCACTTCTATTTCCATGGCTATCGCACCAGTACAAGCCACTGTCATCTCTTGCCAGGGCACTGCAATAGTTTCCTGACTAGTTTCTCTCCCTCTGTTTTTAAACCCTGTATAATCTGTCTCTGCACAGCAGGTAGATAGAACTTTAAAAAAAAAAGTAAGTTAAATCATGCCACTCCCCTATCTAAAGCCCTCCAAGCGCACTTAGAATAAAATCCAAGCTTCTCACTACAGCCTTTGATGCTCTGTGCGATCTAGTCCCTGCTTATCTTTGTCTTCTTTGACTCCCATCTGCTATCACTCTCTTCTTCTATTAATATTTTCCAACTGTACTGGCCTAATTTCACTTCCCAGAACACATCAAGTTTGTTTCTACCTTGGGGACTTTGCTTTTGCTGTTTCCATAGCTTGGAAGAAGCTTCTTCCAGCTTCTGCAGCGGTTGAAACCTTTTCAACAGTTCGGGCAGGTGGTCTCTCCTAAAATTTGTCTTTCCTCACCTAGTGTGTCTATCCTAGCCTATTTTACTTTCCTCAGAGCACCTATCACGACCTAGAATTATGTGAAATTTTGCTTGTCTGTTTTCCTCTTGGGAATGTAAACTCTGAACAAAGGGGACTATATATATATATACGTGTATATGTATGTGTATATGTATATGTATATGTATATGTATATGTATATGTATATGTATATATATATATATAGAATAAGCCTAGAACAATGCATGGAGCAGAGTAAGTACTCAGAAATCACTTGGTGAATGAATTAGGAATGAATACGTAAGATAAGGTGGTAAGATCTTCTTAAAAGTTTGTGACTAGATTTGACAGTCTTTCTATGCCCTTTCCATTTCTAAAGATTCTAGAATTCCTTGAACAGAAAGTCTGAATCCCAGAATAATTTTAAAGAAACGTAGTTTAGAAATTTTTCAAATACTCAACATAGAAAAAATTATATTAGGTTTGCCAGACGGAGGCACTCTGGGTATCTGCTTTAACGAAAAAAAAATAAGAAGGACTTATAATTTGCATGTGGAGTATTTGTATGTAAAGGGATCCTTTTAAACTATTTAAAAATTGTGTTCCTTTAAGTAGCATTTAGATTTTCTGAGCAATCCTATTTACAGTTGGCTTAGCACATCCTTTCTTCACAGATCTTGAAAGGGAATATGATTCCACAGCATAACACATCTGCTAAAAGAAATGGCTCAGGTAAGCTCAGGCTTTGTGACTTGTATGTTCTTCAGCTCAGGGAGGTATTCATGCCATTGTGCTCTGGGCAGGTGAGTCCATTTCTGGGCTGTGTTACAAGAGGGACACTGTGGGGGCACCTGGGTGGCTCAGAGCCTGGAGCCTGCTTTGGATTCTGTGTCTCCCTCTCTCTCTCTGTCCCTCTCCCTGCTTGCACTCCATCTCTCTCTCTCTCTCTCTCTCTCTCTCTCTCTCTCTCAAGAATAAATATTAAAAAAAAAAAGAGGGACACTGTGCAAACTGTATCACATCCTAGGGAAGAAACTGGAAACCGTGTTAACAGAAGAAAATGGGAAGGCTTAAGTGAAAGGAGAGGAGATTGTAAAGGCTGGCAGTTGTCAAATATTTGAAGGTTTCTCATAAAAAGGCAGATTCTGTGCTGCATCTTCCATGGGACAAATCTAGAACCAATGAGTAGAAGCTACTGGAAAGCAGATTTTGACTCAACAAATGGAGAGAATTTCCAACAGTCTGTCTTCATACATAAGCAAAAGCCTGCCTGTAAATACAACGAGCAGGTACCATCACTGGATGATTAAATTTGGGGGCAGGCAGAAGAGCAAGGATTCCTCTTATTGTAGGTGGGCAGCACAGACACTTCCAGCAAGCTCTCACAGAAATCTCTTCACACATTCCAGGCTGGCTAGCAGGGACTAATAATACTATGTGATCTGTATCACATACCGTTCTAACAGTAACATATGGGATATGATGAGTGCCGTTTAAATAACAGCTCAAGCCCAGAAAACTTTGAGTTTCGGAAGTTAACTTAGAATTTCATAGATCCATGATTTCATATTCTCACCTGGAAGCAAGTTACTGGCTATTTCCTGCCCAAGAGATTTCTTCTCTGGAAAGCTGAAGGAGGCTACTACTCTTCTATATCCTTGGTGAAAGACAGGTTGTGTTCCAAGCATAACCCTGGATTTAGGGATAGCCGATAAGGCTGGAGAGTACGGGGTTGAATTAGATCACCTTTTAATTTGTAGCCTAAGAACGGTCTGTTATTTTTACCTATCCCTTCTGGCAGGGGCAGCTGGTAACTGGAGGCAGAAGCTGACCTTCCACAGCAACACCCCCAGCCTGACCCCTCTTTTCTCCTCCTTTCCTTCCTTTGCCTTTCTTTAGAATTCCTACGAGCCTTTGCATGCTTAGCATGAAAATGAGCCCATTTTATTTTTGGAACCCACAGAGGCAGCCCTGAGGGGAGTTATTGTGTTGCTTTTAGCAGCTAAACAAAAAGGTGTGAAATCATTTGCTGGCTGTTCTAGAATGGGAACAAATAAATAAATAAACTGAGAAGGAAGGTTCAGGACAGTGTGGGGCAACTTGGACAGAACCTCGTGACAGGCTTCTCTGAGACTTATTAGTAACCAAAGTGGCTGTAGGAATGTCTGTGCATTTTTCTCACCTTCCCAGGAAGTTATGAGAATAGCAGGGAAGCCACCGGGATGTTTTTTTTTTGTTATTGATATATTTTCATACCATTTCCATGTTGCTTTGAAAAGGACATACGGATGGGACTACTTTGAAAAAATTCCTTAAAGTCTTTTGTAACATTCCCTGTGCAGAGTGAGGTAAGAAGAGGGGACATTTCACCAGGCTGTTCTAAGAACTGGGGACTCCCCCTGAATGCTTCTGTGGACATGTATTGAAGTCCTTACAGGCCTTTCACGACTTAATCACATAACAGTGGTAAGAGACACAGACCTCAAGCAACAAAGACTTCTTGTGAATCTTGAGGTTTTGGTCTTATGCTGATAACAGTGGTTGAGAGCAATCTCCTGTTTGGGGTGCTGAGGGCCCTAGATACTTCTCTTCTTGGAAGAGCATCATATTTTGAAATACCTCTTCATTAGCAGGTGCATTTCAATGGGCATCTATGGTACAGGATTCCCTTTTTCCTTTTTTTTTTTTTTTTCAATTTTGGAATCTTTTTTAACCTACAAAATATTTAAAGCATATAAAAATGCAGAGACTTGGTAAATGTACATCCTTAATTGCAAGATTTTACAATTGCTACTTGGGCTCTTTTTAAAATGTTTTTATTTTTATTTTTGAGGGGGGGATGAGTGGGGGAGAGGGAGGGAGGGAGGGAGGGAGGGGGAGAGAGAGAGAGAGAGAGAGAGAGAGAGAGAGAGAGAAAGAGAGAGAGAGAGAATCCCAAGCAGGCTCCATGCTCAATGCAGAGTCCGATATGGGGCTTAATCCCATGACCATGGGAACATGACCTGAGCTAAAATCAAGAGTCAGATTTTCAACCAACTCAGCCACTCAGGCAACCCTAGGCTCTTGTAAAAAGAAAATAATGTTATGGTTGTGCCTGCTCCCATGCTTCTTTCTTCCTCTTTCCCAACAGGCAAACTCTCTTCTGCAGCTTATATATGTCCTTCCATTCTTGGCCTTTATGCAGGCTTGCCCACGTAGCAGCTTGGCTTAACAAATGTGGCCTTTGGAGTATTTCGGCAATCTGGCTTTAGTGACTGGTGGGCATCACCACGCAATGGGGACTAACAGGGCCTGTCTTATTAAGGTGGTTAAACCTCCTTATATCTAGCATTCAGGGCAACATTACAATATAGTCAAACAGCAAGATAAGACAGATCTTTTTAAAGCACTATTTAATCGATTAACTAATTCAGAGAACAGATAATACTGATTGCCCACTTCTTGTCAGGGACTAGGCCATGTGTAGGGATATGGTGAGTCACACACAGACAAATGGAAATTAAAACCACTGTAATATCAAAATTTTTCTTAGAAAAGAACTGTGTTTCTTAGGACAATTCCACAATAAGGGGTGACCTTGAAGATGCAGGCAATAAGAACCAAGAGACAACTTAACTGAACTAAGCAGGGCTGTGGGGGAAGGGGAGGAAGGAGAGAGAAGAGGGGGAGAGGGAAAACTAGGAACCTCAGGGTGAGACAGAGAGGAGAGACAGGAGTGGAGGAAGGGACAAAGGCAGAAGACAAGAGGGCATGTGGCAGTGTGACTGAAGTGCAAACAGTCCATGGTGGTCCACCTATGGTGGCTGGAGGGCTGTGACAAGAAGGTCCCTCAGGAGCCATGCGAGGTTTATGTTTCTGTAAGAGAAATCCATTGTTTGCTACCCATCCTTCCCCCCGCCCCAGTAAAATGTTCAGTGAAATAGATTTTTTTTAAATCAAGTAAGAGGTGGATTTCATATACATGTGTACATATGCATATGTATGTATGTACATATTTATCCATGTATATATGCACATATGTGTGTACATAGAGAGACATGTACATATTGTAAAAAAGACATCAAATGAATGGAAATGAATCAGTGGAGTGCATCAATTCAGAGCCAGGGATGACTGGAAACACAGCCCTGGGTGCCTTCCCCTTAAACTCCCAAACCTCAGAGCTCTCAGAAGTCCTGGCTTTCCGTATGATACAGGGAAAGTGCAGTGAGAGACTTCCGAAAGGACAGAGAGACCTAATCTGACACTGGAGTTGAGGGCTGAGCTTATTATGTGTTTTAGTTTTACACTGAAGGTTATAGGGAACATGATTTGAATATGGGGGTGGATTCTGAAGCCATAATTTATCACACCTCTACCATAGTTGCCTGGATGTTCTTCTCCCTTGTTTCCAACTAGCAAACTCCTGCTTCTTTCTTTAGGTTCTATTTAAATGTCACTTTATCTGTGGAGCATTCCTTGACCCCCAGGGAGGGTAATTTTCTTCTTCCGGACTCCCATCTGTCTCCATAAATATCTGTATTACAGCACACATCACATGGTATTACATGGTATTAAACCTGAATACAACAGAGTCGACCTCATGGTATTGCTTTGGAATCCCCACTGGCCAGCAAGATATGTGGCCCCTTTGCTGAATAAATCCTGGGTATGTGAGCAATAAAGGGAAACTTAGAGGGGGACACATAACTTCAGGAAGAGCAGAACCCCAAGCCCCTAAATAGTTGCACCTCTCTCCCCCAACAGCTTTGCTGTGACATACCATTTGTTTTTCCCCTTGTACCTATTTTGAATAAGAACCCATCGCTCCCCAGAAGTAAAAGCAATGTAATAGTCATTTGTTTGTTTACTTCTTCCCCGTGCCAAGACCCAGGGTGACGAGGCTGGATTGCACATGGGGCGTGGGCATCAGAAACTGGGAGTCTCACCTTGCCCGGCCTGTCTGGCTCGTATGCTTGGGCAAGTCACATAGCTCCTGTGGGACTCCGATTCCTCACCCAGTGGTAATGACCAGCCTCACAGGGTGGCTGCAAAGCTTAATTAAGGATTGAGAAGGAGGCAGAAAATACAAAGTACCTCACACACGCAAAGAATTTTCTTCCCGTATTTATTTTTGGGCTCAGTAACCTGTGGTAGGAAGTGTTTATGACCTAGAAGAGGAACCCAGTGAAAAAATGCGACTACTATTCTCATTCATTCTAAAATGGCTCGCTTGGTACGGACGGGAAAATGGACCACACACTTATTTCTTTTATTCTAGTTCGTTCTGTGGCCCTTGCTGCCAACTTTGTGTGTACAGCTTGCTACCTCTAGGTCTCAGTTTCCTTGACTACAAAGACTTTCTCCCTGATTCCCTGATGCTCAGATGTGTTGTGAGGCCTTCAATTTTTATCCCAGTCCCTATACTTTTAAATCTGCTCAGAAACAAGGTTCGCGGATGGGACACAATGTTTGTGAGCAAATCCACAGCGGTTGGTTCCCTGAGCCCAAAAAGAGGGTCTTGTAAACCTTTGCAAAAGCGACTCCCCAACTCAGCCTGGCTCTGTGACACCTACCTCTCTTCTCAGCACCTGGAGATCTTGGCAGGTCCAGGGTTTCCATCACTGCCAGGGCCTTGGCTTTGTTGCTAATTGTTGGCTGGATGACTGAGCAAAAGGACAAGTAATCCCGAGGCAAGAGTGAGAAGGTAAGAGAGAGACAGAAAAGCACACCGAACAAGTGGTTTGTTACCAAAAAGCCATATTGTTACCACTACATTTTTTCTTTCTTTTTTTTTTAATGTTTATTTATTTTTGAGAGAGAGAGAGAGAGAGACAGAGACAGAGACAGAGTGCGAGCAAGGGAGGTGCAAAGAGGGAGACACAGAATCTGAAGCAGGCTCCAGGCCCCCAGCTGTCAGCACAGAGCCCAACGCGGGTCTTGAACTCACCAACAGTGAGATCACGACCTGAGCCGAAGTCGGACGCTTAACAGACTGAGCCACCCAGGAGTTCCACATTTTTGGTTTTCTAATCATAGAGGCTGTCTCTGTGCTAGGGATGTTCAAAGTTCAAAGTTGTTCAGAAAGAGAAAACACGTGTCATATGCTGTGTTTGTTGCTGAGAGAAGAATAGAGGCCACAAGGTGACCATTATTTACACAGCGCCTCTTCTATACCCTCATCCTGCCCCAGCTGTCTTCAGAATCCCTGGCATCACACCCTGGAGGCAGGTGGGTCAGCCACACGGATCAGGTGAGGAGGAGGAAGTGTGAGACGGCTATTACAGGCTGCCCAGCCAGGTGTGGTGGTGGCTTTGGAGAGGTGTGGGGCCACCAAGGCTTATATAAGGAGGAGGGAGAACGTAGGCCAAAGGGGAAAATGTAACGTTGACTTTGATTGGCTAACTGAACATGAGGACGACTGAGGGAGGAGAGAGAGGGAAGGATGGAAGACTTTGGACAGCATGACAGTGTCTCATTTGTATGCAACACGAAGGTACCTTCCACATATAACACAGAAGGAGGTGGAGATAAATGGGAAACTTGATAGGCAGTAAAACCACATGCTATTTTAAACATATGCAAACATTAAAGAAGACTGGTATTAGTAGAATATGATATATATCCTAATTACATCAACATTAGATGCGCTGTTAATACCATTACTCAATGTCATTTAAAAATCACTTGGGGGCACCTGGGTGGCTCAGTTGCTCAAGCATCTGACCTTTGACTTCAGCTCAGGTCACGATCTCACGGTTCGTGGGACACAGCCCTGTGTTGGGCTCCACGTTGACAGCACAGAGCCTGCTTGGGATTCTCTCTCTCTCTCTCTCTCTCTCTCTGGCCCTTTCCCCACCCCCATCTCTCAAAATAAATAAAGAAACATTAAAAAAAAATCACCTGAAGAAAATGTAAAAACAATTTTTGGAACTTCAACCTTAGGCGCTCACACATCATTTTCTTAGGAAAATGTGGCCGTTGGAAATGTTGGACAGATTTTTTTTTTTTTTTTAAACCAAAGCATTATAACTTGTTTCCAACATGCCAGGAGTAAAATTTTCTATAGAAGCACTATTATAGAAAAATGCCACATGCTACGGATTAAGCACAGCTAATCACAACACATGAAAGCAAATGGAGCGTGTTCTGAGGGGTGCAAATACGTTGGAACCTGTCTATCACGAAACACGGTCTGAACAATCCTTTGAAAAATAGCCCTTTTGCAAAGAGAACTTATTACTAACTTCATGGAAGTGTCTCAATTTCAAATGGGGTTAATTTTATATACACTGATAATGGAAACAAAAGACAATATGAAAACATCCTTTTAGTTCTAAGCACCCCTCTTATTTGGGGGTGGGGAAGCTTTCAGCGATTCCATAGGTATCTCACATTTAATATATGGGAGGCGAAAAGCAGTGCCGGCTAATCCCAACACTTAAACTGCTACTTAACCATCCAGCTGTTAAAAGGAGTCCAGAGGAATTGTTAGCTACAGTAAAGAGGTTTCTCAATCGACATCCCACTCTGAGGTCAACTCTCGTCACAGGTGCACTTGGCTGTGAGGCACTTGTAATGTCAGAAGCAGATATGGCTGCCAAGTTCAAGTTGCCATGACTCTGAACGTAGTATAACATTCTACTCCAAGCCAGAGCCCATAACTGTCACGGCTGTTCTGATGAGGGCCCTTCTTGGTACCACTCTGGCTCACACCCACTGGCTACAGTGATGCAGCAGGTGAAGGACTTAAGTGTCACTAAGTTGGTTTCCAATTGCTTCCAGGAAAAAAAAATCCATGGCATATACGATTCTTACATCTGATACCTGGCAAATTTCCCCTGTGTTCACAGGCTACAGAGGTGGGATCTGACCACTGCTGTCATGGCCTTAAGTGCTGTCTCCCACACTTTGAGGGGTCTGAAACACAGGCACCAGGGAACATTAGCGTTTTGGAGACAAGGTGTAGGAAAACACTACATGTACCTGAAAACTCTGCCAAGCACCTCAGGCCTGACATGCCGTTTCTTAGCTCTTCCAACATCAGAACATTCTGTCTTAGGAACTGTCACCTCGACATCATATGCTGGTTTTATGGTGTTGATACACATCTACCAGAAAGGAAGCCAAAAGGAAGGACTCACCACTATCACTGTCTCCTGCAAATGATCCCCCTGCTTTGCTCCTGGGCGTTTTTCTCCACGTATTGTTCTTGGGCTGTCTAATTTGGACGGAGCATCCGTGGAGCTGAAGTTCCACAAATATTCCAATAATAAACAACAGTGCTAATTACCAGAAGGGCCCTCGAAAAGTAACAGAATAGCAAACTCACTTTAACTTGGTCTTTGTGTCTTTGGTGATTAAAAGGTCAGAATGCTACGGTTTTGTTTGCAGCGTCATTTATGTTGACATTTTCCCCAGCGGGGTCAAATCTTCAATGTGAAAATAAATCTAGAAACTTTCTGTCACACGCTTTTAGGCTGTGTCTTCCAAACGCCACCCTTTGGGAGGTAAGCACAAGTCATGGTAACTGGCCACATCCTCTATCTGTGGAGGTCTAAGAGTTAGCAGAACTTTATCTTTATGATGAAATGGCCTTTAGAAGTGGGTATTGCCAAGTTCAGAACGCGAGCATCATTACTGAGAAAGAGCACTTTCCTTTTAAACAGAGAAACCAACAGCCATGCACTACAAGGCTTGAAAAAAAAAAAAAAAAAAAAAAAAAAGGGAGCTACCGCAAAACAAACAAATATTCAGCTCAGTTTCAGGAAGTTTCCAGAGGATCAAACAAGCCTTTCTCTATTGAAGTTGTTGGGGGAACATTTATGCTTACTTCAGCCTTAGTTCCTATTTATGCGCTGGCTTTTATACATCGACCTCAGGAGGGCATAACGACTTCAGGTTACTCACAAAGTACCTTCAGAAAAGGCAGCCTGGAAATCCCACCCCCAGCAAGGGGGAGGGGATGCATTCAAATCTGAATTTGTTTCCAAACCACTGCTCTGTCCTTGAGGCCAGGATATCTCAAAAACCAGAGAGAGGAATTCCACTGAGAGAGGGTGAGAAAGATTGCTCATGGTGTGAACATGCCTGCTAGGAGAATGCCTTTTCTCCTGGGTGAAACTGGGAGACCAGAGAGTCTATTTGGGGAGCCCTGTTTCCACTCAGAAGAAGCTTGCCATTTTCTGCTGGTCCCTGGGGAGAGGATTTGGTGCACAGTTGAATGGTCAAGCAAATTCTCTTCCACAATAAAGGGGGAACTACACCACCCCTTGGCAAACAATACTCCTGTTTTATAAACCTATTACTTTTTAGTTCTTGGTGTCATTCATGCTTTTCACAATGTTTTCGTTGGTGTTTTTACCCCCATTTGACGGATCAGAACATTGAGGCTCAGACAGTAAGTCCCAAGTTACACAGTAAATATAGTACGTAGGAAAGCTAAGATTCAAACCTGGGTCTTTGAGCCTCTCATGCCGGACTTCTTACTAACATGCCAGATCGGCTCCTAATTACATCCTTTCTAATAACCCACATTATGATTGGTGGGAAGAGAGAGAAATGTTTGGAAAAAAATACTAAAGAATTTAGAACGGGGAGTGGGCATGCAGTAGAGGGAAATGTGGTCACTTGGTTGTTGTTACTATGTCCCCATCTTTTCATGGGAGTATTCCTTTTAAAATCTGCATGTTGGAACTTGCTGGTGAAATTTAAGTCACATCCTGCATACGGTGCAAATTCACATCAGAGAAGCCAAAGATGAGGAAACTGCTGGCTCTAGAGGCATCAAGTCTGAAGGATGCACACACCTAAACAGAAACACCAAATGACGCTTGCTTCTGGAGAGAGTCTCCTGAAGGTTATCCATACTTTAGCAAGGACAAATCTTCAACAAGCAGAGTCTTCCTATTTAGGTATCTCCTACTACATACATGCCTAATTTATACAGATATCCACTTGGCTTACTTTGGAGCTTAGGAAAAGCTTCCTATGCTGAACAGCTTCCCTTTTTTCATTACAATACAATGGATTTTGATCATACTATGTGTGACTATTCAATGGCACAAAATTGATGTGCCTCCCCCTACCTGGCCCTCTTCTTCCATAACATCCATACCCTCAGGCACACAAGGCGGCTCTCACTCCAGGAGGCTTCTGGGAGCAGCGGCTCTCTGTACCCTCCTCCCACCCTAATCTTTTTTAAAGTTCGTACATCATGTCCATAAAGTCGACTATCCCTTCCAGAGTTTCGAACAGCCATTTTAGTCACCTAAATCTGAGAGAGATACATTTACAATCCACTTTAGGTTTATGTGGGGAACCATAAATATCAGGCTTGAGCCCTGAGGGCTAGAATTTCATGGGCCATTAAGCATGTCACCAGGTGGAAAGCTGTCAATAGCTGGATGTGAGTTATAGTCAGATAACCACAGTCGGCCTGGCTTAAGAAAGTGTAACCCCAATCAGAGAGGGGTGTCCTCCTGCCTGCCTCCATCTCACTCATGCTCACCAGTTTTTCCCTCCCTCCTCTGCACTCCGCTCTTGTTGGGTCTTTCGACTTGCCCCCCGTGCTAGATGGCAGGCTGCCTTTCTCTTGCCTAGATTGAAAGGCTAGGTGACATATGGAAAGAACAGGAGATTTGCAGTGAGGCGGATCTGGATTTAAATCTCTGTTCTGCCATTTGTAGCTATGACATGATGTACAAGTTATCTGACCCCACCTTGGCTCCAGTTTTTCCCAATTGCAAAATTATTAAAGATAGTCAATAGCGTAAGAAAGGTAGGAGTAGGGCCAATAGGTAGAGATTATAGGGAGAGAGATTTCCTGCCTAGTAGACAGAAGAACTTTTTAAAAACCAGATTGGCAAACCATAAGAGACTCTTAAAAGCTGAGAACAATCTGAGGGTTGATGGGGGGTGGGAAGGAGGGGAGGGGGGGTGATGGGCACTGAGGAGGGCACCTGTTGGAATGAACACTGGGTGTTGTATGGAAACCAATTTGACAATATATTTCATATTAAAAAAATTTCACGAAACTAAAAAAATAAAATAAAATAAAAACCAGACTGGCTCATAAGTATAATGGGCTGCATTGAAAAGAAATGAAGAAGTTAACATCTTCTGTTGCAGGTTTTGTGCCTAAGCTGGATGCTGAGTGGAGGGTCCTGAGAATTGATGGGAGTTTAGCCTGGCTACTTCAAATTTCCCTGCTAATCTTCAAATTTGATGATTCTTTGATTTGCATATGTGTCCTTCCAGAAAAGCCAAGATAAATCTTCTCAAAATCCCCAACAGAGAATAGAAGTAAAGTGACATGATTTTTTTCTCATTTTCATTTTCCTTCTAGAAAACTAATCCCTCCCATGTTTTTCTCCTCCATTCAATTAGTTGGTAGAGAATCCCATTTCCACCGAGTGCTAGAACACATTTAACCATTGTGAAACACTTAACACAAACCACATGGCCATAAGTTTTCATGACTCCCCACTACACAAATAGTTCCATTTTTAGAAAAATCAAAATTCTCTCTGCTGCCTCTTGCTCTCCTTCCCTCCATTGTTTCTGTTTGACCAGCTCGGCAGTACTCTCCCATCCTGCCCTCTTGCTGTCTGAGCCCGTGGCACCTGCCAATAAAAGTGATGACAGACTTTAATGTTCACGCAGGTTTCCAACAACAGAGTTCACTTCATAATCACCAGAGTTCAGCTGGTAAGCCTGATCTGAGTGACATCGGATTTTTTACCTGAGATGTTACACTGTGCGCTTTCATTTCTACAGGTTATGAACCACTTTGAAAGTGAATTTTTTAGCTTGCTAGGGGCAATGACCTATGAGCCTGCAGACAAATCCCAACTGATTGGGTAAAGCCCAAACCCTTGTTATAGTGCTTGAGTTTGCTTGGAAAATTGGCTGCCACGTATGAGTCATAGACACAGGGTCGACCTCTGGGAGACACTGTGTGTGTGTGTGTGTGTGTGTGTGTGTGTGTGTGTGTGTGTGTGTGTGTATGTGTGTGTGTGTGTGTGTGTGTGTGTTTTGAACATGCCTGGGACATGAAGCAGATCATAAGCGTGTCTTACAAACAATGACTTCTGTTTGGCCAAAGTATCAAGGGCAGCCTTACACTGGAGGAGGGCCATAGGAGATGAAGGCCATTGTGCCCACGGAGGGATAGGCGTGCCAAGGCTGCTCACAGAGCACTGTCCTCACTGACTGCCCATCCATCAGCCAGATCTTGGGGAAGCATGGGCTTGCACCCACACGATGTTAGTTATTCAGCTATGTAGTATTGTCCCTATTTTACACACGGAGCTCAGAAAGGTTAAATAGCCTGCTCACAGCCACATTACTCCTACTTGGTTGTAGAGGCAAAATGTGACCACATGAGGATGCCTCTGGGCCTTGGGACTTTTCATGACACTGTACTCTTTGGGTGGCTTTTAGTGCAGAGTCTGACTGTACCTGTCTATCAGGCCATGTTTTAGCCACCCGGCCTCATTTTTGTTTTCTGCCTCTGATATTATATTTCTTGCTATTTGTAGCCAGATTATTTCTCCCTCTCTAAGTTGGTTCTCTTATTTGCTTAATGTTATAATTTATGTTTTGAATTCCCCAGGGCAATATTTTTCATGTTGACATTTTCAAAACTACAAAGAACTTGAGGGACAATTCAAGTCTCAACGAGAGCATGAACTCTACCAGGAGAACCCTGGACTTTGTGGCCAACACTTGAGATGAAGAAGTGTGTTCTCTTCTTTCCCTGTGATAGCTGCCTTTTGGGATGGTTGGGATTTAGAATGTCTATCATTTTAATCAAAGTAGCTAGTGACTCATGACTTGTTGACCAAAGTTTCTCACAGGCTAAGGAGAGAGAAGTCTTATTTCTTCCCTTTGCAAATAAAGATTCCAATCATTTCATGCTGAAATCTGGACGATGCAACAATTTAGATATATACCGTAAGATGCTGGATGATATGGTTAATGTTCTGTTTTGAAGGTAGCATTTTATAAGAGGGAGATTTAGTTTTAACCTTGATACAGTTTGAATTTAACAGACATACCCTCTCCATACCTATTTCCACTGAAACTTTATGGCTAGAATAAAGCATCAAAACCAAACAGGCAGACAAGGAAGCAAGCATACAAAAAACCTACCCCATTTTGTCCTTGCCTGTGCAACCAGAACCTATGCTCTTTGGGGTAAGCAAGGCCGTGTGCTTTGCTGCAGTAGGCTGAAAAATGGCCCCTCCTCCCCCTAAGACAGCCACATCCTAATCCCCGGAACCTGTGATTATGTTACTTTAGATGGCAAAAGGGACTCTGCAGATGTGATTAAGTTAAGGACCTTGAGATGGGAAGATTATTCTGGATTATCCTGGTGGGCCCAATGTAATCACAAGGGTCCTTACAGGAAGGAGGCTGGAGGTTTCAGAGACACAGAGGTAAAGTGATTATGGAAGCAGAGGGACAGAGAGAGGCTGGAAGTTGCTATGTCGCTGGCTTTGGAGGTAGAGAAAGGAGCCATGAGGCAAGAAAGGAGCCATGAGGCAAGGTGGATCTAAAGCTGGCAAAGTCAGGAAGCAGATTTCCGTAGAGACTTTCAAAGGAGCCAGCCCTGCCAATGCCCTGACTCTAGCCCCACTCCTATCAGACTTTTAGGAGTCCAGAACTTTAAGAGAAGAAATCTGTGTTGTGTTAAGCCCCATACTTGTGGTAATTTATTACAGAAGCATTAGGAAATGAATGAATTTGCTTCCTATTTACATCTCTCGTGACCAGCATAGTCCTTGGCATATAATACGGACTCACAAGTTAATATTTACCGAACAGATTGAAAACGTAAGGGAAGGAAATCATGAACACAGAATGTACCAGACACGGCAACATTGAGTGGTTTAAAAAACTCCCGATTTCTGAGGACAAGAAAGACATTTTTTTAAGGCTCCACTGGGTGTACAGCTTCCCAGTTATTCATGACATGACCCCAGAATTTAGGCAGCTGTGTATAAGCTCTTCAGGTCCAGCAAGCTCTTTCCTGGGGGCAGGTGGAAGAGACCACAGGCCACGATAAAAAGCGTTTAGAGGCCAATTCCTTTGCAAATATCTATTCAGTGCTTCCAGGGGTTCAAAGCACCAGGGAGACAAGGAGGAAGAAAAGGCAGCATCCGTACTACGCAATACAACCAGCAAATACCAGCACCTTGAAGAATATACAGTAGGCACTCGGCAAGTAAATAGCAGAACGAATGACATGCGGAGCCAGTGTATAAACATGAGCGCTCCCACACCCCCTTCCCAAAGCCTTCTACAGCAGAAGTCGGTCTCCTCCCAACTCTGCCTTCTACGCATCCCTGGATGTTAACTTCAACCAGATTTCATAAACGAAAGAAGAGCAAAGGAGAGAACCCTCCACCCTCAGCCACAGATGCACATACCACAAATATTTTGGCCAGAGAGACGGCAGACCACAGCGATATACCTCACCTTTTCTGGGACTCTCTTTTGTTCGGGTATTGCAAGTCTTTTAATTGAAAGAAAAATAAATTAAGCTACTCTGGCTGACGAAAGAGAATAGTTTCCCCAAGGAACTTATGAACACTTAATGGTTATATTAGTGATTTACTTCTCATCCAGGATTCTTTTCGGTTTATCATAGAGGTAAAATCAATACCTTCTACCAAAGTGGAAAAATTTAGGTGATTCATTTGTGAGATACAGGAACAAAGGAAAATTAATGATAAAGACTGAAAATAACTTCAGTGCTTCCAATTCAAGATCTAACTGACTCTCCGAATCATAATTTAGGAAGACGGAGACCTTGGGGATCATCTAGTCCCGTTTTTTTTCACTTCGCAGATGAGGAAAGGTGGGGCCCATTTGGAGTTTGCCAGGTCACACTGGCTAGTGGACTCAGGCCTAGGGCCCAGGTTCTGAGTCTGGGATCCAGTGTGCATCCCCATCTGCCTTGCTGCCTTAGATGACTGTACCAGGAATTTGAGGCACACAAAAAGAAGCAGACACCAGTCTTACCTTCAAGGTGTTTACAGTCTAGGGGAGATAATACATGTATATAGAAAATATGAGCTTAGAGATAAGCTCAACATAAGAGTTATAGATTAAAAAGGAATCTTTAGGGGCACCTGGGTGGCTCAGTCAGTTAAGCGTCCGACTTCAGCTCAGGTCATGCTCTCACAGTTCATGAGTTCCAGCCTGCATCAAGCTCTGTGCTGACAGCTCAGAGCCTGGAGCCTGCTTCCGATTCCGTGTCTCCCTCTCTCTCTCTGCCCCTCCTCTGCTCGCACTCTGTCTCTCTCCCTCTCAAGAATAAATAAACATCAAAAAATTTTTTTAATAAAAAAAAGGAATCTTTAAATCCCATGAAATTCCTTTGTAATTTTTTAAAAAATAGTAATCAAACTTGTTAAACAGTGAAATTATTCCTTTTTCGAGATTCCTTGGGACCAAGTATTTGGACTATAATTTAGTTAAGGATTTCACAACGTGCCCTATTTGAGCATCTGATTTGAAAAAAATAAACAAGCAAGCCAGACCACACAATGCCCGTTGAATGAGATCTTCTGGGCAGGTATCTCCCCATCTGCCCAGGCAAGTCAAACCAAATGAGGCACTGGGTCAAAAAGGAAGGAAGAGTAAAGGATAAATCCATTGACCACCACCCCAGGAGGCCAAGAGAATCTCTCCTCCCCGTTAGTCGTGACTGGCTCTAAAATAAAAATAACGTACTCAAGCTGTGATAGAGGAAAGGTCTTGGTTTGGAACCCAACTACAAAGTATTAGCAAAGAGAGATTATTACCCACTAGAAACTCTCTTTTTGGTATAATTAGAAGAATAGAAAGACCACTGAATAATGGGATTTGTGAGAAATATGGGTCATGTGTCGGCAGCACTACTTGCTTGCAAAATTGGCTATGTGAGTTGGCACATAGCACCGTGAATATTAGAAACCACAAATCTCCAGAGTTTCCTGAACAAAGTAAAAGGCCTTGTCTATGGATTGACAGGTTGGAGGTCAGCTCATGTAACAAGTCTCTGGGTAAGCTCCAAAGCTACCTATGAGTTTCCTATTTTTCTTTTTCTTCTTTTTCCCCCCTCTTCATCCTCATCCTTCACCTCTCCTCTCCCCCTTCTCCTCTTATTCTGGATATGGGCATCTTAGTGGGTCCAGCTGTGGCTTATGATGCTTCTGCCAATCCCCCAGAGAAAAGAGGCCCTCTCCATATCAATGACCAACTAGGAATCCACAAGCAGCTCTGGATAATGGGAAAAGCATATTCCCACGAACAAAACCAAGGGAAGCTGATTCTTTTGCCCCTGGAAGACTAGAGGACTTACTCCCTAGTTAGATTACACTGCAGATGAAAATCCTGAGAAGGAACAAACCTCCCTGTACTGATAACAAAGCCAATCCTTGAGAAGCTTAGCCATAGTGGGGACCTCTGAAAAACTTCCCTTTGGGAGCCTGAAATGGAAATCAAGTACTTCCCTATTTTTATCTAATCATAGACTCCTCTATAGGATTATGATCTTGAGTTCTAAGTAAGTTAAGTCAATGTCTTCTAGGAGGTATAATTTATGAAAAGGGTAAAAGATTAAGTGAAATTTCAAATTCTCAGGATCAAGTCTACCTTGGACGCAGACAAAGAGCCAAGTGTTCACATCATTTACCTCTGCCTAGAATGCTCTCTCAGCTATTACTTCACACTCTGAAATATTTCTTGCATAGATCTTCATGATTTCTAGGAGCCCCTATGGAGGGTGGATCCTATACCATCTCTTTCCTTAGCACTCATATTCAAGGCACTTAAAATTTTGCATTTGTGTACTTTTCTGTTTCTGTGTCCCTGTCTCCTCCAAAAAAATGGGGTGATGGTGGTGGTAGAGAGTCAATATTTCCTTTCTATATCCCCAGTGCCTTCTACATATTAGGAGCTCAGTAAGGGCAGGATGATTAATGAATGAATTCATGAAATCTGTATTTCTTGGGCATCCAATAGACAAGAGAATCCAGAGTTCTGAGTAATGGATAGGAGAAAGGACCAAACCCTGTGGATGGTCTCCTCACAGACCATATCAACAGGGCAAAGTCCTTCTGTCTCTATTTCTATTTCCCCATCTATTTGTATACTTATGTTTTCAGGAATCAGAGGGTTGCTCTTTGAAAAATTCTTGAAAAGACTAGGCAACAATTGTTTTATAAATGCCAGTCTGACCCTCTACTTTACCCCAGTGAGCTACTATTAAGTATAATGCAAAGAAGACAACGTTTAGCAGGGAAGTCTGTGCTTAAAGGATTTGGCCACAAATGCAAAACAGAATTCATTTTTCCACTTGAAGAAAAACATCCCTATTTCAATTGTGATGTTTGGAGTTTCAGCGTAAATTATAAAATGCCTTCGGAAAGGCATTATTGAAGCAGCTGATGGTCCCGGCGGAATTACTTAGCCAAGTGTATCCTCCTGTCAGCCCAGACTGTCATTCGAGTATATTGACCCTCCCTGACGGAAAGTCTATGAAAAGCAGAAGAGGAAGCACATGTTGTAAACCCACTGCTGAGCATTAACAAGAACAGAATTAAAAACTATCACTTCTGGGACTTATCACACAACTTGGAAATAGTGTTCAATAAAGGAAAAGATAATTTGGGGCCACACTACCCGGAATGAACATCTCCCACGCAGTCGCTGGTCTGGATTTAGAAAACTGCTTGGCTCCCCAGAGAGTAGATGGTTAATGAGTATTTTAAAGGACGAGATTGAGGTGGTATGATAGAGTCGAAGGGTTCCAGCCTTGCTTCTACTTCTGTAAAGGCAAGTGGAAATGCCTTTGAATAAGACACTTTATACCTGCTGGTGAAAATGTCCCCCCCGCCTCATCTCGAATATGGGAGGTGGGGACCACCAGACGAACTCTCTGGTCCACTCTCAAATCTGGGTCTACATGACCAGAACACTGAAAAGACAGAAGAACAAGAGCGACTAACACTCCTACCTTTTTTCCAACCTGAAGCGAAGGTGAGGGAACCTTGTTATACGCGGTAGTTTTTATTCACATGGATGCTAACAGCGCAGAATTTTTATAGAGATGCAGGGATTTATGGAGTATGAGAGATCACCATCAACCTTCTGAACTTGAGGTGCTCATCGGTATCATCTTTTTCTCATCAAAGACTAATTACCCAAATGGTCAAACCATCTATGTAAATATAATCATCTTAGAAATCACAGATGACAAGAAGGTGAGAAAAAGGTAACTGTTAAAAAATTTTCAGGCTTATGCAAAACTTGAATAGTATTATACAGCTCCATGCACTCCCCCCTCCCTCCTGGTAAAACAAATGTTTTGCTACTCCTGCTTCACCTGTGCCTAGTCTCACCTCAATATATTTTTCCCGGAGAATTTTAGAGTAGATCTCAGATATCCTGTCATTTCACCCACAACTACTATGGTGTTCATCTCTGATAGAGACTTTTCCTGCGTGCCCAAGTGGAGGAGGGGCAGAGAGGCTGGGGGGGTGGGCGGAGGATGGCGGGCTGGGCAGAAGGCATAAAGCAGGCTCTGCACTGACAGCAACAAGCCGGAGGCGGGGCTCAAACTCACAAACCGTGAGATCATGATGTGAGCCGAAGTCGGATGCTCAACTGACTGAGCCACTCAGGTGCCCCTCTGATAGAGATTTTTAAAGAAACATCTACCATGCCATGATTACACCTGACAGTATTAAAGAAATAATTCCTTAGTATCATCTAAAATACCAGTCCATATTTAAATTTCATCCATCACCTAAAAAAACTATTTTTTCAATTTTTGGCTTGAATCTGCTTCTAAACAAGGGCAGAGGTGAAAGTGATTGCACTCAATTCACAATCCTTTGTCTTTCAAATATTTATTTAAGATTCCAACATCACTTAGGCACAATGTATCTGGAACACAGATTGTGTGAAGCCCAGCTTGAAAGCTACTGAATATTTCATTATTTGAAATGTCTGATTCTAAGAATCAGATACAAATGAAGTTAAAGACTCTGAACTGGAAATATATCAACTAATTCTCACAGTTTTCTCAAATGCATGAACTATTTAGGCAACTTTACCCACTCACCATAGAGACCGTATTTTTACATTCTGTAACATTCCCAGGAAGAATACATCTGACAAAGCCTAGCAGCCCTCATTTGCCCATATAAAAGCAGAATTTCTGGGACTGTAGAGCAGCCCAATAGTAGATGTAGTCTTCAGATGTAGTTTTACCCAAACTTCAAAAAAGAGACATGCGACTGAATATGGAGACAACGGGGCTAGCTTTGCAAATAGGGCTAAGAGCCCTAAGCTGTCATAGACTCTGTCTGTTGGGAAGGAGGAAAGTGAACAGTTTCTCCATTCAGACTTCACACAGCCTTTCTGGTAATGCACAGGCAATGCTGTGACTCATAACTAGAAATACTGTTTTATAACACCAGTCTGTGTTTTCTTACACACGCTGAAACAAACAAATAAAAAAGAGTATTTAGAAACCCAAACCAAGCCCTGCATCTGGGCATTGGTATCAAGATCTCAAGATGTCAGAGTGGGTATTTAATCCAGATAAAGTAGACAAGGCCTTATCCCTTTCTTTGGCAAGAAAGTGGAGGCTTCCTGCCTGTTGCCCATGCCCAAAGGAGGAGCAACCATGAATTTAATTTTCTTAAAAGAGAAGCACTTTCAGACTTGTGTTTTCCTGGACAGCTGCCTGGTGGCTGTAGTACATAATAAGGGCGTGTAATTGACAGTAATGTGAATCACTCACTGAAATTCAGGCAAAAAAAAAAAAAAAAAAAAAAAAAAAAATATATATATATATATATATATATATATATAGAGAGAGAGAGAGAGAGAGAGAGAGAGAGAGAGAAGAGAGTCGCCCCCCTGCAAGGAAAAAATTAAGGAGCAGATTCATCCTGTCCATTGAAATAGCAATCATAATGCATTTCAGCTCATTAGCTACCTTTATATTAAAAAACCACTGTAATTTACACTATCAGTATGTTTTCTAAAGAAGTGGAGTGGTTACACAATGCATGTCATTGGATGGGATGGATCAGACATCTGTGAAAGGGCAAATTTAGATGGGTTACTTGGTAGAGCATACAGGGGACTCCACTCCTCTCCCAAGAGTGAGTTACAGGAGACTGTCCTCCCAATAATTTTGCCACTTGAAAAGCTGCTGTCAGGACCTTGTAATTATGATGGTAATACCCAGGCCAGACAGATCAGGCGGCCACTGATGTCCACGGGCACCATCAGAATCGCTTTCACAGGGCTCAGACACAGGGATCTCCAAAAGAATGGCTGGGGATGTTCCCAGGTAGGAGCTGTTGGAACCATGGAAGCTTTTAGACCAGGTAAAGAGTTTCTCCAATCTATTGATTCTCTTTGAGTAAAGGAAAGAATAATCTGAATTAACTTCATTATCAACCTGAAAGGGCCCCTCCTTTCCAAGCAGAGGCATAGAAACTAAATCCAGGAAAGCAATACAGATTGAATTCCATTTAGATAAACCCTGACTCTATCTGAACTCTACAAGTTCAGATACTTGTCTGAAACTTCAGGATCTGTGAAACTGGAAAGCCCTTGTTCAGATCTGCAAGGTGTCTCAAGCTTCTGGTTCTGGAGGGAAGAGGGGTATTCTAAACTATGGCAATTCCATGAAGAAAAATTTGGAGCTTTAGAACGTTGGCGTTGGTATTGGGAGATGTATTTTGAAGCAAGGTGGAAAGAGTGGAAACACTCAGTTCTTTCTACAGTACTCCACGAACACAGTTTGGATTGCTTTTTCTCATATTGGGATCTCTTATTCTTTTCTTTTTTTAAAAAATTTTAAAATGTTTTTATTTATTTTTGAGACAGAGAGAAACAGAGCATGAGCAGGGGAGGGGCAGAGAGAGAGGGAGACACAGACTCCAAAGCAGGCTCCAGGCTCTGAGCTGTGAGCACAGAGCCTGACGCGGGGCTCAAACTCACAGACTGTGAGATCATGACCTGAGCCGAAGTCGGATGCCCAACCGACTGAGCCACCCAGGCGCCCCTGGGATCTCTTATTCTCAGAATTAAAATTGAAGTCAAATTTCACTAAATCAGAGTTTATGTGAAAATTCTGAGGAATGAAACAAAAACTCATTCTGTACTTTATCACTAATTACTACTGAGAAGCTTTTTCTTAGAAGGCAATAGTTGGGGGATGGGATTATTGGCTCATGATGGTTCTCATCTTTGCAGCCACCACTAATCTCCAGCTTAATCCTGCAAGTAGTTGCTAACAGGCAAAACGAGGGTGGAATTTCATAAAAAGAGAGATACTATATACACAAATAGGCCCTGCAATATACTTAGATACTGTACCTCAAATGTAAGACAGTAGACTGTCAAAATCCAAAAAGTAACAGGTAATATGTATAACTAGTTCTTTGTAAGCATTCTCTTTATTCCTATATGAATTCATTTTACATGAGCCAAAAGAGTTGGAAATGTGTTATTTATTTTTATAATTGAGAAAAATGTGTTAACTCTCTGGAATGTCCATGTGTGGAAAAATAAAACATTACGTGAAATTGCACAAACATATGATTTATAACACACACATCCAGGACCAGAAATTTTCACGAAGAATCTTATTCAACAGAAAAAAAAAATACTATTTTTTTCTTCAGCATTTGCAATTCTGGTATACCATAATGCTGAGGCCAAGCATATATTTTTATTAGTTTACATCCTAGCTAAGCAATAAAATGTGTGTCATTTCAAACACAGGAAACATTTTTCCCCAAAAGTGAAATTTAATGTCTTTTTTGGCCCCTGTATAATGATACTGTGGCATGCCACCCAAATCCTTTGCTGCCACCAGGACTGAGATCCTTATTCTCCTTGGGGGCCTTGAGTGTTGACTGTCAGTGGCTCACAACTGAGACTTGCTTTTAGCTAAAGGGAGCTGCCTTGCCCAATATTATGTCTTTTCCTGTGGGCAGCTGGCATCCGGTGGCTGGGTGATGCAGGGTAAAATATCCAGCCTCCTCGCCTCGATTTAGGACATCTCTCAAGGGTTACCCCTGCTTCTCATCTCCCTGCTGCATCTGCTGAACTCAGGCTACAAATGCATGACAGTTCAGTTTCTCCTGCCCAATGCAGCTTCCTTCACCCCTCACAGGTGTTGTTCCTAGAAGCACTCCCTGATCAACTTCCTCTATGCAAATCTCAGAGTCTACTCTCTGGGGAACCGAATCTCAGCCCAATTTATTTAATGGTAGGGGTGACAAGCTGGGAGAAATTGTGAATTTTAGATGAGACTATGGGAGAACTTCACTTTATTCACTGTGGGGTAGATCCAGCCCAGCCTCTGTGCCAAGAGGGTTGGTTCCAGAAGTTTCCGAAGTCTGGCATTACAAGGTGAGTTCACTCAATGGCGATCATACAATGTAAAAAACTTTATGATGAGGTATTACCATTGTATTAACATAGACGAATCATGGACAGTATGTAGATCCTTCGACCATATGCAGAATGTTAGAAGCTGACTCTTCTGTGTTCCAGGGGCATATTAACTCAACCCTCTAGAATTTTTCCTTAGGAGTAAAACTCTGAGATGGAATGAAGGAAAGCT
This sequence comes from Panthera leo, assembly GCF_018350215.1. Taxonomy (NCBI): domain Eukaryota; kingdom Metazoa; phylum Chordata; class Mammalia; order Carnivora; family Felidae; genus Panthera; species Panthera leo. Next base: position 44,045,102 of record NC_056684.1, on the reverse strand, counting down.
CACTGAGCATTAAAGACTAGCTTAAGCACTAGTAGAGTCTCTGAGAAAGGGACCCACACTGGTCATTTTGTTCATTAGAAATGTAACTTAAGTGAAACATACCAATAGCATCTCAGGTAAAGCAATTTAGGGCAAAAAGAACATATTCTTCTCAATGACACTGTCCCCCAGTGACTCCCATAATGAAAATGAGAACATTTTCCCATCTCTCAAATCACCCCAATTATAGGTAGGATTAGGTAACTTCCACAAATCAGGCCATGGAAAGTTCTTTGATTTAGAGCTAACAGCCAGAACTTTTTTTTTTTTTTTTTTTTTTTTTGGTGGGGGGCGGTGGGGGGGGGTAGTATGGGGACACATGTCTACGTGTGATGGTGTAACAGCTTTCCCTTTTCCAACCTGGAAAACCACAGGTTGAGCGCCTTCTAGGACAGTTTTGACTTTTGCTTGCACTTTGCTATGTGAAACTGCAGCACAAAATGAAGACAGCTCCTTTGGCTGCGTTATTAAAGACTCCCATCTGAGAAAGGAGAGGGATGAAAGAGATTACAAGAGATGGTGTTTCCATCAAAAATCAAAGATCTTTCTTCCCCCTGTTCTCTGTTAGCTTGCTAATAGAAGCCTCACGAGAGAAAGGCTGCGCTTCATAAAGCTGCGAAAACCAGACTTTACATTTCATATGAAGAGATGGACTTTCCATTAGAGGCAAGAAAACATTTACTCTCCTGTCATAATGATTCCAACGTGCTTTTTGACCTTGGAAGAAACAAAAAAATCAGTGTTAAGATAGAATTGGTTAGGTCATCGCCTAAGGAGGCATAAAGGGCCACCAGGAAATAAATTAAAATTAAAATAAAAATAGACTCTGTTATTGGGTCACATCTCACCCTCTCATTTACAAAGCAAGGTTTCCACTCAAGGAATTGATACTGCAGGGGATGATTTGGCTCCTCTTGTTTGGACTCCAGAAAGAGTTACAAACAAAAGAAGTGAGGAAGCTGCTCAGAAAGCTGAAAAGGCAGAGGACTGCAAGGAAGAGCAGACGGAAAGCATGGCTGTGTGCAGCTACTTCTGAAGAGGGCCAGCGTTGTGAAATCATTGGTCCCTGCGAAGCTAAGGAAACATACTTACATTCCAGGCCAGACAAACATAGCAATGTCACGTGTTTGGACTTTGAACAAATAAATGCCATTTACTTCTGGAATTTACCTTAAGACTCAGTGAATAATCTAGGATTATCAAGACATCCACTTCCCAAATTGTTTAACACATTAGGATCGCTTTTCCCTCTATAGATCAGACAAACGTAGGATATTTTCCTTGATAGAAGGTACTCTCTCCATGGGTGGAAAGAACGGCCAATGCTTTGCTCTCAAAGATATGTTTTCTCCTCTGCCTTTATTTATTTATTTATTTTTTAATGTTTTATTTATTCTTGAGAGAGAGACAGAACATGAATGAGGGAGGGGCACAGCGAAAGAGGGAGACACAGAATCCGAAGCAAACTCCAGGCTCTGAGCTGTCAGCACAGAGCCCAACATGGGGTTTGAACTCATGAGCTGTGAGATCATGACCTGAGCTGAAGTTGGACGCTCAACCGACTGAGCCACCCAGGCACCCCTCCTCTGCCTTTAAATAGATGCCAAAGGTAAGTGAAAATGACTCTTTACTTTGTACTCTATAGAGTTGATCATCTGGTTTATAAAATCTTGTATTGATAATGCAAACAAATGGTGCTTAAGAGGTTACTCAGAAAAGTAACATGTTTTTCATCTTAGAATAAAAATAAGTACTTTTAAGCCTTCTGGATGAGATTCTGACTTAAATATTAACAAAAGAAACCAAAACTTTGAAGCGAGCAGTGCTAGAACTGAGACTCGAGATACGTATGGTAAGTTGTCAGACATCAAGAAGACCTTTGAGTTGCAGTATTGGTTTCCAAAATCATATAGTACGAATCTCACAATACAATTTCAAATATTAAATATCTGTTCTTCCTTTCAGCTGTTAATAACGAAAAGATCATTATTCTTCCCTAGCCTCAAATGTGCAAGAAGAACGGGAGGTCATAATGTTGTGTCTGTACACACACACACAGACACACACACGCTTATTTAAAATATACAGATATTAAATGAACACATAGTAGATACCAATCATTCTGCTAAGCCTAAGGGATATAAAGATAATTAAACCATATCTAGGACAAAGCTACATAAACAACAACGATTTACAATATACTTTCTGTACTGCCACCTTAATAATGTACTGTGGGAGCAGGGAGGCTGCAGTTAATAGTTTAACAAAGAGGGTGGGGGTTGGAGAAGGCTTTCCATGGCAGATGCTATTTGTATTGGCCTTTGGTGGAGCAATAAGAATTCTACAGGTGCAGCAGTTGGTGCAGGACATTCCAGGACAAACAAGATACAACAGAAGCAAAGGCACTGAGGTATGCCCCCTGTACAGTCGTGTAGAAACTGGTCACCGAGGATGGCAGAAACTGCCAGCCTACAAGGCAAGGAAGGAGCGGTGGAAATATTAAGATCAGATTGCTAAAGCCCTTGAGAGCCATACTAAGAAGTGTAGACTCCCGAGGCAACGGAAAGCCCTACGAGGTTATTAAGGAGGGGGAATGAGAAGATCCTGCTGGCAATGGGAATCCAGAGCAGGTCATCGGTTTTCTTTTTCTTTTCTTCTTTTTATTTGAGAAAGGAGGGAACAGGACTTGCTGAGTACAAAGACAGTATTTTCTAACACACCTGGTCTTAGAGGACAGAGTTTAGCCAAGGCATGTTCTTAGCACAGCTTAGCGCACAGTAATTCTTAGCACAACTGGACCACACTGATCTCTCCGCTAAAAGACTCACGATGGTCCCTCTGACTCTTGGTGATGTACTGTACTCACAAAGCCAAAGGAGGGCCGACCTGCATCTTGAACACTCTGCTCTGTAGATTTACCGCCTGACAAGCTTTCGAGTTAGAAAAATATTTCAAGCGGCATCTGTCACTAACAACTTTATATGGTTTGCCGTTTCCTGAGTCACCTGGCCATTGGGACACCAAGTCTGAAGTAGATGTTCCCAATGGTAAGCCCTATTGACATCTGCTTTATCTTTCTTCATATTAAATACACCAGCATATTGAAGCCTCTTCAAGCCAAAGAGCCAAGCCGATGATGTGGACAGCAACAACAACAACAACAACAACCACAACAACACCCTGATTCTTCCAATTGCCTACATTTATTAGAAGTCTTTGAACTTATACAGAGCATGGATAGAAAAGAATGCACTACTAATTTTTTTTTAATTATTATTTGATTCCTCTTCATGACAGTTCCTCATGGCAGGAAACTGGTTAGTTTGCAGATAGGAGAAATCTAGGACCAAAGAGAGAAAATAATTGGATATCATTGTTGTGATGGAGTCAGGGGCAGAATTAGCAAGAGCATTCCCCAGCCACTGCTCTTCCGGGGAAGCCCGACAGCCTTGTTCCCACTGCAGACTTAAATGTCCTCCATCCATGTAGATCAATTCGATTCCTGAGCCCAAATGACAAGCTTAACTACCAATAATGCCTTGCACAGGGTTTTAAGCGACATAATCAACCGGAGAGGGACTTGTGTCAGTTAGACTTTGTCTCCTTAAAAATCAAGAGTAACAGTGGTAAGAGAGAAGTTTTTAACAAGGAGGAAAACCCTAGACAGTTGTCTCTAAGATTCTTCACCACAGCTTCAAGGACAACCAGGAAAAGAGCAGCTATTTGAGGCAACTTCATTATAAAATCATTTTTAATAAGCAATCTTAACAAAGAGAGGGAATACTCTTGTGGAGAAACCCTCCAGGGACCCAGAGGCTGCCCAGTTAAGTTATTAGGAAGTTTCACACAAGGGACCAAACAGCGATTTCATTGGCCTCAGGGGACAGAGTTTAGTTTTTACCCGTTCTCCAGAGGCACTGGTGTTATCTTGTCTACTAACAGCAGAGACTGGTAACAATCAATTATCCCGATGCCCCAACTTGGGGAGGGAAAGTGAATTTTCAGTTTTGTCGACACAAAAAGATAGATACCACGTTCAGAGAGACAGAAAAGGTAATGCGCTATAGTTCATTATATCCTGAAGACTTCTGTGAACATGCAGCTGATGAAAATGCTTCATTTGAATCTTACTGTTCTTTAAGTGAAACAATAGAGACTCATTCTTGGAAAATTAAGAAATACCCACAAGAGAAAAGGAAGTACAATCATCCTCTTGTATTGTCTAGCCGTGTGAGGGAGAGAATTCTTTGTGCTGATGAAAACGTCACAGTCAATACAGTCTACTTTGCCTGCCTAAGGTGTGAACAAGATGTGGAACCTGGGCTTCAAATTTTTACAAAGCTACATATGGTCGAGTTATAACGGGTCGGAAAGACATAGGCTCCTGGTATTACAGTAGGATCCAATTAACAGTAGGAATGAAAGAAAGCAAGGAGAACCATCAGCCACACAATTCAAAGTGCATATATATTTTTTAGGCTTATTTCATTCCTCTGATTTCAATGAAATGGTAAGAACTGGTCTTACAATTAGACCTTGAAACTGGGAAGATGGAGAAAAAATAAAACACTCTTTTTTCTTTAATAATCAGAACAGCCTTCTCTTTTCGGACTAGATCTGTCCTGCTCAATGAGCATTTCCGCTATACAGTTAATCAGAAGAAAGGCCAGAGAAGAACCTCTATCTAAGGATGAGAATTCTGTCTGATTTCGGAGACGGGACTGAAGTATGGAATGTCTGCTTTATGTAACGCTCACTAAATGACCGTGGCAATAAAAGCATTATTTAAAGGTCAGTGTATTTTTCATACACATTCTGTGGCTCCCCATTGGTCCTGAGATAAAGCCAGAACCTTACCACTGTTCTTCTTGTCCTTCCTTTTCCTTGTTAATACGCTATTCTAGTCAGACAGGTCTACACAATCATCCTCCACTGCCCCCCCTCCCTGCCTTGATCCACCTGATCAAACACCTAATCATTGCTACCATTCCAGAACAAGCTCAGCTCACTACTAGCATCCCCAATGCATACAGATAATCCGACTTGCATCATAACCCTGCATTTTCCTGCAATTCCTTCATTACTACAGGTTGCTCAAACAGGTCTGCCCTTTCTCCTCAGATGCAGACTAAGCTATTAGAGAGTGAGGGTTATGACTTAAACTTTCTATACCTAACACAGTGCTAGGCACAGAAGAGGGGTTGGAAATACCAAGCTAAAAAGATCAGTCTGACCCCCAGCCCCATGCTCTTTCTACAGGGCGTACCTGTGGTCTGCTTTCCAGCTTTCCTTCCTTAGATCTTAGTATTACAGGTATCTGGGTTACCTACCATACAATTTCCTCCCTCTCTCCTACGAAAACAGATTTTATTTATTTTATTTTATTTTTATTTTTTAAATGTTTATTTTTGAGAGTGAGAGAGAGACAGAGTGTGAGAGGGGGAGGAGCAGAGACAGAGGGAGACACAGAATCCGAAGCAGGCTCCAGGCTCTGAGCTGTCAGCACAGAGCCCGACATGGGGCTCAGACTGGCAATCCACAAGATCATGACCTGAGCCGAAGTCAGATACTTAACTGACTGAGCCACCCAGGCGCCCCCAAAAAACAAAATTTTAAGCAAAGATTTACGGAGTCTCTTTTGCTGAATCTGAAGCTTAATCCTACACACTCGAGCATTTTCTACTCCTCAATATGCCTTCCAGTCATTATGCTTGGCTGTTAACTACTTAAGACATTAGGAGTTTTACCTAGGAGACCAACAAAGTAAAACAAGGGAAAAGCTATCACTCCTACATAGACAAACTTTACTCAGAGGTGGAGGTGAAGTAGGTGGAGAAAATTCCACTGTAAGGAATCCTGGGAAGCCCCAGGAAAAAGGGTAATTGGGTAGGTTGGAAATCAGAACCTTAGTTACCATAATATGCAGATACAGGCATCAATTACAATCAAAAGGGACCATGTGACTACAAATAAACTAATTTCCTGGCAGAGTAGCTGACAGAGTTGCTACAAAAAATTTTGTGTAATTTATAAAGAAATTAATGTACAACAATAACTTTTTTCATATTTCAAACACATTGGCATCTGTTTTTCCTCTGTTTTTATTCCTTTGGATGCAGATCCCAAAAAACAGAGAAGCTGATATAACCATAAATCCAATTCTAAATTCAGGTAAGCATAAGCATACTCAAAACCTAGATGTTTAATTCTCGTATGGATGGTTTTGATACATATTTCAACCCTCTGGGCATTCTTGTTGCCTTCATGGTTTTGTTTGTTTTTGGTTAGGGTTCAGGGAAACCACAGTGTCCTGAATCATACTACCTCTTAGTGGTAATGAAAGCTATACATGAATTATCAGTTGGTCTGACAAAAGAATAATGCACAAATTTATTATATATGTTATTAAGGTCCATTATTAAAGACTTAGTTGCAGTGAAAAATGGATTCATGCCAAAAGAAATACACTTTACTATTATTGTGGGGGACATAAGTATCTTAGAATCAAAAGTAACCATTTTGAACTATTACAGAATCAGTTGAGTTGTACGAACAGTGATATTAAGTGGATGCCAGTTCTTTGCCAAATTAGGTTAGATTGTTAAAAAGAGAAGTAATGATCATTTTAAAGTAAGAAGCCTGCATGGTTTTATGCACACTGCTTTGTTTACATGAATTTTTTCATATAGTAGGAATAACATTCCCCCCCCCCCCCTTTTTTTGTTATCATCAGTTCGTTCACCAAGCTTAGAAGCCTTTACAGGTAAAATAGTTGTACGTTTAAAGAACCTGAATCAGTTGTAGGAATGGCTGTTACACTTGACTTTCTTGCTATAGTCTAGAGTGGAAGTCTACTCTGTTACTGTAGGAGCATTTAGGCTCTGTGGAGTGGCTTTAATCCTGTTCCATCACATACTAGCTAGTTGGAGACGTCTGGGGCTCAGTTTTTACCTGGAGAGTGGGGTAGCAGCAAGACCTACATCACAAGGTTGTGGAAAAGATGAAATAAACGAACATGTGCAAAGTGCTCAGAAAAGCATCTAGCACTTTCTAAGTGTTCCATGACGTTACCTAATGCTGATACTGGAGATAATGGTGTGGCATTTCTGTGCGTGTGAGGACTCAATCTTCTCTGCGTCCCGGCTCTGCCTGTCACCAGCTGGATGAGTTTGCAAGTTTTTTTGCTCCTTTATGCTGCTGATCCCTCAGATAAATTTTCTCATACAAGCTGGGGACATATGTGGTACAGAGCTCATGGAGGTGATGAGAAGATTAAATGAGATAATGCACATAAAGTGCTAAACACAACACCTGGAGTATCAGAATTAATTGCTCAGGGGTGGCAGTTCCTTTTTTAATGTTTATTTATTTTTGAGGGAGGGAGGGAGGGAGAGGGACAGGGAGGGAGGGAGGGAGAAAGATAGATAGAGAGATAGAGAGAGAGAGAGAGAGAGAGAGAGAGAGAGAGAGAGAGAAAGAGAGGATCCAAAACAGGCTTCGTGCTGACAGCACAGAGCCCGATGTGGGGCTCGAACTCACAAACTGTGAGATCATGACCTGAGCTGAAGTCTGACGCTCAACCCATTGAGCGTCAGCCAGGTGCCCCAGGGGTGGCAGTTCCTACCCTGCTGTTAACTACATCTACGGGTACTTCTACTGCTACTCCATATTATTGCCATGACTGAAACAAAAGTAACATGAAACTCTGTGATAGACACCCAGCCTTCTTTAAAGATCAACCCAACTATGTAACAGAGTTTATTAAATATATAATCTATCAAGTACATACTAGCACCTGATAGGCTAGGCATTTGTGTCTTCCCCCTACAGTGACCTCTCCATCTCAATACACCCTTGTGAACCTGTGTTATGAAATGCGAACACAAGTACTTTTCCAAATTCAATTCATGGATCTGATGTCTACGAACAGAGCGAATTTGAGTCAACTGGATGCTCTGATGGAAACACTTAGCTAATATTCTGTTGTTGTTGTTTTTTTAATGGAATGAACCGTGGGTTTTCAGACTATGTAAATCTTCTACCTTGGAAGAACTGAGTGGCAGGGCCAAGTGCAGTCCATTTATATCTTAATATGATGAGACAGAAATCCTGTTAAGCTCAGGCAGGGTTGGCTACAGCCACACAGGCTGAGTCTAAACAAGGCAAACATTTTCAGGCAGGACGAGGGATTTTTACTTCCCTGAACTGGATGATCTTGAAGGGACTGAACAGGTGTTACTTTGGGTGAGAATGGGAGATGTGCAGCAGGGAGAGCCTTCAGCACCCAGGGTTAAATCTATCCCTTTCCTTTCATCCTTCTGTAGGCTTGGATCACAGTAGCCGAATCCCGGATCATGGAATTCTTTTCTCCTCCCCCACATGTCCAGCTACCAGTCTGCTTTCCAGTTGTGAGCTGTCTCTTTTACAAATGGTACACGAGGTATTTGTGTTTTCAGCGACTATATAAGCCCACTCACCCCACCCCCGCCCCATCCCCACTTTCAGCCTGGTCTTTGAGGTCCTTGAGGGCAAAGAACGTGTCAGCACATAGCAGGTAATCAGTAAACAGCTGTCCATTTGGTTAGCCCTCTATGAGGGCAGCATCTACTTCTGACCATGTACCAGCCAGCTTTATGTCCGGGACAGAGAGTAGCCTCAGCAAGCTAAGAAATGAATCCTCTGGCTACTTTGTGAGCACTGGGTTATCCCCTTTTCTCTTTCTCAATGGGTAGATGGAATCTGGATGAAAGCCGACGAAGAGAACTTCGGTGTGGCTTCTTTTCAGGCCTGTCCTAATGAAACACCCTGCCAACAGCAGTTGAAATTCTACTTACTATGAGTCACACCCTGAGTCACGTGGGTTGCCACAGCAACCTATTAACTATATAACCAAAGCACCTTCCATAAGCTTTGCCAAGAATGGTTGCTGAGTTTTCCTGGACTGTGAAAATCCTATGGGTGAGCCCCAAGTTTGGTGGCGTTAAGAGTCTACAATCAAAAGGAATGGCCTCAAGGACAAGAGAAGAAAACGAGCAAATAAGGTTATTTTAGTTCCCGGACCTCCTGAGTAAATGGCAACAATCGTGACAAATTGTTGGGTTGGTTTTGTGATATCAACAAATGCCTAAGGAGAGGAGGTTGAGGCCTCGAAACTAATTTTCTCTGAGTCAAATTCAAAGCCAAGTCTCTAGGGGTGAAAAGTGAATACATTAACCTATTCCACTTTAAATGACTGTGGTAAACACTTTTTTTCTTTTTACGGATACAAAGGATTATTTCTCAAGGAAATATTCTGATTTGTACTAAAATATTTTTACTATTGAGAGCTAGAATCTCTTTATAAATAAGATAGCACTTTAATTTTATATGTTAGGTATTAGCCCACCGTAAGCAAACATTGGAAAGTGTCCTCAATTACCTTTAATGGCTATTCATGTTAAAATTGAAATATTTCAGAAGATTCAGAAGCATATTTTATTTTGCTATTTATTGGGGAAAACTGACATGATTCAGATTAAACAGATACATTTTTCTGACTGCTCACCGAGTCCCCTGCAATTTTCATGTGACTGTAAGTGCCTGATCCTGAGGGAAGAAAGCAAGCAGAACAGACTTCAACAGGAAGAATAAAGAATATAAACATGAATGAGAACAGGAAGAAGTCACAATCATCTGTTGCCTCTGTAAACCATCCAGGAGCCTACCTGGTGTCTTTTGGGTCTGCGTTGTGGTGATTGGCTGTTAAATTCCCTTAGGTTCCTGACTCCATGATGCTCAACTTCCTAGCAGCTCGATACAACTAAGATGATCTGTTGCATTTTTCTTTTACTTTTTCACCTCCAAATTTGCCATCTTCTATAATTTTAGTGTAGGCAGAACTATCCAGGTAGATTTAGATTAAAAAGCCAGGGGCAAATGACCAGTTGTCCTTGGCAAATAAAATCCAAAACAGCAGCTGATGCCATGAAAAAGATACTTCCCCAACATGGTACGACTTCAGCAGGAAAGAGACCAAAACAAACTTGTGAAATACCGAAGTAAAACCAATCTTTAAAGTGTCCAACCAAACACAGGTGCTATATATAATCACCACAAAGATTAAACTGAAATTCTACAACAGGGTGTAAAACTTATCTGATATATCCCTACCCCACAAGTAAACACTTCCTTTTCTGTTCACATACCAAAACCGACAGCAACATTTCCTATCAACAATTGCAGAATATCACAAATGAAAGCCTTCTTTGACCAGTTTGGTCATGATGACTTAGTACTAGAAGGCCCAAAACTTTGCCTTCTCCCACCGGCCAAGTAAAGTTAATGACAAACACCACCAGTGCCTTTCTCGAGAATTCAGGAGAATCTGAGTTCTCCAAACACCCCGCTTGTGAATTCCTCTGAAGCTAATAATCAGATTTTCCTTCCTGGGACTTTCTGGCTCAACTCACCCAAAGCACTTTTATTTATTTATTTATTTTTTTAAAGAAGCAATGTCTATGCTTTCCAGATAACAAGGTGGCCTAAAATATGATCAGGTGTCACATCTACTCAGGTTCATTTTGTAGTTCTCACACCTCTGACTGGTGTACCTGTGAGCTGACACTCTAGTCTGATAATATATTCTGCAACTGTACATGTTAATTTGTAAGTTGAACCATCTCTCTGTGAGGGCAGTTAGGAAACCCAGACTGAAATTGCTAATGTGGGGTGACTTCAGGTGTCGATGATTATGTAGTCAAGCCCTGACCAGGGTTTCCAGAACACTGGCTAAAAATGGAAGTCTTGAGACAGTACAAAAATGAATTCATATAGTTCACTGATAGTGAAACTTTTTGAAGAACAGATGTCAAGATGATTTAAGAGGAGCTGGAATTTAACATCTTAGGAAAACTTATAGGCAAGTTAGGACAGTTCAGTGTTCAAGAAAAATCCGACAGATGCTAAAGAAGAAGTCATTTGGGTGACTGTTATTGGAGAAAGAACTGATTGATTTTCTTCCTCCTCACAAGTTGTAGGCCCTGTAGAGATGCTAAGATCAGAAATATGATGGGTTGTCTGCTGAGTTGGGTGACAAAAACAATCTCCACATTTAAGTGGCATAGAAGACTTTCACTAACACGCCAGCTTGGACAATTCAATTTCTCCTTGGCATGTGCAAAGTCTTGTGTCAACTGTCTGCTCAGATGCTATTCTTCTCAAGTCGTCATTGATCTGTTTTATCGTGGGCCCTCTCCCCTCAATCATCAAAGTAAACACCAAACAAAAACTAAGATGATTTCTGATCTCTTTGGGTCAATTTAATATTTAAATTACATAAAGCGAGCTTTATTTTAAGTCTCTCTACATTTATTTTATGCTTAATGCCTAAGACTTTTCCTGCTGTTTTCCATAGTTAGAAAGGCAGTCAAAATCTACACACTCTGGCTACATCTTGATTTTGTTTTAAAGCAGGTATAGCTGATGGAGTTGGTTAAGCCTTTGTTGCAGGGCCAACCTGGTTCTATTCCCTCTTCCTGGAACACCAGTTTTTCTTTACTAGCCACCAATCTCATGCTGTCATCCAAATCTTTCTATGATTTTAAATGTGACCACAAGTTATTGTTTCTGCAATAGGCCAAATGAAATTAGTCTCAGGGATGACAATTCCTTGAAGGTCCTCATGGATGGATGGTCTATATAGTTACTAACATCTCTGGTCTCTGTCTTATTGAGGAGCACTCTTTGTATCCAATGGAGTTCAACTAGTGGTTTTATCCACTTATCCAAGAGCCAAGTCATAATGCAAATAGTCAGTGACTTTCTGTGTATTGCCAGGTGGCCAGGAGTCCATACCCCAAACCACCATAAACAGTAGGCATAATCATCCGCTCCTGTTCGGGAGAGGCCCAGGACTGAGCTAGCAGAAAGACTGAATTACTTACCACCTCTAGAGTGGGTCCCTCCAGGCCAGGGACGAGCTCATGGGCAAGGCTGTGCAAGGAAGCGCTCTGTACCATGCCTGCCCTGCGGATATACAGAGGACTTCAGTCTCCTGCACTGTCAATCTCTCAGTCATCATGAGCTCAATTATGCACCGACAACAGCAAGAACAACAACAACAACGACGACAAAACAACCCCCAAAAAGCTAAGGGCCACAGACTACCGTGATGGAGGGACAGCCAACTGGAACTGTGCATTGAGAGATGGAGGTGCTGTCCTGATCATGTGTCCATTACGGACCCGACCTTTACATCTTTCCTCAAACAAAATTCCATTGAAGCCCATGGGAGAGCCACGTGGAGAGACTGCAGGACTGGGCCCTAAGAGTCAGGCAACCATCGAATTTGGTGGGGTGTTCTTTTGTTTGTTTGTTTTTGTTTTGTTTTGTTTTGCTTTTTTTGTTTGCTACAAATACAGATAGACAGACAGACAAACCCAAGAGCAGATTTCAAGAATCAACTGAGGCACAAGATAAACTACTTTGATGTTACACAGATTTTTTCCCCCAAATGTTTCACATGAAACCAAAAATTTTAAAAGCGTAATTAGGAAATATTTGGGGACACATCTTTGTCGGCCCTAAATTGTGCCATAAATATCTCCACAGCTTGCCTTAGAAGGATGCCCAAGCACATCTCATGGGTAGCACATATCTGTGGTCTAAAATAGTTATCTAATTCTGATGACACTATTAATTCAAAGTCTAAGTATGCTGGTCAAGTACAGTGAAAGTTGACTGCCTGCATCAATGACGGATTAGTTTCATCCTGAGGTTCAAAGCACAGTCAAACATTATTGCTCGGATTGCAAAATCACAACACTTTACATTGACGTGAGTTTGTAAACTTATGGTGTAGTTCGAATGAAGGCAATTGATGAAAGCAGTTGAACCTGAGAAGTGGGGATGAATACAGAGCGTAATTCCAGCGCACATTTCCACATCAAACTACCAATGCCATTTACCAGGGCCCTCATGGGCCACACTCATGGTCGAGCGACAGCACCTATATTCCCAGTCAGTACCTCTGCTCCACAGACACAAGTACAAAACGGCCTAAATCGTGAACTAGTGGTGAGGAAAAGGAGACCAAAGTTTAAAAGAAATCAAGGTGATGTTTCCTAGAAACATACCAGTGGAAGGATCCAGAATAGGGGTGATCAGTAAGTAATTAATTGATCCTCCTGACTAGGTTTGATGATTTTTCTGAAGACTAATGACTTGAATCACTAGAATTCATCAGACCATGTCTAGACTCTCTTGAACACACACTCAGTACAAACAGGTGGAGATGTACCACTTCCGACCACTACAGGTAGAGAAGTATGACCTCTGTTGACCATGGATCACAGCTGAAACATTAGTTTATACTTGAAGGGTCACAGCAGCCAGACATATGCGAATTCCAACTCTTCAGAAACTTTGGGTTAAAAAAAAGGCATTACTTACATGTATGCGTCTTCTTCGTTACTGAGATACCTAGAAGAGAAGAAACAATGACAAAGGTAAGAAAGCGTCCCGTGTGTACTTCTTGAGACGCACATCATTCACAGTGTACCCAGGAACGCATTTGTTGAGACGGTGATGCAGAGGCAGGATCGGTCTTAATCTTGGCTGCCAGTGGCACTGGACCCTACCCCAGAACAACAGATCCGTGGATGACAGGCACGGCCAGCATCGCCTACTGATTTTCTGTGGTAAAAAGCAGCAGCGTGGACAGTAATTAAACAGGGTGAGAGAAGACTCTCAGTTTTCATTTTAAATAGGGGAGATGACGGCGTTTATAGGCAGAGTGGGGAAGATTTGAGGCACGAGAGAGTGATGCCAACCTACTCAGACAAGAGTGAGCTGAGCGCCAGAGCAATTAATTTGCTATGGCCATTGATTCTGTGTTTACTTTTTAATGAAAACGACTCTGCCGGCTCACATGAAGCATAACTTCTTATGGGAAGGAAAAAACCTCCACAAAATGTACCTATCTGTCCATACTCATTAAAGTCAGAAGGGGAATAACTGCTGCTGCTCCGTGAACGCCACCAAAATGAACACAAACTGTATGAAAACACGAGGGATTCATGAGTCAGCACCCTGGATGCTTCCAAGATGATTTACGGAGAGCAGGTGACAGATGAACAGGGCTAAGCAAGATTCAGCACATAAGACCACATCAAGATAACACGAACGCATGCTTCAGTGCAAACAGCGCTATCTCTGTTTCAGAAGGACTCCATTTTGAACTCCTTACACTCTGTTCTTCTTGGGGGAGATCTTGAGACTAAATAGCTCAAAGTAATACAACTCTTGAAAACGTTTAGCCTGTGACTAAGAACTGTGGTAAACCTTGACATTTTTTTTCTTTCAAGTTATTAAGAGAACTATTTAACCCTCCTCTGGAAAGTAAAAGTTGTTGAAAAATTTGGCATCCACATCAGACCCATTACTTAGCTATGGAACAAATCATACAGGGAAGAAATCCGTTATGAAAATCCATGGTAGACGTAAAAAAAAAAAAAAAAAAAGTTAGTTCCAAAGTTGTGTGCCAAGACCAAAATCACACGCTTGATCCCCCCACAACTTTCCAAAGGACTTATTTAGGGAAGCTGAAATTACATAGCCCAACTCGACTTTTTTCCCCCCCTTTTTATTGAGGAAAACTAAACCATTGTTTTTCATCATGTTTGAGTTGGCTTCTCAAAGTGAAGTTAGAACCTTCTGTGAGGAGCCTTGAAGGCTCTCTCACATGGGAACTACAAAAATGTTCCAGAATTTTTTTGAAATAAGCTTTATCATGGGAAGGGAACTTCCCCCAACAGCAACTGCGAGTGAAGTTGAAAATCTGAATACAATTTGCAACTGCGGCTCATGACACCAGCACCAATAAATTGATACATTAGTGCTCTTTCAGCATTATGAGGGCTATATGTGTACTTTCCTTAGGAAATAATGCTTTCTGTAAAATCACTTTGAAGAGAAAGTGCTTATGCTGTCACTCCTGATTATTCAGAACCTCCACACAATTGGATTTAACACAGCCCCAAACAGACCTATCTATATTCGCTGAGTGTGGAACTATTTTCTCCTGACATCCAAAGCCCTGATGAAAATACCACTGGTTTGACTTTTCTACTTAAATTTATTATACAGCGTGATGCAGGGCTCTCATCAAATATTTTCATGATGATTACGTTGATAATAGATTCTGAAAATCTTTCCAGGAAAGCCGCCTGATCTTTGGGATCGCGGTGGCACAGAGCTAAAACTACTCACACCTGTCTCCAGGAGAAAGCATGACCCCAGCATCAGTAGCGACTCGGGCCCTCAGTTTGATTAGCTGCCACTGAGCGCTACCAATATAATGAACTGGGGGATATACCTACAGACAAGTTGCCAAATTTAATAGATAAAACACAGGATGCCAGTTCAATTTGCATTTTGGATTCTCCTTCATTGTATATTTGAAATTCAAATTTCACTGGGGATCTTGTATTTTATCTGGCAACGCTAATCCATACAAATAAAACATAAATTATATCTCTTACCTACAGTGAAGAACATAACAATAAATTAATAGTACATTTTCATGGGGAAAGGCTTAAAAACATACCTCTCTTGTGAAAGCAATGTTTTTCTTTTTCTTTTTTGAGAGAGAGAGAGAGAGAGAGAGAGAGAGGTGAGTGCATACACGTAAAGGAGGGAGAGGGGGCAGAGAGAGAGAGAGAGAGAGACAGACAGACAGACAGACAGAATCTTAAGCAGGCTCCATGCTCAGCTCAGAGGCCGAGTCGGGGCTCAATCTCACGACTGTGAGATCATGACCTGAGCTGAAATTAAGAATTGGACGCTTAACTGAACGAGCCACCTAGGCGCCCTGCAAAATTTTAATAAAAAGTGCATTACTGCTAATTACAAGACTGGACTATAATTATCATTTAAATTTTTTTTTTTTTTACTTAATAGCCTTTATGAAGACAAAATTCTATTATCCAAAAAAAGTAAACAAATGAAAACAACGTGAACACTCAAAAGATAAATTTAATGGAATGATGAGAAAGTTTACTGGCATTCCCCTCCTCCTCCTATCCTGAAAAATAACATTGGTGATCGCACGAACATCTCGAATTTGTGCGGCTCCTTTCTCTATAGAAGCTCTAGTATTTCATAGCAACTGACTCCACAGAAGTGTAAAAAAAAAACAAAACCAAAACTGTAAAATATCTTCATTTCACAGATGGGTCAAATGAGGCTCAGGGAAGTTTAAGTAGCACAATAAAAAGCTTTCTGTGGAAAGTTAATATCCTTCTGGAAATGTATCCACGGCTCATATTTAAAAACCCTGGTACAAGGCAAAAGATTTGTATGATCTGAAGAGAACTGAAGGTTGGTTGATAGGGGGTGGGGGAGAGGGGAGAGTGGGTGATGGGCACTGAGGAGGGCACCTGTTGGGATGACCATTTGGTGTTGTATGGAAACCAATTTGACACTAAATTATACATATAAAAAATAAAATAAATAAAAGTTAAAACTAAAAAAACAAAAACAAAAACAAACCCAGAAACAAACCCTGGTACAGACAGTGCCTCTCAAGAGTAAAATATTCAAAAAAAGATTTACACCCAGGACCATACCACTCAGCAGTCAGCTCTGTAAATGATTTAAACCTACAGGGCCCCTGTCCTTTAGTCTTTTCTCAACCAGGAAGCCCCACCAGGGCTTGGGTGAAGGAGGTCCTCAAACAGAGAGGCCCGTATACCCTGGTTTTCGACCAGCAGCCATTTTCTTCACCCTTCAGTGGGGGTGAGGTGGATCTTCCCTTTTTCTTCTCATTTCCCCAGAGGTTGCAAGATTCCTGCCTTTCTTGACAGAAAGTGCCTCCTTAATGAGATCACAGCAGTCATACATTGCCCATTTTTGTCCTTAAGCAGATCCAAACCTAACGTAACCAGCAGCAGTGGGAGTAGCAGCTCTGAATAATGAATTGTTGGAGAATTGGTTTTCCAAAGATAAATTTCATGAGTATTTAGTAGGCAAACTGCTCTAATTCTACCCCGGAGTAGAAAAGAATTGACTTTTTAAAGGCAGCTCTTAAGATAACTAGATTTGGAGTCTTGCTGACCTGAGCTTGCATTCATAGCCCATACAATTTCTGCTTCTTGGCTGAGAGACCTTGGCCAAGTGACTTAACTTCTCTGGGCTGAATTTACAACTGTATATAATCATAATAATATTCAAAAGGTTGTTGTGAAAACTAAAAGGAAATAAGAATGTCAGGGTGCCTGGGTGGCTCAGTCGGTTGAGCGTTCGACTTCGGCTCAGGTCATGATCTCATGGTTCATGGGTTCAAGCCCCGCGTCGGGCTCTGTGCTGACAGCTCAGAGCCTGGAGCCTGCTTTGGATTCCGTGTCTCCCTCCCTCTTTGCCCCTCCCCGACTTGAGCTCTGTCTCTCTCAAAATAAATAAACGTTACCAAAAAAAAAAAAAAAAAAAAAAAAAGATATAAAGATGTCAAAGAGCTTTCCAAACTGGGAAGCATAATAAGAATGTTAAAAGGGTGGGGCACACACGGTCTTATTTTCACAAAGCAGAATCAGAATGTTCTACTGAAAGCTATGTCTTAGCTATCCTGATGTCCCTGGGTTTCACACTGACTTACGGCCTAGGACTCTGTTTTTCAGACCCAGTGCTCTGACTTGAACATTCATATTTGTTGGAGGAGAGTTCCTCAAAGTAAGTGTGTGCTATTCTAGACCCTGAAATCCCCTGGACTCTTCACTCTCTGAAATCCAGGGAAGATACTTGCTCATTGGCAAGTGTGCTAAGTGTGCTGCTGTTTAGTGCAGGCAGAGGACTTTGATCACCACCACCAAAGGGTGTCACACAGAGTCCAGCTGTTGTGAAGGTTTTGATTCGCTTCCAAGTGACTGGGAAGAACACCAAGATCCTTCCACTGAGATCTGCAAACAGGCCACCGGGCAGAGTAGTGATCTCTACAGAGACTGCAACTTCACGGAGCTGTGGGAGAGTCACTACCCTGAGCCAACAGTGAACTCATTGGTTGATTTGGGCGAGTCACTCAACATCTCTCTGGGCCTTAGTTTTCTCATCTGTAGAATGAGATAGTTGCACTGCATGGTTTCTTAATTTCCTGTCTAGTTCATCGATCCGTGGCTCCTTGCCCTGCTTTCTAGCTCTCAAACCAAGCCTCCTCTTTCTAAGCAACAGGCTTCCAGATCTATTTCTCACTGTACAAAAATCTAATGTAGCTCACAATCAAAGGTAACCCCCTGAAACTTTTTTCTTTTTGCCTTTAAAAACCAAAGAAGAAAGAAGGCAGTACCCACAAAAGGTTATATAAGTAAAAGCTACACTTCTTTTGGGTGATATTTTAAAATTATCTGGGCTACAGAAAAATGGTACCTTTGATAAAGTTGCAAGACTCCTTATATTTCACCCAGATCATATATATATATATATATATATATATATATATATATATATATATATACACACACACACACACACACACACACACACACACAGAGAGAGAGAGAGAGAGAGAGAGAAGAGAAGAGAAGATAAGAGAAGAGAAACATTTCTAGGTGATGCTTTAAGAGTAATTTTTAATTTAACAACATGACATCAGTTTTAAATTGTCAATTAATACCCTTAAAATTAAGAGGAAAAATCTCTACGAACACTCTACTCAAAGTAGGGCTTCTAATACAGCAAGAGTGCCTGACTCTATTTAGCCAACCATGCTTCAAAGTAAAGCAAAGCAAATGTCATGAAAATACCACAAATTTATCACTGTCACGGTTATCAGTAGTTTCAGAGTTATAGCTATCACAGAGCAGAGCACTTTAGGAATGTAATCTGATATTTCCAATCAGTGCCAAATCTTGGACCAATTAACTTCCTTGATGGACTTCTTATTGTCTCCTGGTTTCTAGGCAATTGTCTGGGTACCAAGTTTACTTTAACTTTTTTTTTTGGTAAGAAATGGCATCTTTCTTATTCCCCAGACATGCCAATTTTTAAACTAACATTTCCAGAGGCCCTGCATTCTAGACAGGTCCCTAATTATAGAGATGTCCCTTTGCCACTTTGCTATTATTCAGCCTGGGTGTCTTACTTTCTTGCATAATGGGATAACAATTGATGAGATGCAGATATTTTCAACACGGGTAAGTTCTGTATTAGAATAAAAAACAAAAACTGGGCGCCTGGGTGGCTCAGTCCATTAAGCGTCAGACTTTGGCTCAGGTCAGGATCTCACAGTTCGCGAGTTCGAGCCCCGTGTCGGACTCTGTGCTGACAGCTCGGAGACTGAAGCCTGCTTTGGATTCTGTGTCTCCCTCTCTCTCTCCCCCTCACCAGCTCACACTGTCTCTTTCTCTCTCTCAAAAATAAATAAACATTAAAAAAATTAAAAACAAAAACAAACACAACAAAGACTACCGAAAATAAAATGCAGCCAAGTTTTCTTTTTTTCTTTTTGTTTTAAAATATGTCAATGCTTCCATATTTCAAGTGAGCTTGTGTGGGAGGGAGGAAGGAGGAGATGTGCTACTTGATAATTGACAAAATCTTCAGGGGCACCTGGGTGGCTCAGTCGGTTGCGCATCTGACTCTTGGTTTCGGCTCAGGTAATGATCTCACAGTTTGTGGGATCGAGCCCCATGTTGGTCTCTGTACTGGCAGTGTGGAGCCTGCTTGGGATTCTCTCTCTCCCTCTGCCTGTCCCCGACTGGTGCTGTCTCTGTCTCTCTCTAAATGAATAAATAAACTTAAAAAGAATTAAAACAAAACAAAAAACCCCCATCAGAACCCAAAGTCTTTAATTGTCCAACTCATGCCTCTACACTAGACCCACACATGAACTCTTAGTTTAATTTCCAGAAAAGGAGGGCTCCAAATCTGAGGGCTTTCACAGGATTTATTCTCCCTCTTCACAAGGTGAATGAGTTAAATAAGATGCCCATTATTCAAGCTGTGAGGTCTTAGGCAAATGACCTAACTTCTCTAAGTCTCCATTTTCTTATCCATAAAATGGGGACAAAATTCTCAGTGCTGGAAAAAATTCTCAGGCTTCAGTAAACTAATTCACGCAGGGCATGTAGCATAATGCCTCTTTCCTACTCATGATGTTTCTAATCGCACTTTGCATTGGACAGAGAGATATCCCTTGGGTGGACACAGGCATATCCATTAGGGCAAGGTCATTAAGAAGACATAATCTGGCAGATGAGTGTTTGAACGTTCAGGCAGAACTTTCAAAATACAATGTGGAGCATTTAACCTCCCTCCTGCCATGTTATCAACAAGCATAGAGCAAAGGTTGCAATCTGCTGGGTCTGCTTGCTCCCCTCGTGCACTTCCTTTTGACTTCCTCATTGTAAGGAGCTCGTAGTTAAAACAGTCATTTATACGCAGTGAATGAACAGTAGCTAAGAAACATGGCCCAGCATTTAGGTTGCTTTTTCTTTTTTCTTTTCTTTTCTTTTTTTTTGAATGGCTAACAATTGTTTCATAAAGAAAACCTCCCAGTTTGTGCTGGCCCCTGCGCCCCGTCCCCCCATCCTGAGCTGTCCTGTGCGTTGCTCTATTCCATACACAGACAAGGAGAGGATCTATGCAGGAGGCAGATCAGGAACAGGGCCCAAGTGTGGCCTCACCAAACAAAGTGGTGTTACAAAACAATGTCCTTGTCTAGGACAAAAGAGCTATTAATGATAATCAGTGCATATTACTGAAAGTGCTCCAAGTAATCTCTGGACTTTGTTTCAAAAATTCTTAATGGACACTAATGCTTAGAGTTCACTCAAAAGAGAAATAAATTATGTGCCAGGGTTGCAGGGACCAAGGACAACACTCGGAAGGCATCAAAGCATTAGCAATGTTACGACAATCAAGTATTTTGTAATTGCATAAAAAGCCTTTAAAAATCATTTAGAAATACTAATTATGAAGATAAATAATACTTTAATGTGAGATTTCTTTTGTGTTGATTTGAGCCTAGGTTGAGCTGTTTCAGTGATAATAATTCAGCTCTTTTACCAATCAAGGTACTTTATGCTACATGAAAAAAATTTCCATTTTAGTGTGAAAAATGGATATGGGCATTGATAAGAGGAACTTTTTTTTCTGTTTTTTGAAAAAAAAAAATGTGTGTGTGTGTGATTGCCTTCCATCTCTGGGTCATATTTCCTGATATTTGTGCCCAGAAATACCTCTTAATTTGGGGCAGGCAGGCAAGAGCTATACCCTCTCTCAAACCCTGCTTTTATCTATGACAAAACCATTCTAAGAACAAAACCTTATTCCCAGTTCCTCAGCAAAAGCAACATAAAGACACCAGCGGACTATCCTAGAAAGAAAATGTGAGACTAAACTGACTTGGGAAACATCCATCTTGTCCCTTAGAGATTACTAGGTAATGCGTTACGAGAAGTCCATACCCAAGGAGGGTAGTTTATCCTCTTGTGGCCTGCTGGTGCCAGATGCATGATTAGCACTAAAGGATAGTTAAGAAAAGTAAGAATCCTTGTTCTTTCAAATTGATTTCCTTTTATCGCATCCATACTGAAAACGGAGCTACCCATTAAATATTACTCTGCTGACTTCAATTTGCTCTTGGAGCTCTGAGCAGAGATCTGAACTGACAAGCATCAAACACTTCCAGCTTAGCCTTCT
This sequence comes from Panthera leo, assembly GCF_018350215.1. Taxonomy (NCBI): domain Eukaryota; kingdom Metazoa; phylum Chordata; class Mammalia; order Carnivora; family Felidae; genus Panthera; species Panthera leo. The sequence continues at coordinate 44,023,394 of NC_056684.1, read as the reverse complement.
GGGATGGAGTAGTTTCATAAGTGAATAATTCAATTCAGGTAAAAATCAACAGCTCTTATCATGCTCTTCCAGGAAATGCTTTACTTTAGGTGCCTCTGAAATCTGGTGAGTTGTTTATCTTTGCCACTAATACGGACACGTCCTGACTTGAGGTGCGTGTAGGGGACTTGCCTAGATGCCGTCAAACACGTGGCGATAGGTGTAACGCCCGAACTCAAAGCTACCAGAACTGGTTGGATGAGGGTGACTTGGACATTATAGAGCTGCGGCCCCAAAAGCAAGTCAGGCACCATAGACACTGTTCACGTATTATGCCCTTGTGTGGACAACCGAAATCCGACCTCCACCTCCGCAAATCCTGTGGAGCATGGACCGTAGTCGGCATATCAGGTCAAGGTGAGTGATGACTGAAGAAATCTCACCCAGTCTGCCGTCTCCCCAAAACCAAAGTCTGCTGCTGATGGCACAAGCATGGAACCATCACCTTACCATCACCTAGTAAGGAGAGGGAATCTGAAGTGGAAACAATGGGAATTCAGTTCTACACTGTGAGGAGCTGAGCTCTACTGTCAGAACCAGGATGAACACTAAAAGTCACACGATCCAGCAGGATATCAAATAAATAGTGATGTTTACTTTCAGTGGACAGGTGGCTTCAATTATTGCTGAACAGATAGGCTACTAAGGCTCTGTAAAGGATTCCTAAAATTGTCCACATTAATCATCTTGAAAGAAAAAAGACGAAAACTCCAATGAAGTATGTGTTTCGTAGCCGCTCCCGTGAAGACAGGATTTTAAGCAGTTTGTCTGGATTGGCTGCTGCTGGGTGATAATTCAAGAAAAGAAAGCAGTCACCAAGGTATTTCCTGTACATTTTCCAACGTACAGAATTTATCGAGTAGATAATTATTAGATGAGACTAATAAACCGTTTTCCCACATGAGATTTAGAGTCAGGAAGCTTTGATTCCAGGCCTAGCTCAGTCACTTGACAGCTATGTGAATTTGGCCAAGATACTGAATCTCTCTGACCTTAGTTTCCTCATCTCTTAAAGAAGGGGGAAAAAAATCTTTTCTTCTTCCATCTGGTAATGTGACCACCAGAAATGTAGGCATTAGGAAGTGATTATGGATGTACATAGCGTTTTTGTGGCACCATTGGTGTTATCAGTGAAAGGTTAGGGAGGAACCACCCAAAAGTCAATAGTATAGAGGATAAGTTAAATAAACCATAGTATATCTATGTAATGAAATACTCTGTCATCATTAAACTAATGAAAACTTAATTGCATAGAAAGATGTTGTAGCTGTCTTTAGAGAAACAAAAAACTCAAACCAACTACAGCATGATTACATTTCTGGGGAAAGAAGAAAAAAATCAAACAAAACTGCATAGAAAAATGACTAAAAAATACGCGCAAAATAAATGAGTGGTTATCTCTGAGTGGAGGGATTGTGGGTGATTTTTCATTTTTTTCCTTTGTCTCTACTTTCTAAATGTTCTTTCTTTTTTTAAAAAAAAATTGTTTAAATTCAAGTTAATTAGCATACAGTGTAGTATTGGTTTCAGGAGTAGAACCCTGAAACCAATGAAAATGATTCATCACTTACATATAATACCCAGTGCTCATCCCAGCAAGTGCCCTCCTTAAGGCACAGAGGAGTTAAGATGGCGGAGAGGTAGGGGGGACCGTAGGCTTTCCTGGTCTCTCAAACACAGCTGTACTGAGGTCAGATTACTTTCTAATTATCTATGATAAAACTGTATAAATAAAAGTCTAAGGGGCGCCTGGGTGGATCAGTTGGTTAAGCATTCATTCTGGTTTGGCTCAGGTCACAAATCCCTCAAGGCAAGAGTGAGCCCTCTGTCAGTGTCCCCTGAGAATTCTCTGGGTGTTACTGCCATGAAATGTAAAGAGCAGGGTTCTGGAGACAGGAAGACCCAGGATGCAAGCCTGACTTCATCACTATCACTAAGTGACCATCATGGAGTCATTTCCCTTTGGGCAAGTTACTTAGCCCGAGTCTCAGTTTCAGTTTCTGTAGGATAGAGATAAGGAAGAGGCACCTGGGTGGCTTAGTCAGTTGAGTGCCCAACTTCTGCTCAGATCATGATTCATGGGTTTGAGCCCCACATCGGGCTCAGTGCTGACAGCTCAGAGCCTGGATCCTGCTTCAGATTCTGTGTCTCCCTCTCTCTCTGCCCCTTTCCTGCTCGTCCTCTCTCTCTCTCTCTCTCAAAAACAAATGTTAGAAAAAATTTAAGAGGTAAGGATACTTTCTTATTGGGGTTGTTGTGATCATCAAATGGTATAGACAGCATAAAGCTGAAAGCTGTCAAGGGTCTTTGAATTCCATTACCTAAGCAATGTATCTTAGCAGTGCAATGGAATGCTTTCACAAAAAATGGAAGGGAAAAAGGTCTCTATGTCCTTGGGTTGTGGCACTGAGGTGCCTTCTTCTTCTTCTTTTTTTTTTTCTTTTCTTTTAGCAGGTTCCACACCCAGCCTGGAACCTAATGTGAAGCCTGAACTCAGCCTAATGTGAAGCCTGATCTGTGAAGCCTGAGATCAAGCCCTGAGCTGAGATCAAAAGCCGGATCTTAACCAACTGAGCTACCCAGGTACCCCCAAACTATGGCTTCTTTTGAGATTGACATACTGTCATAATTTGTTTGATTTCAACTAGCACAACTCCTCTCTTCTATATTTTCTTTCCCTCCCTCCCTCCCTTTAGTCTTAAGAAGGTTGTAATGGCTTGGGTTATATCCCTCAAAAAGTTATGTTCAAGTCCTAACCCCGGGTACCTGTGAACGTGACTTTATTTGGAAACCGGATCTTTACTGATGTAATCGAGATGATGTCCTACTGGATTAGGGTAGGCCTTAAATCTAGTGACTGCTGTCTCGATAAGAGAAAGGAGAGGGAGGTGTGGACAGAGAGACACAGAAGACACACAGAGAAAGTCTGGTGAAGATAGAAGCAGAGACTGGAGTCATGTAGCTGTAGGCCAAGGAGCCAAGGACAGCCAGCAACTACCAGAAGTTAGGAGACAGGCTTTTAGAACTTCTTCTCTAGAGCCTTCTGAGGGAGCATGGCCCTGCTGACACCTTGATTTTGGACTTTTAGTACCCAGAACTGTGAGCGAATACATTTCTGTTGTTTTAAGCCACTCATTTGTGACACATTATAGCAGCCATAGGAAGTTGATACAAAGGTTTAGGAAATTTTATGAGCTTATGGTATCTTGACAATACCTTGGGATCTTTCAAAAATATGGTGTGGCAATTCTCTTGCTTCCCCTCCATATCCCCGTATCTCCCATTCTTCCACAGCAGGCACCTTTTTGGTGGGCACACAGCGGCCCAGTTAGAGACTACATTCCCAGGATTCCTTGGGGCTGGGTATAGCCATAAGACTACGTTCTCACTAAGAATGTGAGCGGAAGGGGTATGTGTAAATTCCATGTCACTTAAAAGGAAATTGCTTGCCTGGGATATCGTCTCTCTTCTCATGGACTGGAACTTGGATGAGCCTGTGTCCCAGCTCCAACCATGAGGGCTGCACCTTTGGAGACAGGACCCTGTAAGCTTGTAGGCCTGTCTCCTTCCCTGGGAGTTTCTACAGGCTCAAACACCACAGGAGAGAGAAGCAAACTTCCACTTCATATAAGCCACTGTGTTCTTGGGTCTCTGCTATAGCAGTTTTTAGCCTTTACCCTAACGCATACATAGGGTTAAGAAATAACTCTAGTTTGTAGCTTAATCACCAAATGTTAGATCTGGAAGAGAGAAGAAATTATATCTCTTCCTGGGAAAGGACAGAAAACTGGGCCCGAGAGGGACTAGGTGACTGGTTCCAAGTCATCCAGCCAATTAGAGGCCGAGCGGAGAGCAGCACTGAGCTCTGTCAGCTCCAAGGCCTGGTATGTTTAAGTCTCCCTGTTATCGTACAGAACATCTCAGCTAGACCTAAGGAGGTTTCACTGGCATCATTTCAAAGCATCATTTAGGCCAAAGCGAACTGTTTGAACTGTTAATCAGATAGTGTCAGCCCCTGCTCAGTTTCCTTCCGTGGCTCATGAGCTCCTCCACAAGCCTCCCTGGGTCTCCACCTCATGTCCTCCTCTTTCTGCCTTCCCTCACACCTGATCTTCTACATGGACCTTGTAGGATTGTCTCTAAAGATCTAAGCTTGCTCTGGCCTGGAGTCCTTTCAGTTTAGAATTCCCTTTGCCTGGTTCAATTTTCCTGCACATCTCCCCAGGCCTTCCTCACAGCTACTCAGATCTCTAAGGCAGAATGCTCACTCCCCTCCCCCCACTTTATTTACAATGGTGTTCCTGCTCCATTCTCCACTTTGCTTTACTTTTCATAACAGGATTTCTCTCCCTGTGACATTCTATTAAATAGCTATGGTGTGTTTCTCCAAAAATGCCAACCCTTAAAAGTCAGGGACTTCATGTTCTCGGATTATCACTGTATTTTAGAATGCTGACAATGGTGCCTGGCACATAGTGGGAGCTCAAGAACATCCGTCAAATGAATGACTGGAGACGGTCTCCAGAGCAACGTGTCTAGTCTATCGATTGTGACCTCAAAACCTAGTCCTCTGGAAATGTATAGAGAACACGGGAGAACAGAAATGGTTAGGCAGAGGCTAGATGAGATGGTCTGGGGACACAGAAGGAAAATTTTGCATGGGTGGAGAGAAACCAGCAAACTACACACAAAGAGAGAAGGGGGGGAGAACACATACCAACCCCAGGACCCAAAGCAGAGGTCAGGCAATCAATAGAAAAGGTAAAATGGTGCTCTTAAACACTTTTGATAAAATCAATTTGGCCATTACCACAGCTGAACACAGGGCACGTAGGCCTCATCTGTTAGAAAGATCTTTATGATCTTGTTAACGGATCCCCGACACAGAAGCTGTAAAGGTTATAACCCAACTTGTAAAGCTAATCTCATATTGGCTCTGGGATAATAAAGAACCGACAGAAAAATTCCCACTTAACCATATGCTACAGCAAGAAGAAGAGCTTGTGTGACTTCTTCTATGGCAATTCGGAATAGTTTAACTTTCCCATTTCTGAGGCTGAGAAAGCAGTTTTAGAAACAACGATTTTAGGATGCAGGGTTCTTAGATATAGAGGTTAACTTGGGTTTAGCAATCTCCCTTCTATTCAAGTTGATTTAAAAATAAAATTGGTATTTTTATTTTTAAAGATAGCTCTGTTTTATATTTGTGTATCCTAGATGAAATCCTTGGATGATGATGATGATGATGATGATTATTATTATTATTTCATATGTGAGTTTAGGGTCTTTCTTTTTCTTTTAAAAAAATTTTTTTTAACATTTATTTATTTTTGAGACACACAGAGAGAGAGCATGAACAGGGGAGGGTCAGAGAAAGAGGGAGACACAGAATCTGAAATAGGCTCCAGGCTCTGAACTGTCAGCACAGAGCCCGATGCGGGGCTCGAACCCACGGACCGCCAGATCATGACCTGAGCTGAAGTCGGACGCCTAACCGACTGAGTCACCCAGGCGCCCTGGGTCTTTCTTTTTCAACAGAGTAATGCAGCATTATTTCTTGATCATACTCCTCTGGACCACACGGTCCAGATCATGCCTGTGGAAGTAGTGTAGAAAGGGAAAACAAGTTTATGCTATATAGCAGGTCCAGAAGACAAAAGAAAATAGCAATCATAAAACCTTTCTGAGTGGCCTTGAAAAGAACACAGGGGAGAATGTGAGTGTATCAGGCATTTAATTTCAGACTGAAATATGAAACATGTAGGGATGAAATGATACAATGTCTGAGATCTGCTTTAAAATGCTTCAGGGCACCTGGGTGGCTCAGTAGGTTCAGCATCGGATTTCAGCTCAGGTCATTATCTCATAGTACGTGAGTTCGAGCCCTGCGTCAGGTTCTGTGCTGAGAGCTGAGCCTGGATCCTGTTTCAGATTCTGTGCCTCCCTCTCTCTCTGCCCCTCCCCAGCTTGCTCTCTGTGTGTGCCTCTCTCTCACTCTCTCAAAAAAAAAAAAAAAAAAAAAACAACCCAAAAAACGCTTCAGCAAAGGGGAAGGGGATAGCCGAAGCACGTGTGACAAAATCTTGAGAAGCATTCGATTTTGTACGTTTGGTATCCAGGAATTCACTCCACTGTTACCTCTCTTTGAGTATATGTTTGAAATTTTCATAATAGAAGGGTTTTACTGGCTTGGAAAACTTTGAAAAGAGGCTGAGTCTATCTCATGTATAGTGTGTGAGAGTTTCTGCCCACACATGTGAATAGGTAGCAGTCGTAGTTCCCCAACCACTGAAGAAAGTGCTACTCACTAGAGCAGGTTTGAATGCTATGGAGAGCAGATACCTTCAGAATACATATTTATTCAGCCATTCATTTGATTTTACTTACACAAAGAAACATTTAATACCTTTTATTCCTCCTCAAGTTCTTGTTTTCAATGGGTCTTAATCTTGCCAATAGTAGTTTTGTCAACCATGACACGTTTTAGGAACCTAACCTCATTGGTTGATGCCAAAGTAGTGGAATTTGTTATGGCCACGTGAAGGGAGCATGTGGTAGAAAATAAATCAGAAGACCTGACTTTGAATTCCACCTTCCCCTCCTGTGGCTCACTGCCATCTTTTTTTTTTTTTAACGTTTATTTATTTTTGAGACAGAGAGAGACAGAGCATGAACAGGGGAGGGGCAGAGAGAGAGGGAGACACAGAATCAGAAGCAGGCTCCAGGCTCTGAGCCATCAGCCCAGAGTCCGACGCGGGGCTCGAACTCACGGACCGCGAGATCGTGACCTGAGCTGAAGTCGGACGCTTAACCAACTGAGCCACCCAGGCGCCCCAACCATCTTTTTACTATACTTCGATGAGTCTACCCTCTTGGAAAATCTTGTGCTTGGTTCTGTTCATTCTCAGCAGCCCATGTTTTTGTTGGTTGGATGAAAGTCCCATCAGTGGCATATAACAGCAGCCACCCTTAAAAGCAGGCCACTTCTACATAGAAACCTAAACAAACCAGGGGTCCTTGGTTAATGATTCCAAACAAGAATCCAAGATATCCTGGCTACTCTCTGAGTGGTTATTTTAAGGTAGATGGTTGTTGCTAACTTACAGTTCAGTCCCTTTACAGGTAATTTCAATTCATCATTCAGAATAACAATCTGATCCTCAAACAAGATGTAGCATTTCCCCATTAGTTGTTTGTTTTATTTTATTTTATTTTATTTTATTTTATTTTATTTTATTTTATTTTATTTTACTTTATTTTATTTATTTACTTACTTATTTATTTATTTATTTATTTATTTATTTATTTATTTATTTATTTTTAGTCCCACATTTTCAAACTCCCTTGAAGATTACCCAAAGGGCAGGGGCACCTGGGTGGCTCAGTCGGTTAAACCTCCAACTTTGGCTCAGGTCATAATCTCGTGGTTCACGAGTTCGAGCCCCGCGTTGGGCTCTGTGCTGACGGCTCAGAGCCTCGAGCCTGCTTCAGATTCTGTGTCTCCCTCTCTCTCTCTCCCCCTCCCCTGCTTGTGTTCAGTCTCTCTCTTTCTCTCTCTCTCAAAAATAATAAAAACATTAAAAAAATAAAAAAAAAAGAGATTACCCAAGGGCAACTTGTAGTTTGCCACTGTAACAACATATTCATTGTTGTACAGCTGATGCAGATTTTCAACCCACCTTCTGATGTCCTCGTCTCCCTCTGTGAAGCAAGTGGTCAAGAAGATACTGCTGAACCATTTTCCAGGGAGGAAACTGAATATCGGAAGGTGAAGGGGCATGCTCAATGTCAAGTGGCTCCTGTATGACAGAGCTGGGGCCAAAAGCTCAATCATGTGATGTTTTTCAGTGGCCATTGTAGTTATTTCCTTCTCTGGTTGAAGCCTTTAAGTGCACCTCCTGAGCCCACACCAAGAGCCAAAGGCATCCAGCAAAAAGCATCACAGACCAACATCTGTATCCCAGGTCAGTGAGTTCCCTGTAGTCTCCCGTCCCTTCTACCAGCATTAACTTTTTCACCAACAGGCTCTTCTCGCTTTACAGTCTGGTTGTCCTTTCCATTTTGTGCAGTTTGGACTGGTAAACCAGTGTTTAGATGGTTTACAGTTGTGTGAGTGCCCCTCTGTTCCATGTCCTGTATTTGTGAGCAAGAGACTAGAGGAGCCTTACCCAAGCGTCAAGGACACTCCTAACCACCAGGTGAGAGACTGGACTCCCTACGATAGTACATTATCCAAACGCATGTGCATCAATTCTGTCACACACAGCTCTGTCTTCCACCCTCTGGCTTTTCACCCACACAACATAAAATCAGCACTCTCAATGCCTTTATGATTTTGGAAACCAACCCATATGCAGCTGAGGTAGCTTTAGTTAACCTTTAATTTCAAAGCTGTCACTAATGTAGTCCCAGAGCCAAAGGAAAGCTTGAAACTATTTGAACATCTCACTAATGAACAACATATGAATAATCTGATCTTTCAGCTCAAAGTGGAATTTGCTCAAGGGTGAAAACTCAAGACCTGCCATCTATACTGGCCTCTGACTGGCTGTCTAACTGCTCGTTCTCTCCTTGCCCCCTGTTGTCAAGTGCTATGGTAGGTGATGGAGATGGCCAACAAGATAGCAATGGTCCCTGTACTCATGGTGCGAAGGGAAAAGCTTACAGTATGGGTATCAGTCAGAGCCTCAACCAGGGGCCCAAATCCCATTCTGGCCATCCATTTTGCATCAGCCCCATACACGTTCCTAGCTGTCATCACTTCTTCCTCAGGAAGCACAAACATTGCTCAGCACATCCATGAGCTTCAACAGCAAAAAGTGTTTTGGGGGGCGGGCAGTGAAAACATGCAGACTTATGTTAATTCGGTCAAACTCTTGGCACATTTCTCTTTTCATCCTTGGTCACTTGAGGCCCTGCTGACTTTTTTCAGGAGCCTATGTCCACAAAGAAATGCATGCGAGAGGAACCTCTTCCCCCCTTCCTGCTTATATATTTTCCCCTACAGGCATCCTTTTCTCCCCCCCTACAGACATCTTTGATAATTTTTTTTTTTTTTGCATTTCGAAAGATCCTTACACACGGTTTAAATATTCCAGAGAGTTCCTACAACTACTATATGACTATGATAACAGGTTCTGTTAAAAAAGATAGCAGATTCTGTTACTCTGTATTTGCACACGTGAAACTCATGCCTCAGTTTCCAGGGTAACAGAACGAATAAAACAAGCCATCTCCCAGATGCCGATATGGTCAAGGTCGGATAGCTTTGAGCTCAGACATCAGAAACCTCTCAGCCAACTCAACATCCTCCCGATTCTTCATGTTTCTCCCCCTGTAGTCATACTCGGTGTCGCTTACTGAAGAGTGCTTTAGATACGCAGGGGAAGCATGTAAACTTTCAGGATTTTAATTGCAGCAAATGAAGGCAGAAGTGACTCATCAGAGCGAACGTGACTGCGTCAGGGCCATCAACGTCAGATGGACTCAGCCTCAGACAGCAAGTCTGGCACCAGGTACGGCTTCCACGACCACCATGCCTCCGAGAGACAGCGGAGCTGCAGAAGATTCCGACATGGCTTCTAAGCTGACAGAAGTCTTCTTCTTATTACATACTACGCTGAAACTCTGAGCCTTGCCGTAAGTCATCATTTTATGGACTTTTAACGACGACGGTAAGATACCACCACGCGTGGCACTGCCAACTTTGCTATGAGGGCTACCTTCCCCGCCACCGTGACATTCGAAGTACAGAGTCTCCTTCATCTACAGGAGCTGTCCTATCAGCCCGCTAATGGGAACAATTCATTTAACCTGCTCTCGAAGTACAGCCAAGGAGTGCAGTAATGCGTATAGGATCCGGGGGGGAACCGCTCCTCCCAGCTGGCCCCTCCTGCCATTTGATTCATTGACGAGAGTTCCATTTTCTCTCCACGCAGGCTGACTTACAGAAAAAAAAAAAAAAAAGGACATTCCAGAAAAATTAAGTTAACTATTAGCCAAATCCCCTCAAGCTGCTGGCTTGGATTATGTAACAGCTCCTTAATTCCAGAAGCTACGGAAGAGGAGGCCGGCATTTCTCTGATTTCCTATCCGTTTCACGCGGCTTCCGTGCCCCCCTCCTCTTCGCCCGGCCCACCGCCCAGCCACATATGTCTTCGGCGGTCTATGCAGCACATACTCCTCATCCATTTTAATTAGGTGGGAGGCTCCTGCTTACACTGCAGGGCATGCCGGCTTCATAAACTTCTCACTTTCCACGACCCTCGCTTCCTGCCTTTGACCCACTCACCACACAACATTTGCAGAGCCGAAATCCTAGCAACAGCACCTGCGATCATTAATGTATTAAACCGTTGTTCCAAAATGACTAAACGCATTATTTCTGCTGCGGAAGAAAATGCTGAGGTGAAGCAAGAGCAAAGGTAAAAGACCTGGTTTTCCTAAAATGGATATAGCCTCGGAGGCCTTTATATCCTCCAAGGACACGGTCTCGATTCTTCTGATCATTTTTCAAATCGACTTAATGAGCGTGAGATGGTCCTCTCATTAAACTGATATAATAGATAAACAGTACCTGCATTTAGGGTGGGCAACTGAAATAGGGAGCCTGTTTCTTGAGATTCTAAAGGGTTTTTCACCAGAGCAAAAGGAGGGCTTGACTTCTGAAGGCGGCTTTACACGCTCTGCCATCACTCTGGCACATGAAACAGAGGGAGAGAATTTTGAGCTCTCTTGAACTAAAAGCAGTTCCAGTTGGTATGGATTGTTTCTCATAGGATTTTGAGTAATTTCCGTATCATAAATTTTAGCTCTGCTCATGACTTCCTTCAAAGATAACTAAATGCCAAGCCAGTTGGAAAAAATAAACATTTAAAGAGCTACATAAACCCCAACATATTTTTTTTTCAAAAACCGCAAGCCCAAGTTAGATTCTCTACATCCCACACAACTGTCCAAATGAGGCTCCCCTCACCCCCATCTTCCAAGTACGGCCCCAAACCCAAATCTTATCTTTCTAAAGATCTTTTATGAAGTAGATGTTAAAAGCAAACAAGGTTATCATTTAACCAGCTGTTCTTATTGCCTCAACATACAGAACTGTCCACATTTGCTACTTCTTTCCAGAAAAGTCTGCTTTCTGCCTCCAAACACGGGAGGGAAGCTTCAGAGCCACACACTGCTATACTTCTGCCTGCTTGGGAGAAAATAAGGCCTGATCTCATGTTAACGAAATCAGGCCTGTTAGTAGCATCTGTGGTCTACTGTGACCCTGCAGAGACATAAATTTCTCATTTTTAGACTTTCCTCAAATTTCATAAGTTATTTTTTGTTATTGCAAAATCCAGTCCTTTATAATAAATTTATAGGGTGCCTAGGGGGATATCCATTCATATTATATGGTATCTCATTCTAGGTTCCTCCGAGATAGAAGCACGGAGTTAACGCCACTCAGATAGCAACTCTCAATTGTGAAGTTCCTGTGCGATAGGACCAACGAGCCTCCTGTGGGATCTCACACACATGCAGAATATAAAAGCCTACAAAGTGAAAATGATGCCACCCCACTCCTGAAGTAGGATCACCCAGGTAAGCTGGAAAAACGCTTTGGTGGTGTTTATAGCCGTGAAGTGATTATGTATTTTACTGTAGAAACTGGCATAAGTACCAATTTTGAGGGATTTTTACATACTAGATGAGCAAGTTAAGGTGTCACCCCTTCCTCTTTCTTTCCAGAAGCATCAGAAGTCACAGTCATTTATTAAGGAGGGGAGAATGCTGGGGGAGCAGTGGCCCAGTGTGCACATAATGATTTAAAAAGCTGGTTGGCTTCTGATTATTACCAGGGGCTGACAATCCTAAGCAACGTCAGTTATAAAATATTCCTGCCCCCAGGGCCAACCACTCCCACTGCCTGCCTGTTATTTGATATGCCACTGTGAAAGCATTCCACCATCTTTCTTAAAAAAGGTACATCACCATTTTTAAAAAATGAAAGTAATACATATTTAGTGTAGACCATCAAGGCAAATTTTTTGACGGTTAAAATTTCCATCAACTCTACCACATACTGATAATTGTAGCCCTTTTATCATTTCCATCTTTTTGTTATTAAAAATAATTACACTATAGAGGCACCTGGGTGACTCAGTTGGCTGAATATCCAACTTCAGCTCAGGTGATGATCTTGCGGTTCATGAGTTTGAACCCCACATCAGGCTGGCTGCAGTCAGCCTGTCAGCAGGGAGCCGGCTTTGGATCCTCTGTTCCCCTCTCTCTGTTCCTCCCCTACTTGCACTCTCCCAAATGTAAGTATTGAAAAAATAATTCTACCATAAATATCCTTGTTATGTATATTTCTGCTGACATTCATGATTTTTTTTTAAAAAGTACATTCTTGAAAGTTTAACTTTTATTAAAGTTTATTTATTTTTAGACAGAGAGTGAGAGAGAGAGAGAGAGAGCAAGTGCAAGAAATAACAAGTGTTGGTGAGGATGTGGTGAGCTGGGGAGGGGCATAGAAAGAGGAAGAGAGAGTCCCAAGAAGGTTCCGTGCTATCAGTGCAGAGAATGATGCAGGGCTTGATCCCATGAATCCTGAGATCATGACCTGAGCTGAGATCAAGAGTCGTACACTTAACCAACTGAGCCACTCAGGCACCTAAAAAGTTTAACTTTTAAAAAGAATTTAATATATATCATTAAAAGTGTCCTGTAGAAAGTGTTTGTCAATCTCTAATTCCTGCACTAATGTATACTCTCACCGATATGAACATTATCCTGGAAAGTAAGACTTGATACTTAGTTGACTCAAAGGTATCTTCTTTTAATTTACATGTCTTTGTTTACTTATGAGATTGTCTTATCTAAGATTGCTGACTTTTTTTTTTTTTTTTACTTTATTTATTTATTTTGAGAGGGGGGTGGGCAGAGAGAGTAGAGAGAAAATCCCAAGCAGGCTTCTCACTGTCAGCGCAGAGCCTGGTGCAGGACTTGAAATAATGAACCATGAGATCATGAGCTGAGCTGAAGAGTCAGTTGCTCAATTGACTGAGCCACCAGGTGCCCTTAAGTTTGCTGACTTTTGTATTTTCTCTTTTACTAATTGCCTGTTCATATCTCTGCCCATTTTTGTAGGTGATATTAGTCTTTTACTTACCAATTTGTAATAATTCTGTAAAATTAATCAAATATTTCTGTTTTCTAAATTTTGTGTCGGTTTATTTTTATATGTGCAAAATAAAAATGCTTTATTTTATTTAAGGGGATGGGATCAAATCTAGTGGTCTTTCACTAATGGTTTCTGCCTTTGCTTATATACCTATAAAGACTTTGTCTATTCCAAAAACATATTCACCTATATTTATAAAAATTATTTTTATGAGGGCAGAGGACCTGTATAGACATTTTTCCAAAGAGACCTACAGATGGCCAAGGAATAAATGAAAAGATGCTCAACACTCATCACCAGGGAAAGGCAAATCAAAAATATAATGAGATGTTACCTTAAATCAAAAAGACAAGAAATAACAAGCGTTGGTGAGGATGTGGAGAAAAAGGAACTCTTATGCACTGTTGGTGGGAATGTAAATTGGTACAGCCACTGTGGAAAAGAGCATGGAGGTTCCTCAAAAAATTAAGAAAAGAAATACCATATGATCCTATAATTCCACTACTGGGTATTTACCCAAAGAAAACAAAAACAATCATATGAAAAGATATAGGCATCCTTATGTTAACTGCAGCATTATTTACAATAGCCAAGATATAGAAGTAACTAGAACATCCACTGATGGATGAATGGATAAAGAAGATATGGTACATACACAAACACACACACATACACACAGAGAGGGATATTACACAGCCATAAAAGAGATGAGATCTTCACATGTGTGACAACACATATAAACCTATACTAAGTGAAATAAGTCAGACTGAGAAGGAGAGATACCACATGATTCCAATTACATGTGGAATCTAAAATATAAAACAAGTGAATAAACAAACAAAAAGCAGAATGAGACCCAGAATCGGACCTATAAATACAGAAAGAGAAATGATGGTTGCCAGAGGGAAAGGTGCTGAGGGTATGGGAAAAATGGGTGAAGGGGAGTGGGAGGTACAGGCTTCCAATTATGGAATGAATAAATTATGAGATTGAAAGTCCCAGCATAGGGAATACAGTCAATGATATTGTAATAGTGTCGTAAGGTGACAGATGGTAGCTATACTTGTGGTGAGCACAGCATAATGCATAGAGACGATGAATCACTCTTATACACCTGAAATGAATATAACATTTTATGTTAACAATACACAAATAAAAAATTTAAAAAAATTTTTATGATTTTATTCTTCATATTTAATTTTAAAACTCAAAGTTATCTAGATCAATTTTTTCTTTTTCTTTTTAATTTTTCTTTTTTCTTTTAGAGAGTGAGAGAGAATCTTAGGCAGGCTCCATGCTCAACAAGGAGCCCAATGCAGGCCTCAATCCCACAACCCTGGGATCATGACCTGAGTTGAAATCAAGAGTCGGATGCTCAACTGACTGAGCCTCCCAGGTGTCCCTATCTTTCTTTAGCTTAGTTAATAGATAAATTATTTCATTCCACTTCTTGTGATTTGAGTCCAAACAATAGACAAACTCTCTCATGTCTTTCTTTATTCTTTTCCCAAGTGAGGTATGTCACTGTATCTGTCATGTAAGAAAAAAAAAAGATCAGGAATATCAAAAGTCTTGGAAGCAAATTCTAGCCCCAAAACTTTATGTACAGAATTTGAGTCTCTGCTTCTTCTTTAGAAAATGAGGACAACATTAAGATTTGGAGCATCCGTTTCTTAAATTTGTTTTTACTGAGTAAACCTGGGAACATTTCCTGATTTCTATGTAAAATGGGGATTATGCAGAGAAGCAAAATGCTTAACACTTTCTATAACAGATCACTGGCATCACAGAAAGTTTCACTTTTATCTTCAGTATATTTAGTATTTACCCACAATGAAAATTACTGGTAACGTTTTAATACCAATAGTTTTCCAAATAAGGCTGATTTTATCAATAAAGCTCTGTGTGCTATCTACCTAAATTTGTTGAGATTAGAGTTATATTCCAGAAGCCAAGAGCGCTCCATTCACTGACCTCACACAAAGTATACACATAGGACATGACGTGCTGCTCTTGTGCTACTCCATGAGCTGACTGGCTTTTTGTCCAGGAGGAAAGCTGGGGAGGTCAAAGACACAGGAAGCACATTGTAGAGAGGGCTGATCTGCCCAGATGTGGGAATGGTGCTCATCAGAAGAAACAGGGGTTGGGGGGAAGGTGGATGGGCAGGGGAAGCACGTATTTGATGAAAAAACTAGAGCATGGGAAGAATAATGTGCGCAGACAGGCCACCATATGGGCTTTGAATAACAATTTACCACTCTACTCAAGAGCGTCTAAAATATAACAACCCTTCCTCATCACTCCCTTTCACCAGGGCAATTGCCAGCAAAGACGTATTACAGCACACAATTTTCCTTAAGGGAAGGTAAAGCCTACTGTAGGAGAAGGGGACAGGGGTGGTTGATCTTAGTCCTGTCTGACCACAGCCCCAATCACGGAGCTCTTTGGCCTTTTGGCTTTGCAGAAACTGGAGGAAGCAGAGCCAAGGTGATGATGCTTAAGGGAAATCTTTCATTCCACACACAGTGAACAGAAATCCAAGGGATACTTCCAACATACTCCATAAGGATGTGGGAAAGGAGTATAATCTAGTCATCCTCTACTGAGTGTAGGGAAAAGAACAGCCCAGTAGGCAAAGCAAGAACAAAAAAGTCAGGAATTTTTTCAATGTATTTCACTTGCACTAAGTGTTTTTCCAATACAGTGCTGTATTTGAGGCATCAAGGAAGTTACTTAATGAAGAAAGGCACCTGATTTCTCAGCCTTTACAGCTCCCCAGGTGCTCCTTGTTCCTAAAGACCTCTTAAAGACCGGTCTTGTTTCCTCTACCAGGAATGAGATTCCTTTTTTCTTTCCTGGGCTAATTCCCACTAAACCTTCAAGACTCAATGGCATCTGCACTTCATCATCATACCCAGGCTATGTTGGCTGTCGCTCCCCAGTGCGCCCTCAATCCAGCCTGTGGTCTACTGCGCAGCTTGTCACAGCTCAAGGGAAGGAATGATAGCTCAAGCTATTACCTAGCTTGGAATATTTTTATAAGGATTAACTAAAACAATCCATGTGCGAGTGGTTGCCATATAGTAGGTCATTAAAAAAAAAGTGAGTTCATTAAGATTATTGGAAAGAGATTTTTCTATGGTGCTATGTTTAAAATTCTTAATTCAGTTTGTTTGGGAGGAAGCCCTCACCTTCTGTGACAACCTTGTTTGGAATGGGCCTTTTCTCTCTTACCATTTTCATTCAAAATATCTGTGGCAGTGCTGCGGAATATTCCAATTCGTCCTCTTGACCTCTATCCATAAACAGCCTTTCTCACAATGAGATGTTCCGAGTTTAGGAGCCTTGCTATTTTCAACAAAGAATTAATTGCAAAGTAATTAAGTTTAGAGCAGGGGAATAGATGAACCCTGTCTATCATAAAGGAACAGTGTGGATGGTGACATAATGAAGCAAAGAGACGATGCTTTAGATTAACACACACACACACACACACACACACACACACAATCTCTTTTCTAAAGCACACAAAGAAACCTCCCATCACTTATATTGACAAGATAAATCTAAGCTGCTTAAAGAAGCACTTAATTTTGTTCTCATTAAGTCGCAGGGTTAAGGGCTTTACCCTCAATGTCCATGGAAGCAATGTTAGGTTTTCACCTTGGAAAGTTCTCTGAGGCCCTAAGTCCATTGACAAATATAGCACTAAGATGTGTTACAGAAACATGCATCTGAAAGCCAGTTGCATTGCTGGCCACAGTCCCACTTGGCTGCATTTTCCTCAATGAACATAGAATGCACAGAGAATACCAGAGAGGCACAAGTGTTCCCCTCTCTGTCTCGAAGCATGCAAATTTGCAATTAATCAACAGTGGCTATGGAGGGGGGCAGATAAGGACAGTCACTAGCAGGTTTTACCATGAGAACTAGGAGGCTTAATCTGCTTAAGGGCAATTAGGTTGATGCCATCCTAACATTTTTTCCCAGTTGCTTCAGGCATGGAGAGGATGCCAGCTCACATCACACATCCTCTCTGACCAGTGTGAATGGAGAAGGTGTTGGAGGAATGCTAAGGGGTCATTTAATTTCATCCTTACACAGCCTTGTGTTTAGATTAAAACAGTTTATTTCCAAAGACCACATATTTGAGCCTGGAAACATGGTTATCGAGGATCTCAGAAAAATTTGAGGAAAAGAAAGAAAGAGAGAGAGAGAGAGAGAGAAAGAATGAAAAAGAAAAAGAAAGAAGTAAAAGGAAAGAAGCGAAGAAAGGAAAAAAAGGATGAAGGTCTATGAGGAAATATAGCAAAATTTTAACTGTGATTGCATCTAGTATTTTTCCTCCTTTCTGCTTTTGCATCTTTTCCAGATTAAAAAAAAATTTTTTTTAATGTTTATTTATTTTTGAGAGACAGAGAGAGAAAGGCTGGAGGAGGAGTAGAGTGAGGGAGACAGAGGATCTGAAGCAGGCTCTGCACTGGCAGCAGAAAATCTGATGCGGGGCTCGAACCCACGAACCGCGAGATCATGACCTGAGCCGAAGTCGGACGCTCAACCGACTGAGACACACCCAGGTGCCCCTCCAGACTTTTTTATATGACTATTTTGTTTTACTTTTTATAGAGGGAACATTAAAATAAACTTGATTTTCCTAACTTATTAAAAGCTCTAAAAGAAACCACATCAATTCTAACGAAATGGCTTTAAGAGGCTTCCTTACCCTCAAGGAATTTTACCTCTGACTTAGGTAACATGGCTGTGACAAAGATGCCGGACTCCAAACTCGAATGGATGAAATACCAAACTAAGGTTGCTTTCAAGGTGCTTACGTGCTGGCTCCTTTCTGGTGCTTTTTCAGGGTTTCGGGTTGGAGATGAGTGGTGGGAGGGGCCACTATCAGCGTGTGGTTACGAGGAAAGAAGGGTGTTGCCACCATGCTTTCATCACACCCATCCTAGAAGCAAACACAGCCCACAGACCCTGTTGTCACACTGCCTGGGTGGCGCCCCGAAGTCGCTACAGGCATCCTCCTTAGAGGGTGGGGCAGAGGAGCCGGAGAGGGTGAAAAATAACAACAACCGCCAGAGCTCTCTCCAGCCAAGTCTTCTGTCGTCTCCTTTCTCCCTGTCCCTCCTGGCCACAGAAGTTGACTGGTTTTGCTTAAATCCCTCAGAGAAGCATGAAGCCTTCTCATAAAATCAAATACATAAAATGGGAAACGATAAAAGCTTGAAAAAAGGTGGCTAAGAACGCATGGGAGAGAACGATGAGGTAGAACTAAAGTGGCTGGCACTTCAAGTGCATAATCTAGGTCAGATGGGCGCTAATCCACGGAAAGCTGCACGAGAGACACCGACACAGGGCCTTGTCGGCGACTGACTGGGTTCACATCGTGGTTATCTTATGGTGTCCTACACCATGGGCTTCAAGCCTTCCACACTGAACACCCCTGACTCCTATTTCTCTGGGTGGTGAATGAGCTTGCACTCGACACCACACCGCTCTCCCCGCTGACCTACATTACATTTTCCTGTGAATGAGTTTAATGGATGAAAATCTGATTCGCATGAGCTTCCACATGTGACTGCTGGGGGCTGGCAACACTCTTCGTGTGAGTGTGTGTGTGGAGGCACTACAGACATTTGCTCTGACTTTTCTCCTCTAAACTCGCTCAACACTCACTTCAAGGGCTCCGGGGTTTAATTTCTGCTTTGTGTTTTCTTTTGCTCTCCCCCCACAGCAAGACGATCCTTCTTAACGTGGTGTCTTTGTGCCGGCAGAAAAAAAGAAACACAAACAGTGAGAAGTTCTCTACCTACACAGTGGGGCAACCGAGGCAGTTTGGGTCTCACTGTAGTAAGTTAATCCGAAATACATGGCACGCTGAACTGGTTTCATTCGAAGACTGGGCTTCGATGGAATGCCAAATCAGGAATTTTGATACAATCTGGAAAACGGGGCAATGATAAGATAAATACCGGTTTGAGTTTTCCCCGAAATTTCTGTGGACTGGAGTTTAGATTTAAAAGTTTCCCCTCATAATTTACATTATCAATTTGTAACATATCACCACAAGTATGTGCGCAATGATGACCCTGTGATTCTTGAACAGCTACTTAACTATAATGTGATTTAATCAAAGTATTCAACAATTGTAGGGTCATGAGGCCATAAAATGAACAGGCTTAGAAATACAGTCATTTTATTATGTAATTATTGTAAGGGAGACAGGGCCATTTAAAGAAATCAGAAGGAAGGGGATGGTACTATTTTCTTTGGTGACAGAGTCCTTAAAAACAACTTCTCGACTTATGGTGAGAAATCCACCCCGTTCTCTTTCACCAAACAACTTCCCCCCCTGCCCCCCGCTTTAGACTGTGTATTCTGTTCTACAGACTGTAAGATGTAAGAATTAGGAAAACTGAGAGATAATTTCTCTAAAGGGAAGCATAATCTATTTGCTTAATGATCCTACGAAGAGCTAATAAGTATCATCCCTCTTAGAAATAATACTGCTTTGCTTTTACGTAGCATCTTTCTCCAAGGAGTGCAAAGTATATTATAGATGCTACCTAATTAATCCTCCTAGGGTCCCCAGGTGGAAGGGAGGTGGCAGGTATTATGAAGGTTCATTGGCACCATCCACACGTCTCAGGTGAGGAAATAGAGCTATATAAAGAGTAGCAGAAAGGGTGCGCACCTTGTGATTTAGGCTAGGTCTGCATGACCTCGAAGCACCTAATCAACTCACTGAACAGAAGAATCCACCCGGTAGATGCTGGTTGACAAACTAACACTAGGACAAGTTCGTTTGCGTGCTTTGCCAGTGCCCCCCCAGGTGTGCACATGTGGCATGAGTTTTATTGCCAATGGAAGAAACTGCATTTCCTGGTGCTTTTCAGAAGGCAAAAGCATGGACAACATTGACGGTGTAGGTAACTCGAATTTTCCATTTACTACTACATACACTACCCTCAAATAGCACATCGGCCAAGTGGCTTTGTTTTTTTTTCTCATTCCGCTGTCCTCTGCAATGTGGGTTTGTGCGTGGTCTTTGGCGGGAGGCTGGTAACAAGGAGAGAGAGGGCTTGAATGGTCTTGGTAGTCCCTATCTAATAAATGGATAGGAGACAGGCCACAAGTCTTCATCTCTTGTATCAAGAGAGATGCGAGCCTGGAGCCCTGAGAGAAGGAAGTATTGGCCCAAGGGCATCAGGTCCTGCTCCATTTCATCTTGGAGCATTCCATGCGCAGAATTCAGCTTCCCCTTGTTGCATACCCTCTCTAGAGACAGAAGCCTATACCAGAATGCGTCTGGATCAGTAACTGATGAACTGAAGAGGGTGCTTCTGCAAAGAGTTTGCGAGCCTTAAAATAACAGCCGAAGTAGCACTTCCGAAACTTCAAGCTCTTTTAATGCCAAGCTCTCTGGGGAACCGGGGCTCAGCTCCAATCACTTCCCAAAAAGGAAAAACCCCCAAGAGAAAAATTCAGCCAAATTAATAAACTGATGTGCCTCTGATGTGAACTACATTTCTGACACGTTGTGATAATAACATTTCTGATTCTTACTTACCTAACTCAGGAGTAGTTGTTACTTGTTGTTTTTAAAGACACTAACAATGTCGTTTGTTTAGCAAATGGAGGCACTCGGTGCGTCCTGAGGGAAGATACCACTTTGCTCAACCTTGGACTTAATGTGTCAGTCGAGTGGCCCTCACTTGCTCACTGGAGGCTGTGGGTCTTGGTTTGCTACCAGCACAGTGGGTATCTGCTGGCTTCTTCCCAAGCCCCGAATTAATTGTCTGACTGTAGCAGCCCCCTCATACAAGCAAGAGTAATTCCCTTGAAGCATCCCGATCCTCTCTTTCTTGAAGTCACTCAGTTAGTCCCTAAGACCCCCTCCTTTCCCTGCTCCCACGTAAATCCTCCTTGAATGTTTTCTTGGGGTCCTTTACTGCCACTTTTGTCTTCTCTCATCAAGTTCCTGCACGTGCCCAGTTCTTAGCTGGTGCTCTAGCACCTGGAATGCCACTCTGCCCCTCCAAGGTCAGCCTCTCCCCTCTTTCACACTGGGAGCCCACTCTCCTATCTGCCAGATTTGCTCCTCATTCCCATCATCTGCATAGCCCTGTGGGATTTACATAAAACTAGTTGCATACATATGTGATTTCATGTTTGTCACCCATTTGCATAGTTTCTGTGGATGTTTGCTTAGCCTGCTCCTTCTGAACAAACTCTTAACTCCTTAGACTGAGGTTTAAACTTTAGGCTTCTTGAGGGTAGAGAGGCTATCCTTTGAACTTCCCCATAGCACTCTGGGCCACAGAGGATCCTTTTGTATTACGTGTATTTATGGCCCAACCAGGACTTTCCTTGGCACCTACCTTCTTTTTAAAACCAGAATGTCACTAACTTCTCATCCAAGTGGCATTCAACTGAGGCTTAGCATTAGAAGTGGAGCTTCTTTGTCATTTTATGCCTGTGTGTGTCCCAAGGTGGGTGGGAGAAATACTTAGAAATAGCTTCTATTATGTAAAGGGCCACGAAGGAATTTTCCATACTATTTGCACAAAAATTCTTTCACTTAACTCCCCAGACTCTCCATAGAAATCCTGACATCCTCCCCTCCCTCCCAGGCCCTTTCAATCCTCCACACGTTCACCCTTCCCGTTCCCAGGGCATAGCAGCACTGCTGCGGCTACGTCTGTTTGGTATCAGAGTAGGAATTATTTATATCTCAGAGCTTAGGCTTGTTTATGCAGGAGAATTCTGAGAAGGAAGTGGATCAGGAGATCTATCCCCTAACAGAGCATCCAGAGGTCAGGCTGAAAACAAGTACTGATGATAAGGTAAAACCCCACACTGTACCACGGGCCTCGCTGCGGACCTCAAGCAACACCAAGCATGCAAGGAAAGGCCTTGATGTAGTGCCAGTGCGGCTAGCAAAGGCTGTGTGAGCCTGGAGACATGGTTATCTCAGGGCCACTTCTCAAAGTCCATGGGGGATGGGCAGAATCAGAGGCCTTTGAGAAACCACTGAGATTCATCCAGCTCCTTCCGCCAGGTCTGCCCGCCCCAAAACTTACTTCAGAAAGATCAGCGGTGGGATTCTCTAAGATAACATACCCTAGTATTTCCTCCCCTAGCTTGATGAACTTCAGGTAAACTCCTCTTTGGACTAATTATATTTGAGCTTCGTAAGCTGCCGTAATTAACAGCTACTGCCATTCACTGACTTTCTACTCTGTGCCAGGTATGTTACATACAGGTATCATTTAATACTACAGCACTGAGAAATCACTATTATTACTCTCGTTTCACTGGTTAAGGAATTCAGAGAGGGAAAGTAACCTCCTACAATCTCATAGCTATGAAGTAACAGACTGAGGATTCAAGCTCAGGCCTGTTGATTCCTAAGCCCATCAGTTTCCTTTAGACCCTGCCTCTGCATGCTGCAGATGAGGTAATGGCCACTTCTAGGGGACAGGGTCGGAGGGTTTTGGTGTGGAAGAAGTGACTTATATATTAAGTGTTTGGTTGGTCAGAGGTTTTACTTTGATTTTACTGCCTCAGGAACACTTCACCATTGGAAGCTCAGTAGCGTGGATATCGGATTCTAACCCAGGCTCTTCTGTTTTGGACAAAGCCCTATCTTGCCTTGCACTTGAACTTGGGGAGGTGGACTCCTCCTGACCTTAAGAATTACCCATAGAAAAACAGTATGGATAACCCTTCCACTGGAAATGTTTGAGTAGATCAGAGAATCCACCAAGGATTTGTATAGGAGATGTTTAATAAAGGCAAGAACCATGGCACAAGGAGCTGGCAATTAATGGCTAGTTGGCCTTCACTTGGTGCCTTTACTCACGTTTTCATTGCTGAAGCCCAGTTTCCCCCTGAGCAGTGGGAAGACCATGATGGGCTTTCTGGATGACTCCGTGGTGCCTAAGGAAAGCCCGGCTCTTCTCACTGCACTGGTCTCAGGTGGGAAGAGAAGAAGGAGGGCTAGCTGTGCATGAGGAATCCCAGCAAACCTTTGACCCTCTATGTGCCAGAGCACCTATCCAGGCAGGACCTGTAGCCCTTTCAGCAGAAAGGGGCCTCGGGGATGATTCCACAACTCCATTACTTATAGATGGGAAATTGAGGCAATGAGAAAAGAAGTTCCTTGTTGAGCTGGCCACACTGCTAGGAAGTGCTATGCTGGACCTACAATTCTGGAGATCTTTCTACCCCAAAGCGCCAGGATTCTCCAGCCTCACTCTTCCCCTGCAGCCCGATTTAGGCCCATTTATTCCAGAGTAGATTTTGTCTCTATAAGGCCTCTTAAAGATGGATCACTCCTGCCCTTCCCACGTGCAGCTCCTAAAGCAGCCTCTGTGTCTTCAAGGCCATGTGTATCTCTTACTTGACCTGGAGTTAGGAATGAATGTACATTTTTCACTCCTAGTTCTAAATGCATGCTTCTATATACCTAGGACTATATGTATTTCTTGACTTCCAGCTTCTTTTTACCCAAATTGCTGCCAGCATAGAGCAGGCAATCAAGACATGTTTATTAAATAAATGAATGTATAATGAATAAATGTCAAAAGTTGCCTACTGTACTTAAGAAGATGGACAGCTTGAGGCAGCAGTTGATTAGAAGCCAAGTGCTTAGGGGTGCCTGGTGGCCTAAGCGTCTGACTTCAGCTTAGGTCATGATCTCATGGTTCGTGGGTTCATGCCCTGCATTGGGCTCTGGGCTGACAGCTCAGAGCCTGGAGCCTGCTTCAGATTCTGTCTCTCTCTCTCTCTCTCTCTCTCTCTCTCTTCCCCTTCCCTGCTCGCTCTCTCTCTCTCAAAAATAAATAAACATTAAAAAAAATTAAAAAAAAGAAGTCAAGTGCTTAAATAAGGGATGACATAAGGTGACAGACACTTCTTCCCCATTATTGTGCTCTGCCCTCCATGAACACACACACACACACACACACACACACACACACACACACACCCCATGAACCAGAAGGGTTTGTTTTTTGGGAGCTATTCTATGGCTGAAGAAAAAGTTAGATTAAAGGTTGCCTATCTTGTGAGTAGCACCCCTAATGCTGGGTGTAGTTCTCCCATTCATTGCTTGTTCTTTTCTATTGTTGTCGGACCCTACTGTCTCCTCTGGTCCTCACGCCCTCTGGGTCAAGGGCTGTGGGGGGATGACACTTTAGGGCAGATGGCTTAACCATGGACTGGTCCTCCGGGTTCTTCAAAAGCTCCTAGCAACATCTTTGTACCCATGACTTGCCAGAAAAATCCAAAATTTAAAACACCTTTATTGAAACAAATTATATGATAATAACATGCCAAATTCCTTAGGCTTCCCACGCTCACTCTCAAGATGCTATAAATTATAATAGCAGTGGTTTCAATTTTCTTTTTTTTCCTGCCACAGTATAATAAAACTATTTTGTGATATGTAATCTAATAATACATTGAATTTTTTTTCAGAAATGAAATCTGAAATGCCAATGACAGTGTATTTTTCTTCTATGAATATCAGAAGTGATGTTTCTTATCTTAGGAAGAGGGGTTGATATTTTCAAATGGAACTCGTACCCTAAACACAAGGTACTGAAAGTATCATTGTGTTGATTTAGAGATGAAGACTTATTCCAGAGGTGACATCCCAGAGGTTCCCTGCATGTTCTATTTGGATTACATATGGTCGTCAAGCACTTTACAAAGTATTACTGAGTTATCTTCCAATATTTAAATATCTAGAGGTCTCCTTTAAGACACATATATTTCTGTCTTTTCTTAAAAAGAGAAAACACAGCAACACAAAGCGTGTGTTCCATCATTATGCAATTATGCTAGATCTGAATGAGCAGCCGCCTGGATTACAAATTCTCTGGCTGACACAATCCACACCATTTCCTACTGCTAGCAGAGGTGAGGTCATGTGTCAGTTACCATTTATTATCAGGTTTGCACCATGGTTTGGATTCATTTTGGTTTATCTTTTTTTTTTTTTAATTTTTGATGTTTATTTGAGAGAGAGAGAGAGAGAGAGAGGAAAGAGAGAGAGGAGAGAGAGAGCAAGTGAGCACGAGTGGGGGAGGGGCAGAGAGAGAAGGACACACAGAATCCAAAGCAGGCTCCAGGGTCTGAGCTGTCAGCACAGGGCCTGACGTGGGGCTCAAACTCACAAACTGTGAGATCATGACCTGAGCCGAAGTCAGATGCTCAACCGACTGAGCCACCCGGGCACCCTGGCTTATCTTTTTAATATGCACCTAGTTGGCTTAAGGTATGCACATAGCCTCAGTAGTTATTTGCATTAAAGATCTGAGTCTATTGAGAGGCATTATATGATGAATGGGACCCAATTTAAGCTCTGGCAATTCTGGAAGCTTGAAGGCTAGCCTCAATTCCTAGTGCTTCCATGAAGCACTCCTGACTACTGGCACCCAGCTTCTTTCCCTGATATGGGATGTCCCACCATTAGAGTTCATGACACTTCATGTGAGGTTAGAATTCACGTTGTCTTCCAAATGTTTCACTGAGGACAGACTGCTCTCCTCTGAGGGAGAAAAATCCTGATAATGGAAATTCTACCTCTCAGACTAGAAAGCCTGAAATCTCTCTGCTCATGGATAGTGGACTTACACCCTCTTCAACAGGCAGGGTGGATACTTTGAACCTGCATTAAGCTGGATAAAAAAAACAGTTTAGGTTACATTAATCAGCAATGCAAACAGATTCTCATTTCTTTTACTTTCTTCTGACTGTGGCCAGGGCTTCTGTGGCAGTACCTGATCACACTAAATTGTGCTAAATTATGTAGGAAGATTATAGTCATTAATACCATCATCTCCTGTAAGAAAACAAATGTGCTAATGCCGGCAACCTATGCCAGGGTTAGCCTAGAAACTGCACCTCTTATTTGGGTGTCCAGCCACCCCAAAAAAAGGACACATGCAAGTCCTTACTGAGACCACGGCAACAAGGGTGAAGAGGAAGGTTATCTGGCTCGGGGAAATGGCTTCTTGCCTCTTCCTACCCCTCCTCACCCACTACGTAAACCGGTGGCCCCTTCCATCAGTTTGGTAAGAAGACAAAGGGAATGCTTCATTCTGTCCTTAAAACCCTTGGTTCCTACTTGTCAGTGCCCCTAGTTCTCAGACAACACCATGTAGACATTTGTAGCATTTTGTGAAATGGAAACTAAACAACAGCAACGACAAGAAGATCCGAAATCAAAAGAACAATTTAAAATACACTCCCACGTACATTCGGCTTTCTCTCTCTGCTTTTCTCTTCTCCCCAACCAAGTCATCTTTAGCCCTCAGGAATAGTCCCAAAGGAGGGGAGCGATGAATGTACCCACATAGTATGCATTCAAATTCCTGTCCCCTAACTAGCTGTGTTGTCTGAGGTAAGTAACCAAACATCTCTGGGCCATAACCTCCACATCAGCAAAGCACAGTTAGTTTCAGTCCTGAGATCTAGTACCTGCCACAAAGGAAGGGCTCAATATATATCAGCTACTATTATCATTTTAATTTTCTATGGAAACCACCCAATATCTAAGACACGCCGCTTACAACAGGATTCACAGCGTTGAGTAACAGGCTGGCAAACCAATGACCCCCGAGCATCTCAAGCAAAGATGTCATAAAGTAAGGAACTAAAGCTCTACGACCATCTCAAACGGATGTGGTCCTTTCACTCGGCAAAACTGGGCCCTCAAGAAACCCAAGAACAACTGAATCAGCACCTTTCAAATTTTCTTTCTGGCTTAAAGAAGGACTTTTCTTTGCACATAGAAAACGTGTGTCTATGGGAAATCCTGGGATGTCAAAATGGGCTTCTATGTTCTCCCTGGGAGAATACGTTGATATGAACTGCGACCAGATAGAAAAGGTGAACATTAATGAGCCCAGCACTGCCCTCAGAATGTGGGCTCATTCTTTGGTAGACTGAATACCAGAATCCTTCATTCGAAGGCCAGAGGAGGCCACCTGTGACCTTCATTTTGCAGAAGTGCCATCCAAACCTCAAGAGGTGAAGAGAAAAGAACAAACTCTCCTAACCAGTTAGGGGCCAGGCTGGGACTAGAACTCTTCTGATTTCCTGTCAGGTGAAGTTTTCACTTCACAAGCTGCCTCCCATATCTGGGATGATCTTGGTATTGCAAAGTACAAGGCCTTGCAAGACTCTCCAGTTCTAGCTCTTTCTTGTGTCAGAGGGTCAGCTTTAACAACTATAGGAAACACCCCATTCCCTCTCGAGCAGGCTCTGTGATGCAGGGTCTTGGCCATGCCTCCCAGTAGACAACTATTTCCATAGGAACTCCTACAAGGAGCAGAAATCCAACATACAAGGACACAGTGAAAAGAAAAGGAGCAAAGATGGGAGAAAAGAATCTCAGTTGAGTGGAAGTTTAAAAACACTTCGAACCTCCCAACAAGAAAGTGATGTGGCAGTCAGCTATAAAACACCTTCCTCTTTTGCTAACTTTCTTGTAAAGTTTCCCGGCAACAGGTAGGTGGTAACCTCTCACGTTGTTTTTCCAAAGACCGTTGCAGGGTGACTCATGGCTGACGGAAAGAGCTTCCCTGGAGATTGTCTAAGGAGAGTAGAAGCCTGGGTGAACAAAGCTTATGAAAACCACAACTTTATTCATTCCTTAAGGTTTGCATTCGCATAAATTGGGCGAATTTTTCTGCATGTTGAGAAACAACAAAACCAAAATAATATTTTTAGAAAGAGAATGTAATGAAAACACAATTGAGTTTCCATCATACTTCCCAACAGTGCTCAACAACGATTTCTAATACCTTTGCAGGCTAGTTTTTTTTCTGTGTGTGTGTGTGTGTGTGTGTGTGTGTGTGTGTGTGTGTATGTGCACACATTCCTGGTTTAGTAGTTAAAAAGCAATCTAAATGTGGGAGGAGGGAAAGATCTATTTCCTAGTTGAAACCACCATCTTCAGATTCACGGTTGGAAAAAATTCTGTTACCTTTTTTTTAAATAAAAAAATTATGACTCTTCCTCTCAGACTAATACAGGAGAATTGCCTATACTCCGAAATGATCTCGCTCTACACTAGAACTACTCAGTCAGCATCTTTAATTATCATTTCCCACAAGCCTCTAGGCCAGTGCTTCTCAAAGTTTAATGTGCATATGAATCGCCTGCAGATCTTGTTAAAAATGCTGATTCCGATTCAGTGGGTCCGGCATAGGCCCTGAGATTCTTGAGTTTTCACGAGTTCCCAGGTGATGACAAAACTTCCAGTCCATGGACTAAACTCTGAGTAGCAAAATTCTAGACCAAACCCTCCTAACACTGTTCTCACCAGGTCAAGAAATGGGTTGCAGACAATTATAGTATAAGCAGGCTTCTATAAGTTACTATGTTCCTTGTGAATCTTCCCTCATTCCCTTCTGAAGACACTTGCAATTGCTAACCTAAAGGAGGCAGTCTATTGCACACACACACAGGAGAAGAACATACAACTTTGAGGTTCCATTTCAGTGAAACCACTTACTAGCCAGGCAGTTCTCATCTCTGAGCCACATGTGTACTATAAATCCAAGATGCACACCCATGCACTTATTACTGTGGATAAATGAAAAGATACCCACCCAGGTGCTTGTTACTGTAGATAAACGAGAAAAGGTACAGAATCCAGCCCAGTATCTTGCATGCAGGAGGGTTCAACAAGTATCAGGCCCCTTTCCTCTTTTTTTTAAAGTATTATGCCCAGAATCAGGACTTCTTGGATGGCTTAATCAGCACAGACTTGAGGAGGAGATGGGGTCTGTAATATGTAAGCATGTTAATAAAGTCCGCCCATGATGTTGTTGGAAGCTAGAAGGTAGGGTGACTGAGCATACAGGTACAATCTTCCACTCTTGGCAGTAACTTATAAACCCCTTGTCTTGCTTTGTTATCTTCTGTCATGATTCCTCAACTGGTATCTTTTGGCCTCATCAATTACTTAGGTAACATTTTTATTAGGCTGTCATGATATGCCAGACACTGAATCAAATACCCAAAGGAAGCCTCCAAATAGAACCAGCTTCCAGTTTAGCTGGGTTTTATTAGCAGGAAAACTCTGAATAACTGACCAAAATGTTGCATTTCCATTCTAGTATTTGGTGTTGTGTAGATGGGCCTTCCGATCAACGAGGATATGTGAACACGGTAGAGTTGGCCTAATGAAAATAGTTTGACATACATGCAGAAATAAATGGTGGTCAGAGTGTCACTAGGCAGAGATTTGCCCTTCTGTTCATCCATCAGTCACTGATGGAATCTTTCTAGAATGCTCACATTTCTCACTTCATCCCTGATGCTACATTCAGATGAAGCCACCATCGCTGCCGGCTTCCTAAAGGTTTTTCTCTTGTTGTGGAATTCAAGGTGAATATGACAGCAGGAAAGTGAAGACATTCACCTAGAAAAAGGTGATCTCACTTTCATGAACTAGTCCAGTAAATGAGAAAAAGATAGATTTACAATCTGAATAGGAAAAACCACTTTAGAAGAAGGTTTTCTGGCTAGATATGAATGAAAGTCTTTGGTTTAATCACATTTGAATAATGCTCATTTGCTAAGTTTGACTTTGCTGTCAAAATTGTCACCATGTTGCAAACAGACTTTAAATAGATAGCTGGAGCCAGAGAGGAATACTGAGAATTTAATACACAAAGCCGGGGTAGCAGGAAATTCATCTAAACATCCACGTCTTGACCTCCTTCTAATCCAAAGTACAGAACTTGGCAGAAAGCAGGCAAGGAAGTCATTAATATGTGGAAAGGGGCTCTCTCAAAGGCACACCAAGTCCAAGTGCCTTTCACCGATGAAAATCAAGAAAAATTGTACAAATATTTACCACAAGAAAATAATAAGTTCTGCCACAAAGCCGAGGTACTTCCACAATGGACACAGAGCACTGTGTCATTACCAAGGCAAACTTTCTGTTTAGTACAGCTCGAGATGCATTCTGAAAGCGAAATGTAGAGATCAGAGGTCAAGGACTGACCTTTCTTGAGCTTAAAAAAAAATCAGCACTGTGTGTGTGTGTGTGTGTGTGTGTGTGTGTGTGTGTGTGTGTGTGCGTGTGTGTGTGTGCATGTTTGTGTGTGTAGCATTTCCAAATGATAGTGAACAACCCAGTTAAAGCTGCTAAAAGTCCTCATGGAAACTCCTCAGTTATAATTCAATGCTTTTCTTCCTTTGGATCTTTATTTGAGCAAATCAACTGTAAATTTGAAAATGGATGCAATATTATACAATACTAAGGAAATATTAATTTTCTTCCATTTTGATAACAGCGTTATGGCTATATAAAAATGCTTCTAAAATGTGTACCTTGAAATATTTAGTGGTGAGATGGCCTGATGTCTGAGGTCCTTATCAAAATACTCCAGTAAAATTAAAAAGTGTATGGGTGTGGGGGGGAGGGGGGAGTGGGAAATACAACTATGGTAAAATGTTCATGGTTGTTGAAGCTGAATGAGAGGTCCATTGGAGGACTGTGGGTATTTTTTCTCCTGACTCTTGAGTAGGTTTGGAAATTTTACAGCAAAAGTTAAAAAAAAAATCCAGCCCCAAATAAAGAAGGTTAACTTTAAAAAGCACTAAAAATGGTTTACACAACAATATTGCCTTTTGTGGTGAAATACAGGGGATATGTGCAAAAACCCGAGAGCAATAATTAATGGCCAATCCTATGTGCATTCCATTAAGCACAAGCAGCTGTCATAAACATCTTAATTTAAAGAGTTGGGGTTTGGGGAATCACGGCACTGCAAAAAGCGACATCCTGCTGCTGCTCCACAGAACTGGTACATATCAGACCCTTAAATTTTTAAACACGGCTTTCATGTTTTTGAGAGCTGAAAAACCTTTGAAAAGTCAGCTTGTTAGGAAATTCACCTTGCAGACTCCTGCTTCAAGGATTGGTTGAGGTGCTTGGTTGAGGCAAAATTGATTTGGGGGTTGGGGTGGGTGTTCACAGGTAAAATAAATGTGTTGTATATTTAAGAAGGAGTAGTGAGAAGGCTCAGAATGTATGGGCATGGCTACACCACCGTAGTACCTTTTAGTAATGGAAGATGTAACACCTTGCTGGAGAGGCATTTAGAGTCTACAAAGCTTTCCCCCACCCTTTGTTGTTCCTCTCCCAGTGTCTGTTGGAAAAAAAAAGTGGAGAGAGCCAGCATTTTGAGGGTGGAAGAAGTGCTAATCTAGAAGCAGGAGCCTAGAATTTGGTCCCTCTCCTGCTACATGCTAGTGTAAACCTAAGGGGATGACTTTGCCATGGTGCCTCCTCTGGGACATGGGAATAACATCCCAATCCGTGAACGTCTCTTGGGTCCCTTCTGGCCCTAAGACACCTGAGTGCATGGGCTGTGATTTGTAGGAGAGCTAGTCTGATGCCCGCCCCCTGCCCCAACTACCCATATCCTCCTCCCCTAGAGCTAGATGGCAAACAAGAGTCCTATTTGGGTTACGAAGTTTAACATGAACAGAAAGGTGCAGAAGATACTAACGCAATCTAAGTCAACAAGTTAAAAGTCCAGACTCTCCAGTCAGAAGTATCTGAATGTGCCTAATCACCTTTTATCAACTGTAAATTTAACAATCCCCCTTGGTGTTTGCCTCCATTCATGGTATGTTTACTCTCTTCCCTCTTCCCTCAGCAACTGTATTTTTGTGCAAGTAAGTGTCTTGAGATTCTATATATTAATGGCTCCCCATGAACTTAAAGACACCTGTGTGCAGGCTGAACTTGGCAAAAAAAAATGAAGCATGCTGGCAGCACAGAGCAAGGTCTCCTATTAATTTCTTGAATCGATCCTGGAAATATTATTATCCGGTCCAGGAAAGAGCACCTCTTTACTCACAGCATCAGATTTGAATTTTTTAAAACAACACTATTGCCCGTAAGAATGACTAATAACCGTCGGCTGTAATTTCCCAGAGTTTGTGGGTATGACTTCTACAGTGTTCCTTGCGTTTGATTTTGCCGTACGTCGTCTGGGGGCTCGCGAAGGCTTTCAAACACAATTTAACCAAAACCCCCGGCCAGCTCTCGGTTCAGCCGGCAGAACTCTGTGGTACTCTTGAACTTACTACCTCCGCCCCCACACCTGAGAGTCTCCCTGAACGCTGCTTTCCCTGCATCACACATCATCAATCAAACAACTAGAGAAACGCAGAAACCTCAGTTCTCAACTGCAATCAATACAACCACCTTTCCTGGGGTAGTGCTGTCTTAGTTTTGAAGGTCACAGAATGAGTCAGGGGCAGAAGAGAGAAAAAGAGGCCATGGGTTCTCTGACTCTGTGTCTCAGAGAGCTCAGCTCATACAGAAGAATCACCTCATTAAGCTGGACTAATCACTGGGGAGAGGATAGTCCAAATTAACAAAAATTTTGAATGATCAAAATACTGTTTTGTTATTGCATGCATAGTATCAAGAGCTACACAAATAAATTTGCCTGGTGTGGGTTTTGATTCACAAACAGATAAGAGGAAATTGAAACCACAATAGCCAAGAACCTCTCTGAGGACAGCAAGGCTGTGCTTCCATTGCAAAAATACTCTTATTTCTGGATTCTTACATACATTATTTAAGTATATATTTATTCACTCATACAAACCAGATTTGTTGAGTACCACTAGGTACAGTTCCTAGGAAGACATGCCATGGGGAAGGCAGAGATGGGTATTCTTGAAGAGCTTGGTAATAGCTATTTCTTTTTTTTTTTTAATTTTTTTAATGTTTTAATTTATTTTTGAAGGAGAGAGAGAGAGACTGAGCATGAGGGGGGAGGAGCAGAGAGAGAGAAGGAGATACAGAATCCGAAGCAGGCTCCAAGCTCTGAGCTGTCAGCATAGAGCCTGACACGGGGCTCAAACTCACGAACTGTGAGATCATGACCTGAGCCAAAGCCGGACGCTCAACCGGCTGAGCCACCCAGGTGCCCCTGTAATAGCTATTTCTTACGTGCCAGCAAACAAGTTTCTCTTCTAGTAGGAAAAAATAATTGCTGGAAGTCTTATTTACACGATATATTTACACACACACACACACACACACACACACACACACACACGGCCATTTAAACAGACCAGATACATGAAACATTTATATACGAAGTGCTTCTAAGACCAATCAGGGATCAGCCTCCTTTATTAAAGATGATTTCTTCAAAGGGACATACCTGCTCCCTAAAAAGAGTCTCAGTCTTTGTGGGGGGGCATTCCTTACAGGCTGGTGATTTCTTTCACTGAAGGATTCTTCATAGAAAGTATACAAACACCTCTTTAGAAATGCACCATTGTCTAACAAATGATGCCTATATTTATTTGCTTAGCAAATCATTTTGTCATGGATTTGTCCAGCCAGAGTCTAAATGATCACCATTGGTGACATTACACCAATACCTTTTCTACAGAGACCCTATCAAAGAAATAAAATTAGCTCATGTTATCACTATTTATTCTTGACCTTTTTTTTCTCTTTACTCCATTCTCTTCTCTCTCAATTTTCCAGATACTATTTATTTTCTTAAGTTCTGAATTCCAAGGAAAGCTCTACTGGTTGTCAGCATAACGTGTGTCATTAACATAAATGCAAGAAATTATCCACATATCATTAAAGAACTGAGCTTATGTTGCTGCTAGCAAAGTGAGGGGGAAACAAATCACAAAGATAAGCTAGCAAACCAAGGTGCAATTAAAAGATTTGCCCCTTGCCATCACCCACCACCCCCTACCATACTACTTCTTACAACTTTTATCTTTACATATATACAAATAAACAGAGTGCTTCTGTCCTGCTTCATTCATGTAGATGACTTACCTGAAACTTTCTGGACTTCTTCTAGCTTTGATTAACCCCCAGCAGACAGGGGTACCCACATTCAGTAGGCTGATGACACCAGCAGAAAGTGGCCTATCTGAAGAATGAGAGTTCTTGGCTTACTCCTGCTGCTCTCGTCACCTGTCTTACCTCCTGGACTCTAGGCCCTGCCCACTAGGGTATCACCTCTACTTGCCTCTTCCTGGTTCGGCGGACTTCCCTGGACGAATTTCCTTTTGGTTTGGACTGGTGCTATATATGCCAGATCCCTGAGAGAGGCTGGACTCTGGTCATTCTTGCGCGGCCTTGTCCTGTGGTCATCCAAGGATAATGCAGGAAAAGAGGACCACACCCTCAGCCAATGGAGACACCTTGTTCTTTTTCTTTCCCAAGATTTTATTTTTAAGTAATCTATACCCCCAACTTGGGGCTCGAACTCACAACCCTGAGATCAAAAGTTGCATGCTCTTCAGACTGAGCCAGCCAGATGCCCCTCTGACCTTCCTGTTCTGATGAACATTTCCAACACTGGACATGAGGCACCTCCTTCCTATTCCTTATCCCTCTCTGTGCCTGACAAACAATGAGAACACTTCCAGAGAAGTGGTCAGGGTACAGTGAGATGGGAGCCACAGGAATTCTGAGTGTGAACATGTCATCACGGACCACTGAGTTTAACCTCTCACCAGATCTTTGAAAAGACTTCCTAAGACTAGTTTGCAAGAAGCCCCAAGTTCTCTGGATTATCTGTCCTCAGGCTGCTGAGGTCTTTAAGGGTATGGAAATAATGGAACTTTTTTCAATAATCGTATTATGATAAAACACAGAAGTTTTCTTAGGACACAGAGTTCTTTACTCAAGAAAGGAAACCAAGAAATAACGTCAAGACTAGATTTTACAAAAAGCCTAACAGTCAAGCATAGATTAATATGTGACATTTTACTTAAGTAATGGCAGCTACCCTTGCTCTAGACAAGCATAGAGGTTGAAAGGTTTAGCTGAAAGAAGAGGAAAATAAAGGCCATTTGTTACCTCAAAACTGGTTGAATTTGACAAATGTGACCCTATCAAACCATTTACACCCACACGCCGCCATTCTCTTTGAATATTTTTGGAACGACACTCTCCTCAGGTCAGGAGAAGAAAAAAGCAAAGGAGAAGAAGGTAAGTTGGCTTAGTTGAAAACTTTCTAGTGAAATTATCTGAAAACTGATTTGATTAAAATAAAATAAATGACAGATTCTAAACACATCATTCATTCTGAAGGTTTTCACACCTAAAACAAATACGATATGAACTCTTGAGAGGTTAGCAGGGTCAGAGTTACAACTCTAGGCAGGACTGTATCTGACGCCATCCATCCATGAACCCATGCGTTCATTCACCCAACAAATCAAGAAGTATTTATTGAGTGTTTACAATGTGAAAAGTCCTGTTCTTGTGGCTTGGGGGGTACAAGTAAGACCAAGGCAAGATCTCAGTCCTCAAGGAGGGGTGAAAGGAAGGCGTAAGAACATGTGCATGTGAGCATATATGAGCACGGCTCTCCTCAGCCACACCAGGCACCAGATGGGTCTATCTATGCAACACAATGAACTCTGGAACCTTAGTTTTGTCTTAGAAAGACTATGTGCTTAGGTAAAGGTATTAATTCTCTCTTAATTTTTTTTTTAATTTGAGTACAGGTGACAAAAGGTGTTAATTCTCTTAAGGTTTGTACCACATATGTACCAAATGTGACAACATGCCATTTGTATACTTACTTTGCCTCTGGTTTTATCTTATTATCCTTACCTGGGTTTTCTTTCCACCATGATTTATTCACTGAATTTTTACCTGTGTATGGCATTAGTATAAGTCACCTCAGATCCTTTTGGGAAGTAAAAAGGTCTAAATTCTTAAGAATTAATACGTTACCCTACTACATCCCATAATAACAATAAGAAAGATACTCATTTTTGCTATTACAGGCGACTTTCACTGAGAACTCATCTGTGTCAGGCATCAAACTAAACACTTTACAACCATTTTCTCACTTAGTCTTCGTAATAATCTTTTGCAACTCTTAAAACGATTATCCCTATTTCACAGGAGAGGGAAGCAAAGCAAAGAGAGCAATGCATCATGCTATTAAGCAGTGATATCAGAGCTTGAACCTTCCTGCTCTGCCTGCAGAAGAATCCCTCGTGGCCTATCCACATACTTGAGCTCTCTAGGTCCCTTGATGGGACAGAAGCCCTTTGCTTACTAGTCTGACTTACCAGTAAGTGCCCCATCTAGTCTTAGGGGCCTTCTCAAATACTGGCTCCATCTTCTCTGTGATGCCTCCCTGACCCCGTGGCTGCGTTATGAGGAGTTCCCCATCTGAGCACCGGTATCTCTGGAGTGTGAGTTTCTTAAGAATCTCAGGTGTGCCTTCTCACTTTCAAGCTGTCAGGGCCTGGTAGCATATATGAGCCATAACAGATATTTACCAAAAGTTGTTGTGGGTTGATGGAATGAATGAGGGCTCCATCACTTTCCTGTGAATACTCTCCCAGAGAAGCACTGGTCCCTTCATGGTGGCTTTGCAGCTTCACCTACTTGTATTTGATAAGTCTACGTGATGCTTCTAAAATTAAACCACTACTAATCTGTGAGTTGTAAAGCCTATGCATTAGGTTTTGTCAAACAGAGAGAAACAAATTTTACAAGGAAAAAAGGTCTTCGTGATCAGTGATTACAAAATGGACCCAATTTAATCTAAGTATATTCAAAAGTGCCACATTCAAATTTGGACTGGGCACTTTTAATTATCTTATGAATCCAGGTATTTCAGTGTCTTCTTTTTTTCCCCAATTTGCCTGAGAGCAATGCTACCAGCACCAAAGCCCTCTCTCTCTTTCCTATTTTGGCATGGTCTTTCCTTTCATCTTTTATACTCTTATTACCTGGGTTATTTACTTGACAATCGTGTTTTGCTTAGAGAAACTTATTACTGTATACAATTATTATTTAACTCTTGCAATGTTAATTCATGGTCCCCATGTTCAAGAGACCACTGTGACTTATACCTCTTAGAACGGTTCAAAGAATCTAGTCACTCAAGTTATTGGTTCCATGTGCTTCAGGAAAGGCCATAGAGTATCATAAAAGTTATGTCCCTCAAATAAAGTGAATATAAATGTCCTCCACTATTGGGTCACTCATATGTGAAGTGTGTGAAGTGAGGGAAGTTCTATAGAGCAGTCTCCAGGAAGAACTATAAAAGTTCTTGTCAAATGGCAAGAAAGGTGGGGGTGAGGGTGGTAGTGGGTGGGGTGGATGGTGGTAGGGGTTGGGAGGTGCACATGCACAACATTTCCTGAGTAGACATACCAGGCACTGGGCCAAATGTTCCACACACTTGAATTCATTTAATTATCACAACAAACATTAGATATTAATAGAATGTCCCCTCGCCTTCTACCCATGATTAAAACGAAGCTCTGAGAATTTAAGTAACTAAGCCAAGGTCACACAGCTACTAGGTGATAGGGTTCAAGTGGGACTCGAGGTTTATCTGACTCCAAAATTATCCTCTTTCCTCTACAGTGCTTCCCAGAATCACCTTCACTCTTAAATGCATGCATTGGCTAGAACCCACCTTTAAGCTCAGAATGAAGGAAATAAAGGTTAATATGAAGCCAAGCTGGCAAGTCTAATAAATTAACGGGTACAGGACCAACAGGGAAGAGAAGCTGAAATGGTCAAGTTCCTGGTTATATTCTAATTGCAAAAACAAAGATGGCAAATGGTTCTAAGCAGGTCATTAATGGGCAATTTTGAGCACCTACTATGTGAAAGGCGATGTGCCAGGGCACACAGATGGAAATGAGTCGGGACAAGGTCAGAGCATCCAGCCAGCGACTTACACTAAAGCCAGCTAAGCCAAGAGGGCTCCTTTTGCCTTCCACTCCTGCTTGAAAGTCAGCATCCAATCCTGTCTTCAACAACCCAGCAGCGGTAGTCCCCAGCCTCCGCGTGGCCGTGTAGACACCTCCCACGGGGGGGGCAGGGGGCGGGCTGCAGACACTCCTGGGCGTCTGGGGGGTGGCGGCTGTGCAGGGAGACGGAACCAGACTGCAGGCAAGCAGGGGGTTAATAGCTCATAAAATAAAACCCTCTAACACAAAAATGTTATTTTAATTGTATTACATTGAGGAGCCCTGAGGGTCGTGGGGTAGATAATCAAAAAGGACAAGGAGGAAATTAAAAAAGGGAAGAAGGCAATCAAAAAGGCCATTTAGGAGAGCCCCTTAATCCTCCATAGAAAGAACACTAATTATACTCCAGAATCTCCTTATAATTAACCCTGATATAAAGTGTTTTTTGAGCAGTAATAACTTTCACATTCACAATCGTTTTGATCGCAAACTCCCGTGAACGCCTCACAAACAGCAGCCCGCACCGGTTGGTTGGCCGGTTTTCTTCCCCACCGAGCCGCGCTATGACACAGTCGGCCACAAGGAAAAAGACAAATATTTCTGCCCTCAGCTCACTCCACGGCTCCATTGAACTCAG
Source organism: Panthera leo (assembly GCF_018350215.1). Classification (NCBI taxonomy): domain Eukaryota; kingdom Metazoa; phylum Chordata; class Mammalia; order Carnivora; family Felidae; genus Panthera; species Panthera leo. The sequence continues at coordinate 43,984,767 of NC_056684.1, read as the reverse complement.
CCCATTGCTTTTTTATTTAAAAAAAATAAAAATAAAAAAAGAAACACAACCATACCTCCTTTCCCTTCTTGGTAATTGCTTCCCTATGCTCGCTGTTAGCCTTTAATACGCCTTGGACTCTCCATAGGTTGCAAACCCACTAGATTCCCAGCATACCTTCCTTCACTAACAGGCCCCTGCTTAGATTTACCTGCACTCCTAGGCCACTGGGCACGCATTGCTGTAATCGTTCTTTATGCTGCCAGACAAAAGCAAGGATTCAGACAGACTCTGCCCAAATCCCGTCCAAAACAAGAGCCTAACATTCCTCTCCCTGACAGCTGATCCCTTGTGAACCAAAGCTTCTGATTGTCCACTAGAGAAGTTCAGGAGCAAAACAGAGCAGGAAAAGAATGCGGACAAGTTCTATGCTACAGGGGTGAGGGCATCGCTGGGAAAAGAGATGCAAAGGAAAGGCACCTGGGACCAGTGCTGTGAAGGGAGAAGGGCCTGGAATAGGTTGTTGGGAACTTTTTCTTTCTTTTTTTTAAATTTAAATGGCACTCAAATGAAAAGAATCTGTCCCTGTCCTCACATGAACTGGCCATTGCTCTCATCCCACCCAGTAAGAGAAGGAGCAGGATCTCAGAGTCCATGAGATCCCTGGGGAGATAGTTTCAATGGAGCACCTGCCTGCCAAGTGAAACCCTAGGAGAGGTTCGCAGGGCTTCTGACATTCACATGCCTCGGCAGGTACTCGTCCCTCTTTGAATGTACTCCTGGGCCTGGCTTCGTCTCCTCTCTACAAACACAGCAAATGCATTTGAAAGGTTTGCCTGCTCACAATGGGCTATATTCCCACTTTAACCAGAGATGGTAGATGGGGAAACCAAGGTCCGTGAAACACTGAGCCCAGTGTTTTTCCTCTGCATCAAGGGAATGCAGGCCAAAGGAATTTTCCCATTTTTTCTTGCATGTTCTTGGAACTTGAACCTTACTTCTACTTCCCATCTGGGTGATTATTCCTCATGTAGAATTTAACAAGATAAGAAAATGCTTCCTTTTTTGTTTTTTTTATTATTTTCATTTTAGAGGGAGCAAGAGAACATGTGAGCAGGGGAGAGGGGCAGAAGAAGAGAGAAACAATCTTAAGCAGGCTCCATGATCAGCATGGAGCCCAATGTAGGGCTTGATCCTACGACCCTGGGAAAATGACCTGACCCGAAACTGACCTGAGCCAAAATCAAGAGTTAGATGCTCAAACGTCTGAGCAACACATGCGCCCCCTTTTCTGTGTTTTAAAACAGATTCTAACACTGTATGTTAACTATACTGCAATTAAAATACAAAACTTAATAAAAAAAAACTGAATCCATAACTGAGAAAGAAAAAGTTCTCTTATCATTCAACACTATTGATTAACGATCTCCAATATTCTCATCCTGTTGGACATAAGCAACTTGCAATAGATTATATTGCCCCTGCTTATGCAGGGACTAGGCTGTACCTCATTAACACAGACAAACCTAGGATGTTAGGTCATTTGAACTTTAAAATATCACTACAAGCATTCTTCTCATACAAAAACAAATTCATTTATAAAGGGGAACAAACAGCTTAAAAATGAAGAACGGATGATGAGTCTTCCACTTTTAAATTTTGTAGGGACAATGCATTTATAAGTATCATACACTAAAGACAATTAAACAGATCTGTGTTAACATCCCTGCTCCATGCATTAATGCAAGGACATATTCAACGCTATTCATTTCTTAATACCTAAAGATGAAGCAGGCACGGAACCCACCCTCAAAAAGTTTAGACATTGGAAAGTGCCATAAGAAAGGTGCAGATTAGAAAAAATGATATGAAGCTTTGGTTCATAAGGGATCAGCTGTCAGGGAGAGGAATAAATTACAAATAATAAATGATATTATTTATTTATAATAAATTATAAAATGATAAAGTTGCTATATTAGTGTAAGATGTTTTTCATTTCATCTGGTAGGGGTCTCCCCTTAAGTTAACCCATTTGAACACAAAGTGACACTTTATTATCTCCGTAAGTGGGTATTTACAACTCCCTTTGATGGGGCATTTATTCTAGGTTTAATTAATATTAGTAGACAGGAACTGGAAGCCAATAGGAAGAGGTGAAGCTGATGCTGACCTTTATCTCCCATGTTTTGGTATCTCTACTTTGGGATGCAGGTTTGTACACTGGGCTTTCCCCCAGATCCCTTCACCCCACCCCATATTCTGGATGCCTCCACCTGTATTCCACTCCATCAAAACTTCATCACTAAAGAGCCCTAGTGTTGACTCTGAAGAGGGCAACACATTGACTGGAAAGGCTCATCTCTTGGTAACTTTCCTTATTCCAACCTCTAAGAATATGCACTTTAACAAAGGTCTTCTGGGGATGGGTCTTGAACCAAAAGACACACCATATTAGCAGAGTTGAAGGGAACAGAGTCAGGATTCTAAGATTTCAGTCCCAGATTAGTCACTCACTATTGTAACCTTGGACAAACCCATTTACTCATCTGAGCCTCCATTTTCTTTGCTGTTAACATTCAACAGTGACAGACACTGCCAAGGCTGTATATAGTGTGTGATACAAAACTCTCATGAATTCTATAAATATGTTTTAATACAATTGTGGGTGGGACTGTTAGCTCAGTGTAGGGAATCTTTTTGACAGGAACCTTGACTGTAGTGCCTCGGTTTGTCCTACTATCCCAATAAGTGGCATAGAATCCATCCCAACTGGATTGTGATTGTTTAATATGGTTCGTTCACTTGTTTCTCTAACTGCATCAAATCTAAAATCTAAGGTCTAATCTAACTTGCACTTTACAGAGTCAAGGGGTAGGGCTAATACTATAGTATTTTTCATCTAACATCTTACCTCTGCTTTAAGGCTAATTGCTAACTACTAGTAGAAGTAGTTTGAACATGAAAAAAAAAATCCTAGGTTCCCTCCTTTCCAGCTTTATCTGTGCAAGAAGCAACACTGAAGAGCATTGAAATGAAGTGGCCCTTGTTGTGACCCGTCACTCTTTACATCTTTCTCTTGTTATACTAACATAAACAAAGCCTCAAGCAAGAACAGACAGCTAGTCTCTGGGAAGCAGTTTTTAAAAAGCAGACCTTGGGATCATATTTAAATAGTCAGCAGTTGCCCAAGAGGCTCCCAGCAGCTTTTCTTTAGGTGACCAAAGGAGAGGGCCTGAAGTAGAGGGTGCTGGAAGGCCTTCCTCACTATAGGGGAAGATGGCTTTCCGTCCACATTTCATGTGTGCACAGGACCCTTGGAGACGATCGTTAGCAGCTGGAGACTTTGGGGTTATCAAGGACAATAGGAAATGCCATTCTTCCCACTTGGAATAATTGCATTTGATCCAGTGGCCTTAACCTTTTATGGCCTGATGGCTATTGCTGTTGTCTTTCCAACAATTTAAACCATTCTTTCTTTCTTTAAAAAATTTTTTTTAAAAATGTTTATTTATTTTTGACAGAGAGAGAGAGAGAGAGAGAGAGAGAGGGAGAGAGAGAGGGAGAGAAAGAGACAGAGAATAAGTGGGGGAAGGGCAGAGAGAGAGGGAGACACAGAATCTGAAGCAGGCTCCAGGCTCCAAGCTGTGAGCATAGAGCCCAACACGGGCCTTGAGCTCACAGACTGCGAGATCATGACCTGAGCTGAAGTCGGACGCTCAACCGACTGAGCCACCCAGGCGCCTCTAAACCATTCTTTCTTTAAATTATAGAAGTAATATATGCTGGCTATAAAAAGCTATAAAATGCAGTTGAATGTGAAATAAAAATAAAAAGATGCCATTCATTCCCCCCCTCCTCTACCCCAACATTCCCTAATCCCTCTCCTTTCTTCTGAGCTAAAGCTTTTTAATATAATTTCTTCTAGGCTACTTTATATGCCTTAAGAATAGACTTAAAAATATGTATATATGTGTGTGTAAGTGTTCACCTGTATTTTTCTTTGTACATTATTCTAAGATTATTTTACTTAATACATCCTGGACTGGTTTCCAAGTCACTGTATCTATGTTTGCATCCTTTTTTCTAACTGCTGGATGGTATTATATAGAATACATAAGAAGGTATACTATGGTCTGAGTTTTTATGTCTCAACAGTTGGCTACTGTTTTTTTATTTATCTACTTTGATAGATGGGAGGGCAGGAGGGGCAGAGAGAGAGAGAGGAAGAGAGAGAGAATCCCAAGCAGGCACTGCACTGTTAACACAGAGCCTGATGCAGGGCTTGAATCCACCAACTGTGAGATCATGACCTGAGCTGAAGTCAAGAGTCAGATGCTTAACTGACTGAGCCATGCAGGTGCCCCAACAGTTAGCTACTTTTATGTGGAAAAGGGATGCTGTTTTTGACAGAAATAACAGAGGAAGGAGAGTATTTGCGTTGCTTTTTGATAATAGTCTGGCATAGACTGAGGCTAACCCAGTAAGCGGTGAGGCAGCCCATCATTTCTACCTTGAGAGACTTAAGAACTCTGACGGGCCATATGGGGTGAACAACTATCAGCAATAGTGAATATGGTCATTTGAGTGGTGTAAAGGAGAGGGCCATGTCCCAAACCTCCAATTGGTATACCTGAATTTCACCATTAGAAACTCATTCCTTTGGTCTAAACACGGCCACCTCTAATTATTCCCTATAAACACACATATGTTTTAGGAATAAGCAACCACTTGTTTTGTTAGGTGCTTTCCTTCTCAGCAAGCCCGATTCAGTCAGAAAATGTTCAGTGAGTGTTTCTGGTGGCAAAGAATTCTAAAGTTGGGGAGGGGAAGATGTAAGATAGAGAGAGATTCTAGAACAAGAACACAGGAAAAGAAAACAACATTAAGAGTTCCAAATTTGCTGAAATATCAGTCACGTGTCTAGAGATGCCCCAACTTCTAAGAGCAAAAATTAACTTTACCAAGCAAATAAAAATAGGCTTTTATAAAGGTGGTGGCTTTCTTCTGTTAACTAGAACAGAGGGGGGTGAGTACAGCAAACACCCCAACACCCCCAACTCCTGGTTATGGCAGACATCACTAATCTATTGTGGTATTCTTTCCCACTGAACCAGGACTCAGCCTCAGACTTCTTCTGTAGCCAGCGCTCCAGGCAGCCACTACCAACCGACGATAGTCGGCACCCAAAATAAAACCAGTATGGCATTCAGTCACGGGAGTCATCACCTCCACTGTGACCGACCACAGGTCTGAATGTCACAAGCAGACATGAATTGTATCAGCTTCGATTTGCTGGTGGGATGCTTCTTCAGCCAACTGTCTGCAGAGGACATGTCTCAGGGAAAACAGGAGGTCTATCTTGGCTAATGAATTAGGATCCTTCCTTACCAGATGAAAAGTTCCACGTCAGCTAAGGCTCGGCTCCCCATATAGTCCAAGAGAACCTGCAACTTACAGCAAGTGCCAACTTGAAGGATCGTCTAAACTGTACAGTGGAACAGAACGCATCTCTGGCAGACATTCAGTATACAGAGTTGAGAATTCAAAAAAGAAAAGTTCGCTTGAAACATCTTGTTTGGATAATGTGGCCTCTGCATATGTACCCCCGCCAAGCTAGATATCTTTAAAAGAACGTATTATCTAAAAATCTGAAATACACTAACCATCAAGGAAAACAGAAATGGGATCTAACAGGAAGAGGATGTGACTGTCAAATTGGTGGGTTATATAAGAGGGAAAGGTAGGTGAGGGCAAGCCGGCACCTTCCAGATTCCTGTGAGGCAGCAAAGTCAGGCTGCTTGCACAGAAGTCAGACCAAAGATTTTCTCCCTGCAGTGAACCTTCAGGAAGCAGCCGACTTCCTGCACCCAGGGCACACTTTAGAATCTGCCACCACATTTCAGGAAGCCTTCCTGGTGAAGTTGTCCCAGTCAAAAAAAATTAAGCAAATAAAATAAGCCTTTGCTTCATTTGGCCGGCTTTGTTCAGCTGTGTCAGACAGAGGTCAAGCAAGCCCATCCAGCCCGTCTGAGATGGGATAATCGTCCACATTCTATCTCACTCACTCATGCACACACCCACCCACACAATCTCACACACATGCATGAAAACACACATACACATTTATTCACTCACATATACTCGCACACACTTGCACATGAAAACGTACACACTCACACATACTCACTCACATCCAAACACCTATTAACACACACGTATTTACATGCATCTACTCACACTGGCCTGTTAGCAACCCCCTGCAAAGCAGACTCAGGTATTTCCCCCTCCCTCATCATACTATTTTCCTTCCAGACAAAAACAACCCTCTTTGGATGGAAATCTTCTTGCAAAGGGACACTCTCATAAACACCAAGCCCCGGGGACTGTGCAGAAAATAAGAGCACAGTGCTCTGCTGCTGGCCCCTTTATTGCTGAGATGGTATTAGCTTGTTCCTCTGGAGGAATTCTGGCTCAGAACTTTTATAAGTAGGAGACTCAATTATGCTTCTTATGAGTTCCCTAAATTTGGAAATGGAGCTAAATAAGGAAATACATTAGTCAATGTCCTTCTCAACCTCCTCCCCTATTCATTTCTCAATCTTTTTTTTTCCTGCTGATTTCTTGGGGTGATTTCTTTGAATTAGTGAAACTACCAACTGGAGCAACCATAAACAAGATGCCACACTCCGATGGAAAGGAGGATGAGCGAGGAAACAAGTGCCAAACTCAGATAGTATGATCGGTGCATGGTTAAGGACCCATGGGCAGGTGGGTACTTGTGTGGGCCACGATGAGTCACTTGAGGGCTGAATTCTACTGAAGAGCGGGCAGTGTTACCGTGAGAGGCCAAATAACTCATTTTATTTTTTTTATTATTTTTTTTAATATATGAAATTTATTGTCAAATTGGTTTCCATACAACACCCAGTGCTCATCCCAAAAGGTGCCCTCCTCAATACCCATCACCCACCCTCCCCTCCCTCCCACCCCCCATCAACCCTCAGTTTGAGAAAGAACTCATTTTAACATAGGAGACCTTTATACTTTAACTAAAATGCAAATACTAATGTTGTCAATATTTGGGAATTGCAGAGGTGACCCCCAAGAATGAGATCTAGGGAGGAAAAAAGACCATGGCCAGAGAGGTAAACTGTATGATCCCACATCAAGGGTCATGGCAGAGATATACAGTTCCCTTACGGAGCTTTCTGGAAGACAGATTTTGGAGCCTGCTTGAACTTATAAATACATCAAAAGAACGTCTGATAATCAAGTCTGGCCAAGGAAGCACAAAGAAAGGAAGGTCATGGGGACAAACACAGCAATGCCCTTCTAGGGGTTTTTCATGCCAAAGGATCCAATCAGTCGTTCCCAGAGGCAGCAAAGTTGAGTTGCTTAACTTACGAGTATCCAACTATCTGCATACAGGTGAGGTGTTTGAATAGGGAAAGGGGGAGGGATGAGGGGGAAAAGCAGGAGGGAGGGAGACAGAGAGAGAATTAGGAGGAGAATGAGGAAGAGAAAAAGAGAGGAAAGCAGAGGGGGAGGAGGAGAGATAGGAGAGTGAGATGAATACAGGAAATGTGACTCCACACATCCTCCAATCGGCCCTAGTTCTTGAGCCTGTGAGCATCTCTGTGTGCTTGATAGGATTTTTAGTGTTTAATTATAGCTATGCATTCCACATGACCCCTAACCAGTGTTCTCCAAGTCTGATCCTTGGGCCAGCAGTATCAGCATCACTTGGGAATCCCTTAGAAATACAGACTTGGGTCTCACCCCAGTCCTACTAAATCAGAGATTTTGTGGGTGGGGCCTGGCAATTTGTATTTTCAAAAGTTCTTCCCTTGCTTCTGATGCATGATAAAGTTTGAGAACCACTGCCCTAAACACAAGCCAACTACTATTTCTGGAGTTCCACTGAAGAAAGAGCTGAAGAAATCTCTCATTTAAATAAACAAAAGGAACATTCTGGTTTTACACATCAGTTGTGGGAGCTTGTGGTATTTGAATCTTTCTTTACATTTCTGAACATTGCAAAGACAAGTCTTTGAGCCTGTAGGGCTGAAAGCCAGTTTTTGCCAACAGGAGAGAGTCAAAGGTAATGGTTCACTATTAGGATTCTTGGGACACCTGACCTCACCATGTTCTGGGTGGGTCCTTCTCCAATCTCAAATGCTGACAGAAAAGTAGGTTTCCAAGATTGGAAAGAGACTCACACCTTGATACCATGCTTCAAAGGGTACAGGTGCATTCTTCCAAAAGGCCATCCAGCTCTATGTGTAATGATGTGGTAATCATGTAGCCACTTTGAGGTGATGGATGGGGCTAGAAATTTCTGTAATACTTTTGGCAATGGCTAACAAAATGACTTTCCTACAATCCAATACATCTATCTGGCGTTTGTTTCTATACTGTTTTTATTGTTTCATTTCCTCTGCTATGTGCACTCAGACTTGACTTGTAGACAACTGTGGGCAGCACAGTTGGGTATAAAAGAGAGTTATTTAATGGTGTTATTTAAGGTGTGCACCTTAGCCATGCAGTTTACAAAAGCAAATCCCTGTGAGGAATAAAGCATCAGAGAGCAAAACAACAGTCACTGACATCTCTTTGGAGGAGAGAAAGAAGCTGAGTCACTGAGCCTGTAATTCAAGAGAAGGCAAATATATCACAGAACAAAGGATAAACCTCCACCCTGGGTCACAGGACATCTGCTTCAGAGATGTTCACCAACACAGAAAGATTTGTTGCTTATGATAAAAGACATCTGTGACAAGACATACTGAACAAAGCATCATCTGACCCCTAACTAAACATAGCTTGCTTTATAAAAGGTTGTTTTTTTATATAATATTGCCAAACACTATTTCTGTAGCTCTTTTAAGAAGAGAGAGACCAGTTAGTGTTATTGAATCTGTGGCAGACATCATTCTAATCTGTGTCTGGGAAAGCAGATCACACCTATACCCTACCTGCCTAATTTGCTATTTAATTAAACAAAACAAAACAGTTACACTACTGAGGGCCTACCATCTTTCGAACTATGCTAAGCATCCTAAGGAAAAAGAAAAAGAAAAAGAAAAAGACAGACACCACTTTGGCCTCCAGAACAGATTAGGTAAAGAGAAGTTCAGCACTGAAATGTTTGTGTTTAGAGAGGTCCATGTGAACTGGAATGTGGAAGGAGAAACCTTTGTGGAAGGCAGGAGCTTTGCTTAGTGGGTAAAATTTGACAAGGACGTTTGGCAGGAAATACAGGCAAAGCAGAACAACAAAGTCAAGGCTCAGTGCTTTTAAGATAAAATTCAATTCCTCACTTCCATTTGGAATGAAATACTGGAAAGCGGTGAAGTCACCAATGGGAAGGGTGATTCACCATCAGAGAAAGATATATTGACTGGACAGGCCGAACCCGATTTAATCCCCCATTCCCAATTCTGAACACATAGTAGATTAGATGTATCCATGCCCTTCACAACAGGGTATTATCTATCACATTTCAGCTGTCACCTCTCCTCATTATCTTGCTTGCCTGTCACCTCTAAGAAGTCATCGAAGTTCTCAAGCAGATGCTATCAGAAGCAGGGGCTATCTGGGGGAGGCTTTAAGCAGGTTGTGGGGGTTGGCGAGTGTGAATAGGGATGTTGGCTCACTGCTGGCTAAGTGTAGCTACATTCAATCTTCTGCTTTTCCCCTGGTCCCAAAGTATGCAGGAACAGTCCTTTCTGGTTGGCCTAAGAGCTTTCATGGTGGCAATCTCAGCTGGTACAGGTTCTCAAGGCAGATGACAGGCAGCAGCATGGCAGGAGGTCATAGTTACTACAGAAAACATCTCAAAACACAGCCCCTTTGGTCTCCCTCTCCAAAAAGCATTGATAAGAGGCACCCTTTGGCATTTAGGATTATTAGGTAAAGGACTCCTGCACCCAGAGGAAGCCCTCTGCATGTGCCAGCATCCAGTTGAAGACTTCTGGCTTCGGTGTCTCAGTTCATGAACTCTGATTTGGTATTATCATCTGATTTGAACACTCCGATCTGATTCTTTTTTTTCCCCTCCTGAGTAATATCTATGTTTGATGTATGATGATTTCTGGAACATCTTTGGCCCTTGTGAGTTTGCTTTTGTGGCACCGTCTTACCACGTATGATGATTATGGGACTGCCTCACTCTCCCCGCTAGAACTTTAGCTTCCCTGGATGAATCCCCTTGGTGCTCTTCACCTTGCCCAGCACAGATACTTGCACACAGACAGTGTTCAATAAATACACCTTGGCCGAAGGAACAGAGCAGACAGAAGTCACCTTTCCACTGCTCAAAAGACTAAGGTCTTGCTAAGACTTTACTAACTGCTCCTTCCCCACGCTCTGCACCCTTTCTTGTAGCCCAGTTGTGCAGCTGCTCCTAGGTGCTTCAGCCTCCAAATGTACTTTCACACCTCTACCCCTGCAGGGTCTCTTACCTGGGCCAACCTGCTCCAACCGTGGAAAGGAGGACACGATCATGTGGATCACGTTATTCCTGCTGCATGTGTTTGTAGCCAAACTGCATAAAACCCTCCTGGAAAAAGGCAGCATCCACTCCTACCTATTTCCAGGAAAGAAGATTCCAGAACTTCAGGCAGCCCATTCCTATGTTAAAAATTCATTATGTCTCCTGGTAACTGCAGGATGGTGTCCTTTCCCACCTTTTAGTGATAAAGGCCAATTAAAGGCTAGTGTCTAGACCAGTGATTCTCAAAGTGTGGCCCCTAGATCGGCAACATCTGTATCACCCGGGAACTAGGTAGAAATGCACATTCTTGGGCCCCATGCCAGATGTACTGAATCAGAAATTGTGGGGGTCGGGGGGGGGGGGGACCTGGCAATCTGTGCTTTTAACAAGCCCTCCAGGTGACTACGATGCTCCCTACAGTTTGAGAACCGCTGGGCTATAGACCAGGGGGGATATGAGGGTCATGGGTACACATCACCTGTCAATGTAGAATCACCTGTCTGTTTGACATAAGTTTCCCCTGTTTATTGCTGCTTGTCAGGAAGAGATATTCACTTTCATTCCACAGTCTGTGTGAACTGTCAACTGGCGAGGACAAGACACAATCTTCACAGGCCACTGGGCTCCTGGAAACTCAGGCTATTTGACTTCGAAGAACTACACACCAGATCCTAATTAATGAATTTGTCAAGAGCCGCTCCCCTTTGTGAGGATTTTAGCAGAGACTTCTGTGACAGCCGTCCACTTTTATGGATTTTAGCTGAGTAATTAATAGGGTAACAGTTACAAGTGCAAGTTAAGTGCATATTATTTCTACTGGATTGGGTCATAAATAAGTAATAGAGCTTTTGAAAGTGAATGGGAAGAGACGGTGGAAAAGAAAGACCTATTGGGAGCTGAATGAGGGAGGCCAGACTTAATTTGAAGCTCTCCCTTCTCATTTTAGTGAAGCCAGCAGTTCCACAGGGGACAGACAGAGACAGTGGTGGATTCTGCCCCACTTCGTGCTTCAGCTGTATCGGCAGGCAGAGAGCACCTACCAAATGGAAACGGTCTTGCGACTCTCCTCCCACAGAAATTAGCCACGAAAACAACACAATCTGCCGGAGGTAAAGACGTAGGTTGAGCAGGGATTCTCTAGCAATGGAGAGACCTCTCACCTGTTCCAAATCAACTCTGGGCCTCAGGGTCGGAGCATTATCTTTTGTGGGTCCTGGGCACTTCTGCCTTCCCAGGCCCCTTCCTCCATTACAATAAAAAATAAAAAAAGTTTCTTTTATGGCTGCATTGGCATAAAGACAAATATAAGGCAGGTTGGACTTGTTTACTATATATTCATTATTATTATATTCATGTTTCCTTCTGATTTTACAAGAGATGAAAGTGGAAAGATTTCAGAGGGTCCCTAAAAGTACGATAGGCCTGCAGTAGCTTCCTACGGCTGCTGTAACAAAGTACCAGAAAGCGAATGGCTTTACCAACAGAAACGTATTGTCTCACAGATCTGGAGGCCAGAAGTCTGCCCCTTCGGAAGGTTTCTCCCCCAGCTTCTGCTAGTTCTTTGGCTTGAGGGGGTAGAACTCCAATCTTCACTTGGTGATCTCCCTGCGTGCACGTCTGTCCACAAGTTTCCGCTTTTTTATAAGGGCACCAGTCGTGTTTCATGAGGGGCCCACCCACTCCAGGATGACCTCATCTTAACGAATGACTCTGAATGACCCTATTTCCAAATAAGGTCACAGTCTGAGGTACTGGGGATTTAGGATTTCAGCATATGCATTTTGAGGGGACACAAATGAACACATAACAGGGACCTAGGTCCTGGGTCTAACGGAGCAATCATCCCTGCAAAGTTTTCTCTGGGATTCTGGAAATGAGCTGCAAGACTGGGGTCTCCAAAGTATTAGAAATGAGATAAGGTCCTGGGGGTGGGGGGGGGGGGAGGAGATGTTTTATGTTTTCTTTTACCTTTTTATTTTTTTAATGTTTATTTGTTTTTGAGAGAGAGAGAGAAACAGAGAGACAGAGTGCAGGCAGGGGAGGGGCAGACACACACACACAGAATCCGAAGCAGGCTCCAGGCTCTGAGCTGTCAGCACAGAGCCCGACACGGGCCTTGAACTCATGCACCACAAGATCATGACCTGAGCCGAAGTCAGACGCTTAACTGACTGAGCCACCCAGGCGCCAGTTGTTTTACCTTGTTTTTAAAGGAAATACTTAAAGATTCAAAAACTCTTCAGGGAAAAAGTTTCTATGGATCAACTTAACCTGGAGGAAAGTTAGCTTCTTTTAATGGCCCACTTCCAAGTACAGGTGATCTTCTGTAGGGTAGAGTTGCTAACCCTACCTCGGCTCTGGGAGTGAGCAGCCAGCCTCCAGAACAGGAGCAAAACCTTCCTCCACCGAGGTGTTTCCATCCTGTGTGTTTGCTGCTTGCCTCTTGGAACCGAGCCCTCTTAGGAACCGAGGAAGAATAAAGTTTCATTTTTTTTTTTAAATCTGATTTTCATTGAGGCAATGTGCTTCTCATGGTCTTCACCCCCTGCGCCACCCCCACTGGTCTTTTATCTTCCCCTGTAAGAAACATTCAACTGGCCTCTAGGTCTTGACTGACTACCCAGAACGGAGGGGAAAGAAAGAGAGGCTCCTTCTGAAGACAGAGATTTGCCCGTTACCCCCAGACACCAACATTTCCCCTCTTCTCTATTGGAAAGGGGAGATAAAACGTGAGGGAGACTGGAAAGGATACCTGAGATGATCACTCCCTTGTTTTGCTTCAATTTTTGTTGCTCAGTGCCACAAAGGGCTCCAAATTCTTTCTCGGTGGTTCAATGGTTTAATTCCCAAAGGAGTCTATAAACCCAAACAAAGTGTGGCTACCCTCCCTCCAACCTCCTGCCCCATCCCCTCCCCACACATTCAGAAGAAAAATCACCTCACACACACACACACACAAAAACAGCCAAATAAAGCAGCACAGCCCAAGGGGGCCCATAAAGTAAGAAGTGAAACAGTACATGAACTTGGCCTGTCCATTTAAATTGCAAAAGCTCCAGCTTATTCCCAGACACACAATTGGGTCTGGCAATACCATTCACAGTCCTGGATGTGAACTGGAGCCTAAGACATCGTTAAAGACACCAACGACAATGCCAGTTAGGCTGTGCTGAAAGCCCAACTGTCCCTGTGAAATAGTTCTCTTAGAGGGCTGGGGTAAATAACAGTAATGGCTTTGAGGGTGTGTGTGCCAAAGACAAAGCACTTGATGTTTACGTGGAGGAGCTGTTGAAACCACCTCAAGCAGGTTTCTTTTTTTTTTTTCTCTCAGCACAAATTATTATTATTTTTTTAATTTTTTTTTAACGTTTATTTATTTTTGAGACAGAGAGAGACAGAGCATGAACGGGGGAGGGTCAGAGAGAGGGAGACACAGAATCCGAAACAGGCTCCAGGCTCTGAGCCGTCAGCACAGAGCCCGACGCGGGGCTCGAACTCACGGACCGCGAGATCGTGACCTGAGCCGAAGTCGGCCGCTCAACCGACTGAGCCACCCAGGCGCCCCATCTCAGCACAAATTATAATAAAATAATGGTGGTGGTTTTCTGAACCCTAAGTCTCCTAGGCCTTTGTTAACTTAAAAAAAAAGAAATAAAAAAGAAGCAATATTGCTACATACATATACAAGACCAAATGACTTGTGGAAGAAGCCAGCATACTCCTCCCTTCTTTTCAAAAAAGACCTGCAAGTTGGTGTACCGACCAGACGCAGCCCAAAGTCTGAGCAAACCCTGGGTGAGAAAGAAACTGAGGTACTTCTTGAGTCTATACACTCCGATCATGTATATTTCCTGCACCGTGTTCAGAAACTGCAAAATCTATGCCCCAGGCATTCTTCTTGGGTAGGGGAAAGGGTGTGGTTGAGAACGAACAGACATTCTAGGCTCTAGGTCAGTGTGTGATAAACCGCTAAAGGTATCCCCAAATCCTCTCCAAATGCCTCAGCTGACTAATCATATTAGTAACACCCACCATTAGCAAATCATGTGGGGCAGGAAGAGAAAGTTCAGTGAGCAAATGACTCAAATTCAATTCTTAGGCAGAAACTTCATATGGCACAGAATGGATTTCAGAGGACAGTGTCCTAAGGGGCCGCGGTTTCCGCTTCATACGACCCTGAGCTTTTCTTTAACTTGGAGGAGCTGCATGCACTCCCACGCTTCTCCCTCCCCAACAGGAATTAGACTCTTCACTCTCTATCCACATGACCTCTGATAATATGGCTTCCAACAGGCCACAGGCTTCAGGCTTTCTTTCTAGAGGCCATAATAACCAGGATCAGGGCAAAGTGAGATGCGAAAATGCCTCCTTGGGGTGAGAGCTCCCAGACAATGGAACAGGGCAGAGGGTACAGTCAGAACGAATGTGAAAATGCTCATCAACACTGCTCAGAGGGCAATTTTCCAGGGCAGAGATTGCTGCTGCTTCTTTCCTGTCTGGCCCTAGAAATATGGAGATTTATACCTAGGGCACCGAGCAAATGCCCACAATTCACTACGGCAGGTGCTGGTACCTCAGCTCAGTGCAGAGATGGGGGTGTGGGGGGCACAGCCACTGCCTCACTGACTTAACGGGGTCCAGGGACTTGGCCGCGAGGATGCCGGCTGCCTCTCCTTCAAATCTCATCTTTAGAGCCCCAGGGCCCTTCTCAATCTCTTCACCTCTTCCTTATTCACTGGGAGGCCTCTGCAATCTTGCTTTCCTTGTTTTCTTTCCCCACTTCCTCCATGGCCACAGCTGACCCCCATCCCCCACATGCCTCAGACCAACCGCACAAATCTCCTTGGGAACCAATATGCCACTCCTTGCCAAGCTTCCTCAGAATGCTGCCTTCCAGTTCCTTCCCTCCCAGCTGAACAAAAGTTTCTCTCACAGCATTTATGTAACTTCTGAAATCTGACCTCCTCCAGGAAGCCATTCTAGGTTGATTAGAAAGAAATACAAATGATTCTCATGGCCCCAACTGAATCTCTCTCTACAGATATAGATACAGATATCTATCTGTCTAAATATGTCTATTCTGGAGTAGAAGATGAGAAAGATGCAGTTCAATCCCATTATCACTTTGTCACAGATAGTGATGAGTCGAATAAAGGTGGGAAACATTGGTTTAAGGAGAAGAGTGATTGAGGTTGACAAAAAGAAGTGTAAACAAGGGATGCTGAACGAATCTGCCAGTCTTTCTGCCCACCATCACACAGCATGAGTCTGGACTCTAAGCCCAAAGTGAGGTGAGGCTCTGCTCTTCACATCTTATGCACTGCCTTCCTTGGTTTGAAGGTTCGAGGCCACCCTCGTTAGCTCACAGACACATGTAACCAGAAAGATAAGACACACGGCTTTCCCCTCCCTCCCACCATCCAGGGAGAAGACAGCCTCAGTCCAATTGGATCCTGGGTCTTGTTATTCCAATCAGAGTAATGGCTTGGGGATGAAGGAGAAAAAAGGGAGCGGAGACTGACTGGTTTACGCTGGAGAAACCAGACTCAAAGAAGAGGAAATAACAGATTTGGAAGGTAAGAGGTAAGCAAAAAGAAGTTATAAAATCAGAAGGCACTAGGTTTGAGAAAAAGTGTGGGGGAGTGAGGGAACTTCTATCTATCTATCTATCTATCTATCTATCTATCTATCTATCTATAGCAGAGGGGGAGTGATAAGACAGTTGTCATATTGTGATGGGTGGGGTTGTGAGGAGGTACATGGATGAAGAGATATGTCAGAAAATCTGCCATCAGCTATATATGGAATCCTTCCGTTAGCACTTTCTGAGAAACTGTAATGAAGATACAAATTGCTTTTAAGTTCTTTTTGGAAGTCAATGTGTGCTTCTTTGTAAGTGACACTGGGCTGACACTGGGGACATGAGGCAGCTCCATTTAATATGGGTTACATAAATATACCTCTGTTGTTTGCTTTGCGTTTGCCATGTCTGGAGGGCAGGGACCCATATCCACCTAGCTGATTGGGTTATATCCCAAGAGGAATCTTGCCGTAGTTTTAAAAGCTCTGAGTCTGAGTCCTGGTTTGTCTTCTTGCTAGCTGTGTGGCCCAGGACACGTCACTTAACCTCCCTGAGCTCAGTGTCCTCACAAGCCCACCAGGAGCAATGATGGTGTCACCTGCCCGCACCGTGGGCAACTAGGAGGGTCAAATGAGATAAGTGTATATGAGCATGCTTTGTGACCCATGAAGACCCACTCAAATTGTCACTTAGTGTGGCCTCTTGCACAGCACAATGTACAGCAACTTCAGTAACTGATGACAGCAATGGTGCTGGAAAGCCCCAGAATCGATTCTGCCCAGGGCTATCATTGAATCTTCTCTGCCCCTTCCTGGTATCTCCTCCATGGTGGGAGCCAGGAAGGAATAAACTCAGTCCTAGGAAACCTACTGGGAACTGCACAACTTCCCTACCTCATTTCACCCTGGGCCTCCGCCACTGATTAAATGGAAATGCTGGAGGGTGTGATGGGCCCAGGCCAGGGTTCTGTTGAATCCAGCCTATGCCTGGCCACCGCACCCTGTGCTGATGGTGACTTCACCCGCTGGCTCCCATCTCAATGGATGGCTCTTTCTGAAAGGCCATTTTGTGACTCGTCCCGGGAGCACTTCATTCATGCTGGCTGAAGTCCTTTCCCCTTCTGCTCAAACTTAACCCTACTCAGCCCAAAACATCCCAAAAGAATCTGAATGGAACAGTGGCAAGTGAAGGCCTTGCACACTCCAAGTTCATTTCCCAGGGAGTTTTTGCTGCTTTCCAGGATTCTAACAGAATCCCATCTAACCGCGGAGGCCATGGCTTGGCTGGAGCCAAGAGCTCGCCTTCCATGGAGGTCTCTCCCCATATGTTCCTATGTCTCCAAAGATCTGCACCTCCCCATGGAAAGGAAGCCAGACGGGCGTCTACCTGCTGCCTCAGAATCAGATGCTGCCTTTCTGTTTCTGGTAGCTGAGACCAAAAGGCCAGCCCGTTTTCTTTTTGGTTTGAGGTGAGAGTCCTCACAACTGATTTTCCTGAGAGGCAGCCCAGAGGCTAGTGTAAAAAGCTGCTGGCCTGCGTTCCTTGGCCTCCGCACGGCCAGTTCTGCCCTCAGTCTGAGCCGGGCCAGCAGAATTCAGGGCCCAAGGCAGTGCGAAGACCTTGAATTAAGACACAGGCAACTCATTCCACTTTCCTGGCCGCCTCAACGCATCTGTCTTGTCGGCCTGTGTCTAAACCTCTTGAGCGATTCCAGCTGCTGCGCTGGGCCCACGGACACAGTGACATTTGGTTTCTGTTAGAACACAACAGACCAGTGTGTTCACCTGTTTCATTTTTTCCCTCCTGCACAAGGCGGGGGACAAAGGCAGCCAAAACCTGATGCTGCTGATCTGGAGATTTCCCATTTTGTTTCAGTGACTTCATGCCTTGGCCTGGCCTCTGCTGGATCTTCCAAAACCACTTTATTTCCTGTGTATTTCCAGCACTCGGCCAAAAAGAATGTACAGTATGAAAAAAATGTCTGCTACCCTCAATTGCAGAGACCCTCTGGAAAAAAATATCTGGAGGGCTTTTAAATAAAAGAAATAATTACAACCTGCTGAGTGCCTTACAGAATCTATGAAACTCGACCTTTTCCAAAATATCATAGTATTTCCTGTGGCTTCTGTAGGCTAAGCCTTCACGGATTTATAAATATGTGTCCAACACAGTCTCTGGGCTCCATTTTTTTAATCCAAATGTCAGATTTGAAAAGCACAAATACATTCTCTTGGAAGACAACGTCCCAAAAGGTGTTAAGCTACAATCCAGCTGGAAAAATGTAGGCTGCCAGCTGTCAGGGGTGGTGGGCCATGTGCATTTATTTTATTTTATTTTGTTTTATTTTTAATGAATGGAGGTTTGATTTTCCAGCTTGCTGCCCAGTTGTAGCTTCTCAGATGCTGAACACGCCAGGTATGCCTTGCAGATGGGTACAGCCAAAGCTTATGACTATACGGTGGGTGGAGACTGGTTTATGAGCCTTGAGATTCATAAATTCTAGTCTTTAGAACTCTCTGTGTAAACATGGTTAAAGATTGGAAAGGGAGAGAGAGAAAACATTCTGACCTTAAACTACCTGTGATCAATGATCCAGACTCCCGCTAGCCTTTCCCAAGAGAAAACTGAAACCTTTTGCAAGAGAAACTCAAGGAGACAGAAGCCTCTACTGACTTCCCAGAAGGGGTAAAGATTCCAGGCCTGGGTTCAGCGTGTGGGATTGTTTCTTGCTAAGTCTATGCGCGGACAGACAAGATGAAATGGCGGGCAGTACAATTAACTGGACACTTCAACCTTCACAGACCATCTCAAATATGTGGTCATAAAAATATTTTTTCCCTTGGTGGCTTTGAGACAAATAATTCAGAGGATTATTTTAACTTCAGATGGTAGGTTGCCCACTTTAGTTAGACCCGTGGAATTAGGGACTTCCTTCCCAATAAGGAAGAGTTGAATTCCAGATCAAATGATGCCGAATAAAAAAGTGAGCACACACTCACTGTATGACTCCAGTTAGTGTCAGCCTTGGGCTGAACTGTGAACTGGTGACCATTTTCACAGCCCATGGCCCTCTCTGCTTGCACCCCTTACACCCCAACATTAATGACCCTTCATTAAAGCTTGGCAGCCTCCCAGGCTGAGAAAAGCTCCTCGCTCAAATTAAAACCTATCCAGGAGTTCTCTTCTTCTCTAAGACACCAACAAAGAAATTTCTGTTGAGGTGAGAACAGCTGAGTATGGCCCCTAAGGGAGATTCCAAAGAAAAGCCAGAATCCTTGCAACCAAAGCGATCTGGTTGGAGAGATATTTTTAATTGAGAGATGGCCACGTTCAACCCTTCTCATCCATCAGCTTCAGGGGAGTCGTGGAACATTCCCTGAGAGGTAGACACGTAAGGCTGAGCTTGCTTTTACTCTATGGTGTAGAGTTCAGGTGTATGGAAGTAGAGGGAACATAAAGGAACAGGTTTGAAATAGGTGACATTTCTTTATTTAATCTTGGCCTGTTCGAGAAATACAGGACTATTTTCTACAGAGAGAAAAAAATGCCGAAATGCCTCCATTCACCTTCCAGAGACGCTTTATAAACCACCTATGGCTCAGGCTTGCCTCCACCATCTCAGGACTGTAGAATGGGTGAAGCTTTACCATACGGACCGTGAGAACGAGCACTGTACATAAGCAGAAGTATTCTCCAGACACATAGCGCGTGATGGCTGCAGGACACAAGCAAGGCACAGAGGAGACAGTAAACAGACCATGGGAAGTTCTTGGATGAGTTGTCTTAGGCTCCCAGGTAAGCCACAAATCAAGTATTGGTAAGAAGGTAGAGCCTTTCTTGTTTCTATGCCTTTACTTTAGAGATCTAATTCTTAGTAAAGCAACTCAGGAAGAAAAATGAATACTTCTTTGTTTCTAGGACTTGGCTCTTTGTTTTATAATTAATATGGATTCCCACCCAATGCATAAATGTTTAAAGCATCATTTATATTGCATCACCCACTTGTTAAAGTTTAAAATGCTGCAAATAGCCAAGAGTCTGTGCTTTAGTTACAAGCAAACTTGCTCACCCCATGGTTTTAATCTCTGGCAAACAGTGGCATAAACTGACCTCTAGGTCAATTTTGTATTTGCTGCACATTCTTCACCGTTATAAAATGAGATATAAAGATCTGGTTTTGAGTCCAAGCCTAGCTTAAAATATTTTAAGTATATACATACACATGTTGATCTGAAATATGTGTGTGCACGCACATGTGCTCATCTATGTGATATATGCTATATAGAAATGAGTGGGGAAAAAATGGTCCTAACCCCATATTGGTACAATCAGTGAATAAGCATCTAAAGAAACATAAGCATCTAAAAATATAAATCTTGACTACACACACACACACACTTTTTTTTTTTTTTTTTTTTTTTTTTACAATAGGCTCCACACCCAGAACAGAGCCCAGTGTGGGGCTTGGACTCGTGACCCTGAGATCAAGACCTGAGCTGAGATCAAGAGTTGGATGTTTAACTGACTGAGCCACTGAGGCACCCCTGTAATAGCTATTCTTAAACTTTAGTAAACCTATGGATCACCTAGGGAGCTTGTTAAAATGCACATTCCTAGGTTCCACCCCCACAGATCCTGATTCAGAAGTTTTGGGGTATAGTTCAGGAATCTTTGACTTTTTCTCCCTCCTCATGATTTTATTTGATGGAATTTTGAGAAATGTTGCTCTCTGCATTCACTGAACAACACCCATGTATGAATTATAAATTTTATTTTCATCCGAGCATCATTGTTAAAAAAATACTTGCTGTCTTAAAAAAGTTTTGTATATCCCCTACAATCTCATTTACACCATTAATTCTTCCAGTAAATTATTTCTATAAAACATAGATGTAAAAGTTAATGTAGCCTGATCCAGACTGAATTACCACAAATTGCCCTAAGAATGGATGAAATGCAAATTAATGGGATTTCTGTAAATGCTTGTTTTTTTTTTTCCTAACTAATATTCGATGGTAGTCAGTTTTGATATATAGTCAAATATTTAACTGTTTTAGTTATTTTAGCATATTAATTTAAAGGCTATTTTCATTAGTAGCAAGGAGAGAGAGAAGAGTTGATAATCACTTTAGTAACCCTCGCCTTAATGACCAAGTTTTGCAAGACAAAGTGGAAATGAACTAAAACTGCCCAGATGAATGAATGTTTCAAGGTGCTCCTTAACACGTTTAGCCAGCATCTCTTTTACCAGGAGTAGGAGAGAGAAAATCTGCCTTATGAGTTTGGGCATCTGAAGATCCAAATCTCAACAACAACAATAATGATAACAGCTAACATTAATCAAGCCATTTCTATGTACCAAGTGCTTTACATACCACATTGCACACTGTCTTTACACCAGCCCTGTAGATGGATCCGATAGCAACCAGTTTACGGACGAAGAAATTGAGGTTCAGAGAGGCTAAGTTACTTGCCCCAAGTCCCATATCTAGAAAGTGGCAGAGCTACAGTCTGGCTCCAAAGCCCAAGAGACCACAGCTGTGTCTGTACCTGAGATAAGAATTCACTCTCCCCACTGCTACTGGTCTCCTGTGCCACTGTTTCCTTCGCTCGAGGTACAAACCAGCTAGCTAAAATGCGCAGTTGCAAAAGTTTATGTAGAATGAAGTGGCACACAGAAAAGAACTGTCCAGATAATTTTCTTTAGGAAAAAGGAAAAACAAAATCCCTTTAAAATTTTACTCGCAATATATTTTTACAAACATATTTTGGCCTGGTTGCCACAGAGCCAGCCAGCTTTGTCTGGATCTGGTGACCGAACCTCAGTTAGCATTTCTTCCAGGTGCCATGGCTGCTTTGGGCAGCCTGATCATTAGACTCTCTGCAGAGAAAATCTGTAGTGCAGGAGGACATCAAACTGAGATTAGACCAGAGGAAAAAGGGTGAAAGAGGGCTATGGGTAGTGATCTGTTCCCTTTTGTGACCAGCATGCAGTGAATAGTTTTAGAAATAAATGTGTATGTTTTACTTAAACAGTATTTCCATTCAAGGGAGGCAGGGGAAAGCAGCACTCGATGTCCTAGTCGATGCTTCAGAAACAGGGGACTGGCTGGCACTCCAGGTGACATGGGCTATACCCTTGCCATCCATGTGCACAGATAAAACCACCAAAATTTTCCAAGAGGTGAGGACAGGAAAGGATTCAAGGTTCCTAACCTGCAGGCTGGGTGCCCCTCATTACGCCATGTTCGTTCTGAGGTGAGGACTTGGTTGGTGGAAGGCACTTCAAAGCAGGCAGTGTTCAGAACAGAGAAAAAAGGCAGGAGGGGACCCAATAAAGAACACGGCAGAGGACTGTGGAGACTAGGGGAGCAGGGAGAGGCCCCAGAGACTCCAAGGAGAGAGTCTCCTAAGATCCTTCAGCTGAGTGTCTTTTCCCTCCCCATGGAGGGTACCCCTCCTCACCACCTGTCCATGTTTTAAATTGTTCTGTCTCCTTCAACCTTATGTCACGTCTTGATAACTTATGGCAAATAACACCAGGAGCGATTGGCAGTTGTGCAGAGATAAGTGGTGGGAATAAGAGGTGGGGAGAGTAGGAAATGGATCATCATTATGATTATTATTTTTGTTTAATTAGGTTTTGCTATTATGATAATAAATAATAATAACAAGAATGATAATAATGCCAAGAAACTAACATTTAGTAAGCCAGGCACTATGCCAAACATTTAAAATAAGCAATCTTGTTTAACTCTCTGCTCTTCTGATCAGTATTATCATGATCCTACTTCACAGATGAGGCCACTAGGGTATGAAGAAGTCAGCACCCTGACCAACAACACTGGCCGGGTAAGTGGTAGTCAACTCTGACTGCATATTCTGACCCCAGAGCCCACATTCTTGACCACCGTGTGCTGGACTTTCATAGGGGTTCCCACCTGAATCCTCACAGCAATGGACTGAGCTGAGCACCCCTGTCCTTTCTTACAGATGAGGGAACTGATGCTCAGAAGAGATGATCTGCCCAGGATGAGGAGCGGAGGTGAGCTTTAAAACAGGACTTGAAGCCATATGCCCTCTGTTCCATAGACCACTCTGGGCAACCCACTGTCAGATAAGGATGGGACTCTCCTTCTCATGTCTAGCACTCTATGACCAGGAAGGAGAGCAAAGATGCTTGGGAAGAAGAAAGAGAACCAGACAGAATGTGGGAGAAGGCAGGGAAGCTGTGACCGTTTAGCATATGTTCCTGTGACCCATTTGGGGGGGGACATCAACAAGAAGCTGCAGGGGGCCACCTGAGTTAGGCTGAGGCTTCTTTGACTTACTAGATAAAAATGGGGAGAGAGAAGGCAACGGGACAGTTTGGGGCAGGGGGAACAGGGAAGACAGGGAGGCAGACATAGGAAAGAACATCAGGCAAAGAGAGGAGTCTCTTACAACAGCATAAATGCCACCAAAATTCCAGCCGTCACCCAAGACCCACTGACGCTCAGACACCTCCAACTCGCTGCTTTCCTTCCCCGATGGCAGCCATGGAAGCTCCAATTTCATATCTCCTCTTACTTCTGGATGATGCACATGGACAAATACAGTATGTAAAACGCAGGGACGTGTGAAAGGGGAGTGTGGCGGGGGTTGTTTTCCATATCCCAATAATAGCGTCTCAATTTGGTACCTAAATAAACAATCTATTTTAGTGGCTCCCCTTTGATACCGCGAATGTTCCCTTCTGTTATTTCTGGCAGTTCCCAATCCTGTGATGTGATTAGAGAGGATGATTACACTTACATAACAGCATCAAATTAATTTGCCGCCGAGAACAACAGCGGCAGAAAATCATTGGAGTCCTCAAATCGCTCCCCTCCCCCACCCGCCTCGAGTTTATTTAAGTGACATCAAGGGATTAGAGTGAAGTCGGTCAGTAGAGCACTGCTGGAAAACAACCAAAACAACGACTCTGACCTTGTAAACCAAAGAGGAACAGAGCAAATAATGAAAAGTGCTGGTCCCAGGCCTGGTGCAAGGGCCATGGGATGAATCAGCTTCCCAAACACCCATTTCCGTCTGCAGGAGAAAGAAACAAACTGTACCTTTCAGTGAAGAGTATTTTCCCGAGCTAGTCCAGCCAACCGAGGACTGTCAAAACCCAAGACTATTTGAGATTCTGCTTATGTTTTTTTTTTCCTTTTCTTTTCCTTTTGGCCCCTTTTCAAGAAAAACAATTTAGAAGTTGACTTGAATTTTTTACTCTCTGAGCCCTGATTGGAAAGAAAAAAAAAAAAAAAAGGAGGAGGGAAGCAGAGGCAAATAGTATTGCTTCAGCTTTTCTAAAAGATAAGACCATAACAGCTCTCAAAACTGAGCTCACCAGCAGCCAGAGATTTACAACAGAGGGCAGCACAGGGATGGCCTGGGGAAGGGGCTCATGACATGAATGCTGCCTGCAGGTTTTAGTTCTGACACTAAACCTTCGACATTTAAACTCTCTGAGCCTTGCTTTCCTTACACAGGAAAGCAGATATTACCTTCTTCTGTGTCTGTTACAGAGTCGGTGTTCATCCATCCATCCATCCATTCTGTTCATCCATCCATTCAACAGATACTTACTGAACACCAATTCTGTCGCAGGAACTCTGCTGGCCACTGGGCTTACCAACCAGCTGACAGCGTCTTAGCCCTACGACCTCGTATCCTCATGGAGTGTGAAAATAAAGCAGACGCTGTGCACTAAGGGTCCAGGAAGACAGGTGCTAATCATGCTACCCTTCATCTGTCACTGGATTTAAATCTTACAACCACCCTACCAGGAAGGTAGTGCTATCCCTATCTTACAAATGAGGAAACTGAGCCTACATACTTTAAAAGATCTGGGTGCCAAATCACATTAGCGAGTGACAAGATTGATATTCAAACCCAGGCGCTTTTCTTTTTTTTTCTGGATTTAAAACCACACTAAGTCCCTTCATATGTGTGTGTGTGTGTGTGTGTGTGTGTGTGTGTATGTGTATATATATGTATACATATATATATATGTGTATATATGTACATATATATATTTGGAAGCTGATAAACTCAAACATTCTGCAAATACAAGGAATTATTTTAAGTGTGTTTGCACAAGCTGTTCATATACCAGACAGACATCAAAAATGCACAAATTTCTGTTGCCTCATCCCAGCAATTCTAGCACTTGACTCTTTTTAAAGCAAATTCATTCCCATGATCTCACTTGATCCATGTAACACACAGAGCAGGTATTATTATTATTATTATTATTATTATTATTATTCCCATTGCACAGATGCAGAAACCAAGGTCAAGCAACATGGCAGAACTGCACCGGAACTGGAACACTGGTCAGTGACTATCTGCACCCAGTGCCAACCTCCTCTTAATGCGTCTGAGCCAGTGCAGGTTGATGTTTCCAGTTTGGGCTTCGAGAGATTTCTAGATGAGGGCTACATGGGTCAGTCTTTTGGGTCTCACTGGCTTCCCTTGTTAGGTAGAAATCCACGTTAGAAATATAACAGGGGCTATTTTTACACTTGTCCACTTTGAGAATCAGCGGCTCCTATTCGACCTTATAAGAATTTATAGCATTTTCCCATTACCTTTTATTAACGTCATCATCATTCCCTAACACGAGATTTCGCTGTGTATTCTCTCATGTAGCTGTTCTGCAAGATTGCTTTTAATATCAATATATGGGGTTCCCAAAGCTGGTACTACTCCAATTAGATCTTTTTGACCCTCTGTTTCTTGTATGGAAGCGATAAAACACTACAACAAAAAGAGTCATGCTAATTCCAACTTTAGCATGGAATACATCATATCATTTGACCCTGTTTTTTCATACCTCTCTTAACTAATTTATAAAGTGGTTGTCAAACAAAAACTGTACAGTTTTACCCACATAGCTCAGTTCATTGCTAGTCCTTCTGCCTGAAGTGCTCAGCCCCAACTCTGATAATCTTCCCCCGCCCCCCCATTCTTCAAGGCCAACTCAAGTGCTACGTCCTTAGCACTTGAGTAACACCAATAGCACTTAGCACTTGGGTAACAACAATAACCTCCTGTGAATTTTCCAAGCCCGTGGACTGTGAAAGGTTTACTGGGCAGGCACCTTAGAGGAGATCATAATCCCTTCTAACATAGACTAGGAGACTAGCATCCAGGGAGGTTGGATGACTTTTTGGTTGATGCCAAGGCAGGAGAAGTTATCCCAATCTTCTGATTCTTGAGGCCAACATTGCTTCTGTGAGACCCCTCTGCTTCTCCCTAATGTCTGTGGACACGGTCCACACTATGTACGCAGTCTAAAATGGATATTTGTCTCCTTACCCCGATAAACTTGGTGAGCTTCTTCTGAAGGCAAGGGTTGAGTCTTTTTCTTTACTGAATACTACAGTATCTTTCACAAGCCCAAATGCATAGTTGTTTAAGAAATTGTGTGAGGATAAACGATGGTCCTTTATGGATACTATGTCCTCTATGAAACTTGGCCTTTTCACCTCTAATGGTGTTTGCTAACCCATCCCCTGTTGCTTCCCTCTCTTGTTCGTCCCTTCTCCTCAGTCCCTCTTCCATCCCATTCTACACCTCCATAGAAGACCTGGCCTTCTGCCTCACCATGCATTCATTCAACTGCTTATTCACTTATTTAGCAAATATCTGTTAAGTGCCTGGCTCATGCCAGGCACTGTCTTAGGTCTGGATTTGCAGCAGTGAGCAAAATGAAGTCTCTGCCCTTGTAGTGTTTATCATCCCTCAATGTCTGCACCTTCCTCTAAGTAACGGTTCCCAACTTGAAGGAAACCAGGAGTGGCATATGTTTGTATTTAAAGTTTAAAAAAAAAATTTTATTTATTTGAGAGAGAGTGAGAGAATGAGAGAGAGAGAGAGAGAGAGAGAGAGAGAGAATAAGTAGGGGAGGGGCAGAGAGAGAAGGAGACACAGAAGACATAGAATCCAAAGCAGGCTCCAGGCTCTGAGCTGTCAGCACAGAGTCTGATGCAGGGCTCAAACTCACAAATTGTGAGATCATGACCTGAGCCAAAATCAAGAGTCAGATATTGGGGCGCCTGGGTGGCTCAGCTGGTTAAGCATCCGACTTCAGCTTAGGTCATGACCTCGTGGTCCATGGGTTGGAGCCCCGCACCGGGCTCTGGGCTGACAGTTCAGAGCGTGGAGCCTGCTTTGGATTCTGTATCTCCCTCTCTCTCTGCCCCTCCTCTGCTTGCTGTCTCTCCCCTTCAAAAATAAACGAACATTAAAAAAAAAAGAGTCGGATGCTTAACCGACTGAGCGACCCAGGAGCCCTCAGAGTGGCATATATTTAAATCTCCACTTAAATTATTGAATAAAGGTGGGGCGCCTGGGTGGCTCAGTCGGTTGAGCGTCCGACTTCAGCTCAGGTCACGATCTCATGGTTCGTGAGTTCAAGCCCCGCGTCGGGCTCTGGGCAGATGGCTCAGAGCCCAGAGCCCGCTTCCGATCCTGTGTCTCCCTCTCTCTCTCTGTCCCTCCCCCACTCATGCTCTGTCTCTCTCTGTCTCAAAAATAAATAAGCATTAAAAAAAATTAAAAAAAAAATAAAATAAATTATTGAATAAAGGTAATGATTATCAAATATGTTTTCCATTTATAAGAGAAGAGATTGGGACCAGGCATCTTGCTCATCACTCGGTCATTCTCCAGTACTGGGTAGTGAGTTGAGTATCACTGGTCATGGTGGGGATCTCCCTCTCATACAGTTTTAATGTTTATTTTTTTGTTAGGTGTTTACTTGATTAAGCTGTCTGATTTTTACCCATAATGGGCCTTTGGGTAAAGGCAAATAGAATTCTGCAGTAAAATGTTGAAAAGTTTATGAAGAATGTACACATGACAGCAATTCTGCAATTCCCTCTTCACTAGTTTTCAGAATTCCATATCATCGACTGACCTCTCCTATAACCCGCTGAGCTCGCTCCATAATTTAAAAAACCAGTGTCGATAATAGGAAAGTTGGTGTTGCTTATATCCAATTTGGCTTTTAATTATTTGCATAGAAGTGTCTGTCAATCTTAGTAGCCAGAAACCTACTTTTTAAAATTTCACTGTTTAGAAATAAAAGAAACAAAGAATAAAAAGAAATCATATTTTTTTAACCCAAAATGCCAGGCTTCCTAACATTACTTATGAAAGCAGATTTTGCCTGTTTTTGTCAGTATTTGATGCTGTGATACACAGTTACATTTCAAGCCTCGGCTTAATATTTATTTGGTTTCCAAACTAAGTACACTGTTAGATGTCATTTTAATGTATGTTTTATAAATTGTCGTTTCTTACATAATTAAAGCAAATTAAACCATGCGTATCACTTGTTAGATGGAACTCATTTGGAATTTATTACTATAATCCATGAATATTAGTAAATATTGTATTCAATTAATTTTGTAATAAAATCCTTAATATATGCTGATCTAAAATGACACATATATTTTAAAACATTAAATCACTTCATTTTGCTTTGCATGCGAGATGATCAGATGATTAAAAATTTTTCCAAATAATATATATTACTAAGAAATGAGTTTACAAGTTTAAAAATGGTTGGAATATGCTGTTCTCAACTGTGTATCTGCTCTCACCATCTCAGCTCCTTCTCCCAGATGAATGTCCTTCTCAGCACCGTCTATCATGTTTTCTCTCTCCTATAGTCTTTCCCCTTTTCCTCAATGTGCAAACATTGTCAAGTTTCTCCACTCTAAACTACCAGCCAACCAACTATAAGCAGCAGCGGGACACCTCCTCAGCCCTATCTTCCCCTAACACTGCCACCTTCCACAGATGAACTTCAGAGAAGAATATTTTTCTGCCATCTCCTCTGTCTCAGGGCCTTTGCACTAGCTGTTTCTTCTGCCAGGGATTCTCTTCACCTACTCCTTTCGAAGAGCTAGCTGAGTCCTGCCATTCAGGTCTCAGCTTCTACAAGAGCTGACCAATCTTGTTCCAGGGCCCATCCAATCCCTGTCCACCACGTTACCCTCTTCTGATTTGGAGTATTTACTACTATCTGGTATTTTTGGAACAATTCCAACAGAGAGAGCATCGCCTGCTTCCTGGATGAGACTCCAGTGTGTGAAATAGCACCTGGCACATGGAAAGTGCCTGATATTTATTTGTGAATAAATGGACTGAGGGATAAATGATGATCTGTCTTAGCCTCCTTGGCTGGTTTCTTTTTCCTTAACTGTTGCTTTGTGCAGGAGTCGGCCTTCCAGCCTCTTCCTTTCTCCCTTCTCACACCTTCCCTGGGTCATCATAGCCACCTTCAGAATCTGAACACCCATCTACATATGAAGACGGCAAATCCAGACCAAGGTAGTGCCCAGGGAAGACATCACTAGAGGAGGTCAGCTGGCTTCTCCAGTCTAGTTCTGGCAGGCATGGTGCTCCAGGAAGGCTCTGCTGATTGATAGGCATTAGCACTCCAGGAGAGAGCTATTTCTCTGACCTGCATGTCAACGTCTCCCCAGATCTATATTTGGAGCACTGGAGTTTTGAGACCCCCTTTCCAAACTGCCTCCTTGACACTTGCATTTGTTCCCGTCTATCTCTAGCCTCAGGCATGGTGAACGTGCTCAATAAATGCTTTGTGTAATGATAAGCACATATTCAGTGACACTATCAACTCAGATAGTCTCAAACTGGCTTGCCAGGTATAAAAGTGAGACTCACCGATTTGCACTTCTCTTCTTTCAGCGTTGCGGTGGCAATTTGCCAGGTCTGGAGCACAGTACCCATTTGTAACAAGTTACACATTTTGGCCAACAGCTCCACGATTTTACCCTTGAGTTCCTTCAAAACTCTTGGGTGGATGCCATGAGTTCCAGTGATTTATTTACATCTAGAGTGTCATTCTAGGACATCCTGTCCATTCACTGCAACTTGTTCTAATGCTTTAGACTTTTCTGTTTTCAAATACAATCAGGGAGTGGGAATTTTCCTTTTTGTTTCTTCAGGAACAGCTAAGGCAAAGAATTTGCCATGACTCTCTCAACTATTTTTGCTCATCTTTAAAGTAGTGACGACCAAACAGGAAGCACCTGGGTGGCTCAGTCGGTTGAGCATCTGACTTCGGCTCCGGTCATTATCTCACAGTTCGTGAGTTCAAGCCCCACATCGGGCACTCTGTCAGCACAGAGCCCCATTGGGATGCTCTATCCCCTTCTCTCTGCCCCTCCCCTGCTTGCGCTCTTTCAAAAATAAATACAATGTTTAAAAAAGAAAATAGTGATGACCAAGTGTGTCCAAATGACCCAAATGACTCCCGCATTTTCTTACATTCACAAAAGAATGCTTTGTGATGGACTGGCATAGAAGTTCCCTGCAAAGCCACCCTCAAGTTATCTCCTGTAGTACTATGCCAGCTAACTATAAAATTTAGGCTCTTAACTCAAATTAAAGAGCTTTCCCATCCACCAACTCATTTAATCTTTATTAAAACCCTGAAAGATTGATAAAAGAGGCCAGATAATCATTTCATAGACAAAGAAAGCAAGGTTCAGAGAGGTCAAGAGATTTAAACGTCGCAGAGCAAGTCAGCAGTTGAGTCTGTAGCCGCTAGAGGGATTTACAATCCAGGGCTTTTGTCCTCCCTTCTGCACCTTGATGTAGGCGAAGTCCATCAACCCATCCTAATCCAATCAAATGTTCAATGAACAGTCATGAGGACAACTGGAAAGAACTAACTGACGTCAAAATGGTTAATTCAGTGGCCACACTTAGCTCTGACGTCATGTAACAAAAATGTGTTCCGCCACGAAATATTCCCCAAGGAGTGCCTGAGAGAACTCGCAGAGTCCTGACCCATAGAGGCCAGTCCAGACTATGTGTGAGAGTGATTATCATATCACACATAAATATATACACAGTATTGTGCATTTCAAGGCTTAAAAGTCCTTGTTGCTGGGTTTTATCTTGAGATTAAGTGAATTCTCATTACAGGACCCTCAACTGGAATCCAGGCTTAGGGGAGCATTGGGGCCATCTCTAGCAATTAATACATCACCAAACAGAGGGGAGGGGAGCAGCTCTGAGACAGTAGCAACCATAATTCCCACAAGGGAATAAGGAGGAAGCCAAGGAGCTGGAAGGATTAAATACTGGCATTTCATTTTTGGATCACGTTTTGCATGTAACCACAGCTCCAGACCTGAAAGACTGGCCGTCTCAGATTTGTCCATACACACAGAGGACCTGCCTCTCATGGAACCTGACCTCTTCCCTAACTCTCTGATTAACCACTTCTGGGTAGGCCTGAACACAGTGAGAGCCAAATGGTGCCCTGCAGAGCCCAGGGGCTGCAGATTTCATTCTTCCATCTAGTTTTCCCCCAAATATCACCTTGCCAGTTAAGCCAATCTGGCTGAACAAAAAGGAGTATTTCACCACCTTTGATACAGAACTTTGGGGAAATAACCATTTGATATCTTATCCACCCCCCACCTACCCATTCAAAGAGATACTGAATGATTTGTTATTTTTATTTCAATTTCTTTGGTACAAAGATCAGCCTGACAGTATTTTGGACTTGCTAGTCACTCAATAACTCCATATTTAAAAATCTGTAATGTGTAACCCGGAACTGTTTAATAGTTTTACATTTCAAGACCCAAAACATTTGTGAGTTAAAAAAAAAATTGTTTCAATATGCTTCACTGTAAGTTCTCCTTGAACTTTCTTTCTTCCACCTTCCTTCCCTCTCTTTTTCTTTCTTCCTTTCTTTCTCTCTCCCTCCCTCCCTCCTTTCCTCCTTCTCTCTCTCTTTCCTTTAATCTTCTAATGTTTCCAGCCTTCCTTTGGAAGAATAAAACACTCTTCTAACAAATGTCAGTTGAATATTGGTGCTTAAATAAAATTCAAAATTTGTTGGCGTGGCTGAATGTGGGCTGAATGTTCTCTGGGCACCCAGTTGATTTGTCTCCCACATTAAGAGTACTTGCTAATGAAGGGAGCATTGGTATGGGACCAAGAAAGGATTCCCTAGGTCTGTTAATTTACTTGGAATAATTCATTAGCTGACACTTTTAGCTGTGAATTTAGCTGGTAAATCCCAGGTCACCCCAACATTATGTGTAAAGAGGGTAGAGCAGTTTTTGTGCGAGAACTACATGAGGATGGATTAAAGCCCTCTCTCCCACAGTTACCCTTACTTGAGGGAGCTTGTTAATAAAGCGCTCTTTGGAGCCTTTCAGTAACAGGCACTATATGAATATTTATAGAATATTCCATCTGTAAACAGCATTAAAATATAAACAGAGCACACCAAGAAATAGGAAGGCCATTTCCACCTAATACATAGCAGTGCTGTGACACACTGGGGTGCCATTCCTGGAATGGCTAAAGATCATCACAGAAGGAAAAATCATTTGCTTAACCAACGAGGGGGCAGCACACTGAGCGGCCGGGGAGGAGCTCTGATGTTCTTGTTAACGGAGTCCTCTGAGTAACAGAAGGACAGGTGTATATCTGCCTGCGTAGTCGTGCACGCACACATACACAAGGGCACCTGATATTTGTGATCACTGAAACTGGTCATATAGAAGTGCTGCCATTGTAGATGGAAGGTGGTCAAATAAAAGAATTTTCATATAGTTCACCCTACTTAATGCCACCCCGAGTTTCTGGCTCTTCTCCTTGTGGGCACAGGGAGGGGGTGGGAATGTAGAATTGTGTTTCTACGTGGGCTCCAGCCAGCCAGCGAGCAGAGAAGAATTTCTACAGATTCCCTGGGCAGCAATGCCTACTTCCTCTGAGGCAGCAGGGTGGAAAGGGTGGAAGACGCGGGGGTGGCTACCAGCCTGAACACCAAAGAAGCTTCCCACTCCCCAGTGGTGGCTGCGTGCTCTTGGTTGCAAACCTCTGGTACCTGTCATAGGTGTGTTACCAATTTTCAAAGGGATTAGTATACAGTAAAATACGCTCAACAAGAAAACCACCCAGAACGCAGTGAATCATTCTTTGATGATTCAAAGGGCACTTTGGGATCCTATAGTGCCTTCGGGTCAGCATTGCAAACATCAATTATTTTATGGTAAATGTGGATGAGCCAGTTCACTAGAAGTACTAGTTAAGAAAGTGCTGGGAGCCCTTTTCTTGTAATATTTTTAAAAATACTGTTCTATCTGAGGCCTTCTCTATTTTCACGCTCTTACCCAGGCATTGTTTCTATCCTCTGAATTAAAAAAAGGTTCATTTACCAGCTTGGAGAAATACCTATTCTACCGTGTGACTGAGTAGGTAAAACTGAAAGCCCTCATTTTCCTATGAACCATTTTTTAGGGAGAGTTTCTGTCCTACTCCCTTAACTATTTGAAAAAAAATAATTTTGGGGGCACCTGGGTGGCTCAGTCGGTTAAGCCTCCGACTTTGGCTCAGGTCACAATCTCATGGTCTGTGAGTTTGAGCCCCGCGTCGGGCTCTGTGCTGACAGCTCAGAGCCTGGAGCCTGCTTCAGATTCTATGTCTCCCCCTCTCTCTGACCCTCCCCCATTCATGCTCTGAATCTCTCTGTCTCAAAAATAAATGAACATTTAAAAAAATTTTTAGAAATAAAAATAATTTTTTAATGTTCATTTATTTTTGAGAGAGAGAGAGCGCAAGCAGGGGAGAGGCAGAAAGACAGGACAACAGCAGATCCGAGGCAGGCTCTGTGCTGACAGCAGAGAGCTAGATGCAGGGCTCGAACTCGGGAACCATGAGATCATGACCTGAGCTGAAGCCTTACCCTTAACTGACTGAGCCACCCAGGCACCCCTCCCTTAACTCTTTATATATGCTTCCAATTAAATTCAAATCACAAATTTGAGAAACTTAACAGAAGTTTCTCTGGGGGAAGAGAAGGGGGAAAAGAAAACAGTTACAGAGAGGGGGCAAGGTAAACCATAAGAGATTCTTAAATACAGAGAACAAACTGAGGGTTGATGGGGGTGGGGGAGAGGGGAAAAGGGAGAGGAGGTGATGGGCATTGAGGAGGGTACTTGTTGGGATGAGCACTGGGTGTTGTATGTAAGTCAATATAGCAATAACTTATATTAAAAGAAATAAATAGGTAAATAAATAAATAGATTCAAATCATAGAAGTTGGTCTGACAAAGTTGACAAAATTATATATATATCTATATATCTATATATTTAAAATCAGAGTCAGAGGCACACTTGTGCTTTGTTTAGCTTCAAATGCTCCTAAAAACCAGGAGGAGGTGACTCCACTGCATTCAGGACAACCACGAGGGGGGTTTCTCCCTCCCTGCAAACCACAGTGGTTGGTAATGAAGAAAAAAACATCTAGTCCTTGGAAACCAAGTTCTTGGGCACCTTTGAAAACAAATTAATCCAAAACATCTGCAAGAATTTTATCTTTAAAAACTCAGGTGTCTAAAATTTAAGGGGAAAAATACACAGACGAGGTTCTGCCAAACAAGTTTTTGAAGGACAGGTTCCTAGCAGCAACATAGCGCCAAAAATAAAATGCAACTGGCTTTACGAATCTTTATTTTCCACGATGATTCCTCCTTTTGGCCTTCCACAAAGAATGGAATTCCTAGGTGAGTCTCTTCAGATTTTCCAAAGGGCTAACCTACATGTAGAGAGATTCCAGGCTTGAAATAATGTCTCCTGGAGGCTCTCTCTTCTGGATGAAAAAAATTCTGGTTCTTATTAGTTTAAATGTGAGTGGTGGTAAACCTGAAGCAGCCAGGTACTGAGCTTATGTAAGGTATCAGGCTTGGCTAACTGAAAACTTGTATGTTGTCCTTCTATCAAATGGCAAGCTTCGGTCTCACCCAACCTGGGGAGGAAGATCACCAAGAAGTCAAGGAAAGGAGGCCATGTTACTGCACTGGTGGCTGACTGTGTGTCTATAGGGAAACACACACACACACACACACACACACACACACACACAGAATGAAGAAGCAGCTCCAGGTCGTTTGCACACATATTTACTCCCATTTCTATGAACAGGTGAGCCTCCACACCATCTTCTTCACAAATGCCGTTTCGCTTGAAGCGAGTACAGCTTTGCAGCTCCATTCTATAACATCTCCAAGTTCAGTACCGTCTTAACTGCTACCCTAAAATCATGTCTCCAAGAGGGACACTACTGGTATTGTGTAAGCTGCTGTGGCGTCTCCTCTTCCTTGGTTAGACGTGGTCTAATAGGTTTGGAAAATGACATTCAAGATGCTTCTTTGCCAACTAGAACTCCTGCTACCTGGTCCTTGAAGGACATAAGCATGTCTAATTGTGTTCTCAGACATTTTATTAAGTTGTTTTGAGTGCTGAAAGTCTCTTAACCTTCAGAGAGACCCATATTCATAAAAAAATAAATGGTTTAGGGGAAAAAAACAACTGGAGGAAAAAAAAGGCATTTAATTCCAAATGGAAGTTGTATTCATTTCCAAGATGCACAGAGTTTCACCAATCTACCAAAGCAAAAGCAGGCTGCACATGTTGAAAACTGAGTTAGAAGACTTGGACGGCTATTTTCCCAAAACTTTTTCGACAATGTGGTAAATGCTGTTCTGGGCAGCTCAGGGGGAAAGACAGCATCATCTTGCCAGGGGCAGGACTTCCAAACTGTTTCCGATAGTGATTGCTGAACAAATGCGACTTTGATGCATCCAAAGCCCTCAGTTAACCGGTCCTTGGGCAAATTTAGGTCCAGGGTCTCTTACCGGGGAAATTATTCCACTCCCTCAGGATCACATCCCTTCTCTTTAACTTTCTTTTAGAAAGTTTCCTTTGCAAAATTGAGGAGGTTGCACAGTATGTTAAACTCTTGACAAGTTTGAAGGCAGACAGACAAGATAGGCTGCTGCCAACCCTCCAAGAGGGCTCAAATCATTAGCCAAGCCCAACTGTCACCAATCATATGGGTCCCCATGTGGGACATACTTAGCGCCATCACAACCTTGCCTCAGGAAGCGTGTGAGGCGAAGTGTGCCAGACAAGAGCTCCCCAATCTCCTGGTCCGTTTCAAAGATGCTTCCCATAAACCACACTGACGTGCCCATTCAGAAGGACCCAAGCTCCCACCAGACCTGCCCCTCCAATTCTAGATCAGCCACGTGTGTTCCCCACCTCTGGAGGATTTCTTTTCTGCTTCCTACCTTCTCGCTACAGTGCCAATCACCGCTGTCCCCCTGTCACCCCCTCCCCAGAGGCTCTCCGAGGCTGATCCCTTTGTGATTGGCATCTCATTAATGAGGAAGGGCTGGTGTCTCTCTCATTACAGTTATAGTGAGTGAGAGTACCTCAGAACTAATTTACTTGCTCTCACTAGGGAAGACACTTTCCTCCATCAAGAAGTTCACTTTCCTGCTGCCTGTGGCAATAAAAGAACCCGTTTTGTTTTAACATTAATAAGGTGAGAGAATAGAGAATTTCCAAAAGAAATTAAGAAAGCCAAAAGGGTAGGTGTTGGCCCGTGGAAGTTTCCCCAAAGCAGGCCTGATACTGGAGTTCAGTGAGGGACTTTTGATTCAACAACATATGGACGACTCCAAAAAGCCTGGCAGGCAGATGAGAAATGGGCCACACAGGGAGTCTGGTGAGCGCAGCAGGAGACATGGGTTCTAGTTCTGGTTCCTAAGTCCCCGAGTGACCTTGGGCCAGTCTTTGATTTTCTCTGGTCCTCGGTTTTATTATCAAGAAAATAAGGGGAGTGAATAAAGCGGTCTCATAGGGTTCTCCAAGCTCTAAAATTTTAATATTCTATAAATGGGACTCTGAACTATTTAAAACTTTTTTTTTCCCCCTGTTTGGAGTGAGTTTTTATCTCTGGCAACAAATTAGAAATTCCTCCAGAATTAAAGAGCATGGAATGGAAATCATTTGGCTTCTCCAGCTGAAAAGGTCAACTAGATTCAGAAATGTACTCCAAGCCTGCACCGTCTGTGTGGAAACCTAATTAGAGATCATACTTCATTGGCTAAAAGGGATCAAACTTATCCAAGCTTTCATCTGGATATGTATTTTTTAAAAAATTACTCTGAGTTACTAATTCATTTATCTTTCTACTTACAGGAAATTCCACTCCCTGATAAAGCTCTGCTTTGACACTCCTGCTCACATAAAATACCTTCCTTTCCATCCACATTACTTTATGATCGTGCCCCTTCATCACGTTGTGCTTAAAATGCCTTGTCATCTAAGGAACCATAAAAAGGACATCTTAAAAAATGTGTTCATTATGTAGCTGGAGACGTCCTCTGCGCCCTCAACCAGAAGCTTGCGCTCTCGGGGCCCTGCCTCTGTGCGTGGACATCAGCCCAGAGATTGTCCGCACAAAAGTTGGCATCCTGTATTGCCCTGGTTCTCTTCAAGTGTGAATGTTGGTGCCAAATTTCAGCATAAGTGACCGAGAGGTGGGAATCAGAAATGCGTACGTGAGGGAGAGGGATGCCTTTACATCGGGAAGACCCTAGAGTCCAGAGCACATTGCTCAGTCCCACGTCTCTTGCTGACACCGACTATTCGTGAAACCAGAGAACTCTAGCTCAAGTCTACGGTTTTGTTGCTTACCTTTTATACCCATGGGCTGAGCTGGTACTCTTTGCTCCCATGACCCCCCACCAAACCAAATGAAAATAAGCTCTCCATGTGCCCCCCGGAGGCTGGGAGCCCTCGAGTCAATTCAGAATCGGGGTCTTCCTGTCATTCTCAAGACGTCCCCACCAGGTCTCCCTGCTCCTCAGTATCGCCTTAGGTACTGACAACCTTTTCTCCTACTTACAGCTTTTGAATGAAATTAAAACTAATCCTCTGTGGTTTTGGTTAGGTCTTGCGTAAGATTCCCACACCCCACAATCAGGGCTTTGCAAGGTAGTGTCAGAAGAGATAGCCAAGCTACCACACCTCTGCCACGATGCAGCCGAGGATAATATTTTTTGCATCCTATGTGGCAGCTTTGAAAACCCTGAGTCAGAGAACCTCCCTTATGCAAAACCTTGCACTCTCTTTCTTACAGCCAGGACAGTGGCACCTCCTTTTAAAAATGAGCAGAGATGGATGAACAGGAATCTGTGTACCTGAAAATGAAATTTAAGATCTTCCAACTTCCACCCAGAATTTCACCAGGCCAGTGCGGTTCAGCTTCATTTTTGCCCGCACCATGGGGGTGTAAACCCTCTTCTGCTGTATTTTACTCACGCAGCTCGTATGGAGAATAAGAATAAAAAGAGTATCAAAGGGAAGAAGGCTAGAGACAGGGGACCAATTTCCAGGTCATCCTTTCCTTCTTAAAAGAAGGAATTTGCCTGCAGTGTCTGTAATTTGGAAGGTTTTAATGAATGGCTTCTAAATTATTTATTACTCAAAGAAAGCCATAAACATCCCTCCCTAAACCAGTATGAAATTATCTGGGCAAGAGTCAAATGGTTCAAACATTTGGCACTTTTTACTAGACTGTTGTTGAAAATAGTTCTGATCTGTGAATAAAACTTCTTTCCTTCCTCGTTACATGGGATTGCGTGTGAGCATGTGAGTCTGTATTTGATTACTGACTTGAGATTGTCAAAGGTATCTTAGCTTTGTAACTCGGTCTTTTGCAGTCTTCCGACTTCATAAACGATTCCAAAATTAGGAAAAAAATAAAATAAAATAGAAAATTTTAAAAAAAGGCATCAGCAGAATATACAAACTGGATATTCAAGCAGAAGTGTTTGAAATGCCTCAGCCTCATTTCAAAGAGCTTCCTGCTGTCAAGCCCAAACACCCAGACAGGTAGACTGCTGTGAAATATGTAGGCGATGCCTGCTGCCTGATTTTCAGATGGCGAGCAGGCATTTGAAAGCATCAAAGTCCCCTGTATAGATGTGTGTACATGAATCCTAGCCTCTGTGATCTCTGCACTTGCCTATTGTAACTTGATGTTTAATAGACTGCCAAACTTTGCCCTTCACAGACTGCACATTTTTTTTTTCCCAAGGATCTGCTCCTCCCCCAGGAGCTTCTTGCTGGGGCTGAGTTTTAAAAGTTTTCATTCCTGGGCTTGTGCTATGGCGCTGGGTCACTCTTTGAATTCTGCATTTTTGAACACCTCACTTGTTGGCTGGCTTTTCCTCGCTCCTGGTGCCGATGTCTGGATGTGGCTCAAGTCAGTGCCCTCCAACCACGAAGCATCCGCCATGAGCCAGCCCTGATACGAATCATTAGCAACCACAGCCCTTGCCCCGTAAGAGCCTGTAATGTGGTGGGAGAGAGAAGATAGACATCAAAGGCCCTAAACTGGCAGCCCACAGGTGGTGTGTGGCCCAGAGACATGTGCTGTTTTGCCTGCACTGTGTTTTAAATTTGCACTTGTGGCCAACACAGAGACATTGGGAAAGTTCACTTGGAAATCTGTTATTTCCAGCTTCTCCTAGAAAATCGGAGGATGTGATTGTGAAGGAAGGGCTTCCTTCCTGGGTCTGTTTCAGATACGGCATATGTTCCTTCTCAACTGAGATGGAGTGACAGATGCCATTAAGCCCTTTAGACTTGGCTCTCTTGACATCTTTATGTAACCTGCTGGACCACAGGCCTTTTGGGTTTATGACCCATGATAAGGACACACACAAAGGCAAGTAACAATAACTGGCATATTTGGGGGACTCTGGCAGGTGCTGGAGATATGTCATCTCATTGGATTGTTCCAACATATCTATTAGGATTCTAATAGCCATTTTACAAACGAGGAAATTGAGGCTCTCTGCTTTTAAGTACCTTGTCCTAAGGGCTGGATCTTGAAACTAGGGCTATTGGCTTTGAAGTACTACAATGCAAAGTCCCTGTGAAGGGTATATGACATGCTACTGGACCCCACAGTCTTTTATTCTCATTCAGCTCTGCTCTAGTCTAGCCACGCCAGATATTCTAGATCATTTTATCACTTCTTGACTTTGCATATTCTTTTCCCTCTACCTTGAATGCTCTTTCCTTCAGTACCTGCCAACTCCTCTTCATCCTGTAAGACCCAGGTTAACTGCCAGCTCCTTTGTGAAAATTTTTGTGAACCCCTGAGTCAGTTATTCTGACCTTAGAGCTCCTGGCACCTCCATTCTTACTCAAGTGTCCTGTGGTAGAAAGAAGGTCCATATACATATCCCCTCTCATGCAGCTGTAGGTTCCTTTAAGGTCATGGTCATATCTCATTCATCGCTGTATCTCCCATGCCCAGCACAGGTGCCTGACGTGCAGAAAGAATTCAACACAAGATGGTCTATGGGGGTGGAGGATCTGAATCACACACCTTTCAAGGTCTCCTTGGGGAAGTGAAGTTACATGGAAAGGGTCAACTCCATTCATGTTTTGGTCTTTTTCCTCACAGCCATCACTGGACCCTCACATATCCTCCACACTCTCAACTTAACAAGGCTTTGCCACTCATTCCTCTGTTGTCATATAGTTGGACACACTACTTTGAATACCCTGATAAGTTCATCAAGTGGCTTTAAGTTTAAAACACACCAAACACTTGCTGGACACGGTATGGGTAAGTAAGACCTGGCCTATGTGCACTGCAGGATCATGACATGGCTGTAAAGCCAGTCAGGAAATGACCAATCCCAAAGAGAGCCTGTGAAAAGACCTGAAAACATGGTGGATTCGCCTGGTTGTGAATGGGGGCTGGCTCAAAGTCTGGGGTATGGGAAACTCTGAATATAAAACTGATTTCCCTCCAAATCATTGGCTGGGCCTGAAATTAACTTCCCTTTTTTATTCTCTACCCCATCCTAATTATAAAAGTGTAAAATGATTGCCACCACAGCTGACCTCATTGAAAGAAAAAAAATTAATATGGCACAGCATCCTTGTGAAATAAACTGAACCGGGGGCCAAAGCTTAAACTCTATCTCACACTCGAATCATACATAAGTGGTAAAATCAAGAGCAGGTGCACTGATAAAGGTAGAAGACTGTCCTGATAAAATGAATTTTTATTCTTTCTAATGAACTCATCACATGCAGACAATGAGAAAGCACTGACTAGGTGGGAGGGAGGAGTGGACTTTGGCAATGAACTACTTAAGATGAGAACTGTGTCTTCTCACAAAATGATTATTTCAAGAGATAATATGGAGTAGAGGTTGTAGTACATTTAGAGAAGTTTTAACCAACATGTTTTTGTTTTTCATCCTGAACGAATCTTCACTGGATGTGCACTGAGTGTGTGGCTATTTCTAAAATGTAAACTGTGAGCACAGCCTGCAAAATTTCGGGCATCACCATAATCAGGCAACTGATATCCTATTCAAGATGGTGGATGGGAAAGATCGCACTATTTGAATGACTCTTCCTGGTGTGAAAGGAGAGCAAAGGAAGGCTTCCCCTTTCCATGAATAATAGGTTTGTAACTATTAGCACCAGGAAGTCAAGTGCGAAAGGAAATTAACTTCCATGATCAATGTTGGTTAAGAAAAATACTCTTTAATTGAGTTAGAATGGAAGTGAATGTGCAAACTGCAATTTTATTTCATTTATTAAAATTTTTAAAATTATTTTGAGAGAGAGAGAGAGAGTGTGTGTGTGTGTGTGTGTATAAGAAGGACAGGGGCAGAGGCAAGAAGGGGAGGGAGAGGGAGAGGGAGAGAGAGAGAATACCAAGAATTGATGCTTAGCGTGGATCCTTAGCTGTCGCAGGGATGATCCCATGACCATGATATCATGACCGGAACCAAAATCAAGAGTCCAACGATCAACCAACTGAGCCACCCAGGTGCCCCCAAATCGCAATTTTAGATAACTATCTTGATAAGCCTTTTGCAAGTACAGTGTGAAGCAGAAAACCTGCTAACTATTTTTGTCTCCATTCACCAGGGTCAGGTGCTCAGATGGGGTGGGGGAGGGAGGAGGAATCTGGACTAGTAATATCTTGATGGAGTTGCAAAAAAAAAAAAAAGAAAAATCCGTTTGGTTGAACATTGCAACATGACATCTGAATGGCGAAACCAAAGTAATTACGGAATGGCTCTACAAATTTGGTTGGAGTTTAGGAGATCATCTCAGACTTAATAAAATCAACACCCCTTGACTATTCTAGTCACTAGGTAAGAAAAGTGGATTCCTCCTTTTTGGTCTTGTTGGGAGTCCGTTTAGAATCACCTTGAAAACTCAATTATGAGCAAGTTTATATAAAACTCAGCCAGTTCCACATCTGTGTTCCTGAACCTTCTCTGACCAGACTGGGACTTTTGTCATCTCCTCTAACGACTAGCCATTTGGTGTCCTCCTCAAATTTCTTCCAACCCTGCTTCCTACCCCTTGCGTTTTTCTTGCTTTTTTTCATTTTTCCTGTGTATGCTGACTCCCTAGTTCCCCCTCTACTAAATTATGCTCCATTATTTCCACAGCCTGAAGAACTCACAGCTGAAGCATTATTTCTAACCTTATTTTGTATTCCTAGCATGTGCTATAACCTGTTTTGAGTTTTATTTGCAGCCAAGATGCTGACACAGCTCCAATTTTGTTTTCCTATTTTGATTGGGTAGGAAGTGTTCATTACTGCGGGTACCAGGGTAAGGAAGGAAAGTCATTTTAAAAGGCACGATTTACACCTTCGTTAAAAGGCTTTTGTTTCTGAACGCTGCCCACTGAAATTCTAAAAACTACCAATGTTCAAAAAAAAAAAATACACTACTTATTTCGTTGGAGAAAAAAAGATTTTGATGCAAATTGTAGTGGCCCAATATGATTTTCCTATTACGCTTTTTAATGTCATGCCTATCATATGTTTGATCTCCCTTTGTGTTTCTTAACTGCCCAGCATACACAGGCAGGTACAGAAAGCCTAGGAGTCAAGGGTTTGTAAGAAATGATGTTTTCAAAGCCCATTTCAGCTACACACCAAACAGCCTTCCTAGGGACAACCGTTTTCATTGGTGATGTTATTGAATTCATGGCCCATGTTCAGCTCATGTCTTATAACCAAGTAATTCATGCATTTTAGCTACAGGGGGCCCCTTACGTGGGGCATGAGATTTCCACCGAGCTTTCCCATAAAGAAAAGCATATGATGAGTAAAGTTTTACAGTTCTTAATATTTGATTCTTAGACTTCTCTGTGGAAGAGATTTATCTTCATGCGACTCTTCTACTCCAAAACCTTCTTGAGTTCCATGGTTAGGCTTGCCAAATAAAATACAGGTCACCCAGTTACCTTTGAATTTCAGATAAAGAGTGAATAACCTTTTTGATATGAGTATGTCCTGTGCAATATTTGGGACATATTTTTACCAAAAAATTATTTTGCTTACTGAAATTCAAATCTAACTAGGTGTTCTTTGGTTTTGTTTTGTTTTTGTTTTATGTGTGTATGTCTTTGCTAAATCTTGCAACCCTCTCTGCACTGTGTAAAAGGATGGGCCTTAACTTTTTAAAAAATTTTTTATTAAATATAATTTATTGTCCAATTGGTTTCCATACAACACCCACCGCTCATTCCAACAGGTGCCCTCCTCAATGCGTATCACCTACTTCCCCCCCCCGCACCCCCCCATCAACCCTCAGTTTGTTCTAAGTATTTAAGAGTCTCTTATGGTTTGCCTCCCTATCTCTCTGTAACTTTTTCTTCCCCCTCCCTCCCCCATGGTCTTCTGTTAAGTTTCTCAGGATTCACATAGGAGTGAAAACATATGGTATCTGTCTTTCTCTGCCTGACTTTTTTCACTTAGCGTAATACCCTCCAGTTCCATCCACGTTGCTGCAAATGGCCAGATTTCATTCTTTCTCATTGAGGATGGGCCTTAACTCTTAAGCCAGGACTCCAGGGGTCCCCCAAACACTGACTCTGACCCTTTTCTCTTCTGCCTTCTTTTCTGAGTTATCTGACCTCTCCACCCCACTCCAATCTGTGTGCTATTTACCAGCTTCTGAATTTGGATGAGTTTCCCATCTGGAATGCCTCCTTTCTTCCACTCTCCCTGGATTACTCAAACACGCCTCTTCAGGGAAGCCTTCCCCGACACCCAAAGTCATTTCTTGCTCCATTTAGATCAGAAAGCTCTTTCTGTCTGACACCTCTCATGCACCGCCTGGCAGCTTCGGTTATCACTTCCTACGTATTTTGTATTTGGGGGGAAGCCTTGTGTGGAAGTGGCCTTGCCTAATACCCCTGGGCGCACTTCACAGAGTCCTGCACTAGCCTGTCACATAGTCGGTGCTCCAAGATACCTACTGATTTAAAAGATGACTATTGATGGACACTGAGCCATCCTCCTTTGCAGCTTCAACTTGCTCTTACTTATTTCTCACATTGAGGGAAGGCTCCGGGCCTCCCCCACAGTGTGAACCAGTGGGCACATGGGGAAGCCTGCACACATGCCCTCAGTCATATAGAAGATCCAAAGTTTCATGGTCAGATTCATTTCTCACGGACACAGGAGTAAACAATGCAAAACCTTGTCTTACATGCACAAGGCAGTTGCTCTCAGTGTCAAGTGTGTTATCTGGGAAAAGAGCTTGGCACCCACCTGTCTCCCGCCCATGAGGATCTATCTGCACTTGGAAAATCAGAAGTGGCACGGTGGCTGGCATGCACTTAGAGACAAGGAAGACGGCAGGGAATACACTTCTCTAAACTATACCGTTGAAACTGGATGCTTGGGTTTCTCACGAGAGTTGGGGCGAACACCAGCATCAAATCTCCAAATCATGGTGGACGAGATGGGACTTAAGAATGACACAGTTGGAGACACAACCAGCTGGAGAGCAGGTGGCAGGATTCTCTGCCTAACCCAGGGTACCAAGTCATGGTCCTTGGGAGTTAATACTTACAAATATCCCATGATTGTCTGGATTTAGAAATATGCAGAAAAGGAAGTTTTAGGAAGAAAACAATGCAGTAATGATCCT
The DNA here is from genome assembly GCF_018350215.1 of Panthera leo. Taxonomy (NCBI): domain Eukaryota; kingdom Metazoa; phylum Chordata; class Mammalia; order Carnivora; family Felidae; genus Panthera; species Panthera leo. The sequence continues at coordinate 43,939,826 of NC_056684.1, read as the reverse complement.
GGCTTTAACTTTCCTTGAAAACTTAAAAAAAAATTTTCACCTCTATATATTTTAAGTATTTTTAAAAAATGTTCATTTATTTTTGAGAGAGAGAGAGAGAGAGAGAGCACGAGCCGGGGAGGGGCAGACAGAGACATACAGAATGTGAAACAGGCTCCAGGCTCTGAGCTGTCAGTACAGAGCCCAATGCAGGGCTCAAACCCACGAACCTCGAGATCATGACTTGAGTCAGGGTTGGATGCTTAATCCACTGAGCCCGCAGGTGCCCCTTCACTTCTGTATTTTGCTTTTGCTTATGTTCATATTGGTTCCCACACCCTGAGCGAGTGTCACTGATAATCTCATGACCCAGGGCTTTCAGAACAGTCTAGTGAGGCAGGTAGTATTCCGTAAGTCTCGTGAAGAATTTGCTTTGCTTTTTTGCTCAGTTACCTGTGAGCGTTCACAGTAGGGCGAGCCACACAGTACCTGTGCTAGCCAAGACTGCCCGGCACTCTTGCAAAGCGTCATTTAGCAGCTGGCGGAGCAGGCCATCTGCACACTGTGGTTCCTCCTCCTCACACCCACATTCCAGGCGCAATTAGTGGAATCCCAGTCTTCTATCCACACGGCAGCAGCACATTAAAATGTCTCCGATTAAGCCCTGGATTAGCATGCGCCCTGACTTTATCTTAATTGCCGATTAAGATTAATCCCTCCAGGGAGTTCTCCAGGGCTGCTCTATTACCATGGGGTGAATCATTACATATTTTGGGTTGCTAGTTCCATTTACTTTCTTTGACTAAAATGGGAGACCCAGGCTCTCCTGGCCTCTAAGGAAGAGGCTCTTTACTGTGCTCTGAAAACCTCTCCTGACCGCTCATTTGCACCTGAAGGCTCCGGGGTCTCCATGAAACCTTGATCCATCTTGACAAGTCTATGAAAGCTGGAGCACAGGGAGCCATGGGCTTTTGGGCTTTTGGGTAGACTCTTTGCTATAAATATCTATGGTGAACTTTGACCTGGAGAGTGATATTCTTGATACGTCCAGTGTTAGCCTTATGATTCACAGTGATTTATGTAAAATTTTCTTCTCTCTCTCTCTCCAGATATACATAATTTGTTTTCCAAACGTTTGGGGTTTGGGGATGAGGTATACACAGCACGATCATCTAGCTCTAGATACTTCCATATGTGTTTCCTAAGAATAGGGATATTCTCTTACATAACCACCACTGAGTTACCAACTTCATAAATTTACAGGGCTACAATAATTGTATCTACTCTACCAATACTGATTTACTCTGAAATCGACTTCACTAAACAAAACCCCGGGTACCTGTTAAGATCTGGTTACAAAAGAGGCACAGGAATCAAGAGGAGGAAACGACCTTTTCAGGAAGAACCTTTCCATCTTGGAGACAGAGAAATGGGACCCAAAGTATAGAACTAACTATGTATTGGCAACAGCATCAAGACAAACTCAAGAACTCAGGGACCAGCCTATCTGTCCTGCTAGGGCTTCTCAAACAGTGTTCTTTGGAACCCCAACATCACACAGGCACCTCAGGGGTGGAAGGTGGAGGGCAGGGGTGGGCACAGTGGCTGTAGTCTTCTCCCACCCCAGGGCCTCTGTATTTCGAAGAAAAATATTCTACTGCTAACAAACATTTCAAACTGGTCACGAGAAGCAAATGTAGTTAAATAAAAGGCCAACATCTGGTCATTGAACTGATACACACATAAAGACTCAAGAAGGCCAGGTCAGTCTTGACCCAAACGTTGAGAGCTATTTGCCTAACCAGATTTGACACGACCTTTGCCTGGCTATGGAGTCTTCCCAGAACAGAGGCCAAGAACTCTTTGTTTTGTTCTGTTTTGTTGTCAGGGCCATGTTCAGCACTTATGCAGTGTGTAATAAAGACCCGCAATAAAGACCTATTCATTGAAATATGCCTTTTCTCCCACATTTAAGATTCTAATGGCTCTCTGAGCAGGCTTAAATCAGGATCATTCAGCAGCAATGGGAAGACCACTAAGACCTCCCAGCTCAAAGGCCCTTGGATGACAGTAGGTGCCTTGGGCCTAAGTCAGATTCAAAGATCTGAATGAAAACCATAGCTATGGATTCCGGAGATTCCTAATAGGGCAGTTCCCTTTTCTTGACCCCAGGGAACCTAATCCTGTTATTGCTCTGGATGGATTAGCTTTCATCAGATTATCTGGGTCAGATGACTTACTATTGGGCTTATCAATGGATGTCAAGGCCCTCTTCACACTCATCTTCATATGTGCTGCCCCCTTTCCTGATGTCCTCCATCTGAGACTCTGCCCTGATCTAGGAATCATCACTGGAAACTGCCTCCTCCTGAGAGGCTATCATCAGAGACCATGGAAAGATCACGGAGGCCCAGTCTCTTTGGATCCTTCATCAGACGTGTCTTTTGACATGCCTTTCGCGCATGGAGGTTGCTACGGCTGCATCTACTAGGACAGCTTACTCCTAGAAAAGAGAAGAGCCCCTGTCTTGTTTCCTTACTACACCACTACCTGCCCCGAGGAGCCACCAGTGTAGGTAGCCCTTGAGAAACTCAATGGATGTACCCGTCATCCAGGTCACTCAGGTGCCTCAGCCTTTGCCTTTCTCCACACTGAAGTCCTGAGATATACCACATTTATCGCTAGCATTTCTTTCTAAATGTTCTAGCCTGCCCCCTCCCATGGTAATCTCATTTTCATCCTGAAGCAGAGCATAAGAATTGAGGACGAAAGCTTTCTCTTTTTTGAACCCACATTATAACCATGTTCCTCAGATTCAATTACAAAACAACCATTGGCTTAACTGGAAACTTGAAAATTTAGGGTAATTGTAGTATCAATTCATGATTACTCAACACATTTCCTCAACTTCCTTTGTGACTGATATTTTGAGTCTATTACTGTAACATTGCCTGAATAAAGTGTGCTGTCCTGAAACAAGCTATCACTAGGGTCTCAGATACCGCATACCTGTAGGGTTTCTTCTCACCTGTAAATCACACAGCTGCCAGATTATCTTTACCCTCTTCTTTCTTCTTTCAACACTCCTCCCTTAAGCTCCCTACACTTGTATTGGACTTCCTGGGTCTGCCTTCAGCATCAGTAGTAACACGACTCTAAACGAATGGGATTTCCACATTATTCTGGTCCAAGCTACAAATGATTAGATTCCCTACTGAGCCCCGATGGCAGTATTACTAGGCTTTAACTTGATGGGACTGACTTCGTTAATAGAATTCTCTCTTCAGTCGTTTGACTATGTTAATGTTGCTAGAAGGAAAAAAACCTGACTTTCCTATATGTAAGCTGTTTTCAAATTTGCGTGGGGGGTTCTCCTGAACAGATCTGCAGTTTCCTTCCTATGGAGACACTACAATTACATGTTTGGTTTTCTCTTTATAAAAACTAATATCTTGCTAGGCACTCTGCCAGGGGTACTTAGATTTAGTTCTGATAAAAACTCTTCTTGGATATATCTGGTCTGAGCTCTAAGACCTCATTTCCTTCTTTTCCTCTTTGCTCTTTGTCCTTCTGTATCATCCCTCCTGAAGGTGCACGAGCGCACATGCCCACACTTCATTTATACCTACCTTGGAAGGGATCCGAGCCATCATGTTCCCTGGGGGGAAACAATGGTCTCTTTTCCTATTAATGAACAGTATGTTGTTGCAGATTCATGGAGGGCTTAATTTAATAAACATGGAAAGATGAATCTGCTTATGGGACATCAAACCTCTTTAGGTTTAAAATTCCTGACATAGAAGAATTATCTCGGGCAGCACCCCCTTGCGTTCATGGCTGGGTCATTATGGCATACAATGTGGCAGGGGAAAGGTCCCCTGCACTGGGCTTTGACTCCAACCCTCTGACTCCATCTCCTTCATTACCAGGTGCCCCCGGGGAGGTGTCATTTCTGCAGAGGTCAGCACGTCTGCGTGTGAACTAGTTCAACCTCAAATTCTGTAGCTTAGTCCTTATCGGTAATTCGATGGGAACCTGAAACTTTGTTGAAGGGGAGGGTATTTTGCTAGCTCAGTTAGAACTGAGTTTAGACAACACCCAGGATATTGTGATTGTTAACCAGTTTGAGGTAAAGGTACTCATGGCCAGCTTGCAGGAACAAGCCTCTCCATTCCCTGCCATTTTCCATGGATGCACCTTATACTTCTCACACTTGTGGGGGAAAGAGAAAAGACTACAGTAAGAAAATAGGAATTGAATTCTGCTGGTACATTAACAGTTGACTTTACAGTTAATTAATTTATTTTTTGACTTTACAGTTTAATTTAGCAGAGACCAGCCCCCAAATATCTTCCTCACTGGCTGTGACACAGGCCCGACTCTTGAGTACTCCTTTTGGGGTAAGACGGGGAAACTGTCCATTTCCCCATCCTGAACCCATGGCTAATCAACCCACAGTGCTAATCAATCACTGAATTTTTTCCAATTAATACTAAACACAATCCCAAGTCTTTCTCCCTATAGTACTGCAAGCAGTCACTACCAATGAATGAGAGTTGACAGGAAAGCTGAAGCCTATTTATACTCCAGGGTTAAGGCACTGAATAAGCCTGGACTGCCAGCGTTTGAATTCTAACCCCACCACTTAAAAGCAGTATGACTTTGGGGACCTTTCTCCATGACTCAGTTTCATTAACAGTAAAATGAAGATAATTACAGTATCATATGGTTATATTAACTGAGTTAACATTATGGGATGCCTGGGTGGCTCAGTCAGTTGAGCATTTGACTTCAGCTCAGGTCATGATCTCACAGTTAGTGAGTTCAAGCCCTGCATCGGGCTCTGTGCTGACAGCTCAGAGCCTGGAGCCTGCTTCGGATTCTGTGTGTCCCTCTCTCTCTGCTCCTCCCCTGCTCACACTTTGTCTCTCTCTCTAAAATATAAATAAAAATTAAAAAAAATATATTTTTTAAGTGAGTTAGTATTATCAAATGATGAGAACAGTACCTGGCCTACATCAAAAGGGATATATGTGTTTGCTATCGTTGTTAGAGTTCGAATGCAAATGTCACCCAGGAGGGATATGTTACAGTGTATCAGCTGCTTCCCTTCATCTAGCATTAGTCTACCAGATGGCTAGGTAATCTCCTAGCAAAGTCTTTAGGAGAAGGAAATAGAGTAGGGCAACTTTGTTCAGGTCTTTGGAGATGCCAAAGAGATGCTGGTGGGGAGCAAAAGGTTGGGAAGCTAGGAGCACCACCCAAGAGCTCAGGGCTGGGGAGGAAGAAAGGAGGGAGCCATCAAAGCCTTCACAAGCAGACTTCATTGAAATACATGTGCTTTTTCCGCTGCTTTTAAATTATGCAAACCAAACCGAGAGAGCAGAGAGCACAGATTCCCCAGCCAAAAGGGGTGCAACTGAGTCATGAATGCAGAAGGCAGAAATCAAGTGTGAAGCCCCCAGAGTTTGAGGCCCAGATCTGACGGGGGAGATGAGTTACTGGAAAGAGTCTGAATCTTTATTTGAAGCAGCCTGTGTCCAGACGCTTTGTCAATAACAGCAATAGCTGTGTCTGGATCTATGCAGTCCTATCCCGACCACCCCGTTAAAACCTGCCATCTGCCTCCCCTACGTGTTCTACTTTTTCCTTCTTAGAACGTATCGCTTTCTAAAACACCACATAATTTACTTATTTCTTATATTTATTGCTAATTGTCTTCTCTCTGCAGGAAAATAAGCAACTCAAAGTCATGGATATTTGTTGCTGTTTACCAATGTGGTCTTAGTACTCAGAACCATGCCTGGTTAATAGTAGCTGTTGCTGAATAAATATTTACCAGAGGAATGAATGAACATTAGTTATTAAAAGCAGTTCTCCTACTCTACAACACGGGGGATGCTTTAAGACTGTAGTCAAAACATAATAAAACAACACAAAAAGCAGAAGTATCTACTGTTTACTCCTAACAAAGTGTCCTCCAGTTAGTTAAATGAATAGCTGGAAAAAAAGAGAGAGAGAGAGAGAAAAAACCTGGAACATTAGCTCAAAATAAAATTCAGGTCTGTTTCCTCCCAACCTAATAAACACACATCTCCGCTTCTCAAGGACAAGCCTACAGTATCATGGAAAATACACTGGCTTAGGTGTATGTGAGACCCTGGCTCAAGACTCAGTTTTGCGCACTCAGCAGGGTGACCTTGGACAAATCACCTATTCCCTCTCAGCCTCAGCTTCTCCATTCAAGTTAAGCTTGATTTGATTCAAATATTTAACGAGTGCCCACTGCATCACATCTAGCCCTAAGATGGCAAAACCCTACCTAGCCCCCCTCGATATAAAAATGCTAAGTATGATCATTCGTGGGAGAGAAATTACAGTTGCATCCCCTCCCCCTGTCGCTGTGGGCTGCAGCCCCCAAGTGGATTACACCTTCATTTAGACATCCTTACTCAGCAGAGCAGGCATTTACTCTGAAAGGTGAGGTGCTGAGGGCCCCCAGGGCAGCAGAGCCCAGGCGCTCATCTCTAATAGCCACTTTGGAGAACCGAGAATCAAACAGCCATCTCACCAGCACAGCGAATGAGGAAAACGCCAATAGCCAAGGCGCGTATTGAACTGCTGAGCAAGGGGTGTGCAAATGCTATTTCAAATGGCTTAAAAAAGCAGCACAACAATGTGAGTGGGTTACAACCGCTGCACAAAAGCACATCTGGAGGATCTCTTTGCTCTCTTGCATCCTTGAATACTGAATCCAGAAAAATAAATTGACTTACTGTTTAATCCAATAGTCAATAAGAGCTTCTGTTGTATAGACTCGATTGACTTAAAACTCAAGCCATAGCCTCGAGCAAGAAAAATCTAATGCAATCACGCAGGCCTGGTATTGATACATATCACAGGTAGTTGTTTCTTCAGTAAGAAACAATTATCCCAAACTACATTTGGTGGGAATGGCCAGTGCTCAGGAATCAATGTGGTTAATAATTTTTGATCTGGCTTACTGAAGAGCTGGGCCCAGGCTTGTTATCTTTATGGTTTACAAAGGCTTTCTAATAGGATTAGGTTATCACTGTTTTGTTCTTCCTCCACACAAGGACCCACCTTTGTCTCCCTGCTCCAACAGAATGGTTAAAGACCCCAGGTTCCAAGAGCTGGTGCCCATTAACGTGCTCTCTGCCATGCATTCCTTTGGCATTGCGCCTTGCTTCATAACACAGCCTGATTACCTGGTTGCAGACAAGTGTCTGTATATGACTATTTTGCTGCTGAGTGACAAGAGGAAAAATTAAGAGAGCTACAAATTAAATTATTGTGAGTATGCTTTAATACCTTACATACAAACCCTTCTGCCTGGAACACTTTGATTGGCTTCCTCAGGATCTTACTGAAGGCACAAGGGTCAAAAACTAAATTTTCTGAGAAACGATGGTTCCCTTTACCAAAGAACAAAGTCCTTCCCACTTTACTCCTTCTCAGTTCGAAGAACTGCTTCCTGCTTCTTCACATAGAAGATGGCTACTCATCTTTCCTTTCTGCTTCAGGATCCCTTTAGAGCCTCAGAGAACACACTGTTCTCGCAGAGAACATATTTTGTGCTGGTTAAAGGGGAGCCATTTCCAGGGAATCTGCATTAATCTTACTACATTTTATCTCCCCTCTGGGGGTGGACAAACTGTGAAGTTTCCTTTGAATTTCAGGTTTAGACGCACCCCAGAACTCAAAGTAAAAATGATACAGGCTTAATAACAACTTCTAGGGAATCCTTTTCAAGTTCAAAGCAGATTGTAAACGTTAATTAATCAATTCCCTTCCCAACACCGTGTGAGGTATGAACTAGCCCCATTTTATACCATTTTATAGATGAGAACATTTAGGTGGGGGCATGAGTAACTAGTTTCAAGCCCAAATGGACTTTAGCCGGTGAAAGAATGAACCATGGAGATTCCCATGTATAGTAAGGGCTCATGTGACTTTTCCTCTTCCAGAAAACTGACGAAAATCCCATCTCAGGATCAAGGACCTGAGCCCAGCTTAGATGTCGCTGCACACGTCAAAGATGGTCAGATCTCTCTGCATCTCTCTGCTCGGCATAGCTTCCCCCTATTTCCATCCTCAGTTTTGGGATTGCCTCCCTCCAACACCAGTGAAATGAGCTCAGATCAAAGGCTCACCTGTAGGTCATTTAAATGCCTGAGCCTGTCCAACAGCTCCCTCTAATAAGACTCCGTGAACCGCAGGCTTGAGTTTTACTAGCCTAGCCCTGCTGTGGAAGTTGTCTTCAGTCCAGACTGTTCGCTGCACCTTGCACCTGCAGCCATGGGAGGTGTCAGTGGCAGGACCGTGTAAGGGGAATGCTATTTGGCACAAGCATATAGATGATAAAGGGAGAGAGAGACAAAGATGAGCAGGCTAACACACTCTGTAACCTTTCCCTCTATGACCCTACTGGCTAATCTTTCACAAAGACCAAGCTGGTGGACAAGTTGTAGGAAGCCGTACAAGTTTTTCCTCAAAACAGTTCTAGCAGTGGAGCTTCTGACAACTGTGAAATGGTTCTACATTTTCCCCACACGTGCCTTGAACTGATGAACAGTGATATTTTTTTCTATTGTTATGGCATGGTCAAGTGAGACCCAGACACGGGGGTGGGTGGGTGGGGATTATCAGTGTGGTTCAAATGCACAAGGGAAATGTGCCTCCATTGGGAGGGTGGGGACACTCAGATATCAGCTTTCCCTTATCAAAATCATGTGGATACATGTTTTCCAAAGCACTTGGGGATTTTTTAGCAAATTTTTAGACCTCTAAGTAGTTTTTTTTAATTAAGAATTTTTTTTTTTAACATTTGTTTACTTTTGAGAGAGACAGAGTGCAAGCAGGGGAGGGGCAGAGAGAGAAAGAGAGACACAGAATCCGAAGCAGGCTCCCGGCTCTGAGCTGTCAGCACAGAGCCCAATACGGGGCTTGAACCCACAAACCATGAGATCATGACCTGAGCCGGTCAGACGCTTAGCTGACTGAGCCACCCAGGTGCCCCAGTAAAGTGCTTTTGGCAGCAACAATAGTCATACTTCAGAGAACACACATGATATGTGTCTCTTAAGTGAGGATATGGCAGTCGGAAGGCGGGGGTGGTTAGCTGAGACATAATGAATGCGGAATTTAAAGAAAAATAGAGGGAGAGAAATTTCTTTCCTTACTACCATTCTGGGTGTGGAAAAGTTTAGCCTAGTGGACCTCAACCCTGGCTACTTACCAGAACCATCTGGAGAACTTTTGCAAATTCTCATGTCTATTTCATTCCTAACACTGCCTCCCCAGGAGTAGAGTAAGACAGGAGTATTAAATTTAAAAAAGTTCCATTTGTAATCCTGTTGCACAGACAGGTCTGGGACCCACTGGGCTGGTCTCAGGAGCACAGTGTGGACTGTGAACACACTACCTAGGAGTTACATTACCTGTAAAGAAACATACAAGAGAGAGATATTCCTTTACAAAGAATAGGGCATGGAGACCTGAGGTAATTGCTTCCAAACAGCATCATTGTTCCATTACTAATTTAGTTTTACTTAATATTTCATGTGAGCAACTATTTTATTCTTATTTTTTTCATTTTTAAGTAATCTCTATGCTTAACGTGGAGCTCAAACTCACAATCCCAAGCTCAAAAGTCACAGAGCAACTAATTTAAAATAAGAAATCCTTTATTCTTATTTTTATGGACCCAGAAGAAGCAAATTATTTGATGAGCAGAATTAGGGATTATAGTACTGACCCCCCCAAAAATGAAAAAAGTATTAAAAAAAAAACAAAATGAGGGGCTCCTGGCTGGCTCAGTCGGTTAAGCATACGACTTAGGTTCAGGACATGATCTCGAAGTTAGTGAGTTCAAGCCCTGCAATGACTCTGGGCTGATAGCTGAGAGCCGGGAGCCTGCTTCAGATTGTGTGTCTCCCTCTCTCTCTGCCCCTCCCCTGCTTGCACTCAGTCTCTCTCTCTCTTTCTCAAAAATAAATGTTAAAAAAAATTTTTTTTAAATAAAAGGACAAAATGAAACAAATCCCATCCTGCTGCATCCACGATCCCTGGGTCCAAGTTTCCTAAGAGAGCTCACATCCACACAGCCTTGCATGCACCAAACATACGGAGGGTCCACAATGCGTCGGGAAGTGTGTTTGCTTTCAGCAGTACTGAGATGAAGCAGAAATAGGTTCTACGTGCTAGAGTCATACAATCTAGCAAGGGAAGGGTTAAGAGAAAAATGTACTATAATAAAAAGTGGTTTTTATTTGTCTCTTTCCATGGGTCATGCAATATTTCAAGGGCTTTCCAATCCATACCTCATTTCACCCTTGTAACAGCCTTATCAGGTGGATTGCGTTATTATACCCATTTTACAGATGGGGAACCTGAGATTCAGATGGCTTAACTAACGTCTCAAAGATCTCAAAACCCGTAAGAGCTGGACCTTCCTGATTCAACAGAATCAGATGTATATCCCCAGCTTATTCTGCTTCGTAAGCACGTAGGAGGTACATGGAGGCTCAGGCATGTGGGGTGCTCACTTTGACCTTGCAGGGATGGAATGGGGAGAGCTGAGCCTTTCCTCTTGATAGGCCAACACTGACCAGGTGAGAGTGAACTCAGCCATCACGGGTGCCACAGCTTTCAAGACTGGTGTTAAGGAATCTCCCTCCCTTGAACTTGCACACCCAAAGAGCCTGAAGAGCTTTGTGGTCAGCAGTCCGTTGGAGGCCACTCTCTTGAAGGGGAAAAAAATCTCAACCAGGCAAGGTTTCTCATGCTGGGGCTTAATTTGGTACCTGAGGGGCCATTTATGTTAGGTACCCAGAGCAGAACTCTGCTGGGACCGCTTCCCCACATTCAGGCAGCATGGAGTGGCCCAGCCAATCCGCGGAGTTAGGGGCAACCGAGCTGCAACCTGAAGTCATCTATTTATCCTCTAACTGGACTCCTTCCTGGCAAGTGCAGGGACGAGAATGTAAGCCTTGCCACAGTTCAGTGAACCGAGCTCCCGTACCTTGGCTGTGGCGGGCGTCAAGTCTCAGTTATGTAACCACTGGGCTGAGTGCCTCCCTGGATGGGGGGAGCGGGGGTGGGGGGGCGGTGAGCAGGAAAGGCACTATTAGCGTAATGTTAAGAAAACAGACTCTGAAATCTTCCAGAGAATTGGGAGTTTGGAGCCGTTTGTTTCCCATTTAGTTCCACAATCTTCAAATCCTACGCCCTTGAGTCTGGTCAGCTGTGGGTGGGAAGGCCAGCAGAGTGAACAGGGCTCAGACTCTTTTAGGCAGCGAGTTTATTTAGTCTTAAAATATGCCTGTTGTATGACAGTTTTCAGTGGACCCAACCTGATGATGAAGGAGCATGTGAAGGTTAATGCACAGGTACATCCAAAGAAGTGGGCCTCGCCATGGGCCTTGCAACTAATTGTTTGCTTCTAAAGTCTTCATGTGAACAACTGGAAACACTGAAAGACCCGAAGACTGATGGACTTCCAGAAAGTCCTTGAAACTTTTCAGTGAGGACACCGAGGTAAATGAATGAGTGCTCCCTTTGGCTGCCTACTTGGGGGGGGGGGGTCTGTTTCTTTTGCCCACAAAAGTCACAACCATCCATTTTTTCAACAGCGACAAGGTGGTCATACGATGTGCAGTCATCTCATACCCCAAAAATCAATTCAAGTTTTATTCATATAGACTCATCCACAGCTGTCATCCGCCCCTCCAGCCATGAGCCCATCCGTATTCCCCGCCCCACATGTGGCCCTAAAACATCTTTAATAAATAGTACTAAATAACTGCACGTGTGGGAAAATGTTCATCCCTGCTAGTCATAAAAGATGCAAATTAAAGCAACTTTGAAAAGGTAGCATTTGAGTCTTACTAAATAATACCCTAATGCTGGTCAGGCTGCCGTAAAACTGATAGACTCAAATGCTGTGGGCACTAAGTTAAATCAGCATAATTCTTCTGGAAAGAAATAAGGCAATGTGTAACAAGAATCACAAAGATGTGCTTACTCTGACCCAGTAATCCTTCTCTTGGGAATTTATACTAAAGAAATAATCTGACAGAAGCAAAAAGCGCACAAACTGTAGTACTGTCTCTAATGATCAAATCTAATCACACACACACATGAAATTTCAGAAGGAGCCTAATGTTCAGTAACTGGCAATGGCTTAACAAATTCTCGCATATTGACGATGGAATACTACACAACTATTAAACTCCAGAACACGAGGGGGAAATTTAAGATCTAATATCATGAAGATGATGGGATTTTCTTGAATGTTTTTCCTGACCTTTTTTAACATATAAAAGAAATTAAGGGCATTACAGAGAATGTACCAGGAGGTCCATCGGACAATTATTTTCCTACCCAGATCATCTGTGCAAAGGGGCTTTTATTAAGGATTTCCCAAATGAAAACAGTGAAATACAGAGGGTCACCAAGATCATGCTGGATTACCAGGGGAGGGGCTTAAAACACTGCATCCTTGACTGTAGTCTAAGCCAGGTGCTTGGCCTTTGACTCTCACCTTTGAGAGAACCTCTTTCATTTTTCCAAACGGGATGTCTTGGAAGGTACTAAAATGGGGTGCTGCTACCCCCACAGCAGCCATATTAGTTTACATGCATCATCATTATATCTGGAAGCACCTCCAAAGAGACCCTGAGGAAACCCTCACTGCCAGGGCTTCAGAACCCTCCAGATCAATAATCGGTCTCATCCATCCTGAAATTAAGGAAACTCAGGGCCATGTGACTGATCATCTTGAAAAGCCTGGCAGAGAAGGGAATCTCTACTGGTGGTAATAAACCAGTCTCACCACTGGTGTAACTTCGTGACTTCCAGTCAAACCAAGTACAGCCATACTTCGCTAACCAACAGCAGCTTTCCCCTGCCTGTCAGTAAACAGCATGGGCAGATTTGTGTTCTGGTTTTCACTGTGTTCAATGGGGGAAAATAAGGATACCATAATGGGTTTTCAGGAAGTTGAATATTTTCACAGTAAAAAACTATTCCTGGGGTGTCTGGGTGGCTCACTTGGTTAAGTGTCCAACTTTGGCTCAGGTCATGATCTCATGGTTTGTGAGTTTGAGCCCCGTGTCCGGCTCTGTGCTGACAGCTCAGAGCCTGGAGCCTGCTTCGGATTCTATGTCTCCCTCTCTCTCTGCCCCTCCCCTACTCATGCTCTGTCTGTCTCTCTCTCACACAAAAATAAATAAAAATTAATAAATTAAAAAATTTTTTTAATTATTCCTTATTCTAAGATAATGTCCTTTCTAATTTTTTGACGTAAAAACTCCATTCTTTTGGGGTGTCTGGGTGGCTCAGTTAAGCGTCTGACTCTCTATTTCAGCTCAGTCATGATCTCACAGTTTGTGAAATCAAGCCTGGCATCCGGCTCTGCATTGACAGTGTGGAGCCTGCTTGGGATTCTCTCTCTCCCTCTCTCTCTGTGCACCACCCCTCCCCCCGCCCCCTCCCCCAACTTGTACACACACACTCTCTCTCAAAATAAACAAACATGAAAAAAAACCATCTTTTTTGGAAAAGATGGTGAAAATAGATGGGAGTTGTATTTTGTTCCTGTTGTTTCTTTATAGTAAAATACAGGAACTATATATTGGCTTCCAAAATGTTAGTGAAATTACACTACTTTATTACACACATTAACCTTAGATCCCCATTCAACAGAAAGATGGAGATTCTGGACATTTTCAGTGGGCCACACCAAACAGTTTGACAGAAAGTTCTGGTCCCCTTGACTCTTCAACATGTGCTATATGATTATTAAAGAGCTTTACTTCCAGCACTGTGTTTGTCTGCTCTACGGAGTTGCGAACATCTTTGCTCAGAAACCACCACCTTATTTGTCCTTGTATTTTTGGTGACCAATACAGCATGGACTATTCTATTGTTTAACTATATTCTGTAGTTGGACAACCTGACGTAAAATCTAAAGGACAGTTGCAGAATTGAGGAGAAAGCTCTCAATGTGGATTCAGAGGACCGGATCAGAACCCTGGTTCTGCCAGGGCGCCTGGGTGGCTCAGTTGGTTGAGTGTTGACTTCAGCTCAGGTCATGATCTCATGGTTCATGAGTTCGAGTCCCACATCGGGCTCGCTGCTGTCAGCGCAGAGGCTGCTTGAGGTCCTCCATTCCCCTCTCTCTGCCCCTCCCCCACTCGGGCTTGCTTTCTCTCTGTCTCTCTCAAAAATAACTAAACCTTGGGCGCCTGGGTGGCGCAGTCGGTTAAGCGTCCGACTTCAGCCAGGTCACGATCTCGCGGTCCGTGAGTTCGAGCCCCGCGTCAGGCTCTGGGCTGATGGCTCGGAGCCTGGAGCCTGTTTCCGATTCTGTGTCTCCCTCTCTCTCTGCCCCTCCCCCGTTCATGCTCTGTCTCTCTCTGTCCCAAAAATAAATAAAAAAAAAAACGTTGGAAAAAAAAAAAAAAAACAAAACTAAACCTTAAAAGAAAAGAAAAGAAAAGAAAAACCCTGGTTCTGCCCTCTAACAGCAGTTACTTGCCTGCTCCAGTGCTAAGAGTATAGCAATACTTCTCACACCCTCCCGGCACCCTGGCTGTGTCATTGTGCATGGGTCACGTGAAAGTGCCTGTGTGTGTGTTAATTTCATTTCATTCTCTCTGTCTTACTCCCCGACTGGGTGCTTCTCATATTTACACGCTGCCCCTACCTCAGCCCTGGCCAGAGGGGATCACAAAGCAAAAGGCCAGGTCCTCCCACCCAGGGAGGTGGAGGGCCAGAGGCAGCTGTCAGCATGAAGGCAAAATCAAATACAAGCAGCATCCCGTTTGCATTTACTCATGATTGTGGTGTTTGACAAGATAGCCTGTACCCGCTTGTACATTCATTACAGAGCTTCTGAAATGATTTTTCTTTGTCTGTTTGAACATAGGAATTTTTAATGAACAGTTTCAATGTCTGGTTTCATGCACTTAAAACGTAAACACCAGTGAGCATTTTTCTAACAGGCTTGATCCATACCCTCAAATGGTTTACCAGAGATTCCAGCAGGGGGACTCGTGTGGGTTGGAAACCGGTGTGGCTTTTCTTCTGTGGTCACTGATGCAAACAAAGACAGGAACTTTCAGCCTCTCTTTTCCAGTGATAAATATTTTAAGTAAATGAAGAGGTAAATGGAGAAGGGATTTGAATTTTAACTGTTAGTAAGTGAGGCATGAAGGGGTAAAGAGTTGTAACTGCCAGGATGATCCCATAAATTCTTTTGAGCAAGTTAATTTGCAAATTATGTCACATGTGGCACAAGCAAACATCAAATGTTCTGCCTGTTGCACTGTAGAAAGCTTATGCAAGAACCCCCCCCCCCCCCCCCCCCCCCCCCCCCCCCGCCATTCACCTTTCTAGCTGCATTTCATGCTGCTTTTCCCATGTTTCTGGGCTTTGGGCCTTAGTAGCCCTCACCCAGTTCCTCAAACACATATTCCTCATCTCTCCACAGGGCCTTTGCACATGATGTTCCGGTTGCCTGGTTCAGTCCTATTCATATTTCTGACCGCTCCTTCCTCAGGGAAACTTCCTTTCCTTTCACCTAAGACAAATCCCCTACTACGTATCCTCAGAGGACATATCCTTCATCACACTTGTCACTGTTTGTTATTTCACATTTATTTAGTGACAATTTGGTGAACTCCATCCCCCCCCCCCAACCCCCACAGTACTGCTAGCTCCTCAGAACAGGGATCACATCTGTGTTTGTTCCCCATCCTATTCCCAGCACGCTGCATGCCAGGGCTCAGTAACCATTTAGGCACTAAATGCATGGAGCGAATGGATCCTTGACAATTACCCTCACCCAAATCTTTTTTAATGACCTGCCTTTGCAAGCCATTCTGTGGAACAAGGTAAAAGCCATGGTTCCAGGCCTCTGAGGGTTTCGTCACCTGGAGACACTGCTTTCACACATAAACGACATCACTGAGGTTGAGAGCTGGGCTGTACGTGGCATCGGTGAGTACAGATGGCACATACTGCCTGGGACAAGTCACTAAACCTTTCTTTCCCTCTATTTCCCCATTTGCCAAATGGGATACTATCAGTGTGCCCTTTGCTAAATGGCCAGAAGGTAAAACCAGATTACCCACATGAAAATGCCTGAAAAGGTCAATATTGGTATTCCTTTTTACTTACAAGGAAAGTAAAAAGGCCACCTCTATAAAGAATCTTGGACCTTCCGAGGAAAACGTGATGGAAGCCACGCTCTTGGGTGAGATGCGGTTGGTAGAGCAGGAGAGGTTTGGGCCGATTTAGGGGCACAGGCCGGTGGAAGGCAGGTAGAGAAGGGGGCTGTTCTGTGGGCTGGGGAAGACCACCCTCCTGCCATCAGGGCCACCCGGAGGATGCCCACCCTCCAACAGGAATACTGAACAGTTTTGTGATGGCGGAGGACCAGGGGAAAGGGACAAAGGGGGCAGATTCGTCTGTAAAACTATCTACCCTAAGTTTGGTTGTTTCTCTAGTGATTTTGAGGCCCTGTCTCACCTGGGTTTGGCAAACAAACAGGAAGTCTCCTCCCTCCCCCATGCTCACCTGACGGGATCCAGCCCTCACTCAGGCAGCTCCCTCATGGAGACTCCGCGTGTGATAATTATTTAGCAACCTATGAGCACAGGTGTGGAGACTCCTGCGTAATCACAGAGTGAGAACCATGGCTTTTCTCAGGATAAGGTGCCTTGGGAACAGCGGGTGGGGTGTGAGTGGAACCTCATTAGTATTTTCTGAAGACACTGAAGGCTTCCAGTCTGTATCTCTCAAAGTGCAATGTCATCCCATTTTGCAAATGAGAAGCAGAGCGTAAGTCTCTAGTAAGTCATGCAATGCTCTTAAGGTAGGGACAAGTTGATCAAATGAGACCTAAAAGGGGAACTGGGCAGAAGTGCTGGATAACTGCATGGGACTATGAAAACAGAAGGCCTTGTTACTGCTCAAGCAGCCATTACAACGTTTGGGGGCTTGGGGGCCCTGGCCCAGCTGAGAGCTGGATGTGGTGGTCCCTTTATGATTGTCTGGAAGAATTATACCTTCATCAAATGGTAAAAGGAATTATGAAGGATCCAGTAAACATGGCATTTGCTCACAACCTCTCCCCTTCAACTGTGATCAACACTGAAGAGGGATGGCTACGCCCTGTTGTCTTTTCTGGGTATCCCTTTGCAAGGGGTAGAGCGGGAGAGCCTATGTTAGTGGCAAAGAATTTGTTCATTTAACTGAAATACTGTTGAAACTAGGGATACCTAAAACTGTTGGTTAGTTTGCTTTTACTCATTCTGCAGTCCCATACCGAGCACTTACAAACACCAGGTCCTGTGCCAAGCACTGAGGACCTGAAGGTGAAGAAGACACCATGCCTGCTCTCAAAGAGCCATATCCTAATTGGTTAGAAGAGCATATAAACCAAAATTACAGTCACTCTTTGGCAAGCCTAACACTACAAGGCACAAGGTGCTGTGGGAACTCAGAGGAAGAAGAGATTTAGCCAAGGTGCCTAGGAGACCTTTCTGAAATAAGGCATTGATGAGAGAAGAGGACTTCACCGGGCATGAGAAAGACCACTCATTCATTCATTCATTCACTGGCCCATCGATTCATTCTTCACATTTAATTGTGCTGGGAACGCTGCCAGGTGCTGGGGATACTGTGGTGAAACAGCCCAGTCCCCACCGTTGCAGAGTTCCCAGTCTGGGGAGGATGGTAGGTACACAAACAGTTGGTCATAAATTTGGGAAGTGCTGCGAAGGAAAAATACAAGGTGTCTCAAGAGTCTGTCTGGGGAACTGATCTTGTCAGGAGGCGCTCTGGCAACGATGTGACTTTTGAGCTGAGGTGACAAAGACACTCAGCAACGTGTGAGGCCAAGGGGCTGGAAGATGCACCGGCAGGGGGAGATTTCAGGCAGAGCGAGCATCACGTGCCTTCATTCATTCCACTGACATTTACGAAGCTCCCATGCGCTCAGCACTGTGGTCACCATGATAAGCAAGACATCTGTGACCCTAAGAAGCATGCAGTTGACTGGAGAAGGCCAATCATAGCTGGGCAGGGGAAACACTTTCCCGCTAGAGGAAAGAGCAGGCACAAAGGCCACGAGAACAAAGCTGAAGACATCTTAGTCGGAGATGGGGGTTCCTAGTTCCCCGGGGGTGGCTGCTCTGTGGGGTGCTGCTTGGCCCGTCACCTTGTTCTTCCTTGCTTAAGAACGAAACTATTTTCTCTACCAATGGCAGTGATATCGCCCTGGGAAGAAGCCGCCTCAGCAAATGCTGATGTGTGCATTTTGCAGCGACGTGGAAGTGGCCGGCCTGGCTTGGCCTGTGCATCCCTCCCCTCCTCCCCCGGCAGGATCCACACAGTCATCAGCACCACGGGGCTGATGGCTTCACGAGGGCACCCTCCCTGCCTCGCTGCTCTGAGCCTGCCTCGACCTGGGCGTCCTGGCCACACCCGCGGCCCTTCCAAACCTTCTATCTGAGGGTTGGGGCCCCCTTCGAGGAGAAAGCCCCCATCTCGCTTAATAACATTTTCCCTCTGCCTGTCTAATTAACTCCGTCACTGTATCTGCAGTCAGATAAAATGCTCATTTCACACCACATTAATTTTTATCAGCTGAACATTAAGCAACACAAAGCTATCTATGCTTGGTTTAATTTACATACTGACAGACCTACAAAGCATTACCCACAGTGGCTGCGAAGCAAATAAGCAGAACTGGCATCAAACAAGGCTCTTCAAAATGAAATATTGATTTGCAAGGCTGACAGTATAGAAGGGTTGGAGGGATATGGGAGAAGAAGGGAAGAATAAAAGGGTTATTTTTGCTTGAAGAACAATTACTGATGTAGTCAACTAACAGGTATCCTAAAGGTCAAGCAGAGGGGCAAGCTGGGCTCTAGGAGGCTGAGGGATCAGGTGTGCTCTGGGAAGACAGCCTCACGGTCCACGCGGTTTTCCGGAAATAGAATCTCTTCACTGTTCTGCTATTGGAGGTTCCCCTCATCTAAAGGGAATGCCTCAAATAACAAAATGTTTTAGTATCTCACCGTGCCCCCGTCGACATACCTCACCTCTGTGACCTGTGCTCAAGCTCCTTCTTTGGAAGAGTCTTCCTTCCCCTACTTCATGGCTAACATCAGGCATCACCTCCTCTAGGAAGTCTTCCCCGCTCACCTTCCTTCTGACAAGTATATTCCCAGAACACCCAGAAGAGGGGCCACACTGTACCTACCACACTGTATTTTAATCATCCATGTGTTTGTCTCTTTCTCTCACTGCTAGTATACTTATAAGCTCTTTATAGGGGCAGATACGCTTTTGATGGGGTGGCTGGAGTTTACCTAGTTGGGGTACTTTCTTTAAGAAAAAGAACTTAAAGAGGAGCCTGGGTGGCTCAGTCACTTAAGTATCCGACTTGGGCTCAGGTCATGATCTTGCGGTTCACAGATTCAAGCCTGGTGTTGGGCTCTGTGCTGACAGCTTGGAGCCTGGAGCCCGCTTCAGATTCTTTGTCTCTCTCTCCCTCACCCCTCCCCTGCTCACACTCTGTCTCCCTCTCTCAAAAGTAAACAAACATTAAAAAAAATTAAAAACAAGAACTTAAAAGTCTAAGTTTGAAAACTATTACAAAAACACGTAACCATGAGAACATACTTCGAGGATCCCTCCCAGGACCTTGGAAGAAGCCTATGCAAGAGAGGAGTTCTGAAGTTTAAGCTTTCTTCGCTTCGAGTGAGTCTGCTTCTGGAGCCTCGAGCACAGTACCTCGCACGGAACAAGCATGGCATAAATGTAGGTAGCATGAACTGAACAGCTACGGGAAAAGGAGCTACTTGTGAGTATACGGTCTGATAGCTTCAGCCAAAGCAAAGGTAAGGGTGGTTTCCTCGAGCATCACAGCAGCTCAGATGAAAAGCTGACTAGGGCTGGAGACAGAATTGGTTTCTAAGTATCAAGTTTCTCCATCTGAGAACCTGTGACCAAAAAATAAATAAATGAAAAAGAAAGAAAGGAAAGAAAGGGAAGAGAGGGAAGGAAGGAAGGGAAAAGGAAAAGAACGAGTGAACAAACATATGCCCCCCCAGGAAGAGGACAGACACATGGCTCGTACAGGTCAGTCTTTAGACTGCAGCTTGCTCTTGGCATTCCTCCTTTCACCAAGATCAGTGGAAGAATCTTCCACTTTCACGAGCACTGAAATCACCTGGATCACTTCCTACATGGCAGATTTCCTGGCCCAAACACCAGAGTGTTTAATTTCTTGTAACTGGAGTGGTGCCTGAGAACCTGCATGTTAAATACGGGTGCCCACTCATGATCTTTCCCCCGAGCTTTATTGAGATGTAATCCACACACAATACTGTGGAAGTTTAAGGTGTACAGAATAGTGATTTGATATACATACCTACTGTAGAAGATTTATCACAATAAGGTTAGTTAACATCCTTCACCACAGTTATAGAAAGCACTACACTGCTCTGCCGGAGAGCCTCAGAACCACCTGTGATCTTGCTGCGGGTTTTCTAAGACCACTTTGAGAAACCTTGACCAAATACGAACATTGATGTGAAAGGGAGGAATTGGGTGGGAGCCAGATGGGAAGGCTAGTACAGAGTGATATTTCACTCAAGAAGTTGGAATCTGACTTAAAGATGATGTAGCATCATGGCCTGAGGAAGATCCAGGACTGACAGAAGGTACAGAAAACATGTATCTAAAACCTGGAGAGTAGAGAAGGCTGTAGATTGACTATGAAATACCTCTGCAGACCCCAGCTGGACAACTCATGTCTTCCTGTGAATGTCAACCTGTAGATACTTTGTGCTGAGTCCCCATGAGAGAGAGGAGCACAACACTTTCCCCAACCACAAGGGCCAATGCAGGGTGAGTTTTCAGCTCTATTACACTAACATTTTTATTAGGTAGCCCTGGATAGTTAACACATAACATTCCTGCCATTGTTGTATATGGCTTCCCCAAAAAGAAACTTCTGGACTGGCTTCAGTTTCACAATCATGCATGCAAGGGCTTGCAGGTATCAGTTGGCTCTAGGACTGCTGCAGGTATTTTGTTTCCAACACCAGTATGGCACAGTCTTCTTAAAGATCTCTGTGATCCATGGAAGCCCCAGATCCTTCTTTGGGATCAAAAAGTTTCAAAAAGCCAAGATTGTCATTTGATTGTTTAGTAGTGATTAGTGGGAAGAGAAAGCAATAGGAGCTTTGGCATGGGAAAAGTCTGGCTCATTTAGAATGAAATTTGCATAACCCCAATTATGGAATTGAGCCCAGGCCAAAATCTTGGGATGTGGGTTCCATGGCTAGTTCAGCTAGTATAAAGCTGTATGAACTTGGACAAGTCATTTAACCTCCCTGAGTCTACTTCCTCATCTGTAATATTTGTTGTGCCTCACAGAGCTGTGATATGGAGGCAATATGTGAAAAATCTAAATGTAAATATATAGAGTACTGGCTTCTTGTAATGGTCACTAATTCTCCTATAGATAACAATGAAAATGTCTACAGAAAATAAGTTTTAAAAAATGATTTGAAGACAGTGGAGTGCAAACAAAAGGTAACAGAAAACTGGGATAGAGTCTTCATCTTGAAAAATATGACCTCCAATTGGTGAAATGTGTGGATTTATGAAATTTCCCCTGAGAACACTAATCAGTTTTTGGCTCTGGGTATCTCAAACTGTCAGAGAATAAAGTTAGGTTTGGAAGAGGAATAAGACAGTTAGGGGACAAAGTTTGTAAGGGTGGAAATTGCAGATGGAATGGGTCACAAAATAGGTATATAAAATCTGCCTGAATCTTTGACTGACTGCTAAACTACATATGCATGAAGGAGATCTCAGGGGGGACAATACAAAGTAGCAGCTGAAAGACGAAAGAACAGAAAAGAGACTTTAGCTGCTGCTCACTACCCCCAAGACAGGGCTAGAGTTTGAGTTCAGCCAAGTTAACTGGCTGCTAAAGTAATTTATCTTTGGAGGAACATAACAGAACCTACAGCTTCAGCAATGGTTATTTGTATTATCTATTATCCAATCAAAAGTTACTAGACATGTAAAGAAAGAGTAAAATTTAACTCCTACTCAGGAAGAGAAAAGCACTCAATGGAAACTAACCCCAAGAATACTTGGATGATGCATTTAGCAAATAAGGACTTTAAAGAAGTTACTATAAATACATTCAAGAAACTGAAAGACCTATATGCATAATAAATGAACAGATATGGGACCCCAGTGGCAAAGAGAAACTATAAAAATGACCCGGATGGATATCCTAGACTTGAAAAGAAAAATGACTACAATGAAAAAAAATTACGGTATGAGCTTAACAGCAGCTTGGAGATGACAAGAGAGAGTCTGGGGACTTGAAGACAGATCAATAGAAAGTATCCAATCTTAAAAACAGAGAGGAAAAAAAAAATGAAGACAAGTGAACAGAGCCTCTGGGACCTGAGCATTGTAAACCATCAAACAGTCTAACATAGATGAAACTGAAATCTCAGAAGGACAAGGGAGGGAAGATGGGCCTAAGATACATTTGGAGGAATGATTGAAAACTTCCCAAATGTGGTGAAAGACATTAGCTTACAGATCCATGAAGCTCAACACACCCCAGGCAGGAGAAATACAAAGAAAATCATATGAGGCACAACACCGTCAGTTCTCGAAAATCCAAAGGTGAAGAGAAAATCTTGAAAGCAGCCAAAGAAAAACACATATTAGTCACAAGAGAAGCAGCAATGTGAATGTCAGCTAATGTCTCTCAAAAAACAACAAAGGGCAGAAGATGAGGAAGTGATACCATTAAAGTACAGAAAGAAAACAATTGTTAATCCAGAATTCTACATTTAGGAATAAAGGCAACAAACAGTCATTTTCAGGTAAATGAAAACTGAGAGCTTCATTACCTGGAGACCTGCACAAAAAGAAATGATAAAAAAGTTCCTTAGTTTGAAGGGAAATAACAGTAAATGGTAAGTCAGATGTATCAAAAGGAATGAGGATCGTTAAAAAAATTCTTTAAGTAAACAGTTATTACTTTTTCCGGTGGGTAGCAAACTTATCCCATATAGACTAAATGACATACGGCCTCTAAACAAAACCCACAGATCCTACAAATTCTGTTTTTTTCTGGCATCCTCCCTAAACTCCAACACCCCCGCGCCAAAAAAACCCCAAGAAAAAACGAAAACAAAAATCTGTATTTATTATCAGCTGTGTGATCTTAGGCACAAAGCTAATTCTGTGCATTTGTCTTCTTATTTATAAAGTGAAAAGATGGAATAAGTACTCTCAAAAGTTCCTTTTGGCCTGAAGATACTGTGGTTCTGTGTCAAAATTGGAGCTAAGTTAGTAATATGCTCCATTTAATTTTTATGAATATTATTTATATTTCCATTATTATGGTGAAGGTAACTGAGTCGTATTAATGGTCAGACAAACTCATAAAATTCACCCAAGGACTAATGAGCCTCAGAAGCTTCTGAGACATACCAGATCCTTTTGTGCCTCACAATTCAAAAATAACCCAAAACATACTCCCATTGCTAATGTAAGAACATGAGGTAAGTCATAGCATAGACGCTTTGTCAACTGCACAGCCCTAAACAGATAAAGGTAAGGTGGTTTTGTTATCCCAACTGTCAGATTTCCTTTCACATTTGCAATATACTGATGCTGGATGCCCCGTTTCTTAGTCATCTTGAACACTGAGGAACTACATTAAACCACATCAGAATGTGCTTAGCCAAGCGCGAAAGTTCACTGCACAAGTCCTGCCTGTGTGAGAAGCAGAGAGTAGGGAAGCCAGGACGCCCCAAGGTCTGGGAACAGTTAATTAAATATTCAGTGTGTCCATGTTTCACTGGGGGGAGAATCTGTGGAAATTCAAAGAGCTTTCTGGTGATCTGCCACAGAGACGGACTGAAGCCAGGCTAGACTCTAAGGCTAGGCCACCACGTTCCAGGAGGTTGCCCCAAGGGTGGCCTTCCTCAGCTGTGATGCTCTGTGACATTTGAGCTGGGGAGCCTTTCCATCCTTGCTCAGTGCTTCTGAGACTGCTGGATGAAGCGAGGCCCGGGAGGTTCATGACTGACCGGTGCACTCTGGAACAGCTCCTTGAGGACCCGGGTCCCAGTGGCCTCTCTGAGGTGGCAGGGGAAAGGCAGAACTATTCGGTTCCTTCACTGGCAGCAGCTTTATGATTCTGCTGAGCGCAGTGTGTGCGACTGTTTCTTTGCTCCCCAGAAAACAGCCACTGTGAATAACATGCTGTTTGGAAACAGGTCTACTTAAAATGTCACGTTAATATAATTATTTACAAATACTGGTGTAAATGAAATAAAGGTCTGACTAAAACAGAAAATTTCCAAGCCTAACACCATTACTTTAATGAACAGAGAAATGCTGAATAATTTTCTGCTTATTTCACGGCATTCTTGATAAACCTTTTTTTTTTTTTTTTTGCCTCTGAGTCACATGTCCCAGGTTAAATTCCTTTTTTCAACTTGCTCCCACCTCCCAACTGATAGTACACAAGGTGGAATGTACGTCCTTTATATTTTTGAATGGCTCTTAGATTTGAATTTTGCCACCTCAAGACCATCATACCTGCTTTTACCCTGTCCTTTGGGCAAAAACGATAACAAAGCCCCAAGGGAAAATTTTGGGTACACAGTCAGTGAGAAAGCCTGCTTTCTGACATCCATATCCAAATATCCACTGATGTCAGAGGCAACTGAGTCACTGACATCCCTGTGAGTTGTCTGTGGGTTTCTGACAGAAAAATCCAATATATTTTCAAAATGACAACCAGAACCTTCTAAGCCACTGGCCACTGATGTCGAATAAAATAACTTCTGATAGTGCAGAGTTGTCATTTAATTAGAGCCCAAGTAAAAAGCACCTGGCTTCTCTCCCTGCTTTCTGTTTAGATGGGTGCTTTGGCCCATCTGCCCATATCCTTGGGTTTACTGCTCAGAAGCAGCTTACATGTGGGGTCCTGCCTTTCTACCTCAACTCCTTCAACAAAGCAAATGTGAAAAATAGGAGGTAGAAATGAGGGATTGCTCTCAAAGGGGTTTGTCTAAAACCAAATCCTAGACCTTAGTTTCTAAAATGTGACACCCCCTTCACTGCTTGCCAACCACATAAAAGCCTCAAGAAAACACTGCCATAAGCATCACAACTTCTGTCTATCACTATTTTGGCACACGTATCCTGGAGTGTTGGCAGATATCCCAAATCCCCACCCACTAGATGTCTTCCAGATCTGGAATTGGAGCAAAGAATTCTTACCTATAAAGAGCCAGCCTGGATTCTGAGGCTGGTAGTGGAGACAAGTATAGAGAGAATTCAAAATGGCACCCTCAAACCAATGCTCAGGGTGGGCTAGCCACCATCTATCTGCAGGCTGGCAGCAACTTCTCACTTTATTCCTGTACTCATCACAAAACAACAGCAGCAGCAACAATAAAACCTCAGCCCTTAGATGGGTTGCTTGAAACACAAAATTTGCTTCCCCATTCTTCTTCTTATGACCTATCCCAGAAAAGGTGGCCAAACCCGAGGAGAGTATATTTTGAGTTAAAAAGCTGACAACTGTTTAGACTGCAAGCTCCCTGAGAAGTGAGCTTCCCTGAGAAGGCTCAGTCCTTCGACCTCACTGCTGTAGGGCACAGTACGACACCATGGTGGTGCTAGGGCATCTACTCTTACGGTGCAAAGAGGAGGGAAGGTTCTGGAGCAGCCACTGCCTGAACTGTTAAGATTGCAACTTCAAATAACTTTATCCTTCCCTTCCCTCCATAGTAAGCCAGCAGAAACAGCTGGTTTATCTGTCATCCTCAGACTATAGGGGGAGACTTTCCTAATGACCGCCCCCCACAAACACATTGTATGCCAATTCCTCTCACCTGGATCCCCATCCTTCCCTCTGTTCCAGCCTCAGTTGACATGAAGATGCCATGCGGACTGTATGGCACTGTAACACCATGGAACATGATTTAGGACAATATATTAGAGTGGAAACAGCTCTGGGCAAATACCTACATGGTGCTATGCCTTGCCTTCTTCAGCTTTAAAATGGGGGCATACTACCTGATGTCCGGCCTACATCACAGGACTAACGTGAGTATCAAAATGTTTAAAGCCTGTGTAAATATTGTCATCATCATCATCGCAATATTTTTCTCACCTCTGCATCCTCAAAACAGGAAGCTGAAATGAATCTGTGGTTCATGACAGAGTGGAAAGAAGCCTGGAGTAGCAGTGAGCCGGGGTCTGGCGGTGGCTCTGCCACTGTCACTCTGGCCACTGCTGTCTGTGACTCTGTATCGCAGAGAAGGTCAAAGTTTAGCTCTGGTGAGAGCCAGAGACCACTTAAACTAGGAGAGACTCAAGAGATGGCATAAGCTCATGAAACGAGGCGAGCCCTGGAGAGTTCTGATGTGCACTGCAATCCTGAAGGTGACCCTTTTGATGTCCCCAAATGCAGGAGCTCAATCCTAAACCTAGAGGTGTGACGAGGGAAACGCTGAGCTGGACTGTCAAGGTGATCTGGCCTGTACAAGCTTTCTACCACTGGAAATACATAAACAGTTTTGAGAAACAAATCCCTCCAAAAGAAGGCCAGACAGATACCATTTCATACCCACTAAGATGGCAATTAAATAGAAAAAAGGAGAACAAGCAGTTGGCAAAGATGTAGAAAAACTGGAACCTTCGTACATTGCTGGTGGGGACGTAAAATGGGGCGGCCGCTTTGGAAGCGTTTTGGTGGTTCCTCAGTAAATCAAATACAGAATTATCATATATATCCAGCAATTCCACTCCTAAGTATATACGCTAAAAACCTAAAAATGGGTGGTCAAATAAAAACTTGTGTTTGAATTTTCATCGCAGCTCTCCTGGCAATCGGCAAAAGGCAGAAACAACCTTGACTGTCTGTCAGCTAATGAATGAATAAAGAACATCTGCTATATCCATATGATAGGATATTATTCAGCCACAAAAAAGGAATGAAGGCCTAACCCATATGACAACGGGGATGGACCCTGAAAGCATTATGCTAAGTGAAAGAAGCCTGACCCAAAGGACATATAATAGTTGATTCCATTTACATGAATACCCAAAGTAGGTACACAGACACCGAAAGCAGGTTAGTGGTTGCCAGTGGCTAGGAACGGGGAATGGCTGTTTAACGGGAAGGAAGCTTCTTTTGGGGGTGATGATAGTGTTCTGAAACTAGACTGTGGAGATGGCTACCCAACTTTGTGAAGGTACTAAATGCTATTAAATCATGCAGCTGGAAACATCTAGGATGGTAAATCTTATTATATGTGTTATAGCACTATATTTAAAAAAAAAAGAGAGAGAAAAAGAAAGCAGACAAAGGTGGGGATAAAGTGAATGAGAGGGAGCACTCTGGAGCTCCAGTAGAGGGAGGACCTTCCAAAACTATCTCTGCCGCACTGTGGGTGCCCTTCCAAGGGTCTGGGTTGTTGGCTTAATTGAGAAATTATTCCTAATAAGTCCCAAGGAGCTACAGGTCTTTTCCTTATAAACGGGAAACGATCATATCTCATGGCAGCTCATTACGCATTCTTTTGGTACCATGAGTTGTTTTAAAACCGTGAAATTAGTTCTGGCAGAGTTTACAGAAAAACACCCATGAGATGAGACTGAATGAGTTATGTAAGACTCCTCACATTCTGCAGACAAGATGTTAACTCCTTACTAGCACCGCTAAGGACACTGGTGTCATTTATAAAGTAACAGCACACTCTGGTTTTCACCAAGACCAACACGTGGTTGATGAGAAGAAGCAGTTGTCCGGATGTAGATCTGGACAGGCCCACCCAGCAATCACCGGGCCCAGCCAGGTCCTCCCTCTCCACATGAGGTCTTGGAGGCCCCCAGACAGGTGCAAACTGGTTTTACTAACAGTTCCAGGAGCTAGGCTGGCACTTTGGCACGGTGAAGCCTTTAAAATTAGCCAGATATCCCCAACATTAATATGATCCTCACTGCTCTATAGCTCTGCCACAGCACCAGCCCCCGCCCATCCGGGAGCATGACTAGTTTGATCAACTGGCTTGAATTCTGGCATTAAGGAGACACACATTAACAAAAGGTTGCACCTGGCAGCAGTCATGAAGCCAATTATTGTATCTTGGGAAAAAAACCCAAAACTTTATTTAATGCATGAGGCCCAAGTAAGTTGCTAAGCTGATGAGCTCTCGCCCTCTCTTCCTTCTCTTCTTCCCATAGACAAACACACATACACACAAACACGCACAAACACATACTTTACCTGCAGTGTACCTAAAAAAAAATCTAAATATACATAGACTATTTTACCAATAAAATGTAATGCTTCATAATTTAATTTATTTAGAAAATAGCAAAGAATTCAAAAGTAAGTTAACTACGTGTCAAAGACCAAGCACTCAAGCTTGGGAGATGCCATTAGGACTCTACTCAAAATCCACAGACTCTTTTTCTAGAGACAAACAACAAGCTGAGTTATCTGGTTCCTAAACCGAAACACTGGCTCCTCCTTGGAAGGGGGAGAAGGAGCCTCTCCCCCAGCCCCGGGCAAGGTACCTTGACTGCCACAACATGTGGTCACTGACCACCAAAGTAGGAAGGCCCAAAACAAGTGAAGGCAAGCCTAAGTCACACAAAATCGAACTGCCCGAAGCCATGTGAAGTGCTACCCCGAGAGGCACCACAACAGAGTGATGAAGCACAGGCTTAGGAGTCAGACAGACCCAAGCCTGAAGGCCAGAACTGGCCACCTGTTTGCTGTGCAATCTTGGGTAAGTCCCTTCCCACCTGTGACCCCCTGGTTTCCTTCTATTAAAGGAAAGATACATCAGCACTTTAGAGTAGGAAGAGGCTTATCGAACTTACAGGGTTACTGTGAAAATGAGATAATTATGTAATGAGCTAACAGAGGTATCTAGTTATTGCTAAGTGAAAAACTTTTTCTTTTCTTCTTCTTCTTCTTCTTTTTTTTTTAAAGACCTGAGGACATAAGGGTGTCATGGTGTGGACTAGAGGACATCAGGGTGTCATGGAGTGGTCTGGTTATTCATGGTCACGATGAGTCATCCAGAGAGGGTTAACATGTCGTCTGCATGGTCTCAGGGAAAAGGCAGGGACCTTCCCTCCAATGAGCTCTTCATCTGCCTACTTCCCCCAGGATCCCTGAAACCTCCGCCCTCCACCCCTTTATGCCCATCTCTGGAGCCCTGCTCAGTCTCTCTCTCTCTCTCTGGAAAACCCACTTTTAGCAAACTCTTCTTCTACAAGTTATCTGATAAACTGCTTTACCCTAAGGTGTCAATGCTTGAAAACAGCAAGGTTTTTGTGGGTATCCGTTAGCAAGAGGGACTGCCATCAATAAAAGGAGAGTGACATTTCAGCAAAGGTGTCCCCTCTCCATCACACCATGTAAGCAGTTTCTTCTGTGCGGCCAGCCTGAGACCTTACCATAAGGAGCCTGGGGCACGTATAGGGCCCAACACTGGCTGCTGAAGATACCTGGTGTTCCTTGTCAGAGTCACAGCTTGATAGGTGTTCTTTCAAAGAATCACAGCCCTCCTTCTGTCTGATTCAGAGTTATTGATTTATATTCTGCACTGGTCCAAAAATACCAGGGAGGGGAGTGTAGAGTCACTAAGGGAAACAAGGTCTTAAGCCAACAAGATCCCGCCATCAAAATACTAAGTTTATCATGATGCTTTCATGTGAAAACACACTGAGAAGTAGCCTCGTTTCTTTTTTCTTTTCTCATTTTCCCCTGCAATCTGATGTTCTTTTAAACACCTGTGTGTTGGAGACTGCCATAGCAGAGAGGGAGATAAGGAGGGAGGGGCACAGAAGGGACAGATGGCTGAGGCATTTTAGCTCTTATCAAGATGTGTATATTGGAATGTCTTAGCGCTCTCTCTCTCTCTCTCTCTCTCTCTCTCTCTGTCTCTCAGTGCCTCTATCTCTGGCTTTCTCTCTAAAACAGTAACAGAGGGGCGCCTGGGTGGTTCAGTCATTTGGGTGACGGAATTCAGCTCAGGTCATGATCTCACGGTTCGTGAGCTCTAGCCCCACATGGGGCTCTCTGCTGTCAGTGCAGAGCCTGCTTCAGATCCTCTGTCCCTCTCTCTGCCCCTCCCCTGCTCCTGCTTGCTCCCTCTCAAAAATAAATAAGCATTACAAAATTAAAAATATATATTAAAAACAGTAACAGAAATATTGTTAGGACTTCATCTGCCCAGTGACGGGGATCGTGACTCCTTAGAGAGGACAGGCATACCTCCAACGTCTCACCCAGTGCCTGTGCCAATTCTGCATCTCCCCTCCACCCTGCCTTCAGAGACATTTAGACAGGTTGCCTGAAATGGGAGAGTTTACACCAGAGAAGTTGGCAAACACTACAAATCAGGACTTTTTTTTTTCTTTCTTTCTAGAGGGCCAGTTGTCAAACATTCACCAGCTCACCACTGATAATAGGCATTCCATAAATATTTGCTAAATAAACAAAGGAAGAATGATGAGCCGTTCCCTTGAATTTAGCCATTTCCGACACCTCTCTGGCTCTACTCGTAGCAAACCCCCTGTAAGGTCTTCTCAAAAAGATGACAAGCCTTAGGATTTAGTTATGAGGCAGAGAAAGAATTGCCAGGAAGACTAATTTAAAACAAAATTTCTCTTTGGTAATAGCGTCTCTGACTCAGCTCTGGTGGAAAGTAACAACCTTATAAACCCACAAGGAAGAGGTGAAGATTTCACATCATTTCTCATTTCTTTTGATGTTAAGAAGAGAACCGTATTAAAGGCTGGGACAGGGGTGTGTGTGGGGGGGCATGCCAGGCTCCACGCGGTGGTCACATACAGCAGCATCCTCCTCACGACCTCAAGGAGGGAGTGACTTTCTCTAAGTGCAAGTTCCCTTGTTATTGACTAATAAGTAATGCTTCCTCTGCCTAACCTA
This sequence comes from Panthera leo, assembly GCF_018350215.1. Classification (NCBI taxonomy): domain Eukaryota; kingdom Metazoa; phylum Chordata; class Mammalia; order Carnivora; family Felidae; genus Panthera; species Panthera leo. The sequence continues at coordinate 43,908,772 of NC_056684.1, read as the reverse complement.
CAGGGTGACTGCCCCCCCTCCCACCATCCCACTCTCCCCCCAAGCTGAGCTCCTACTCATCCTCTGGGACCCAGTTCCCATGCTTCTGCTCCCTCTGCTGCTTTTACAAAGCCACCCCACCTCCATCAGAAGAAGAGGGCCTGCTCCTTGCCACGCGGGTCCCTCAGCACATCACTCCTGTCTCGATTCCAGCGTGTGGCTGCTTAGAGATTTGGTGCCCCCAACCTCTGCTGCTCCGTGAACCCCGCAAGGGCAGGGGCCACACTGAGGGTGCATTCCCAGTACTTTTTGCTGTGACTGGCACACAGTAGTGGATCACGGCATGTTTATTAAAGTGAACTACTAAAAACTAGAAGCGAAGGGGCTTTTAAACCAGGAACACAATACAAAAAATATAAAGAGTTATTATCAAGGGCAGATCACAAAAAAAGGGTGCACAGTACCGCCAACCCTTAGGAAGAGGCTTGGCCTGAACAGACCCTATAAAAGCATTTAATCACATAGCTGCTAGACAAAATTCGTGAACACCTGGAGGCCCTGGGTGGAAAGGATCAGTTAGGAACTACAGAAAGCATTCTTCCACTTGTGGCCCCCTCTTCCTCCTCCTCCTTCTCTCACTGTGTTCCAACTGCTTTATTCCAGGATTCTGAACCCTCCCTGCCCAAAGGGCTCAGAGGTAAGAATATTATATAAGGAACGAATGCTGCCTTCATTTGTTTTAATAAAAGAAACAGCCCATTTAAAGGAACACAGACTTTAGTGGCTCAGATATTTCAGAATGTGAATATGACCCAGAGGCTCAGGAATACAGAACGGCTGTCTTGAGAATGACCGTTTTTTTCCTATTTAAAACATTCTGGAAAATTGTTCCGTGTCCCCGTGCCAAAATGAAAAAATGAAAAACATAAGGGCTATTTGGAATGTCTCTTCATTTTACAGATGACTTTAATGCATAATGTTATAAAGACATGAAGCTCTCTGGCCTCAAATGCCCCTGATGCAGCCGCCCAAAAGCCCGGGAGAGGCAGCTCGCCACAGTGTGGAATTTGTGAGCAGACCCTTGCAAAGAAAACTCATCATTTCAGACGACTTTCAGAGTCATTCATGGGCTTTTTAGTGTTTCCTAATAAAAGAGAAGCTTGCGGGTGTGGGGCAATAGAACTTACAGCGTAAGACGACGGTGATGATGATGGAGGTGGCATATCTCAGTGTAAAAAGCTGTTTTCACCTATGTTTTCTCTCATTTCATTTGACACAGCAACCGTGTCAGCTAGGCAGGGAATAAATCACTGACTGAAGTCACAGATGTGGAAAACGAAGGCTGGGAGAGGTACCACGGTCTCCTTGCTGGGGGACGGACGGTCTTGCAGTGAAACCCAGAGCTCTTCCAAGATGTGCAGCGGGAGTGAGGTGGGGTGGGGGTTGCATATGGAAGGGCACCACCGTTAAGTCCGTAAGTGGAGACGATTTGGAAGAGCATGCGTGCTGGAGTCGGAGATCGGACAGCTCTCCCAGCGTTAGGTCCCTCAATCGTGGCCAACTATGATCCCTCTGGCCACAGTTTCCTCATATGAACATGTGAACAATTCCCAACTCAAAGACTGTTGGGAGGGTCAAACGGTGGTGTGGTGGTGTGGTGGTGTGGTGGTGGGGGCGGGGGTGGACAGAAGTACACCGTAGGGACCAACTGGTAGCCAGGAGTACTTACCATTTCTAGCTTTACTGAGGGCTCCTGGCCCCGTGAATGGGGCTAGTTTCATTTTTTCTTTGGGACTCTGCTGGGTGGGAATTCTAAATATTTCACAAGGTCCGTCTCTCTTTTCTTCCTTGAGGGGCTTAGTGAGCGGCCTGGCTTCCATGTTCAGAAGGAAAAACCATGCCCGTGTGTGTATGTGTGTGTGTTTTCATGAGCCTGGCCAATTTCTTCCATTCCTCTTTACTTTTGAAACGATATTCACCTGTTGTTGACAAACCATCTGGTTTTTTTTTTTTTTCAGATATCTCTGTGTCTACACAGATAAAAATCTTTGCCCAGATTCAATAAGGCAGGAAATCAATTAAGGTTTTCATTTTCTGCTTAGCCTCAAAAGACAAGAAGATGAGGGAAGGCCCAGGTTAAAAAAAAAATGTGTACAGATTCCTGCAGGTTTCATTCTGGGCGATATGTTCTGAAAAAAAAAAAAAAAAAAAAAAAAAAAAAAAGAACAGAAAGGTTTACATGTCCTATTTGAAACAATTTATTCTTGTTTTTTTTTTTTTTTTAATTTACAAACTTATTCCACTCTGTTTTGATTGATATGGACAACTCTAGACAGAGAAAAGACACCTCAGTTTTTTTTAACCCTAAACCCAACAGCTTGGTTTTTAAATGGCTACATTTAAATATTTCTTCCTCTGTTCATTTCCAAACCTGGGCCATAAATCACCCTTATGAACACAATGGCCTGTGCCTATAGCAATTTATCATTTGGATGATGTCACCTGTTCAGGTGTGCATTAATTTATGCCTCAAATTAGAACTCGGGTTGGCTGAAATCTTCCCTCCCATCTCCACATCCCGAGCAGCAGTCCCTTAGGACCACTGTGCACAGCCCAGGGCTGACTCATGCAGTTCTTTGTTCTCAGGGTGGAGGAAGAAGCTGGTGGAAGGAAAGTTGAGGCCTACCAGTCCTCTCCAGGGCACTTACTTAGTCTCATGTTGATCGTCTATGGAAGCAACCTATTATGAAACGTTCAACAATTCCAGCCTGGAGAGGAGGAACATACATGCAACCTGTGTATCAGTGTTTGTCGCTCTAAGAAAAGACAAGCACTTGAAGAGGAGTGGGATTGACAGATACGAAGCCCATGAGGGAACATCTCAGAGTGGAAAGGATTCCAGAGTGGTTGTTGGGAGTATGGAGTCCCATTGTTTCGCTGCCCATTGTGCATCCCCTTGGTCAGGTCATATCCTCTTCCTGGGCCTCATTTTCCTTAGCAGTAAAATAAAAGATCTCCAAGATCTTCTTCCTTCTCTGCCTTTCCATGACTCTAATTCAAGAGGAGGTAGATAATTGTTATTACTACCTACAAACCCCACAATGTAACTACTTTCTACAGCTCTTCTAAAATAGGTTGGGGTGGGGGTGGGGAGGGTGATGATTATAAGATTCTGACCCATAATATGGAGAATTGATCTTTATGAATCTGGATGGGGAAACCCGTACTTGGGCTTCTCCTTTTCTAGCTCTACTTTTCTCTCTTTCTCTATCTCTGTTTCACTGTCTGTCTTTGCCACCATGGCTCAGGAACAGACAAAATACTATCTAGAACTAGCATTAATATTAATAAACATTCAAGAAGGGTTTGCTCTGTTTGGGATTATATCATAATTTTTTAAAGTTTATTTATTTGAGAGAGACAGAGATAGCACAAGTAGGTAAGGGGCAGAGACAGACAGACAGAGAATCCCAAGCAGGTTCCACACAGTCAGCACACAGCCCAATGTGGGGCTTGAACTCATGAAACCGCGAGATCATGACCTGAGCCGAAACCAAGAGTCAGACGCTTAACCAACTGAGCCACCCAGGCGCCCCTGTAACATAATTTTTGAATAAAACTATTTCTCACTTAATGCTCCAAATAACGTAGAGAGGTCCACTCTCTGGACCTCTCTGTTTGACAGATGAGGAAACTGAGGCACACAGAGGTACTTTGCACAAGATCACACAGGGAACGGCAGAATGTGAATCTGAACCCAGGGCCATCTGACTCCCACATGAGTGCTATTTCCATAGCGCAGAAGTGAGCAAGTTCATGAATCAGAGACCTTTAAAATGTGATTTGGTAAGTTTGATTGCTTAAGTTCCACTAGTGATTAAGATCACCTGTAGCTAAGGGGGATTACAAATATTTTTGAATTTCCACAAATGAGAGAGCTGTGACTAGGAAATTACATATGTATGAGATTAAACAACTGATTTCAGGAGCTACACACAAAGACTAGTCTCCTTGCATTTTGGCCAGGGTTTATATATATTTGAATTGCAGATTCAGAGATCCTGGCTCAGTTTATTCCTCTTTATAAGCCTGCGATCACAGCTCTTAAATTAAAACAGTCTCTCCCTTTCAAGAGAAGAAACCTAAAATCCAAATTTGTTCATTGTTCTTTTTTAATGGCCTCTTTATGTGTGCAGTTTCAAAAATGATTTCCTCATCACCCAAGTAAATCGAAGGAAAATGACTTCCCAGCCACAGTTTTTAAATGCACCAGTTTTGTTCAGGGTGTGAAAATTGTGAGAATCCCATGGATCCAGTCCTGAGCACATCCAGGGTGATGAATCACTGCTTCCACCAGTCACTTCCCCAGTATGCAGCCCAAGTTGTCCCAAGGTCCTCTCTACTCCCACCCCACCCCCCCACAAGCCGCCCCATCTCACCATGACGCCACTCTCCTCTGACAGGCATGGGAACACCTGCCAGGGGTGACTTCACTGTACCAATCACTCTGACAACAGCCCAAATAAAACGGTGTCATTTAAACCACAAACAACAATCCAAGGAGGCTGGGGAACTCAGAGTCACAGAAAAGGGAAGAGGGAGAGGGGGAGAGGAGAGAGAAAGTGAGCACTGTTGCCACAAGCAATTAAAATACAGTCACCCATGTGTGGACTTAGGAAATGCGGGGAGACAGTGCCACTAGAGGGAGGCGTAGGAGTTGGAAAGAACCGGGTTTGAACCCAGTACTTCCCCTTACTGGGTGGAAAAGTTACTTCCCCTCTCTTATTTGTAGGATGGAGTAGTAATAGGGCCAACTCATAGGGCTGTTACAAGATTCTGAGTATTTACGTAAAACACGTAGCACATAACACTCAATTTGTGTTAGGTGATTTATGTTACTGTATTAAAATATAGGATTACACAGTAGGTCTGCCTTCTCTGTACATTAGTGAACATTCTAGAAGCCAACGCACCCCTCTTACTCTGGCGAACTATTTGCTACGTGATTAAGAACGATGTGAAAGAGGCCTGGGTTCAAGTCCTAGTTTTGCCTCTGACCAGATGGGGGACTTGAGGCAATCACATAACTTGGGATCACTTTCCAATTCGGCCACATAAGAGTGCCATCGTCTCTATGTGGTATTGATTCTTCTACTCACTGTCCAACACCAAAAGGTCACACACAAGAGGTGACGGTTTACATTTCAGGTGTCCAGGAGTCTTTTCCTTCGGGCACAGAGTCCTCTTCTCTCCAAGCCTGCCCCTCCCCCCAGGAATGTCAAGGGTGGACTGGGCAGGATTCAGTGCCTGGGAATTGTTTGTAAAGCCTCCCTCTGGAGTGCTCCAGCCAATTCCACAGCATCTCTAATAAGCATTTTAGGCAGGGACGTGCTGCTTTGAAATTTTTCCTTTCAGTAGGAAAGTCGAAACTGTCAGAAGGAGTCTAACTCTTCTGCTTTTGATTTCCTGGTAAGAACCCAACAGGAAAAGTTGCAAGGGGGTTAGAAAACAAAATAAAAATCACAGGGACAGAGGAAAGTCCACAGTCTAGTGGATGGCTGATCTGGGTGCCTGACCAAAAAGCACCCAAAGTGACGCACGCCCTGACTCTAAGCTCACCTCGTGGGAAGGTATCTATGCGCCCCCCACAGACAGCAGCAGCACCGAACAAATGCAAGGCCAGGCCACAAGAGAATGGTTCAAACATCCCTTGCCATGCCTTCTGAAATACCATTATTTTAATACTGCCCAAGAACTCTCATCAGCATTACTAACGGGAACTCTGAGATGGTCTTTACTGCTGTCTCTCCCAGGGAGTGGCGGTGGTAATGAAAATAATAGCACCCCCTGGTATCTGTAAAGGCTTTACAGTTTCATAAGGTGATTTCATCGCTATACTCTTCTTTGATCCCCACAACAGTGCTGCTGCGTAGGCAACATGGGCATTATTATCCCCATTTCACAGATGGAAAAACAACCAACCTGTTCAGTGAGGTTAAGGAGCCGCAGGTCAGGAGCAGAGTGAGGCCTGGAGTCCCCGCTGATTTCCTCCACTATTGTCACCTGTCTTGTCCATTATGATGGGGAACACGTTCTCACATGTGAAAAGGAGGGAAGTGGAGTCCTTAGGGTGTTAAGGAAAGCATATTGGGCCAGGGGTGAGGGGCTCTGGTTTCCAGTTCTGATTCTGCTGTAAGTGAGCAAGTTACTTGTCCTTGAGCAAGTTACTTGCCTTCTTCGTAGGGAGGTTCTTGCCTATAAAATAAGATCCGTCAGCTGTAAATTCTAGAACCAATCCTATACCTCCTTGAAATGACCAAGCTGACATCAGATTTGGATTGATAAATTTGACGGTCATTGGTCATAGCAGCCTGAAACTCAACAACTGGTCGAAATGTGTACAGTTAATTCCAATGCTTTTAAAAAAATTCATGTTTAACCACTATACCTGTACCTTAAAGAGATAGTTCTAGAAAGTTTTGTAGAAAAACCAACAGTCTCCTCCCTCCATTTCCCATGCCCCACGGACAACCACTTGCTACTCCTTTAGCTGATTCTTTTGATATTTACGCCCATATCTCTAAATAACATGTTTATGTAACTACCTGACTTTTCAGTTCTAGGCTTTATCTATTGACCTTCCGCTACGGAAGATGAGGTTTCTGCTTTCTTTCAAGATCTCCCACCTCCACCACACACGCACATTTCCTGTCCCGCATCCTGCCAACGAGTCCTCTCACAATTTGGTTGGATCGATATTCTGTGCCTCTGTTTTAATGACAACAAAAGAGCTATTCACTGCAAGGTCACGTTGTAGCCCAGGAGTATGCTTCCTTTTTTGTACAATATTATCTTTCTCCTGGAGTTAGTTACAAACTGTTTTTGCTCACTTAATTTTCTATCTACTGATCATGTATTTAACCTCAAACTCTCCCTTAGTTGCATGTTTCAATATATCGAAACCTATCAGATATTCTGCCAATTTCACCCTCTTGAAGCAATTTCCTTAGAAGCCTTCTGACCAGCTCCAATATGGACTTGTTCTTCTCTGGGCTGCTGTACAGCTGTTGTCTTGTGATTGCTCTTTCTCGTGATCCTGGGGACTCTCTTCACTATTTTGTTGGCTTCCTTGTTCTTACAGCCTGTGTCTTTCTTGGTTTTTGTCCTCGTTTTGATGGAGCTTCTTTTTCAGTAGTCTCTTGAGAAAGGATGTGTGTGAGGTAATATTTTGGAAACCTCAAATACCTGAAAATATTTTTATTCTCTAACCTCATGTGTAATTGGTGGTTTGGTTAGACAGAGAATTCTACACTGGAAGTCATCTACCCTCAGACATGAAAACCTTGTTCCATCACCTTCTAGTTCCCATTGTTGTTGGTCTGAAGCTTAACATCCATCCGATTCTTCATCTTTAGTATGAAACCTGTTGTTTCTCTTTGAACATCAAGGATCGTCTCGTCTTTGGTGTTTTGCAATTTCATAAAGATCCTCTCTTAGTATGGATCTAATTTCATTCATTGTACTAGGCATTTGATAGATTCAATGGGAGACTCATGTCTTTCACCTTCCAATTTTCCTGAATCATCTCTTGAATTATTTCATCCTTTCCATCCTCCTCATTCTCCTTTCTCTGTCTTATTTTTCATTTCTACATTTAGATTTTGTTATAGCTCATTCTTGACCTAAAAAAAGGAACATTTTGGGTGTTCCTTTTTTTTTTTAGAGGATCCCATTCTTTTCATGGATGTCATATCCCCATTTATCTTTCTGTATTTATTAAAGACAGAGATATTTCCCTCTCTGCCGATTTTCTTTTCTCCCTCTATAGTTTCTGTTTCCTCTAATTTGCTACTTAAGAAAATCTCTTTCATATTAGATGCTTTCCTCAGATGTCTGGTAATTCTTGGTTATCTGCTCCTAGGTAAGAATGGGGTGCTGAGAGGCTGAGTATGATTTTTGGGTGCAAGAAAGGAGTTCAATTGCTATTAGAATCATTGATTTGGCGATTTCCTTGGGGAACCCCAACATGAGTTATTTTTTGTTTTTAGTATTTTATTCCTCTTAGTCTGGTCAGGTATTGTAGTGAAGATTCCATCTCCTGCTAAGAGGTGTACATCTGGCTGCCACTGTGTGGGAGCCAAGCTGGAGGAAGAAAGCAGGGAGTCTTCAATGAAATATGAGAATGTATCCTTAACCCCACTGTTTGCACATGGTGTCCCAAGCAGAAGGACCATGAGTTTACAGTATCCAAAGAATAATTCCAGTCAGAAGAGGGGTGGAACAGTTTTCCGGAGGGAACTTGGGAACAAATTGCTACTCGAATAGATTTTTATTCAATATTATTGTTAGCCCACCTTGTACCTGACCTGTACCTAACTTTCAGAGGTAACTGGTACCATCAATTCTTGATGGGTTCTGGGATGTTCTGGGTTTTCTCCATTACTGGCTCTGGATTTAGCTTTCTCATCTGGTAAGTGTGCCACTTCTATTCCACTGGCTTCCTAGCTTCCAAATGTCACTGCTGAGGCGTTCTCATACGCAGCCTGTGGGTCATCCTTTAAAAATACCTGTTACAAGTTATTGCGGTAGATTTTGAGGAGAGAACAGAATTAACTATGTGTGTTTAATCTGCTATCTCTGACCATTTTGTCTAAACTCCTTCGTTCCATTTTCGACATAGTAGAAGAGTCAAATATACTTTGGACTGACAATATAATAACACTGTCTGAAAAGAAATCTTAATCCTCTGGAAAACTGACAGTTTATTTATGTCTTTTATTACTGCCTAGATCTCAATTCTCATTTCTGCCCACTTACATATCTGTAGCCTGGTTCTGCCCAATGCACTTGTAGTCTGAGCCTTTTAAATATCTATTTGACCATCAATCCATGGTGAGCAATGTGCAAAGCCAGCCAAGAGCCAAACTATGTCAAGTTCATTTACTGCCTCTTGGGCAGCTAATAATTTTCCACCTCAGGTTATTTATGAAAGTGGAATCATTTGCATATTCATTATGTTAATACTGAAATGGTTATTCCCCACTTGTCTAAAAACCCCTAAACCCCAAAGTTGAATCGAGTGGTAGCATTCTTTAATCTTGAAGAATTGTACAGATTGTGGAAAAGCATAGTGTGTTGATAAACACGACCTCTAATGTCATACTGCCTACATTTGAATCTCTGCTTCCCCGTTTGATCTTGAGAAAACTGATGAACTTCTCTGTGCCTTGGTTTTCCCATCTGTAAAATAGAGACAACAATAGTACCTACCCTATAAATTCATTGTGAAAATTAAATGAAATAATATATGGGCAAAGTACTTGTTTCAGTGAAGGACACATAGAAAGAGCTCAATAGATGTTAACTAATTCTATGCATTATTATCCCATATTTTGAAGTACTAAGGAGTAAAGTTAATAAATATGCAGTAAGTGTGGCTTGACAAAGAGACAGCCCCTCACCCCTCAGGGATAGAAGAAAAGTAAGAGTGTCATCTGACAGTTAAACTGTAAATTCAGCACCAAGTGGATCTGAACAAAAATCCCCAAAGTCAGGTATAAGGGGGCCTCAGGTCAGAGGGCTCTCAGATGTGATGTGATTCACGGGACGTGCACACTGGATGCATGAATATCACCCAGGGGCATGGTCTGCTATTGTATTAAAAAAGGATATTGCTAGAGTCTGAACTATGGTGACGATACCAAGGCAATTCCACCCATCTGACCAGAAAAGGTTGGGCTCTGTGGTAACAAAAGAGATCCCTACATCTCAGGAGCTTAACAGAAAAAGACTTCCAATTCCACCAAGTCTGATGTGGATCCACAGTCCTCCATTTTGTTTCTGCTATCCACAACACATAATCTCCAAGGTCTCCACAGGAAGGGAAGGGAAAGGGAAACCAAAAAGGCACATCAGTTCTCAAAGGCCTTGCCCTAGAACTTACACCACATCAACAGTCCATTTGCCAGAATTCAATCTCAGGGCCCCAACCTAACTGTGAGGAGCCAGAGAAATGTCATATCCTGGGTGCTTTGAAGAGCAGACAGGGTGGTGAGTACAAAGCCTCACACGGGCCACCCCCCTTTGTGGAGCTGTATCTAGACAGCCAGCTGCTTTCTCCGGCGATCACTTTTCTATCTCTTTACTGAGCACCCTCAGTCATGTATCATGGGCTGCCAGTCTCTCTTTTCCTTATGTCCCATGGAACCCATAAGCAGCCAAGACTTGAAACCTGTGTTCTTAACTCTCCTGGTCTTCGAGGCAGTGAGAGTCTAGGCAGACAATGTGATAGAAGCTCTACCCCTAGTGGTGAGCGGTCTCTGGAATTTGTTGACTGAAAACTGGTCTTAAAATGAGCCCCATTTGGGGCACCTGGGTGGCTAAGTCAGGGAAGCGTCCGACTTCAGCTCAGGTCATGATCTCGTGGTTTGTGAGAGTGAGCCCCACGTTGGGCTCTGGGCTGACAGCTCGGAGCTTAGCCTGCTTCAGATTCCGTGTCTCCCCCTCTCTCTCTGCCCCTCCCCTGCTCACGCTCTGTCTCTCTCGCTCTCTCTCAAAAATAAATAAACATTAAAAAGATTTTTTTTTAAATGAGACTCATTCAATTGTATCCTTTGCTCATCTTCCCATCGATGCTGCCTTGTGGCTGAACTTTTCTAATTGGTGACAGGTGAGGGGACAGAAAGAAAAGAAATTATTCTAGAATATTATATCTTTATTATAATTATATTAGACTTAATGAGAATATCTTGTATAATATAGCTTACAAACAGTTTTGTCTTTATTGTGTTATTTTATCACTGAAATAATGTGGGAAATAGCAGAGTTATAATTTTACATAGGAGAAGATCAAGGCTCAGAGAAGGGAAGCAACACACCCAAGATCACTCTGAGCTGGTGCTTTAAGTGACCCTTCAGCCTGGGTCTTCCAACCTGTGTCTAACTTTGACTTTTCTCTTGTATGTCTTAGGTAGATATTAGATACTCAAGGCTGCTCAGCCTTGTGTAATGGGGGGAAAACGAGGTCTCCTAACTTAAGTAATTTATAATCTACCTGGATAAAGAGGCCTATTACATTTTATAAAACAATCTATGAAAATCAGGAGAGAATATGTAATTAGGGACTGCTTTTGCACAGAGGGCTTTCTCTTGGTTTTCAGTCCAATAATCTCATTTTTCTAATGCCGGCTGACATGCCACCCCCTCCCTCAAAGTCTTCTCCAACTTCCCAGGTAGAATTAGCCAGTCCACTTTCTCCAAGATGCCCTGCCCATGTCTTGTCCATCCTGGAGCACAGATCATGTATTTGTGAAGGCTGTTGGTTTTTTGGTGGTGGTGGTGGTGGGGTGGGTGGGTGGGTGGTGGCTTGTATGACATCTTTTTCTCCTTCAGATAAATCATCAATTTGCTGAGGGTAGGCATCAAGCCTTTCTCTGCTCTCTATCTCCAGGGTCCCGTGTGGTTCCTGACATGAGTTAAAGGATCATGGGATGAAGATATAAATGATCTGGAAGAGAGGACACAGCTTGCTGAGATGCCCAATACAGTCCCACAGGTGTCTTTCCCAAGCTCAAATCCTGGAAATTTGGAGGCAGGAGAGCAGAGCTGAAGAAAGTGGGCAGGCAGAGAAGTTGAAAACGGCTGCACCAACATATGCTTCAGAATTTCTGGAGTTTGTACTCCTGCCACCAGACCACGAAGCCCCTGGCAACCATGACCTCTGTTCTTCCATTCCCCCTTCCCATGCAATGTGGCTTTGTTTGCCCTATCTGATGGGCGCTGTGATTCTCCTCCAAAAGTCGGCCTTTGGCATGGCAATGAGTCAGCCTTTCTGTAGGTACCAAGGCCCATGACGATCTGGAGGAGCAGAGGGCACAGATACCAGAACTGATTCTGAGCACTTCTCCCCCTCTCCTTGAAGGTCTGTCCCAACCCTGAAGGTGAATTCTTTGCTTAAGCACTGGGAAAATCTGAATCTATGCTCATAAGCAGATGCATGAAGCAGAAGGGGCTGATAAACCGTAAAAATCCCCAGTTTCTCTTCCCACGGTTTGACCTTAAGGAAGCCAACCAACCCAACAGCGTGTCAGTTTACTTCTCTATAAATGAGTCTAATGATACTTCGCCTAACTCAGGGAGGAGTGGAGAGGCTTAATTAACCAATGCTCATTTCTCTCAGCCCTTTGGACGTGCTCCATGGGCACAAAATTATGTTATTACTTGGAATAATAATAATAGTTTCCCCTAATAATTCTGTGTTATTATTACATTTAAGGAACTGTATTAGAGGCCTTCTGGATCTAGTTTAATACCTATAAATGTCTCTCCCTGGCAAAACAAGGGAGCATTGCCTGGTGATTATGGTTTGTCTTACATTTCAAAACTAGGCGGTTTAAATCCTCAGCAGAGTCCTTAACACAGCGCCTGGCCAAGGGGGAGCTCTTTTGATCTCAATTCACTGGACCACTGAAAGCACTTAGCTTCAGCAAGACGGCTTGTTTTCAAAGCTGAGGACTTGGCAATTCTAAGGGCCCAAGCTACCACTGTGAAAAGATAGGCACGCAGCCAAGATACGGAGGCACAGCTCCCCATCCTGCAGCCAGAGCAAGGTGCCTGTATCACAAACCTGATCACGGCCACCCCCTATTATTTCCACTGGTTTCCTCTGGCTCTTAAACTCTGAAGTCCTCCCCAAGGGACCCTGGCCACCTCTCCACCTCATCTTTACAAACTCTCCCTTGCACCTCCTGTTCCTCCCTCTTGATCTCTTTTATTTCTGCAAACACACCAGGCTCTCTCACTCGCTCTCTGTCTCTCTTGGGTCTCTATTCGTGTTCACGGCCTTTGCAGAGGCTCTCCTTCTTTTCTTTGCCTTCAGCTTTCAAGTATTCTGAAAAGATGCTACCTCCTTCCTAAGTCCTCCTCAGGTGTCACAACATCCTCTGTTGCTTGGGCCAAAGCCCCCGGCACAGGGAATTATACTTGTGTCTTCCCTTCCAGGTTTGTCCACGAAAGGCCGTGGGAGCGTGCAGCGTGCCAGTCCTATGCACTAGGTCTGCACACAGCAGGTGCTTAATCAGTACGTGTTGCATGTATGAAAGAACGCAGTCTCTCACTTTTTCTCTTATATTCTGTTTTCTAATATTCTATGCCCCACCCTAACCTTAATCCTTTCCTAACCCGCCACCATCACCACTTCCATATCACTCCTGGGCAAGTAAAATTGATAAAGAAAGAAGGAAAGAAAGGAGGAGATTCCTGAAAGGAGAGAAATAGTGCCGGAGGGAAGGATTAGGAACAAAGCAAAGCGAGAAAAGAAGGAGGAATATTTGGGAGGGGAGGTCCTGAAATAAAAGTAGGGAATAGGTGCAAGGATTCTAATAGGTTAAGATTACATTAAAATCATCCTTAAATTTTCTTTTCCAGGAATTTTCCACATAAGTGAAGTGGGGAGGGCGGGAGGAAATGTTGGGATTCTTTATATACTTTATCTCCCTTATTGCTGATGCTTACCCTTGAGACAGTAACGAGAGCCACATGTGACAGCAGAAGGCACGGAAGCTAAGAGAGGTGGAGTACCTTGCTCAAGGTCACATAGCTAACAAATTGCAAAGTCTAACAATCAGCCCAACTATGTCTGAATCCCACCTTGACCATTTGGAAGAGCAAAGTGTCCATTCTACTGATGGGGGTGTTATTTGTGACGCTGGGGTCCTTAAGGGCCCATTCTCTTCAGGATGCCGAAGAGAAAGGGGGTAACTAATAACTAAGAAAAAACAAGGAACTTAGCACCCAATTGGGCGTTGACTGCTGTATTCTGAAGAGTGGTTTCTTACTTTTGCAGGGAAAAAAAAAAGATTCCTATTTTCTTTCATCAGAAGGAATATGAATTGATTTGCCTTGGCTCTCGATTGGTCTTTCCCGGTATTACATACGTATCTTGACGTCCTTCTTTGTAAAAAAGCCCAACGAGCAAGTTGTTAATTCTTCATCCCAGCAATACTTCCCTGCACTGTGTGGGCCTGGCAGACAGAACTGTGCTCATGGACTTCTGCAAAACCAGCACAACAAAGCCCAACAGACACGCAGAAGAATAAACTCTACACCATCCTTTGCCTCTCTTAAAGGCTCTGTGACACCAATTAACAGATTCCAGCAGTCCAGATGCGTGCTGACATCTAAATAACTTGGTCTCACTCTCTGCTTTTCTACATCTAAATTCCCCCCTCCCTTTGGGGAATGAGATTAAAAACAAGAGTCCTATGCAGAGCAAGCAACTGGCTTGTCTTCGATTTATGCTATTACTGGAACTGTGGTCCTTGAAAGAAATTCCATCACAACCATAATGAGGAGGAAGATTCAGTTAACTAATAAATCCTTCAGGAGTGTGCTCTGATGCTGTTGAACTTTTCATTAAACAATGATGTACAAGAAGGGAAGAAAGATTTTTAAACAGCATGATACAGACACACATCTGCTATGGAACCGGTCAAGGCCTGGAACTATCATGGGGAAGACAACCAAGTTTACAATCAATAATAGCACATTTCTCTTGAAAATGCCAGGTAATGTAGCCTTTCTTCATTCCTGGGCCTATCTTCGTAAAGGGAAGGGAGAGAACCAAAACCTATCTGTGATTCAATCAGAAAATGCAAATGAGGTCAAGTTTCTTACAGGCTTGTGAGATTTCCCTAGAGAAATTTCCACGGGGTCTAGGCTGCTGCCGGAGCCCTTCGGAGGCTGGGGCCAGTCTGTGGAGTGAAAGTAAGGCGCTGATAGTTTCCTCCTCCTTCCCTTGGACCTCTGGCTACCTGGGCACTTGAATTCCAGGAAGGGACTTCCAAGAGCTTTGGGAATAACACCCTGGGACTGAGACCAAAGCTAGACACACACATGAAATGGCTGCTTTTTTGTGGGTGGAGCTCATGGCCTATCTCAGAGCGAGGACCCTGGGTCCCAAATGAGACAGCAGGGAAGCTCCTTGGGCAAACCCTCATAAGAAGGGACCCTACAGGTCCCAGGTCTACTTCTGGGACTGATGGCTCCACCCCTGTGAATGCCTCAGGGCAACCTGGAAGAAAGTCTCTGCCACACAACCCTCTCCTCCCTAACAGCCTAAACTAAAACTCTGTGTGTGTGTGTGTGTGTGTGTGTGCGCGCGCGCGCGCGTGCGCGCGCATAAGCATTTCACCCAGCCAGGTCCTCCCCTGGCCACAGAAGCCTGAAGCCAGTCTGCTACCCTGTGACTGGGAAACCAGCAGTTGGGGACAAGTTGACAAGTGAGGCTGCCAAATGAAGACGCTCCTCGTTGCCTCCCAGCAACCTGAGGGTGGTTCGGGGAATTTATAGGGTTTCTCCTTGCTCAGCACAGGTCCTAGCACGTGTTTTCAAAGTAGTTTTTTTTTTCTTTCTTTCTTCTTCTTCTTCCCAGAGATGGGTAAACACTGCTGATCAAACCGATATGGCAGTTCCCTTAAGTTGAAAAAGAGTAGACAGTATCAGGAGCTAGCTTTCAAGGGTTGAGACGAGGAGGGAAGACAGAGTCCTGGCTCTCGGCATGCTGGAGGTCTCACGCAAAGCAAGCCCCGGATCAAACATTTCACGCGTGGCGCAGGGCTGCTGGGAACCAGGCCTGCACGGCGTCAAGGGGGGGGTTAAGATTTGAGGTCAAAAAGGTGCATTCTCAGTCCTGTTAAACTTCTAAAAGTTATTTGTAAGCTCAATGTTGTCCTTTTGGCTGGTAGCTTTCACACTGAGGAGGAGGACAGGGGGTGCAGGGGAGGGAGCAGGTGCCCAGGTCTTACAGGAAACCTGGAGGAAAACAACACAGGTTTCCCCTAAGTTGTGAAAACTGCAACTCGGGAGGTCCCGATGTATGCGTCAGTCCGCCTGGTCTGTGAGTTTCAGCGCTGCGCTCCCCTCTACCGTGTGTCTCTCCAGGTATAGCCAGTCCCGGACGACAGACACAAGAACCATTAGGGAAGCTTGTTAAAATGCAGATTGCCAGGCCGTGCCCTGAAAGGTGCTGGGTGTGCTAGAAGGTCCCCACACCCCACCCCAGCCCACACCCTCTCTGCTACTCTACAATCCCAGACTCTTTGGAAAGGAGCATCACCGGGCACCGCAGCTACCCCACTGCCAGAGCACACCTCCCCTCTGCCAGGCTATTCCTGAGTCCTCCCTGCAGGGCCTAGGGTCTTGGCCAAGACTGGCTCTTCACACCAGCCCTAAAAGCAAACCCAGGAGCAGGGTCAGTGGCTGATAAAGAGATTCATCTTCCACTGAAGATGTCTTCAGGGCTTCCAGGTTCTCTGATCATCACTCACGGTGCGTGCTTCGCTTCCGGCCAGCTCCTCCTTGCTGTGGCTCCTTTCCGTCTCCCTGGTCCATACTGTGGGCCCATCCCTTTCGGGCTCACTCTTGCCTGGAGCCTCTGATCAGCATGGTACTCTCCACCTCCTTAGCCATTTGGATCAGAGGCTCCTGAACTCTGTGTTTCAAGCTCGGTCCACTCCATGAGCTGCCCATGTCCTAGTGCTGGTGGTTTTCCCCTAGAAAATGGGGCTCATGTTAAAAAGGTTCCCCATCCCCCGCTCCTGAAACAATTACTCCCTCCTCTGCATTCCCCAAAGGCGTGGGACACAATTCTCCTATGGTTCACATCATATCCTAAATATGTTTGCCCATCTCTCTTTGCTGCCTAAGCTGTAAGCTCTATGATGCCTAGGAGGACGTCTTATTCATCCTTGCATCCCTAGCAACTGGCGTGGGGCCTCATGATGCTGATAACAAAACATTCACCGAGGGCTTACTATTTGGCAGGCACTGTTCCAGGTACTTTTAGGCAATATGCCACTTTACCCTTGCAACGACTCTACGTGAACAACGTTGTTATTAATCTCATTTAAATAAATGAGACTAGTGAGGCCAAAGAATTCAGGTGACTTGACAAAAGTCATATAATCGCTAATAAGTTTAGGATTGGAATCCAAGCAATCTGACTCCCAAGTCCCAAATAAGAGCTCACTCAAAATTTGCTGAATAAATGAAGGCAATATGAGCAAGGGGTGAATTAGAAATATCCAAGAAGCATTGCATTTTGAATTTAGTCCAAATCCTGATTTCACTGCTGGAGAAACCAAGGGTCAGAGCGGTGAAACAAACTGTTTGAGGTAAAACAGTATGGTGGTTAGGGGCTCCCGCTGTGGAAGAGATGGCTGGGTCAGAATACAGCTCTGTCACCTGCTAAATCTGTGAATGTGGGCTAGCCACTTGGCCCCTTTTTTCCTCAGTTTCTTCATCTATAAAATGGGGATGATAATACAATGTATCTCACTGTTTTGTTGTAAGGATGCAATGAGACAATGCAGATTTCTCAAAACAGTGCCTGATATATGTAAATGCTCTTTGAATGTCAGCTATTGTCACTGTTGGTAGAATCATAGCACCTGGGGCTGACAACAGTCTTAGAAGTCACGAGTCCAGCTCTGATTTTATCGAGGAGGAAAGTGGGGTTCAGTTTCATATATACTTTCACAACTAGAATTTGATCATTTAGGTTTTTTTTTTTAAAGTTTATTTATTTACCTTGAGAGAGACAGAGACAACACAAGTGAGGGAGGGGCTGAGAGAGAGGGAGAGAGAGAGAATCCCAAGCAGGCTCCACACTGCCAGCACAGAGGCTGACGTGGAGCTTGAACCCACAAAGCTGTGAGATCATGACCTGAGCCGAAACCCAGAGTTGGACGCTCAACTGACTGAGCCACCCAAGCGCTCCAGAACTTGATCATTTCAAAGAGGCACGATGATCTCCTAGTTCAATGCTCTCATTTTGTAAATGAAGGACCGATAGCCCAAGGAGGTGGATGACATACCAAAATCTCTACCTCATCAGAGCCCGGTTGGGAGTAAGCCTGGGTCCCCTGACTCCAGCTGCACCACCATCAACCCATTAGCTGGCCCATTCCCCACCACCCTCCTGCTCCAGGCTTCTCAGCTCAGGAACAGAAAGTCCAACTGGCCATGACTTGAGTTTATTAGAAACACTCCATGCTGGAGCTCAAATTCACAGCAAGTGAGCCCATAAAGATCCAGTTCTTTCATATGACAGGTGGGTAGAATTACAGCATCACATTGCAACCAGGCATGTGTGAGGTCCACACTGGAAGACGGCAGAATTCCTTACCACTAGGCTGACTGGTGGGTGAGTGAGTCAGCATTTGTGTTGCAAACCACCCGAGGATATATACACTAGCCAGTGCTCAGCAACCAACACCCACCCTCTCTGGTGCCATCTAGCATCAGTGTTCTTTATCCCCCATGTGCCTTAGGTACCTCTGAAAATGCTGATGCCCAGGCACCAGCCCAGACCAACTATAACAGAATCTCTTGGGATGGGGTCAGGTATTCGTATTTTTTAAAGGCCTGCAAGTGATTCAAATGTATGATGAGCTAACCCATAAGGCAAGTGAAATGTCCTCCACTCAAAATAACCAGGGCAGTGGTTCTTTGAGCGTACTCCCCAAACCAGCAGCTCCTGGGAACTGGTCAGAAATCCAAATTCTATATTAGGGATGCTCTATTGTTTTTTCTGACAGCACTCTATCATTACTTTCCATCAATATTTAGCAAGATGTGAAATTATACATTCATATAGTGTCCTTTGCCTATGCCCCCACTACCCCAGAGGGTAGGCTTCATGAATAGAGAGTCTAAACAGGTCTGTTGTGTCACTCAGAGCACTTGGCACACAGGGGAGACTTAATAAATAATCGATCAAATTGGGGCACCTGAGTGGCTCAGTAGGTTAAGCATCTGACTTCAGCTCAAGTCATGATCTTACAGTTGGTGAGTTTGACCCCATATCAGGCTCTGCACTGACACAGAGTGTGGAGCTGTCTTCAGATTCTGTCTCCATCACTCTGCTCCTCCCCCAATTGTACTCCCTCCCTCTCTCTCTCAAAAATACATAAACATTAAAAAAATTCAAAAAAACAGATCAAATGAATGAATGAGTATATGTATAGGTGTGTGTAGGCAGGACATATATATTATTGCATTTTTCATTTTTCAGAATTCACTGCCAGAGTCCTCTAGAGACAGAACACAAACATACGTAATACATACTTTACCTCCCCTCGAAATAAGAAAGTTAAATTCAGCTCAGTGTAACAGGTAAGCAGACAACTACCAGGAAAAGGAAAAGACGAAAAAATAATAAACAATGGCTATGGACAAGAAAAAAAATCCATGTAGTAACTTTTGCTAAAAGCATAGCTTTGCCTAAAACACAACACCTTCTTTAGGTCGGATCCCTAAATATTTATTCAATGTAGCTAGGCGTGGCTAGTATATTTATAAGCCTTTGTGAGCAACAATGAAGTTTAGGACATAGTTCATAGCCGTTACGTTGTTGTGAAGACAGAGCTTCTGGTATGGAATTATAAGAAGGATAACATAAGTCACTAAGTGGTGAAGCATTATTTCCAGTATGCAGGTCTGGTGAATGCTTACATACACGTGCCCTGGTCAGATCAGCAGCCCTCATTTAGGTTCACGGGAGATTCAAGGAAGAGATCCAGAGGGAGAAGGCGTGACATGATGGGATAATGGGGGGGGGGGTGCTTTGTAGAAGAGGAAGAGGTCTGATACTTGGAAACATTTTTGACTCAGTTAGGCTTTTGGAAATTAATAGAGTCAACATTTCTCCCTAGCTTTGTGTAGAGAACAGGCCTGATCTATGAAGTTAAGACAAACTTTGTTCTTGGATGTGATCTGGAGTTCACATGAAGAGAAACAATGCGAGTTTTAAATATAGTTTTGCTGACAGAAACCTACTATCTCTTTTCATAGACATCTTCCCTTGTAAACAGAATTCTAAAATGCCAGAAACTGGGATGTTACATTTAATCGTAGTATCCATGTTTCAAAACTTAGTGTACTAGTGGCCATACCCCGTAGTGATTAAACCAGACTGGGTGGATTCAAATCTCAGCTTCTGTCATTTAATAGCTGTGGGACCTTGGACAAATGAAACAGCCTCCCTTGCCTCAGTTTCTCCATCTGTAACATGAGGCCAATAATGATCCTCTGTAGTATGATTGTTGCTCTGAAGATGAGGTGAACTAATGTACGTGAAGTTTCAGAACAGCGCCTGACACATAAGAAATGCTACAAAAGAGTGAGCCATCATCCTTTAGAAACCTCATCCAATCTCAAACCCATGCAATCCCTTGTTAAGATCTATTTGCTTATCCAAAAGACCATCCAGAATGAACTGCGACTCTGCTAAGAGACAGGACAGCAGCTGGCAAAGGACAAAATAATCTGATGCTTAGGAAGAAGATCACAGAGGTGACTTCAAAGGTGGAATATAAAACATCATAAATAAAGAGAGTCCAAACAGGGTAAAGTAGGACTGTGTAGCCAGAATTTCTGGAGTTGTCTAGTGCTGATATCTCAGGATTAACTCAGGTGATTAGAGCCTTGTTGTAAGGAAGGAAGGGTTACAGAGTTAATCCTAATTGGAATCAGTTGACTTCCCTCCTGTGCCATGGTAACGGGGATATTTGGCAGCCTTCCAAATTTCTGTGCCACTCTTAACAAGCAGAACTGGAAGAAAGCATAGTGGGGATACTTGCCACGATGCGTCACTGCTTCTAGCACACGCTTAGGTACATCTGTATCTTCACCATACAAACGCACAGAAGGCATTAATGCAATTATTGTATAGAAAAGTCAGGTTTGATAGAGTGGTAAAAATGATGTAGCTCTTCTGTAGAAGTCACTGTGACATTAATAACTATGTTCACTATTCATTAGAGACCAGAATTTGAACTATGGCAAACCTATCTCAGAGTCTCAATCAGGAGGCTTGTTTGAATCACTGAAGTTCCACAGGGGGGTTGATTCAAGGTGGCCTCATTTATAAGTCTCAAGGCTAAGTAATGGAGGCAACATGGTGAAATCCGAGCACAATACACAGTCAGCTCCTAGTAGGCCCGCTTCCCCCTCATACATCCTATTCTTGAAGCGGTGTGCTGCTGCTCTCCCTCGAGTGCAAAGCACAGGCAGGGAGAAAGAGCAGACACTGCACAGCAGGGACTTGACTTTTCCAGATTTTTCTCACCTATAAAAATCTGGGAATCGGATTAATTCTTAAGACGTTTCCACTCACAAAATTTGAACGTAAGATAATCTTTGATATACACAGCTTATGTGTAACTTAGATGATTCTTTTTTTCTTAGGTTTATTTATTTATTTCAGGGTGGGAGGAGGGGAGAGGCGGAGAGAAAAGACAGAGAATCCCAAGCAGGCTTAGCGCTGTCAGCAAAGAGCCCGATGCGGGGCTTCAACTCGCAAATCGTGAGATCATGACCTGAGCCAAAATCAAGAGTCAGACGCTTAAACGACTGAGCCACGCAGGCGCCCCAGAAAATACTCTTGAGAGTACCTTCTGCATCTGATCTGGTCAGTAGGCACCCAAGGACACCTTTTCAACTTGAGTCTCAGGTGCTAAAAACAGCCCCCACCCTTAGGGACAATTTCCAGCCTCACTGCTGGCTTCCCTCAGCTCTGAGAGGGCGCTGGGCTATCACTGAGGACTATTCAGGGACTCGGGCAGACCAGCTGCTGCTATGCTGAGCCCTGCACCAGTTCTAGGCGCTACACTTTTTTTAAGCACTTGATTTAAATGAAGAAAGAAATTGGCTTATATTTTTAGCAGCTCCTGCTACTAAAACTCATTTGACAAAAGTGCCAAAGGGACAGTTAAGTCTGAGTATGATTTTTTTTTTTCCCATGGAGGAGGAGGAGGGTATAATTTATCTGAAAATGACTGGTACTTTCCTGGCCTGGGGACATTATTCTACCTGCTCTCTTTTTTTTAAAGACATACTCTTTCTTTTTCTCTCCATCAGATTTAAAACTTTAGATATTTATTGTCTTTAGCTTTAGTTCCCAAGCCCTAACGCAACCACAGAAAGGAAAAGGTGTGCACTCTCAATTCAGAAACTCAGAAACTCCACAACCTTCAATTACATTTCAGAATTAAAGGCATCTCATTGGGCAGACCAACACCCTCCCCTTCTCCTGCCTGTGATACAGATAACATGTTAAGTACTTTGGAGAGGTAGAACATAAAGCCTAATTGGAAAACAATATTAATGCGGTGTTTATATATACTGGGTGTGAGACTCAAAGTGTATGATTTTAGAGCGCCCCAAATCCCTTCTTCCCAAATGTTTCTCTTCTTGACTTGCCTTAAAATCTATGTGAGATCCTTCCCCCTACCCACCTCCCCCCCTTATTAGAGCTATGGAGAGAAACACTGGAATGAAAAAAAAAAAATCTTTTCTTCTTTTTCTTTTTTGAGAGTTAAGGCATCAGTCTATCGGAATCCTCTGCTAAAATGCCTGTTACTTATAAAAGTAACATTTTTAACCCAATAATACCTTGACATAAATGACTTCAAAAGGTGAGTGAGCTGGTAGAAATGGAGCCCTGAGAGAACGGCAGAGTTCAGGGGTTTAGGGCTGGTAAGAAAATATCTGGTTTATATAAAATCTAAAATGAACTCATTTGTTCATTTGCTATTTGGAAGCTTTCTCCCAGAAATGCAAATTATGAAGGGTGGTTATATTCCCAGAGGACAGGTTTAAAAAGTTATGTTTTAATCGTCATTTACTTGAAGCGTAGTCCTAAGGATATCCCCAAACCACCCTTTATGGCAAGGCTTCCATAGGAATGTGTGCTCAGGAACCAGCTTGGGGGTGAACATCCTTCTTCCTGCTGCAGTGATATGGGAATGTGGAGCTGCCTTGTGGGAGAGAAGGGGGTCTCTGAAGGAATGGGGTTTGGAAAGGAGCTGCCTGTGTTGGTCCCTGAGAACAAGGGACCATCTGCACAGGACCCGGGGGTTACCGTCTGCCTCAAGATTGCTGCTTCCAGTCAGGATTCAGGACTATTCAATGACTGCATTCTAGCTATCGCCTTATAAGCAGCCAGATTCAGCTTGTTCGTGTCCATAACCTCTGCTACAGTGGGTGCATGTATTAGGTGCTCACTGAGAACGAGACGAAGAAAGAAAGATTCATGTACATTTCAGAGGCAAATCAGTACTAACTATACAAGGCATTTCATTGTAGAGGATCCCTAGGGTGAAGGACAGGCAACACCAGGAGTGGTGGGGAAAGCGGGACAGACTGAAGAGGCTTCCTGAACAACGTTTGGAGGGGAGGGAACAGAGTTGGAGAAGCAGTGACAGGTGTGAGACTCACTTCCTCTCCCCTCTCGGCCTTGCTTTGGACCTGAGCCTGGAGCAGGAAGGGGAAGAGAGGCAGGCAGGGGAAGAAGGCGGTCCTGCCAAACTAGTGATCAGTTCCAGGTAAAGGAAGGTTTGGGTCGGGGCTCAGAGGGCATCAAGAGGCTCCCGGAAGGAAAGAGAGCCCGAGAGGAGGACAAAGGAAGGGAAGGTGGAGGAGACACTCTTTGGTGACTGTCAAGTCTGGGCTCAGCCACCACAGTGGTCTATTTACTTCTAGGCACCTCCGGGCAGCTTCTGACTGAGGCGCACTGGGTGCAGCCACAGCCTCTGCACAGGGAATGGATGTACCCCTCACCCCGGCCCAGACCCGTGGGGATGTGGGACCCTCGAAGAGAAAGCTCCAGGGAGGCACTGGGTAGAAACCACCTAGGGTATTTCTTAGGAAGAAAGGAATAAAAGCCAAGCCTTGGCTAATGGCTTCTCCAAGGACTACCACTTTGCATTTTCCTTCCCTCTCTTCTTCCTGATTCCCATTGATTTTGAGTCTGTCTCATGTTCAGACTAGTCTCACCACTAGTAGCTCTGCTAGTCTCTCTCAAACCTGTGTAAAGGTGCAGAATTCATTTGCATTCATTATGGTCTCAGGGCAGCTCATTTACTTTCATCTTGCACTATCCAAAGAGTTACTCATTTACTTAGATCGCTTAAGGATTTCCAGGAGTCCTGCAAAAAAGACATCAGGAGTCCTCCTCCACACAGGACTTTGAGGAGAACTGCAAGCCCCACTAGGGGGAGGTAGTGTGTCCCAGAGAGTGAGAGAGACTGCCAGAGCATTTAGTAAGAATCTGCTAGGGAGGAGATGTCTTTTCCCTGGTCCAACCTGGTTCACGCCTCACCTTTGCTTACCTGGATTACTGCCAGTCTGGAGACACCATATGCCCCAGGGAGTTCTACAGCAGGAAGTGTTAGTCTCCCTTGGCATTTATTTATACCTTAGGGCTATTGGAATTCAGTGGGTCGCTGTTCACTGGGGCATTGGCCTGTTAAACTCCTCTCTCACTGGAATGGAACGGGCCTCTCTGCTTAGTTCCTGCATCAGTGTTGGGTGCGGGGGTGGGGGTGGACAGTGGGGGACAGAGGGCCTTTTCTACTTCCTGCTGGGTCCAATTCTGCCAAAAAAATACTGGTCTGTTCATGCCTGTAGCTTGAGTTCTTGTCCCACAGGAACCCTGCATGAACTAGGGAGAAGTTTTGCACATCTGGAGGCCTCCAGCTCTGACTCCTTCCAGAATCATCCATTCCCTAATCAGTACAGCCTCGCCAGGACAACACATGGAAAGAGATGGTCAATTCTTCCATTTGCCTTTGTCGTCTTATGAAGCAATCGACTGAAAGGGCAGAGCCCAGACACTTGAGATTCCCATAAGGAGATGGGAGAAATCTCACAGGGTGCCAGAAAACCCCTAAAGGAAAGGTCAGACCTGGTGACCAACTCTTGCTTCTGTTCATCCATTGATTGATCCATCTACTAATTCATCTAATGAACACATACTTTATTCACAACTCCCTAAGACAATTAACATATTGCCTTATTAGTATGAAAGTCTCCCCATCGTAGGGCAGGCTTCTTAAGGTTGGGACCCAGGCCTTACTCAGTTTAGCACTGTGCCTGGCACACAGTGGGAGCCCAATAAATAGATGATGAACGCATGAATGAACCACACAGGTCTGAAGCTACCTACTGAGCACACGACTGTGTTAGAGCTCTTTCAAGGGTGAGGAGTCCCAATATTTGTCTTGGACTTTTACAGAAAATGGTCTATTTTCATCAACATCATCACATAGTCACAAAAGGGTATTTCGGTCTATATTCTTCTAAAAGTAAATAACTTTCCATAATTATATGTGTAGTACATGTTTGCATTAAAATAGAAGGAACAGTTGTTCATTTAGAAAATGTGGAAAAGATAGATGGCTTTAAGCACAAAACCGTGGTCTATAGTCTCACCAACACTGTTAACGTTTTGGAGAATTTCCTTCTAGTCTTTTTTCCATATACAAACTTACAAAATTGGAAACGTGCTGTAGATGCAGTCTGAGATCTTGATTCTTCCACTTAACATTATATCATGAGCATTTTACCACACCATTAAATATTCTTTGAAAATGTGATGCTTAATGGCTGCATAATATTACATTATAGCTCTTCAATTCTTAACTAATGCAGATTTATTGTCCTTAATAACTCCCTGAATCACTGCACAATCAAAATTGTTCCCAGGCTTCTGTAACCATCACAGTGGCTGATGCTGACTGAAAACCTTTACAAAATGACAAGTAAGTACTTCCAGGCAAGTAAAGCTGTTACAACTGCGGCTGGATCTCATTTCAGCTTTTTCCCTCCTCAAAGTTACTAATTCATACAAGCATGCTAATGCCTTTGGAATGTTTATTCTCTTCAAGTTGGAAGCTCCAGGGTACACAAGAAAACAGGCATAGAGCGTGATGAGAAACACATGGCCAAAGTCTAGCTGATTCACGAAACACTTGAGATTCACTTGGGCAGGAGGGACCACGCCTCAGTTTAGGAACAGAGATATTTCAATTCCCCACAGTGAAATGATTTTGCAAAAAAAAAAAAAAAATCATAGGCCATCAAGAAGAGAAACAATAATTCAAAGTTGACACATGGTCACACGCTTGTATCATCAGTGTGGAGACTGGGAATACCCGGGAGGCTAGGATGATAGAGGAGGTGATGAAGGGTCTTTACCAGACTGGGATATGTTACATAAGTTGTGTCCTAGGCTCTCTTCTACTGAACAACTGATTTCCAAACACTGCCATATTCTCTCTCACTCCTTGGGTCCCTTCCTATCCCAATCCAGTCTTCTTGTCCTTGGGGCTGGAGTGTTTGATGAGATGAATTTCAAACTCTAACTGGGAGGGTTTTGTATGGAAACCGCACTCCAGCACAGCAAGAACAAGGCTGGAGAGCATGTCTGCCGGGGCAGAACTGACTACCTGTGCGCACAGGTTCCCTCCTTCATGACACGTCAGCTGGACGGTCGACGCTATCTCCTAATAGTGGGGAGCAGGCGGCAGACCTTTTAAAATTCATCTGGGGAGCACTCAACACAAAAGCTTGTTACCTTTTGTGAACACTGTTCTACCACCAAAAATATTTCTGTGTTATGGCGGAGATAGCTAGTTATGGCCCGGTATCTCTTACCCCCTTCTTCCATAGGAAGATTTTAGCTGGGCACATGGCCACCCAGAATAAAGACTACATTTTCCAGCCTCACTTGCAGCCAGGTGTGACCATGTGACTAAGTTCTATCAAACTGGATAGAACTACAAGTGAAACATACAACTTTCAGGTGCGGCCCTACAACTAGCACAACAACTAGCATGACAACCCCCTCATTTGCCAGGGACTTTCCTGATTTTAGCATTGAAAGTTTCATGTCCTGGAAAATCCCCTAGAACTGGGCAAAAATGGAATGTTTGGTCACTCTCTTTCCACCACCTCTCTCTTCAGCCTATTTCCTGGAATATGGACAAGATGGTGAGCCACCTTGGGGATGCGGGTGAAGGAAAGCCCAGGATTGGCAGGAGAAGCCTGGGTCCATGCCAAATTCTTGTAGCTCAGCTGCCACATCAGCTCAGACTTCTACGTGAAAGATAAATCGGTTCTATCTTGTCAAAGGTCTCTTCTTTCTCTCCAGCTAACCTAACTGACCAAGCCCCATCTCTTTTACTACCATGATTTTTTGGCTACCATAATAATTTAGTCCATTTTCTGGAACCTGGCAACACCGGTCTTAACCACGCATTTGATATTTAATCACAGACTTCTTTATATAGTCATTTGTCTTATTACATGCTTATGCCTCATCTCCTGGGAAGATTCTTTAAGATCCAGGGACGCAGTAGAGTATGGTTGAGAGAACAGGGCTTAGAGTTTAGCAGATTTGGGTTCGAGTCTGGATTTCAGCACTTGCTGCCTGCATGATCTTGAGTGACAGTTTTGTCATTTATGAGGTAGAAGTGATTATAATCCTTCCTCTGCACACTGCACTGTGTTGTTTTGAGTTTAGATATTATGGGAATACTTCATCAGCCATCAGTGCACTATAACCATGTTAACTATTCTTGAGAATCAGTCCTCTCTCTAATATTCACCGGATATCGTTAGCAGGCTCACCACAGTTCCAGGGACATAGTGAATGCCAGCTCTGTGAATCTTTGTAGAATAAATAAAGGAGAGGACAAAAAAGGGAAAAATAACAGTTCCTTAAATATTATGAAATTACAAAGAAGAAGGCTCTGCCTGGACATCTGCACCTTCAAATACAAAGCAGGCAAGAAACACTGGGCAGATAACAAAATAAGGCCTCAGATACAAGTTTTCATTCATGAGGGGTTTTTCAGAGCCACGTTACCAATTAATTCTTGGCAATAAAATCTAAGTCAGCAATGCTGGAGATAGGAGGTTCGATCCTAGGGACAGCGGCACCACCCTTCACAGCCTCAACGCTATGTGTTCTGTACCTCAACACGAATAGGAGGAAAAATAAAAAAGGCTCCAGATATAGTTTATGTCCGGAAAGAAATGGCTTCTACTCAGCAAGCTGCTAAGAGAGTTGCTATTTTCAGGCACTCTATAGCTTAGCAGATTACCAAGGTGATGACATTAAGTTTAAGACTCCCTATTAACGGAAGGATAAATGTGAGTAATTCAGGGAGGCCACTTAAGCAAACACCAACTGAAGGATAAAAATCGCCATGAAGCCCACGGGGGAAGAACAGAGACGCAGCTTTACCCAACAGCTCAGACGATGGACCTGACCCAATCACACACATGGAGCTCCTGCAGGTTTGTTGAGAGAAAACCATTTTGTTCGCACCCTTTTCAGACAGCTCCTACTCCACAAGACTGTGAGCTAGCCCCCAAGCGGCAAGGTCCCCAACTTGTCCCTCTTTCCCCCTAGCACCTCAAGATGGTGTTATTTTCCCTCAGGACCCTTACCTTGCAGGATATTTTCCCCCCAAAGGGTTACCTTTGTACTCAGAATAGGAGCCAACCAATTCAGCACCACTGAGCTACAAAGGACTGATAGTTTTCCTAGAAAGATTTACAATTTCAAAGGGGTGGGAGGCCTTAAACTCAGGAAGCAGATTTGTCATTGTAGACCTCAAGTGTGTCTATGTGGCCAGGGTGGGAGTAAGGCTGTAAGGCCAGGTGGTTTTGGAGGGAGAGAGAACCCCACCATCTTCTGAATAACACCATTTGGCTGCTGTATTGCTGCCTTTCCACAAAGTGGGACCAGAACACTGCACACAAATTGCTCTGATCAAATCAAGGGGCCCTAAAGGAGATCAGGCTTGGCTTAAAAGCTCTTGGGCTATGAGTTAATAAGAATTTTAATAAAAATGGAAAGTATAGCTCTGGGCCGTGCTACAATATCTCTCCGGGTTGCTGGTGTTCTATCAGTCAATCAGATAATCTTTCTGACGTTCGTAAAGTGGAGAGGGTAAGCAAAACTGCGGGCCAAAGAAGGTTTCAAAAACATAACCTGCACAAAGACCATCGGCTCTCTGAATGGCCCTCCAGGGACCTGAGACATACCTGAAAGTGAAGTCTTCCCTGCAAGATAAGACACCAATCAAACAGCCTGGGCCCAACACACTTCACATAACAGAACAATTTCCAGGAGCACTTGGGTGGCTCAGTGGTTGAACATCTAAATCTTGATTTTGGCTCAGGTCATGATCCCAGGGGCATGGTATCAAGCCCCAAGTCGGGCTTCCGTGCTGACAGTGGAGCTTGCTTAAGATTCTCGATCTCCCTGTGCCCCTCTCCCCCGCTGGCACACTCTCTCCCTCTCTAAAAAAAAAAGATCCGAAAAATCCATACACAATTCATTGTCATGACAATCTGTAGAAGACTACCTGTGATGACTGCACCTCCCCACCCCCCCGCAAACTCTGACAGATGAGGAGCCTGTGGGTCAGAGAGGTGGTGACCGGGGGACCTGATCCCAGGTCTTCTGACTCTTCTGTCCTTCCACAAATTTTTCAGTAGCTTACTTCCACTTTAAACTCAAACTTCCTCTTTAATCATGATGCTCTGATTTAGTTTACTATCCTCAGATACAACCTAGAAGATGGCTGGTCTGCATCATCTGATTCACCTCCAAAGGTAGGAAAAATCACTGACCCTTTTTTTACCTCCCAACTGCCATTGAGATGAAAACTCACTCTCAGTTTAAAAGCAAACAGCCTCCCTGCTATTTAACTATTTTTGTCTAAAGGACTATCAAGTTCTGTGGTATTCAAGGCACAGTTCAATACCTAGGGTGCTGCTCAATCACTTATTACTCCATTACACCAACCTCTTTTAATATGCCCATCAACAGGTATGTTTCTCATGGTTAAACATGGGTCCTAACAGTTGATAGGCAGGAATGGCTTATGTTTTTCTTGTTTTTTGTTTGTTTGTTTGTTTTTTTAAATTTTTTAACATTTTTTATTATTTATTTTTGAGACAGAGCGAGACAGAGCATGAATAGGAGAGGGGCAGAGAGAGAGGGAGACACAGAATCGGAAACAGGCTCCAGGCTCTGAGCTGTCAGCACAGATCATGACCTGAGCCGAAGTCGGATGCTTAACCGACTGAGCCACCCAGGCGCCCCTGTTTGTTTTTTAATAAATGGCATTCAGCTGAAAATACAGGTGACATGGTGTAATAGTTGTTTACCCAGAACATGTGGGAACAAATGCCAGCCCACGTGAAGGCACATGCCTGTAGAGAACTACCAGGAGGCTTCAAACACCACTTAAAAGTTTGTGCTGGTCCGTTCTGTTCTCTGTGCCGAAGGACAGAGGAGACAAAACAGAGAAACTTCATTCTTGCTCTTGGTGTTTCACACACTGGTAAGGACATCATGAGGAGACTTGAAAGTTTACACTAGCTGTCCTGACCTTTCGCTCTTCATCTTTGCCACATGCTCCCCCTGCCCCTGATGACAGTCCCACAGGTTTCTTTCATCAGCAGGCTGGTAGGTCCAAACTCCACACTCTTCCTAGGCAATCGATAACCTCCCAGTGTCCATCTCTAGACCAGAGCTCTCTTCCCAGTTTTAGACTCACTCTCCTTTGGTTCCCTGAACATTTCTACCCCCATGTCCAGTGGGGACTCCAGATGCAGCATTTTGAGAACCAAATCTGTGGCCTTCTTGCCTAATCTACTGCCTCCTGGGTTCTCCATTTAGCTGGAAACACCCCCATCCAACCACAACAGAAAAGCTGGGATTCTTTTTGTATCCCATCCTGTTTGTCATCACTCAGGTTCATTGGTTGCTAAGCCCTTAAGGGTGTATCTCTGAAAGACTCCCCAGAGACTCCCCTCCTCCCCTCCCCTCCCAACCCCACTGCCCTAGGCCATGCCTTCCCATGTCATTCATCTAGTCTAAACCTCAAAACCTTGGATACGCTGCAGCCAGTGATGCTTCTCAAGGTAAATCTGACCGGGACCTTCCCTACTGAAGAAATCCTTCAATGGCCCCCTGTGCTCATGACCAAGTACAAAATCTTTACCTTGACTTTTAAAGCCCTCTATCACCTTGTCTTTGCCCCTTCCCCAGGCTCCCTGAATGGGCAATTAAGGGACGTGGAACTTTAGAGGCAGATCCCAGGCCAAAGCCCAGCAATCTTATTTCTCCATCTTGAATTCTTGTCACAAAAACCACACCTTTCTATCCTGTATTTCCTATTTATTGGTCAATGGATGGAAATAGGAAAACAAAATGACCAGGAAAAAAAAAATGAGGCCTGTCTGATTGAGGTGATTCCAGATGTGCACTGAAGCTTGGCTCACACAAGCTTCTCTCCAGGTGGGGCTCTAGAATTACGCAACGGCGAGGATGCACGTATATCAGTCAATGGGTACTACACACTGCCAACCCCATCCTTCCTTGCACACGTCAACACAGGCTTGGTAGCAGGTACTGCAAGTTTAACATGTGAAAAACAAAGCAAGAAAACAGTGACCTCATTACCTGTCTGGAATGTAGAGACAGTGGGGAGCCTGTCTGGAGGTAGAGGTACACACACTTTAAATCCTATCTAATGCTGGCCGGTAACCTTGGCCTTCGTTTCCATGTTGACCACAGAGTTAGGAAAAACGCATGCGCCATTTACTTCTCTAAAGAGCTAACTGGAGGTATAGCCTTCACTGTATCTATTAGCTTTGAAATCACAGAAGGCCCTACCAAACGAGTTAGCTTCTGATGGTCTCCTCTCATGATGCCCCAAACTGGGATATCTGGAAACCTTTGGAAGCAACTAGCTGTTCACTTTGTATGCAAGCATTTGGCATTGTGAAGTTACACCCCGAAGGAAAGGGATATCTCCCTCCTCTTTGTGCCCTTTGGGTTGGCACAGGAAATGTCTATGAACACTCCAGAAGGGATCTTATGAACAAATAACACAGGCCATATAACGTGAGGTGGAGCACAGTTGATGCTCCAAATTTTTTTAAGATTTGGCTTCCCAGCCCTTCTCTAAATAGAGATTTTGTTATCATTGCTTACGATCATCGTTGATATACACTCGAGTCTTCAAATGCTATGGGATGATCTGGATTCAATGTCTGGCTGTCTCCTCTGACACCATCTGTCTCCCCAGCACATGCTCCAATGGAACCACGGGCCACAGTTTGAGTAATCTGCTGATAACTCTAGAAAACAGGTGCAATTTTCATTCCCATCAGCTTGGGCCAGATCCCTACCTGCTGATTTAAGCCTGGTCTGGCCTGTAGAGTCCTGGACCCTCATCCTGCTTTTAACACTAAACACAAGCTGACCCACACAGGGTCTAGGTGTGGGACTTTACCCTGGCTGTGACAGCACAGCACCAAACATCGAGAACATCATGAAAAAAAGAGAAAGCTCTCCAGCTGTATCCAAACATCCAGAAGTCTGGCATGGGAAAGAGGGAACATCTTGGCACCTGCCCCATCAACCAGGGTGTGCTGTCCAAGCAGAAAGGCAGCAGGTCCCAGGGCCTGGCTGACCAGTGCCCTGGGTTGGCCATGGAGAGAGAAGCCTGTGGCGTACCTTGTCTGTGCAGGATGAAATCTGGCTTGAAGACTACAGACCTAAGGCCCATCCTTCTGGAGGTTTCCTTTAGAAAAGAAGCATGAGGCCAAGTGAAGGGGGGAAACAACAGTGTGTTCATAAATAACCTCACCCACACCAGATAACAACAGCCTCATACTTGCAGGTGTCAAAACTGTGGCCAGGTCAAGATTTCCCTCTTTGCTTTCAGTTCCCAGAGAACACGATTTAACCAAAACCACATTAAAAAAACTCAGTGTCTTCTGGTTCTAATTCAGTTCCTCCAGACAATTTTCTTCTTTTTCTTGTAACAGGGCATTTGGAGCCCCACCTGACTGATCATCCTTGAAAACATTCATTCAACACATATTAAGGGCTTGTGTTATTGGGCACTGTCAGCACAGTGTGCCCTACCTTTAATGAAGATAATGACAGTAAGACTGAGCAATCAGTATATTAACAACAATGATAATAACAGTTGCTAATACGTATTGACCCTTTATGTGCCCCACTGAAAAATCTCTTTAGTTGTATTTTTAACTTAATTTATCAAGCCACCCTAAACATAAATACCGATGATTATCTCATTGGGAGCTCTGAGAGATTAAGTGACCCAAAGCCACAAAGCTGATAGACAGTGGAGCCCAGATCTGAATCCAATCTGCTGGGCTTTTGAGATCGTACGTTTATGCACCATATTATATCCTCACACTTCCACACAGTACATGTGGCAGAGGGGACCCTGGGTCTATACAGTGATCTCACAATTCCGGGGAGCACCGTTCATGGTATTCCATGAGATTGGTACCCGTGGGAGCGCAGCTCCATAGGATACAAGGAAAAGTATGGCTCCTGCCCTGGTGAGATAAAGTGACCTTGTCCTGGGCTCTTAGAGGCACTAGAAGTATACGTAGAAAAAATCTCGTACAGGGACAGCTATGTGTGTGTCTGCATCACTGGTAGAGGCTTATAGAGAGGCTGGCAACCAGGAGGCACTATGACAATTTTGCTGCCTGCCTGATTGAAGGAAAACATTTTAGAAGGTAAATAAAGAAGGAAGATTCCCAAACTGGAAGAAGATGAACTAAGATTCTGTCTGTCGTGCTTAGCAGGTTGGAGCAGGGTCAGGCAGGAGAGTCCTCCCTGTGGGAGGACCATCTATGGTACGTGAGCTACGACAGGGAGAAGGGAGCTGAGTGTGCCGAGCTGGCCCTGAGATGGTTCCAGTAGGTAGAGGAAGGTCTGAGTCTGTAGCAGCAGTTAGAACTGCTTCCAGAGTGAACTCTACTCGCTGGGGACTGATGTTGCCAACTACTGCCATAACATGGGGGGGTGGGGGGGGGGCGGCGGCTTGGTTTCTTTGTGGGACATTCAAGCCTAAGAGAGCCTACTCGTAATGGGAAGAAGGAGGTGCCTGTTTCTGCGACTCACTGGCTCCGGGTGACTTGTCCTCTCATCTGTGTGTCCTCAGCATCTGTCCCAGAGGGCTCTGCAGCATCCCCGGAGGGCACTGAGGGCCTGGCATGGAGCTGGGTGAAGACGACATCTCCTGGGTCCTCAGGCTGGATTTGGTCCAGGGCTACCTCTGCAGAGCCAATCTCTCTGCGCTTCACCAAGAAGTGTCTGAACACTGAATGCAGAGCCAATGACACCTCGAATCCTGTTGTAGCTCTAAACTGCAGCGGGGCTTGACCTGGGGAAAGTTAGTTCAGCCTCAGGGTTCCCAGTAGGAAGAAGATCATGACAGCTAGATGTTTGCTAAGCTGTTTTCTTCTCTCTAAAGGGACCCTGCACGTGTCCAGCCACTGCCAGACTGGCAGAGGAGAGATGGGAAGGAGCTCTAGGTTAACCAGCACACTTGTCACCCAGCCCCCCTCTCTCCTTGTC
The DNA here is from genome assembly GCF_018350215.1 of Panthera leo. Taxonomy (NCBI): domain Eukaryota; kingdom Metazoa; phylum Chordata; class Mammalia; order Carnivora; family Felidae; genus Panthera; species Panthera leo. The sequence continues at coordinate 43,874,520 of NC_056684.1, read as the reverse complement.
CCAAGAACGAGTGGGTCTAGATTCTGATCTGCGACAAAGAAAGGATGTGCTCATTATCCCCTAAAGCCTGCATCCGTGGCCTGCAGCACGCCCGACAAAGCAGTCTGCCTTTTTGCACTGTGGTAACTGCCCTTGAAGCCTGACTGGCTGGAGCCCAGTTGATGGTTTTTTGAAAGCTGTTACCCCCAAAAAAGCAATGCTGAGTTAGGTGTAGAGATAATGATCTCTGCGCTGTCACACCACACGGGGAGGGAGGGTGGCGATAATACCACCTTCTTCCTCGACAACAATAACTTACGGAAGCCAGAGAAATTTGGGCATTGAGAATAAAAACATTCACTGCACTTACCAAGTGTTGAGTGACTCTCCATTAGCACTGTCAGCAGAGACCTGCAGGAAACAACTGTGCCTCGTTTTCTCCCCACGCCACCCAGCAGCTGACAACAACTGCCCAGAGACAACACTTGGAAACAACACTTGCCCGGAGACTCCAAACATTCTGCGGTGGCTGGGAACGCTCTCACGGGCCTCAGGCACTGCAAGGTATCCTCACAGACCTCTTGCGTTCTGAAACCCAAGAGGAATCTAGGGCTGAGTGATTCTGTGCGACTAGAGAGAAAGAAAGAGGAAGCAAAGCCACAAGCTGGATGGTTCTGTGGCAGCCGCAACGACCACCATCCGACCAGCAGGTCACCTGGCGATGGGTTCTCTCTCTCCCTTTCTGTTGCTCTTGCTTGCTTTCCCTCCCTCTCATCCTTTCCTGGGACTTTTACTGCTTCTGGAGAAGAAGGCAACTGCCCTTGCTTCTGCCATTATTACAAAGAAAAGGAAGATGAAAAATACCATTGAGAAATACCCCACTGTTATTCTGGAAGGTAGAAAAGAGGTAAAAGAACCTGCTTTTTCTGTCCCTTTGGGAGGGATGCTTCCCTAAGGAAGGGAGTAGGTGGGAAATAATAGAATTCCAAGGCCACAAGTTGACATTGTGGGACTGACACCACCACTCCCATCCCTGTGTTGTCAGTCATCTTATTTCTCATTCTCTACTTCCCGACAATGTTGCTCTCGTTTCCATCTCCTCTTTCCTTTGGTCATTACTGTTTCAGTTCATTTTTCCTCACGAGGAAAGTATAGACCATGTAAAACCATCTCGAACCCTTTGTGCACAAAGCATGACACAAAATGTACAACCAATCAATGTGCCCAAAACCACGGTGTTGGGACCTGGGTCAACAGTCACCCCCACCCCCAGGACAGAGAACACTCACACCCCAGTCTGGGTTGATGCCTTCTTTGGTACATCCTCCTTCATTTTCCTCTACTGCCTCTCAGCCCAGGGCCCAACTCATCCTCCTCAGCCATCTTCCTTTTTAAAGGTCTTGATTCTGTTTTTCCATTCCATTCCCTTTGCTACCTCCCTGGGCCCTCATCCATTTTGCTTGGACACCAACAGAGCCTGAGCAGGCTCCAACATTCCTTCTTGCTTCCGGTGCACCCCAAAATGATGACAGGTGGAGATTTCCCCAAACACCAATTTCTTTAATGCCATTCCCTGCAGGAGTATCTTCAATGGCTGCCCATGGGCTGAAGGCCAACATCTAAATCCCTTGCCTTGGCAGAAAGGAGCCTCTATGTTCCGGCCCTAACTTACTTTTCTAGACCTTAATAATACTAGGTTTTTTTTTTAAAGCTACCATTTATGGGGCACTTACTACATGTCGGGCACAGCACTAAGACTTCATCTGAGTCTGTTCTTCTGACAGTCGTACAAAGTCCTGTTACCTGCCCTTCGGAGATGAGAAAATAAGGCCCACAGAGATGAAGTGACCATGAAAAGCTGTACGCTGAGTCAGTGGGCCCAGCACTTGAACCCATGTCATTTGTTATGATACCAAAACCTGTGGTCAGGATGGTAATAGGTGCCCTGTGCTGCAGCCAGACCATCCTGGGCTCTGCCATCTACATATGCTTTGGCGGCCATGGATCACCTCCGCTGAAACCCAAATGAGGACCATGTGCAGAGGAGCCCTCAATGCATATGACTTGAGAATGCTCAGCCTTCAGAGTAGAAAACAGGGTGACAAACATGACACGCAGCCTGGGAGGCACTGAGTGGCCAGGCACTGGAAGCAGGCCACAGCATCTGCCGGGTGAGGGCAGTGGTGGTGGGGCTGGAGCTGGCTGGATCTATCTGAGCCAGAGGACAACTGCGTGCTGTAGCCCCCTCCCCCTCACTCCATCCTCCTTTTCTACCCACTGCTGCTGTGTGGCTCCCAGAGCCCCCTTCCCAGGGGGCATTCTCCAAACCTCCACACCTAAGGACGACTCAGGTAGGAAGCTGGGTTCTGCCTCCCTCTTTCTCCAGCTGTTTTGCTGCTAGGAGATGGAGGAAGGGGGATCCTCACTGGGCCTCCGGGTGATTCTTCTTCCCTCGTCCAAGGCACAAAACTCCCAGAGCCCCTACGTTAACATGAAATGCTTCCGGTCAGACTCTTCCATCATAGAACACTCTGAGTTCCTAAAAGTTAAAGAGGTAAGACAGAATCAGACACAGAAGGAAGCCATGGAGGCCAGCCCCTCCATGAGCAGGTGAGTTCACCGGAGCCTGGACAGAAAGTACTTGTCCAAGGTCATTCAGCCTGAGAGTGGCAGAGGCCAGGCAAGGCCACGAGTTCTAAGTCTCCCAGGCACAGAGCTCTTTGCCTAGCCTGGCAACAATGTACTGCCACCACCCAAACCAATGCCTGCTTCTACTGTCCCTATGGAGGTCATGGTTAAGCGTCCATTGACTTCCCAAGAGCCACATGAGCTATAAAAGCAATTCTTCCCATGTGTCTTTCAAGGTGTCAGCAGAAGTCAAGGACACTTTGAGGATTCACACTCTGACCACAGCAAGCCAGGTACTAGGAGGGTTAAATCACTTGTGAAAGGAAAGCCACAGGCTGAGTCAGAACCAGGGAGAGACTGGCAGGCACAGCCCTGTCTGGCTGGGGAAGGCCAAGGTCTTCATTTTGGCAAGGACCCGTAAGGTGTCCTCCTGTCTTTCCGGGGGATCTGGTGCATTCATTGGGTTTAAATCTTAAGGCGAAAGAGCCTAGGACACTAAATGCTAAAAGTGCTTACAGCTGAAGATCCCAGGATGCTATCCCAGGTGCTAAACATCCCAGGACAATGCACAGAGCCCTCCTCTAGCTGGGTCAGCCCACCTTTCTCCCGCCTCACCTCTGCTCCAGCCTGCTCTGCTCAAGCCATACTAAACATAGCCCACATGTCCATATCTTCCTTATCTCTTTTGCTATTCCCTCTGCTGGGAATACTTTTTACCTTTTTAACTGAAATACTTGTACTTGACTTTAAATATGGATTTTAAATGTCTTCTCCTTTTCATAACCTCCCCTGGCTCTTCCTTTCTAGTCCCCCTTGTCTGTCTTCCTTCAGAACTGCATTTATGGCACCTCTCGGCCCTTTCTGGGTTAAATCCTAGCTATTTGTTAACATGCTTTCTCTCTACGGCTACAGTGAAAATCTCTCAAGGACACTGGCTCAATCATATTCATCTTTGTACCCTAAGTAGTTGGGTCAGTTCCTGACACATAGAGGGAAAAAGAGAATTCCCTGCTTAAATTAAATAGAAATACGTCTGCTTAAGGAAAACTTTGCTCCAAATTCTCAAGTGAAAAGCCAATAAAGGTTTTCTTTTCTAAGAGTAGAGCAAAGGCCTCATTATAGATGAATGGCAAGGTATCATTTTACAAGCTGCTGCCACGAGCAAACCTCCACACACGCCTAAACGCACATGTGTGTGCATGCATACACACATAAAAGCTGGAAGGAGGTGGATGCTCTCTGACAAGGTGCAACAAAGAAGATAAGATCACCCTGCTGCAAAAGAAGGTAAGGCACGTGACCATGTGGGTAACCCCAGGCATAAACGACACCCTCAGCAAGGCCCAGCTTAAATCTAACCACATCATCTTTTCATGAAGCAGACATGAAAAAGTACGATTAAAATAATTACAAAAAGGGTGGTTTAATGCCTTCTTGCCTCGATGGTATCAAAGCTACACACTCTGGAGCTACTTGGGGAAACAATTCTCTGAGATAAGAAGATGAACTATCCACTCAAGAGAATGCGCAGGAAGCCAAGGTAACTGGGCAACACATAACGAAACAGTTTGTGGCTAATGAGCCATCTAAACCAAAGAGTCCCTGGGCGGCATCAGTTGTGTAAGCGAAGGAAACCAAACCCACCCTTGCCTCAAAGTGAAGACTTTGTGGGTGCCAGTGTGTGTGTGTGTGTGTGTGTGTGTGTGTGTGTGTGTGTGTGTCCTAACCAAACATTATGGCTAAAGTGAAATTCACAGCTCTTCCACCCCTGTGGCTGAGACTAGTATAAAATGAAAATGTTGAAGAGTTGAGACTTATTTTCACGCAGCAGCCCTGAAGTCCCCTTCTGGTGACTCCGCCTGCTGTGTGACTGTCTTGCCGAATGACCAGTGCTGCATCAGTGCAAACTGAGACACCGGCATTGGTTGATCAGCATATCCCAGACAGAGATGCAGAATTCCAGCATCACGGTGTTCTGATACAGTTGGGTCTGAATTCTCTGAGCCACAGCAACAGGTGTCTTTCTCTCTCTGGAGCTCTGCTTACACCCGGTCCATGTTTTACTGCAACATGGTTTTTCCATCAGTCTTCACCCAGTAAGCCTCCCAAGTAATCTTCCCATGATTATTTCAGGTCCCAGAACTAAAGAATGTGATAGCTGGGATGGGGTGCAGGGCATTTAGATTCCAAACTTACAGACCCAAAGGCTTGCTGTTGAATCTCAGGTCTGCATTAGTCAGTGCTCTTTGCTTTGGGGTAAGTTACTTAGCCTAAATCTCCGTTTTCTCATCTATATAAACTGGGAAAACTTTACTTATGTAACGTATGTGGCACAATCACGAGCACAAAGTTAGACGTCACGGTATGGAGCCATTATTATTATTGCCACCATCATAATCTCTCCAAACCCTCTTGATTTCTAGAAGATCTTGAGGTCCAGAGAGGTAAGGTGCCTTGTCCTAAGGAAATGAGTCTTGTGTGATCCAGTAACCATTGCCCCTGCTAGGTGATGACTAGACCACAGGTAGTAGCACTCAGAAATAGCTGAGTTCGTGGCAGAACTTAGATCTACTGATTCTCAGGCCAGAACCTGACCCAGTGTACCACAGTAATGCCATGTACTGTTATTTATTATTGCACGGTTATTATTTTTTTTCTCCAGCCAGGTCTTAAGTCCCTGGGAAGTAGGGACCTCATGCTGCTTAAGTTCCTCCAGACTGTAGCACTTCACAGGTAGTAGACAAATATTTGTTCACTGGCTGATTGCAAAGATGGCTGCTGATTTTGAAAGCAACAGGTTTCCATCGAGGCTGATTCTCTCCCACACCATCATGTCCTTGTAATTTTGGGAAACTCACCCAAGAATGTCTTGTGCTAATGTGTTATCACAGGGAAGCATTCCACCCCTTTTTGGGATGCAGATATAGATCGCTCCAGATTGCAGGCACACTAATTAGAGCCACTGGTAATTTGACTGCTGCTCTAAAGCCCCAAAGCACTCACTGAAGGCACCTTTGTCCTTGCACATGAGAGCTTCTGTCCCTACATGTCAAAACAGCCAAACTGTCTTTTGATGGTGCTGCTGGTACCCACAGCCCAGATGTCCGGGTCAAGGTGCCAGCCCACCAAATCCATCATCAGAAGGGAACCTGGTGCCATCCCTTTTCCGGAAAGCAGTGTGGCACAGATCACTGGCTCTAAATAGGATATTCTAATAAATGTTGCTGTTATTTTTACTGTCTTGTGCAGTGTTGAATATGCTTCTCCTAAGCTGGCCTTTATGTAACCTCCATGACCTACCTTTTTAATTCAGATCTTTATTTTCTATTTCATAAACCCTTTTAATTTAATATCACTGTAAAAACTCTAAATGAATATACATGGTGTTATTGTACTAAGCTTTTCAGGCTAGACTTTTGTGGCTGGTTAGTATCAGGGATGGGTCACTGTGAGAGCATAGGAAGGCATGGGTACAGCTTGGGAGCATCTGAGATACAGTTCTTGCCTAGCAACTGATACCCTCTTGTTGCTTCATTCAATTTTTCCCATTCTTGACCTCTGCCCTTGTTTTCCATAATATCGGTACAATGAGTTGAATAAATGGCCCTGTCTATAAAGAAGTGGGGAAAGTGTGGCTTGGGCTAAAACTCTCAGGGGATTAAAGGTATGAGGGGTAGACAAAGAGGTGAACTTAAAGACCACTCAAATGGATAGAGATAGGTGTTCCTTGGAGGTTCCAGCCAGACAAGAGTCCACTCAGAGTGGACCAGGGGACACATTCCTGTCTAGAATATATTATATTCTTCTTATGAAGTTGGGAATGGCTAAGGGCAGTGACATGTGCCCCACATTCTGTGTGACACCCCACTGTTCACTGCTTTTTCAAACATTCCCTGAGTAGACTCTTCACAGGATTGTGAGGACCGTGTCCAGAGGTGCACTGTCCAAAACGGTCGCCACAAACCACAGGTGGCTATTGAGCACTTGAAATATGACTAGTCAAAACTGAGATGTGATTTAAGCATAAAACATACACCAGAGGTTGAAGACATAATACTTTTTTTAAAAGAAGGTAAAAATATCACATTCTTATGTTCTTTATATTGATTATATGTTGAAATAATATTTTTGATGTATGGGGTTAAGTAAATGTTTTATTAAGAATAACTTACCCTGTTTCTTTCCACTTTTTAAAAATATGGCTACCAGAACACTTAAAATTAGAAATGTGCATTGCATTATATTTCTACTGGCCAGCACTGCTTTAGACAATTGCCAGAGAAGTTGTTTCCATTAAAGTATGGATCAACCCAGTGAAAAACACAACTCTTGAGTCCTCTGCCAACTCCCCATCACACTCAGAATGAAGTCCATGCTCCCACTCTGGCCCCCATGATGCTGAGGCACCTGGGCCCTGCCTACCTCCCTGGCCTCCCTCTGGATGCTCATTCAAATGAGTTGGAACCTTCCTCAGAAACTCTAAGCTCAGGCCAGGCTCATGATCTTTGCAGGATGTTCTATCTGGAATACTCTCCCTCATATGTTTTTGTTATTTGAGTGTCATCTCAAATGTTACCTCCTCAAGAAAGCCTTCCCTTGGGAGGCACAATAATGTCCCCTGATGACGTCTACATCCTGTCTCTGGAATCTATGATTAGGCCACCTTATAGAGCAAAAGGGACTTTTCAGTTATGATCAAGTTTAGGATTCTGAGATGGGGAAATTATCCTGGATTACCCAGGCAGGGAGGATCTTTATAAGGAAAAGAAGGGGGTAAGAGAGTCAGAGTTGGAGGAGATGTGATGACACAAGCAGAGGTCAGAGATGTGCCGGGCCAGGAGCCAAGTGGTACAAATAGACTCAGAAGCTGCAACAGGCAAGAAATGGATTCTTCCCTAGAGCCTCCAGAAGGAACACAGGCCTGCCAACCCATTTTAGACTTCAGACGTCCCAAACTGTAAGATAAATATGTATTGTTTAAAGCCAAAAAAACGTGTGATAGTTTGTTATAGCAGCAACAGGAAGCAAATACACATCTCAACCTGAGATTACGTACCACCCAATTTCCAGTTCCTCTATTCCATCCTTCTAAGTTATTCTTTTATTGTTAACAGACAGCATCCAATTTATTTGTTAATTTGCTTACTTGTCTATTTTTAGTCTCTCCTGACTAGAATGTGAGCTCTCTGTGGGAAAAGACCTCCTACGGCTTTTACTATCAGGGATTCTGCCTTTTGAACTAATGCTTGGCACACGGTAAATGCTCCTTGGTCTGAATAAATGGTTTATGAATGCATAAATGACAATGGGCTATTTAACAGATTTTCATGCAACCAACTGGATCGAAAAAAGTACACCCAAGGAAATGAGATGAACAGTACGGACAGAGTGCTCACTACTTATAAGGTACATGAGGTACTGCAGAGATGTAAAGAATTTGATGACCCCACAGTCTCTGTAGTGAGACATGTATAGGCACATGATAAAACAATGGCCTGTGGGGTATTAAATGGCTGGAGTCAAATGGGGGTAGGACATTGGGTATGAGCAGTGGTGGGCTCATAAACGAGCTCTCAAAACAATAACAATGGCTTGATGTGTAGTTCTTTCCAGTTCTGTTTAAATGCTCCTAAAGTGACTGCTTTCAAGCTGCCACTGCAATGTCTCTGAATGTGGCTTGGGGAAGAGTCAAGTAGGATCTTGCTGGGGTGGGGGGTGGGATTTCAAGTGGACCTAGAAGAGTTGAGACGATGAGGATAGACTCAGGAGAGGGCAAGAGGCATGGAGCACACAGAGGTTAAGGATCACTTTAAGGCTGGTGAAGTGGGGGGATCAATGGCCTTTGTGGCTCCAGTGGGTTTCTCGTCATTGATACAAACAGAAATAAGAGATTAACTAGAAGTCACCATGAGAAGGTGGCTAGAGAGATATGGGAACAGAAAATGTTATTGTCGGGAGGATCTTGATGATTTTTCCAGCCCAGCACCGATTTTAATGAGTCGAGAGTGGAGTTAAGAGACCAGGCTAGCAACACCCAGAGAGGAACAGTGAATAGTCCGTGTTTGCTGAGCTGGTTTAGAGGATATCTTGCCCTGAACTCAGGCTGATGTCCTCACTTATTCTGCCTCTCCAACGTTTGATGATTGACACAACATGCAGCACCCCTACAATCCTATCATAAAGATGAGCAGTCAAATGAACTTGGGTTCCCAAAGTAACTCTCCCTGGAATTCCCATTGTTACCCAGGTGTCACTTCCTCTAATTTATAAGCCTGGGTGATTGGATTCTGGGGATCCTAGGGTGGTGTTTAAAAAGTTGGTAAAGGGGCGCCTGGGTGGTTCAGTTGGTTGAGCATCAGATGTCGGCTCAGGTCGTGATCTCACAGTGCGTGATTTCGAGCCCGGCTTCGGGCTCTGTGCCGACAGCTCGGAGCCTGGAGCCTGCTTTGGATTCTGTGTCTCCCTCTCTCTCTGCTCCTCCCCTGTTCTCTCTCTCTCTCTCTCTCTCTCTCTCTCTCAAAAATAAATAAACACTAAAAAAAAATTGGTATGTATGTTGGGGGAGCCGGATTGGCTCAGTCAGTTAATCATCCAACTCCTTCTTGGCTCAGGTCATGATCTCGTGGTTTGTGAATTGCAGCCCCATGTTGGGCTCTGTACTGACAGCACAGAGCTTGTGTCAGATTCTCTCTCTCCCTCTCTCTCTCTTCCCCCCTCCTTTGTGTTCTCTCTCTGTCTCTCAAAATAAATAAATAAACGTAAAAAAAATTCAAAGAATAGTTGGTGTGTGGGGTCAGACTGTATCTGGATTTGACTCCTGATTCCACCGTTTCCCAGGTGAATGATGCTGGGGAGGTGACTTGATCTCTCGAGACTCTAGGTTCCTCATAACTAAAATGGGGACAACAGTCCTCCTCAGAGGTTTCTGAGAGGATTACATAATACATAAGAGACGCTCAGTGTCACACCTGGCACACAGCATGTGCCTGATCGGTGTGCACAATGGCAGGGATAACAGTGAAAATCATGTTTTTCCCCTTCTCGATATCCTGCCAGACAGAACCTCATCTCCAAAGCTATTTTTCTAACAAGCCCCTTCCCGCCGTCCACATCACCTGTCCGTTGTCTTTGCTCTGAGCGGAAGCCCTCTCCTCACAAACCCTCTGGATAACTGGTCCAACGGCCCTCTCAGACCCATGCCTTCCTTGTTGATCACTTTCAGAACACACATTTGTTTGTGTGCAGGGTGCGATGTTTTCCTTGCTTTGGGCGTGTTTCAATGAAGGACAGGATAAGGCCATTATGTGAACACCGGGACAACAATGAAGACAAGACTGTTTTCTGAAAAGCACTAAAAAGCTTTATTTTGCCTGAATGGCCATTATTTTCATTCTTTTTCCTCCACACAAAGCAGCGGAGCACATTTCATTCAGTCCGTTGCCGAGCGAGTGGGTGTGAAGATGCCATACAAACAAAAGAGGTAACATATTGCTGTTGTCAGGTCTCTTGTTAAGTGCTCTGCGAGGTGGACCGAGCTTCCCCGCCAGCCCACTGCTGGACTCATCAGGAACAACAATGCCCACGTATATATAAATACAAAAACCCTACCTAATCCTTGACATGGTTACACGACAATTTACAAGCAGGAGCCGGATTTCAAAAATCGGCACAACATAAAAACGCAGTGTTCTTCTAAGACGTTGGCAACCTGTCACCCCCTCCGACAATTTTAGGCGTCAATCCTGCCGCCATGGAGATCTCGTTCCCCGTCTCCCAGGAAGAAGGCATCATGGCTCTGTTCCTGACACACCAGGGCCCATGGATGTGCCTGTGAAAGGCTTCAGTGACATGAGCTTGGAGCAGCCATGAGCCTGAGGAGCGGGGAAAGTTCGAGATACCACCCCAGTTGGGGTGGTCTGGGTCCCAGGCTGTCTGAAGCACACAGCTCAAAGTAAGAGAAAACCACTGACTCCTACTCTGAGTTTTCTGAACATAAAAAGCAACTTCAAATAGCGGGAGGAAATAAGTCTTGGTATTCTGTAAGTTTTACTTTATGAAGGACATTTAGTGGCTTTGGTTCATGGCTGTGTGTGTGTGTGTATCCCCCCCACCCCCGCTCCCACAATGGTTTTCCTCCCTCCTTCCTCCTTTTTGCTCAGAACGTCACTATGAACTGTGAACTGAACAGTTCTCACTGTGAACTGAGAACTCTTCTTCTGGATCTCTGGATGGTTCTGAAGGAGGAGGAAATGTTTCTTGATAATGTCTCAGCTCCTGAAGGCCAAGACTCTGCCACATTTCCCGCAGGCTCTCCCTAGCGTCTTGCGTATGCTCGCACTATAAATACGAAGGGAGCCAGTGAAGGAGCAACGTCATCATGACATGTCTTCCCATTTCACCATCCCCATCAGGCCTTATCAGAAGGACCCCTGCCCTGGCTACACACCTGTACTTGAGCCTCAGTCGGAGGTCGAGGGGGCTGTCCTGGTGTATTTCAGTAGAAGAGGGTCATGGTTAAGAACACCATCATGGGTGTTCTTACTGAACAACCATGTGCCTGGTGCTGTGGGGAGCATACTACATGGGTAATGTGATCTGTGTTTGGGGGCCTCCTCTCCCCACCCATCCCCCAGCTGTGTCCATGGCTGGCATCCTGCCTTAGCACACAGAAGCTGCACAGCACTCCCCCACTTGCCAGCTGTGTGTGACCCTTAGAAGTTTATTATGTGTACAGTGTGTGTAAGTTCCAGTCTCTTGGGTATAAAATGAGGAGAGCAACACCTAACTCCCAGATGTCTTGAGGATTAAATAAAACTATGTAAGAAGCACCTAACACAGGGCCCGGCACAAAAGGAGGTGCTTAGAAAATTCTGGTGGCCGGCTTCTGTTTGATAAGCAGTAAAAAACAAACAAACAAACAAACAAACAAACAAAAACATTTGAGGGAATGAGATGAACACGTGGAAAATAAGCTGGGAACATTATAGACTTATCAAATAATAAAGAACCAAACAGAATAAATAACAAGATCTCTCGGGTGCCTGGGTGGCTCGGTCGGTTGAGCGTCAGACTTTGGCTCAGGTCACGATCTTGCAGTTCATGGGTTCGAGCCCTGCGCTGGCTCTCAGCTGTCAGCACACAGCCCGCTTCAGATCCTCTGTCCCCCTCCCCCACTTACACTCTCTCACCCTCTCTCAAAAATAAATATATATTTAAAAACATTTTTAAACAAAACAAGATCTCTGCTATGGGCTGGAGCTAGGCACAGCACAGGGGGAACTAAACACTCTGGCTGAGTCTGCAGCAGATAGTTTCATGGAGAAAACAAATCTGAGAAGGAACTTGCAGAAATGGCTTAAGTGGCTATGGTCCCCTTCGAATAGTAAGAGTTCTGGTACAATAAAACATGCCGTTTGAAAAAAAAAAAAAAAATCCAAGTGCCAGATTCATCTCATGAGATCATGGGGGGGTAAAATGAATATGAGAAAGAGCATGGGCTGGGCCAGGTGGTACAAAGGCCCTGTTCTGCTAACAGCATCTCCCCCCCCCCCCCCCCGAAAGGTCACCCGTAATATCCTTTGTGTCTATAACTGTGGCAATTAGTAATAGCCCCCAGCTTAGCGGGGAAAGCATTCCTTTATGACAAGAGCCAGCCAGACACAATCTTTCTACTCAGAGTTCAGGGTGTATATATGGGGAGAACCAGGCAGATTCACACTGTACATGCTTCCAATTAAAAATACAGACACTGAAAAGCAAAATGAATGTCACAGAAAAGAAAGTGCTGCCACCCACTCTTGGCCTAAAGGTCACTGTGCCTCAGCCTTGGCCATTATCTCCAGCCGCAAAGGTCAGGGGGGCTGTCTGCATTTCTGGGGAGTATGTAGGCTTTCATGAAGCCTCAAAATGACTATTGCTCTGACACCAGAATTAGTGATAAGCTCTCAGGAGAAGATGATAATAGAGAAATGGAGTGACTGTAACCTTTTCTACCATCTCTCTTGTCGGCTCCATGAAGCAGAGTCACAAGACATAAAACGAGAAGTTTCCACATTCTACAAAAGACTACAAGACTGCTGACTTAATTGGGTGCGTAACAAATGGCTATACCATTGCCAACAAGAAGACATCAAAGAGGAAGAAGCAAGCAGCGATTAAAACATCTCATGACAACAGCCTGGTGTGGAAACGGGCTCAAAGCGTATCTGGCCAGGTCTCCATATGGCAGTATAGGGCGTTAGCCACGTGGTTCTGTGCACACTCGGATCACTGGGGCCTACCGTGAGCAGCAATACCAGATTTATTCGCAGAATTTCAGGAAATTTAAACATAGAACGCACTGGACTTGGAGTCAGACAGACCTGTGTTCAAATCTCAACGACTGTCCACACGTGATGGGCAATTTAAATCACCTTTTATCTTCGCTGTACTCTGCTTCCATAGCTTTTGCACCCACAAAGTTGGAATGATCTTAGTATCCACAGCCTATAGTAGAAGGTTAAATTCACTGACGATTAAATGTGAGAAAAGATGGAAAAGTCCTTTATAAATTAACAGGTACAGTAGACAAACAAATAGTAGTTATTATTATTCATGGTAACATCAACTCAGAGATTATCCATATATAATGTTGAGGCAATGCTGCTTCTCTGTATTAGACCCTTCTAGGAGAGAAGATTTTCTGCTGTTGATGATTAACTGGAATCTGGGAAATGCTACACATACAACTATTTAGGTGAGACTATTCATAAAACACAATAAGAAAAGTAAACCAAGGCACAGAGCACATGCATGAGCATATAGCTGAATGCGGCCTTTGACGGGTGGGTATCAGAAACAAAATTAGCAACTTGTAGCAGTTCAGCTAAGCTTCCTAGCAACAGAGATACATAATAACAACACCTAAATGGAGACTATCAGAAAACCACCGCAACCTTAGGATGTGCTATTAATCCTTCCACGTGGGCTCTTGCTAAAGGCATCTGACATTTTTCAATTCATCCAGTGTTAACAGGAATAGGGAATTTGATGTTTACACCTGCCAGGTATAGAGGATGAACAGGAATGACAGTTTGGTAGTTCAAAATATTTGTCCCATTTCTTCCCAGCAGGAAACAGATTTTGGTATCACCAACACCCTAAAACATAGAGAATCCTGGAACATAGCAGTAAGGATTTTCTTTCTCAAGTTGTATACCTGACCCTGGTGAAAAAGTCTGGAAAAGATGCTTGTAGTCATTTTGAGCATAGCTTAGTAATAAAAAAAAGTAGCTGACTCAGGCTCAGGGTCTGGGACAGAGCTTCAGATCATGTTCCTCTGTGTGGCTGACCACCCTGACGATGTTCCTGGCACTGCTTTATTGGCCTGCATGTAACTCATTGGTAGACACAAGCTACTTGGTAAGATGTGGGAGAAATCTGTTCTTTAAAGTTTCCCGGAGCACTGGGTATCAAAAGAATGAAGTGCCTCTTGGCCTTTCATGTTGCAAACTAGAGAGAAAGACACAGCCTAGCAGGGCGGCTGAAACTTAGGATCAACTTTTATGATAATACAGAAACCACATGACAGATCATATAGGCGCCTGCCTAACTTCTGACTCATTCGCCAGGTGCTTCTGCTCTCCACAGCTCCAAGAGAGCGTGCTGAGGAGATAAGCCACTCTTGTCACGGGCAGGAGTTTTCACTTGAAGTGTTCGGTCCCCCTATGTCTCCCCTCTCCTCTTTGTTAAAGAATCTAGGCATAGGTGTAAGATCATTGTGTTTCCACCAGATTTTCCAAGGATTTTTTTTTTCTTGCTGCCCTTCCCCCAAATTCCCCTCCAACATGAAGAACCAGCACAGCACAATTCCACCTGGTGGAACTGGGCAGGTTTGGTGATAAGTTCAGGAAGGAGGACAATGGCAGAAACGTTTGTTGCTTTACAGTTAGTCATGTTTGTGTTTACTCTGCCGCAGTTCTCCCATGGGGCAAGCAGAATTTGACTCCGGTCTTGGAGGGCAAGTGTGTGGTGTCTTACATTTCATCGTCTACTCTTTTGCAATGCTTGCTTATTAAAAAAACAAACCTGTCTCTGTATTAAATCTGAAGTGAAAATAAAATACAGATTTGTGGGCTTGCTCCGCAGGTAGTGAAATCAGGAATCCTGGTGAAGGCCTGGGAATCCAAGCTTTCAGCAATATCAAGTGATTCTCAAACTCACTGCAGTTAAAGACGACTGTGGCGACGCATCCCCAACAATCACGGCCCTTAACGGGCCAGAAGATTCTCACCACCAACTGAGGATATGGGTCAAGGGGAGAAGGAAATGTGGGACACAAGGAGAAAAGCTTGGGTAAAACGCCCTTCCTGGCATACTTGAGGCCACAATTAAGTAGCATGATAGATACTGTCTCTCCAGAAGGAAGCCCCCCAAATGCTTCCCACCACTCAGCGTTTTATTTCCCTTCCAACTCTCTCCCTAGCAGTATTCACCAGTATTCACCTTGGTGGAGTCTCCTTCACCAACAAGTCACCTGTTAAAATTTGAGCTCCACTGGCAGATCTCCTGAATGGAATCTCTTGGGGGTGAGATCCATTCTTGACTTATAGAATTACCTACTTATAAATTGTTTCTAGAACTGGAAGGGTCCTTAGATAGTATCAAAATATATTAGCTTGCCAATCCAGATTTGATTTGATCTGATTTGGTGTTTTGAGAGACAGAGTGAGTACATGAGTGGGGGAGGGGCAGAGGGAGAGAATCTCAAGCAGGTTCCAGGCTCAGCACAGAGCTTGACACAGGGCTCAATCACACAACCATGAGATCAAGAGTTGAGCCAAAATCAAGAGTTGGATGCTTAACTGACTGAGCTACCCAGGCGCCCTTGGACAAGCCAGATTTTGGAAGCCACTGACACGATGCATTGATACTTTTACAACTTGAGAAATAAAACAAAAAATGTATATACACACATACACAATATTATATTATATACAGATCAAGGGGAAAGAAGAGTATTCTGTGAAGATAGGCTAGTTCTGGCAACTGCATGTTTATCTCAAACAGAGCGACGGAAAAAGTGTCCCCTCTTCTCTGGCCAGAGAACATGTGGAGAAGGAACAGAGTTTTAGGTGCCATTTCAGAGATGGAGGACAGAGACCCTGGGCCATCAGAGGAGTATACAAGAAGGAAAGAGAGGGAGAAAGAAAGCTGTTCTAGATATAGATAAGCTTAGGAGATGGCTCAGAGGAGGAGGAGGGCAACTGGGCAAACTGTGAGCAAATCTGTCAGAAGAGGAAGGAGGAGTCCTAACAGCGGAATATCAGAAAGACAAAGGAAAATCTTGCTCCTAATCTGTATGTAGAACTCTGCAAGGATGAACAACAGAAAGCCATTATGACTTCATTCATTCATCCATTCTTCATTCAATACACATTCAGTGGGAGTGCATCCAGGAATGGGTGACATATGGCTGGTGCCCTCAGCCAGGAAAATAATGAGAGACATTTTCATTATGGTGGGGCAAGGGTTATGATGGATGGAGGTTCGGGGACATGTGGGCAAAGCGTGAGAGCAGACAGAACATGTCGGGGAAGGCTTTCTCGATAACGTGGCGCCTCATGAGGCTTGAAGGGAAACAGTGAGCAGAGGTTTCATTCATAGGGGAAGATACCAGGAGACGGAGGTATCATGGAGAAGCCTGAGACTGAAATTCTCTTTGCTCGTGCACGCAACATGGAAATAAATGTATCATATGTGAGCCTTTGCTCTCTTCACCTTGAATACCCCCTCTCACACACTTGTGAGGCTTTGGAATACAACCAGCAGTGTACCTTCAGCCAAAGGTTACTGATGTTGCTTTCTGGGTATTTGTAGCTGAAGGTATGCCTACTTCTTTCCAGTATAAACAGAGGAACTAAGGCTGGCACCAAGACAGAACACGGGAGCACGCAGCCAAGTTGAAGGCCTGCCTGGCTGCTGAAGGCGTTCTGCAAAATGGCACACAGGTGCTATCATCTAGCTATCAACTTCGGCAGCAAAACGAACTGAAGTGTGTTGACAGCTGCAGTAAAACACACTCAGAGTTAAACATAATTAAGCAAAATGATTAGCACTGAATAGAAGCTGGCAGGGAAGAACTCTGGTTTCTGAGACAAAAGTACAGGATCACAGCATATTATAGCTGGGAAGAGGTCTCACAGACCACAGAAAGAGTCCCCATTTTACGGATGAACAAACAAGGTCCAGAGAGGTGGGCAAAGGCAGAATGGACTGTGGAATAATCTAAGAAGCTATACTGCATCAAGGGAAGAGTGAGGACGCAGTGATCAAGCGGTTGGGAGTCTGCATCCCAAGTGTGCGATTCCCTGACCTCAGGGAAGTCCTTTAGTCTCCCTCGGCCTCAGTTTCCTCTTTGCAATATGGATTGCTGTGAGAACTGACTGCAGAGCCTATTCATGGTGAGTACATCATGTTACTGCACAGAGTCAGAACACGAGATTCACATCCTTGGTCCACCACTTGTGAGCTGTGACTCCCCGGGCCTCAGTTTTTCCACCTGTGAAATGGGAATAAGAATGCTGGTATGTGCCCTAACTACTTGCCAGGATAGGTGGAAGTCTTAAAAAGGAGAGCTGTGTCAATTTCTACGCAAGCCGTTGCTACTGTTTTACCATAATGGCAAGACGTGTTCTGGGCCTCCCTACCGGTTAGAAGCAGGGCCAAGACGGAACACGCAATGAAAGAGAAAGACCAGCTGAGGGCTTTTTTTCTGGGCCGCTGTTGGATTGCAATGCTTGGATTCTGCCAGCTAGGATCAGAAAGTCTGATGGGCCAGAACAGAGCTAAAGAGTGAGAACAGGTCTGCAGCACGGGCAATGCAAAACGGTCTCATTTCTGGGTGGAACCCCAAGGGACAGTCGGGATGGAGGAAAGCAGGGTGGCAGCAGGAAGGAGAGGAAAAACCCTGGGGAAAGGCAGCAGCCTGCCTGAGTTTCACTCAGTTTTCAGATTCATTAAAGAGAAAAAAAAAATACACCAAAAAAAAAAAAAAAAAAAAGCAAAAAGCAAAACCCCAGTTTGGTCAATCCACGAGAAATAATACCAAGGCTGCAGAGAGGGTGGGAACGCCCGACATTTTCACAGCTCCGGCTGGCTCACCATCCCCCCAGCTTGGTGCTCCTCCCGATGCCACATCTCCAACACTCTCATTACATTGTGCAGCAGAAAGAAGGCCCGGTGCCCTTGGATGTGAGCGAGTGCTTACTTGCCACAGGAATGTTCTGTGCTTTCATATGCTTCACTTTTTTCCCTCTGAGGCTTGGGAACGAACCGGGCAGTATTTTAGGTGTCTGCTTTGCAGAAAGATGACAAGCCTATATGTGGTTTTCCTTCTTACCCGGGCCCTTGCTGCTGCCTACAACGCTCTCTTCTGGCCTCCCTGCCTGCTCACATCCCGCTCACCTCTGAGGCCCAGGGCAGGGCTCCCACAGGGCTCTCTTCACCTCAGTCTCTGCCCTGAGCACTTGCCGGAGAGTTCCCGTTTACCTGTCTCCCCACCAGAGGGTAGTTCCCCAAGGGCAATGGCCTTGTTTTCCTCGGCGATTCACCTCTGAGTTCCCTACACTTGATCCAGTGCTTTGCATATGGGGCATTTGCTCAGAACATGTATGGCTTAGGGACCAGCAGCATGAGCACCACTTGGAGCCTATGAGAAACACAGAATCTCAGACTCCACACAGCCCCTTCTAATCTGAATCTTCAATTTAACAAGATGCCCGGGTAACCTGTGGCCATGTTCAAGTTTAAGACACTAGACGAGGTAGGGTGGGAAGCAGTGAATCAGAGTTTGGGGAAGAATCGAGTTATACCCGCTAAAGTCCTCCCTCCTCCGGGAGGACACACAGTTGAGGGAAGGCTGACTCTTCAACCCCCTCTCCTCAGCCCTGCAGCAGATTCCTAGTGTGAACTCTGCAAAGCTTGGGGGCCTGTTTCCTACCACCTACACCTACTACTTTCAAAAAAACCACAACCTGGACCTGGAACAGAACCAGACCTGCCAAAATGCCTGAGGACATTTCACCGAAATGTGGCTGGCCTGATGGGAAGCTGGCGTGACCAGAAATATCAGAAGTCTTCCCTCTTGAGGTTTTGAGCTTTGCGTTGCACGTTCAATGGTCCAGATTGAGATCAGATGAGTCAAGTTCAGATAACCATCCAAACCTTTGAGATGGGGACTGAAACCAAATCTGTGTTCTCAAACCATTCTAAATGTGTTGATCGCTGGTTCTGGCTTGCCATACAAACCAACCCAAGAGCATATAGTCATTTCTCTAATAGCAGTTGCATAATTTGCTCAGCAGTGGAAAATCTTAAGTGTAGCACCAAAGGTCAAAAGTTGCGAGAAACTTAACACCTTTGGGCCAAACCTCAAGCTTCTAATAACAAAGGCTCTCAATCGAACTCTCAGAGGAAAACAGAGGCCATTTGGCCCAAAGTCCAGCATAAATAGGTAAGAACTATGCTGTCCCTTAAAAATGGCTGAACTATGGGGCACCTGGGTAGCTCAGTAGGTTAAGTGTCCAACTTTTGATGTCAGTTCAGGTCATGATCTCATGGTTCATGGGATTGAGCCCCACATCAGGCTCTGTGCTGACAGCACGGAGCCTTCTTGGGATTCTCTCTGCCTCTCTCTCTGCCCCCTAAATAAAAAAATAAACTTAAAAAAAAAAAGGCTTAACTCTTTGCTAGAGCGTTAAGGATAACCACCCCAGAGTAGTGCCTTCTGCCCCCAGAAGACTAAAGCCCACGTGTGGTTCATGAAACAGTAACCCATAGCCATGGCCAGTGGGGTATGGAGATACTGAAATCCAGGAAGTGGGATCAAAGCCCTCAGCCTTATCTGCTAAATTCTCTGAATTGTGACATGCTAAATATCTGTTATTATCTGAGTACAAAATTCTAAAATGTCTGCTGCGTGTCAAAGCTATTAACTCAATGTATATTTACTGGGAATTCACTGTGTGCCAGGGAAGTGTTGGGTATTTAGAATTCAGTGTGGAACTTCCCATTTTTTTAACCCTCACTGCCTTTCTCTTTTCAAATATTTAGTGACCATCCACTGGGTACTAAAAACTGTGCGGGGCCTGGAGCGGGAGATTGGCTGTCCTGGAGCCCCTGGTGCCCCAGCTGGGAGTAACAGAGGCATCAACCAATTACGTGGTGGGAAAAGTCTTTTAATAATGATGTGCAGATAGTCCTTAGGGATATCCTTAGCAATCACGCTCCAGCTTGAGCCCCTGGGAAAGACTTTGGGCTGTTCCCAAGGATGTCAACAATAAAACTAGCTCCTAAAGACACCATTGACAGTGCTATATCCTTTTTGGAACTGAAAATGCATGAGGGAATCACACGCATATCCCGGTTGATAAAGAGGTCAACCATCCATAGCAGAGATGGCTTAATGTCAATCACATGTCTCAGAAAAATGTGCTTACCTCTTAATTTTTGTAAATCAACTCCCACTAGAGGAGCTGGGTCTGTCTGTAGACTCACCCACTTACACCGGTTAAGCACCTTTCTGTTTCAAAGCACCTTCATAAATGTTTGCTCATTGGGCTCTCAGAGTCACCCTGGGGGTAGTTGGTGGCTCGTCACAATGTGACATGACTAGTGTGTGCAGCATGGAGATGACGACTCTTTTTACGCTGTACTCGCGGTCAAGCAAAAGGCAGCCACTTCTTACTTTTAAACTGTTAGAATTTTTTTTTTTAATTCCAAGGAACGAAGGGTCTCCCTAAACTGGCTTTTCCTTTATGTAACTTGACATTAAGTATCCTGGTGTGTTAGACTCCCCTCCATTTCAGTGGCCCTGCAGAAGGCCACACCACTCAGATTTCAAGAGATGAAAGGATCTAAAGAAATTCTAGGTCACTGGGCTCTTCTCAATCCGTATACTAAGCTGCCCTTGAAATAGGTCCTTAGTTTTAAGAAAGAATATAATTCATGGAGGTGGTCAACTTTTTAAAATTATTTTCACTCTAGATTTTATCTTAGCTCTACATGATGCATATGGCAACCTCCATTAGCATGGCAGGCAACCAGCTCAGAGAGATAGGAAGTGGGCACTTGAGGAATATCGTCTATACACAAATCTTTAACTTCCTTTAGAATTTTTCTAAGCCTGTGGATTCTTCATTATTCAAATGGCAGACCTTGATTTTTTACCCCTCCTCCCAAGGTTACCTCCTGTGGGTCTTGGCATCCTTCTTCTCTGCAAAGGTCAGGACAAGAAGGAAAAGGATAAAGCACAGAGAAACTCAAAACTGTCTGTATGTCAAGATCCTTAGCCAGGATGTATATATGGGCAAAAAATTTAAAAAGTGGGCAAGAGAAAGTAAAACTAATATATGGGCAAGAAAGGCAATTATCCAATAGGGAGACAGCCTTGCTTGAGAGTACCAGACAGTACTCTCACAGACCCACAGTCCTATATATCAAGACACCGACGGAGGGCACTGTGGAGAAATGCAGAAAGTGACAGGGCAGATGCCACTGGAGTTGGCAAACTGCATCCTCTTCTACCAGACGACACATTCCCAGCAGCGAAAGGAAAGAAGTGGGAGGTGGGAGGTGTGCTCTGGGTTAGGAAAATAAACAAAAAGAGGCACTTGTATGAGTTTTCATGTTATTCAGTGAAGTTACAATAGGACAGATTCTCTTCCCAAAGCATGCCCAGAACAGCTATTTAAAGGGGGATGGGGAGCAGGAACTGTATATGCTTCTACTAGATTCTGAGGTCGGAGCCTTAATTAGAGTCACGATTGTATTGTACGTCTATTTGTGTAACTGTTCAATTAGAAGTGTAATAGCTGGGACAGAGATCTTAATGAGCTTTTAGTGTCGTGATGCTTTAAGACTGCCTTTTTTTGGGTTATTGTTATTATTAAGCTTTCATATGGGCTTTTTCCTCACCGAAGTCCAATTATACAGCTCTCCCTTCCGACAACTTAAAATACCAGGCTGAGTCTTTGTATATCAAATGCTGGGCATTAAAGATGGCCTGTTTTTCCCTCATCATCTTGATGATTAGTATGTAAATGGTTCCGTGGATCTACCCTGTGGTCAATATAACCTCTGGGAATGTTGGAATTGGAGGGCAAATCTTTCACAGCGGGGAAAACTGAGATTCAGACAGATGAAGTGACCTACCTGTTATGGCACAAATGGTTCGTGACAGAGCTGGGGCTGGCACCCCGGTAGCCTGACTCTACAGGAGAAAAACAATGAGAATGCTTGTACATGTCATAGACTAATGTTACAACATATACAAGCAACTGGTTCATTTGAAAAAAGAACCAACTGATTCATTAAAAAAAAAATCCTCCCCCAAGACTTTGTTTTGTTGGTTTTAACTTGATAGGTACTTTCTCTCTGCCCTTCATTACTTTGACTTGGGTACACTTAAAGAGGATACTATATTTTCTGTTATATAAAGGGGATAGCATTCACATGCACCCTGGTTTAAGCAAACCTGATCTATGAAACCTGTATTCATGAAGCCTCATAAGTGGAAATGGCATTTCTTTCTGTTTTGTTTGTTACTTTAAAAAAGTGATTCTCTGGGGGCATCTGGGTGGCTCAATCAGTTAAGGTCTGACTTCAGCGCAGGTCATGATCTCAAAGTTAGTGACTTTGAGACCCGTGTTGGGCTCTGTGTTGACGGCTTAGAGCCTGGAGCTTGTTTTGGATTCTGTGTCTCCTTCTCTCTCTGCCCCTCCCTCCCCTGTGTCTCTCCCTGCCCCTCCCCTGCTTGTGTTCTGTCTCTCTGTCTCTCAAAAATGGGACAAAAAATTTTTTTTAAATAAAAAAAAGGATTCCCTGCCTCAGTTTCCTCATATATAAAATTGGCATAATAATGGCACCTACTTTACAAGATTATTGGGGAGACTCAACAGAATACAGTTAACCTGTTTAGCATCCTACTTGACAGACAGTCGATCTCGATCAATGCTAGCTGCTTTTGCTCTACTTCTCATGATCACAAAGGGATGGCCAGAATATCCTGTAGCCAACCAGTCAGAATCATTTCTGTATTTGCAGAAGGAGGTGGAGAGGCCTGGGTGGGATGCTGGGGTGCTGTATTTGCTAATATTGTGAGATGATTAAAAAGAAAGAGAAAATTAATGCCAGAGCTTGTAAAAATGGCTGTTGCGACAAAACAATTATTCTATTATAAATTAATAATGTGATTCATTTATGATGTGTTATTGAGTGCTTGAAAAATGAACTCCCCTCAACTATTCTCTTCAAAATCCATTTATTGTCCAAGATAAATTTAAGAGTAGTGTCACATTTTGAAAAATGTTATTTTATTGGCCATAATTTTTCATGATTCCGATGGGGACCTGGTGACAGCCCAACACAGCAAATGTCCTTCATGTTGCCATCCTTTCTGTTTCTTCAAAGCTGAATTGTCCTGGGACCACTTGCAATGTGATTTATTTGTCCCTGGGCCAGCGGAAGGTTCCATGTAGGTGAAAATGGATGTTTGGCCAGTTGAAGAGAAATGAAATGAGACCCGCAGGCTGACTTATTTAGTGGAAAGAGGTAAGTAACTAAGGAACATTATATCACTCTACATTCTGACTACATGGAGGTCTGGATGATTCATGTCCCTCAGAGATACACATGGACTTACACATGATCTATGAGAAGGAAGAAAGCAGTAACACAGTAAGGAGAATGAGCACGTATGAGCCTCTCAGTGCTATGCCTTCTGCTATACGCTTTACATATATTTACTCACGTGGTAATTACAACAGTCCAGTGAAGCTTAGGTTCAATGAGATTAGAAAATATGTTCAGAATCACAGAGCACGAAGTACCACCAGCACTTGGTTTGTGCCCAGTTTGGGCTGAATCGAAAGGACCGTGGTGTTGCCCGTGTTGCAGACATATTGCTTTATCTCGTCTCTTCCTTTGGGGAATACTGTCAGGCACCCACTCTTACAATGAAATTGATGTTGTACTGAGAAAATAAGAGTCTAGAGAAACTCAGGATTAAAATGAGTAAGAGATGTTTAAGTCCTGGCTCTCCCAGGACTGATCCAATGTTCTTTCTACCACACTCCAGTTCTCAGGAATAAGGCAGGAGGTTGCCAGCCATATCCGATGGACCAGGTGCAGGGCTCGCCATCAGAGAAATGGGTTCTAGCTCAGTCTGAAAATCTAACTATCTGGAACCTGGCCCTTCACTTCTTTGCACCTCTATTTCCTCATCTGTCAAATGAGGAAGCTGAACTAGAAGATCTCCAAGGTCCATTGTGGCTTGAACATTCCATTATCCTATTATCTTTGTGCTCTGATAAGTAGAAGCATGTAGCCCTGGGCTTATTAATATTAACTGGGACAAACAAGTGAAATTACTTTATGAAAATCGAGCTGTGGTTGCTGCTTGGAGCCAAATCTGCCTTATGAGACTCACTCTACGCACTGGTGATGGGATTGCTGATGACTCCTTGGCCGGAGCCCATGAACGCCCTGCAGTTTCACTTTCTAGCTGATGCCAAGGGTGAGTGTCCTCCACAGACAGATGAAATTGAGGCACAGCACAGTTTAAGTGAAAGGAATAAGTCAAATCAGTCACGTTTAGCCTGACTCATCTTTCATCCATCTCCTTCCGAATGCTTGCTCAGTGCAGCTCAGCTCAAAGGTCATCCCCTCCTAGAAATGGCCCCAGAAGGCTCAGCCCACAGTGATGAGTTGGTTTTTGGAAAACTCAAAAGAGTTCCTGCTCTCTATGCTCTTATCATTCATAGACTGGGACTCAGGCATGTCTATATGTTTCAGTATCTGAGATCTGTAATGAAGATCCTTTGTGCCAGGGGCAGGCAACGTTTTATGCTTTGGGGAGGATAAAGATGGAAGGCCACAGATTTCCTATTCGACCTATGTTGCCCTGTTCGCCAAGTTTATTTTAATGCTCTGCTCTTGGGTTCTCACAGAAGACGCTTCAAGAACAACTGCACAAAGTATTTTAAGGCATATCCTATAGGAATTTTGCTAAGGCTACAGCTAAGTTGATCTCTCTCTCTCAATGCCCCCAATATGAAGTCCTATGAGAGAGATTTCTTTTCACCGTTTAATTTCAGGAAAATAGCTACCCTATTTGGACCATCCTTTAGTTAATAAGACTTGTAAACTGACAGTGTCTCTCCCCTTTTGTTCTGGCTTCTGGGAAGCCCAGGTCAAATATGAAACAAATCGATACAGTGTTGCTTATTCCATTTGATCTGTGTAATGTATTTTTCATTTGGTCACGGTAGTTTTCAGTTTTATTTAAACTTTCTCTGATCCTGGTTCTCTAGTCCTATTTATATCCTCCCATTGTGTATCAGAAGTTTCCTTTCAAGTTGCCACAATATTTTTTTTTAAGTTTATTTATTTATTTTTGAGAGACACAGAGAGCGAAAAGCTAAAGAGAATCCAAAGTAGGTCCTGTGCTGTCAGCACAGAGCCTGACATGGGGCTCCTTCTTACAAACTGGGATCATGACCTGAGCTGAAATCAAGAGTCCAATGCCCAATCGACCGAGCCACCCAGGCAGCCATGCCCCAAATATTTTTTAAAAGGAGGTGAAATGCAAGTAAACACATAAATACAATCCACTATTTCTTTGAATTTGCAAGGCCTAGCATCGTGCCTGAAATTTGGCCAGTACTCAAAAAATGCCCACTGCTTCCTTCACAGGGAAACATGTTTCACCTAAGAGGCAGTTCCTGAGAGTTAGAGCTGTGTCAAGAACAGCTGTGTGGTTCCAGTCCCTAGGGGTTGTGTGAATACACTGGAGAAGCACCTCAGCCAACTCCATCTCCGTTTCCTCAGCTATAAGAGTAGTACTATCTCCCTTTGGGGTGAAGAGTAGAGGAGCTGGTGCGCATCAAGCACTGAAGCTCTTAGCACAGACACCTTTTGGGGGAAAAGAAAAGTAGCCTTTATTACTGAAAAGGATTCATGCATTGAAAGCGATCTTGTTAGTTTAAGATTAACTTCCAAACCTGACTGTCCTGTTGAGTTAGCCAGCTTTGTTATCAGAAGAATCCAGACTAAGGGTCAACAATCAATCCTGCTTGCATTGCTATTGTGAGGGGTTTTTAAAAAGCTGATGAGGGGCTGAATGAGGTAATTATTAAGGCTTCCTTTCAACCTCAAAGTGCATGATACTTGGGTTTCAAATCCATTCAGTCAGAGGTAGCACAAGGGTGTTGTGTGTGTGTGGGGGGGGGGTGGGAGGAAACCCTAATGTCATTTTATTAGAAGTTTTTAGGGGTGCCTGGGTGGCTCAGTTGGTTAAAGAGCCAACTTTGGCTCAGGTCATGATCTCACCGTTCATGAGTTCAAGCCCCATGTTAGACTCTGTGCTGACAGCTCAGAGCCTGGAGCCTGCTTTGGATTCTATGTCTGTCTGTCTGTATCTCTCTCTCTCTCTCTCTCTCTCTCTCTCTCTCTCTCAAAAATAAACCAACATAGGGGCGCCTGGGTGGCGCAGTCGGTTGAGCGTCCGACTTCAGCCAGGTCACGATCTCGCGGTCCGTGAGTTCGAGCCCCGCGTCAGGCTCTGGGCTGACGGCTCGGAGCCTGGAGCCTGTTTCCGATTCTGTGTCTCCCTCTCTCTCTGCCCCTCCCCCGTTCATGCTCTGCCTCTCTCTGTCCCAAAAATAAATAAAAAACGTTGAAAAAAAAATTTAAAAAAAAAAATAAATAAACCAACATTAAAAAAAAAGTTTTGGGGGCACTTGGGTGGCTCAGTCAGTTCACTGTCCGACTCCTGATCTAGGCTCAGGTCATGATCTCATGGTTTGTGACATCAAGTCCACATGGGCTCTGTGCTGACAGTATGGAACCTGCTTAACATTCTCTCCCTCTCTGCTTCTCTCAAAAGAAATGAACTTAAGAAAAAAAAAGAAGTTCTCTCTTCTTTCATGTGTATATTTTACTAGAGATCTTAACAAGTGACTATTAAAGCATTTTCCAGGGCAAAACACCCAGGAAGAGACTTGAGAAAATGTCAGAGTGCTTCACGCCTTGCTATTTACCAGTAAGTAAAGAGCTGCTACCTCTATGGCTTGCCAAAAACAGGTTGGCAATGTGATTATTTCCACTGAGGCACAGACAGCACACTTCAAACTAGGAAGCTGTCTAGAACGCGTGCCAAATGTGATGGACATTCAAGTTTCATTACTGTCAACCTCACACCGAATTGCTCCATTATGCACCCCCATTATTTTACAATCTTTTGATGGTGGTGTCCTTCGGAAAATGTGCCTCATCTAGGAAAAAAAAACACATCAGCTCTCTACATTTTGGCTGGAATGACCCTAAAATTGCAGGTCCCCAATGCAACTATGGTAACTGTCTTCTACTGACCCTTGTCTGAGGAGTTGACAGGCACCTGAATGGGATAGAATTAAGAGGTGGGAAATGCTCTAGAGATATAGAAGCCATCAGGTGATTTCACTATCTCAAAAATGGATTGTTCTTTCCCATGAAAATCCCAGAAGGGGTATCTATTATAGAGGTTGGGGTGGTAGGTTGCACCCAGGTAGTCCACAGTGCAGACAGTCCAAATGCACCTGCAGCTGGAGACAAAATGGCAGTCTCTGTAATAAAGGACAGGTTTCAATTTAACATTCCCGGGTCAGTAAATACTTTGGCTGGACACAGGACTGGCCATCTCTTGTTGGTAGAGACTCTTGAACTCTGAGTGGTCAGGACTCGTGGCAAGCAGTGGCAAACCATGTCCACTAAGTGGGTTGTCTACATATACCACTTGGTATAAACATTTAAGAGCTTCAAGCTGGCTCAGCAGGTCCCAGGTTAGGGCTTTCATAAAGCTCTTTTTCTGGGAGATTCCCCAGTCTCTTGAGGGAAACGGGAAGAAACATTAGAGGGCAGGGGTGCCTGGGTGGCCCTGGTGGTTAAGCATCGGACTCCTGACTTCAGCTTAGGTCATGATCTCATGGTTCATGGGTTCAAGCTCTGCACCAGGCTCTGGGCTGACAGCACTAAGGCTGCTGGGGATTCTCTCTCTCCCTCTGTCTGTCTGTCTCTCTCTCTCTCTGCCCGTCCCTTGCTATCTCTCTCTCTCAAAAATAAACTTTTAAAAAAAGAGAGAGAGAGAGAGAGAGAGAGACATTAGAGGGCAAGCTAGCAACTATAGCTCTTTCTCCTCCCTGGAAAATCATAAAACAGACAACTGAATTCAAGTGATGCTGGTCCCAAGAAGAATGCTGGCCTGACAGCCATGGTGTCCTCCTCTGGTCCCCTCTGGCTTTTGTGTGTGCTGCCTTCCTTCCTCGCTCCACACTCCCCATGCTACACCTCAGAGAGAGGAGGCAATTCAGCTAGGATACAGTGTAAGACTCTGAATTTGCAGCACGGTCAAGAGAAGGTGACTGTGGGGTTGTCTATTTTCTTCATTTCCTGCTTATCTTCCCTTACTTGGGGCCAAAAGCTCATCATCGTTGATCAGGCCAAAGAAAAGAGCCACATGAAGTGGTTCTTGCAATAGTGACATTAGAATTCATCAGATATTTGGCCAGGACTTGTTATTATTCATAATTTCACTGATAAGGTGATGAACAAGGCTAGGGTTATTGCCATCAGCTGAGTAACCAGGTGGTATATATTGAGATATTTATTTACTTACATATTATTTAATGTTTACTTATTTATTATTTTGAGAGAGACAGCGCAAGTGGGAAAAGAGCAGAGAGAGAGGGAGACACAGAATCCAAAGCAGGCTCCAGGCCCTGAGCTGCCAGCACAGAGCCTGACATGGGTCTCAAACTCACAAACTGTGAGACCATGAACCTGAGCTGAAGTTGGATGCTTAAATGACTGAGCCACCCAGGCACCCCTACTGAGATATTTATTGAATTACTATTATGTGCCAAGTCGCATGCTAAGCACTGCGAGGATATTTAAAGGTGAATTAAATGTAAATCCTGTGCTCAAATTAATTGAGGAGAGATTAAGTGAGGAGAGATAAGGTACCTACTTATATAGCAAGAGGGTGAGAAGCGCATCTAAGAGTTATAGACAGAATTTTGGGCGATTTTAGTAAGAGCACTGATGTCTTCATACAATTATCTCCCAGAATTCATGAAAAAGGCCATTTATATGCTGGTCCTTGATGGATAAAAAGAACCTGGCCTTGAAACAGGGGTGGTGGTGCCGTGACAAGTGGCAGCAATGATAAGGCAGAGAGGTAGTTAGCCAGCAGGTGTCTGTGTCCTGAAGGCTACGGAGGTACTTTGCTATTGCATCACACAGTCAGCTTATGACTGTGTGTGTGTGTGTGTGTGTGTGTGTGTGTGTGTGCACGCGCGCATGCGAGTGTGTGTGTGTGTGTGTGCGTGTGTGTGTGTGTGTAAGTGATGCTACTTTTGCACAGAAACCTGCTTAATGTCAGGAAAGCCTAAGACCTGGCCAATGGCCTGAGCTTCCCACCTCTCCCATAGCCACTCTGGTTCTCGATGGTTACACTTTTATGCTGGCTCAATTCCTTACCATCGGGAGTCACAGATGGGTCACTTACAGAGTTGGATCACCATCCCTGTGACATTAGAATATGCCTGCCTCTGGCCCTCATGGGAGACAAGTCCCAATCACAGTGTTCTTTTCCAAGATAGTCAACACCAGCTTCTACAGGAAATGATTTTTTAAACAACATTTTAGAGCTTTCATTTGCCTCACCAGTCCTATCATGAAGACATACCGGAGCTTACTGGTTTGCCAGAAAATTCAAGCTGGAAAGGTTCAGCCAGATTCTCTTTCCTCCAAAGTGA
Source organism: Panthera leo (assembly GCF_018350215.1). Taxonomy (NCBI): domain Eukaryota; kingdom Metazoa; phylum Chordata; class Mammalia; order Carnivora; family Felidae; genus Panthera; species Panthera leo. The sequence goes on along the minus strand of NC_056684.1, from coordinate 43,845,082 downwards.
GAACTTTTGGAAACGGCACATTAGAACAGGCATGGGGAATGGGGATTATAATGCACTTCTGTGCACGATAGCTCAGGTCTAAGAAAAAAGATGGGCTAAGATCCAGGCAACAGAAGTTTTGTCCACTTTCCCAAATTACACTCCTGCCATAGATCAAAGGTGTGTGTGTGTGTGTGTGTGTGTGTGTGTGTGTGTGTTTTCCCAAAACCACACCAAAGCACACATTTGGAGGCCAAACTCTTCAAGGGCACTTAAGAAGTATTTGGTAACTTTCCTGTTAAATTTGGAGTTCAGTTTGCAAGCCCAAGGTGTACTAAATAATGACCTCATTGAACCACTGTCCTAGCAAACAAAGCATTGCTTATGGGACCAGAGGACTATATCCATAGGAGGTCTAAAGTATTTTATGAGCACCATTTATTTCAAGAAGTCAGGGACAGCCAGATTACCCATAATGCCACTCATCAAATAAATACCGCCAAGTCAGATTTTGACTCATCCATTTTTCTCCTACCTTGTTAAAACCATTCAGCCTAGGAAAGCTGATGAGGGGAATGTTATGCCTACATCCTAAAGGCCAGCTGGTTTTTCCACTAAAAAAGGAAAACCTTCCCCTTTTACAGAAATGGCTTTCCTTTCCAACTTCACCAGGTTCAGAGGCTCTTATGTAGTCAGTTTCTATAAACCACAATTATGTGTAATTAAGAACTTGAAGGATGCAATGCAGCATCCTAGGTTGTAGATCCTGAAATGGAAAAAGGACATTAGTGTGAAAACTGATGAAATAGAAATCAAGTCTTAACTTTACTTGATACCTACGTGCCAATGTTAACTTCGCAAGTTTTACAAGTGAATCACAGTTATGTAAGAGATTAACATTAGGGGAACTGGGTATCAGCTTTGCAGCTCTTTGTAAATCTAAAATTATTCCAGGGGCACCTGGGTGGCTCAGTCGGTTAAGCATCTGACTCTTGATTTGGGCTCAGGTCATGATCTCATGGTTTGTGAGTCTGAGCCCCAAAGCAGGCTCTGCGCTGACAGCCAGGAACCTGCGTGGGATTCTCTTTCTCCTCTCTCTCAAAATAAATAAATAAGTAAAAATATTTAAAAGTTTTTCCAAAATAAAGTTTATTAAAAAAACTTTATGGATGAACTTATGTTTTGGACAGCAACTCACCGGCAGTGCTCTAAGGAAATCACCATATCAGGAAGCAAATATAACATAGCAGAGAGGTCTAGGAGGAGCTCAATATCTGAGGCCCAGACACCTCAATATCTAGTGAATGAAGATGTGGTTCATTCATAGACAGAGGGACTCTTGCTGCCCCCAATGCCAGTATCACCACAGGCTGAACTGTCATTCCAGTTAGTTCCCTCCTACTGCAGGATGTATGGTCATTGTTCTGTGGCTCCCCAGCACCCAGACTATCAAATTCAACTCCTTAGCATGGCACAAAGGTCCTCAACCCTTTCTCATCCCCTGTATTCTTCTATCTCACAAGCACACGTATTGTTCAATGCTATCTGCCTTTCACCCGCTTTTTTGACCTCTCTGAATATCCTTTTGTATCTTTCTTACCAAGGTACCAGGGTAATCCCTACTCATTTTTTGTTTTCTATTTTTTCCCAATCCTTTATTTATGTCCCCCCCACCTTTCTCCATCCTTCCTTCTTTTTGGTTTTCAGGTTTCAAGGGTTAAATCCTTCAAGATTCTTCCCTAATCTTTCCCCTCCCCCAACCTCAGCTGGTTCCTCTCCCCAGTCCATGATCAAATTGTTCATCCCATATCCTAAATGTCTACTGAACATCCTGTGCACCAGATGGTGGTCTTTTATGGGTAAAGGCTGTGTGTGTGTGTGTGTGTGTGTGTGTGTGTGTGCGCGCGCGCGCGTGCGCACACGTTTTCCAACATCCTAATCTTTTAGCCAAGTATTCAGCACAAAGTAGGTTACAGTAATAAATGAATCAATGAATAAAATGGTCAAACCACTTAGATCTATTCCAGAAGTGCGCATGTACTTCTAAGGCCAGGAGAACTTGCTATTAAACATTAAATGTTATTTCTACAGGAATAATTTCCAAATACACTCACGATTAGCAGTGAACTCACACATTTCACTAGTACTAACAGTATGTACAGAGCATTTTGCAGAATGACATAATGAGAATGACAACATTTTATGACTAAGTACCAGATAATGAAAGAAAATTAATTAATGCACTGCTAAGATAAATGACTATAAGAACTTGGGGAAAAAAACCCCTGCCATAGCTATTATGTTTCCAAGTTGGTTCTAGAATATAAAGTAGCTTCTACTGAGCAACTCTCACATCCAATTAGCTGTATTAGCTCTATTAAATTGGGATACAACCAGAGATACCCAGATGCTGTTTTAAACATCCCCAAATAATACATTCTGGAGCAAAAAGCAAATTCTGTAGGTAACTGCCATGTGTAAAATAGTAGGGAATTGATCTTTGCGTAGTAATTCATGAAAGAGGGGGCAAAGACAGAATCCAAAGCAGTCTATCTATCCTTCTAGGCATATTTGTCCATTAGTTTAATGAAGAATCCACCTAAAACAAATAAAGTAGTTTTCAATGTCAACATTAATTTCACCAAGCCAAGGCATCAGGTCCTAAAGGTAGTGAAGGGGGTTGGGGGGAGAAAAACCTAAACCAACTTTATTTTGCAGCTAGGATCCCACCCCACCTTTGGTAAATGCTCAAGAAAATTGCTAAAAATCTCATTTTATGAGTTCACTGCTCATAAAATTTGTGTATTTGAACATTACATTTCATAGGTTTTGGAGGAAGAGCTTATTCTAAAATTCTGCTTCTTTCCAGAATGAAGCCACATTTACCAGGGCATAGCTGATGAAGTTACAAATTTCTTTTTATGTCATTCATTTTTTCAGAACCATGCATCAAGCACCTATTATGTACTGAGCATTGTTCTATGTGCTGGAAACACAGGAGTAAACAGAATAAAGTTCCCAGCACTGTAGCCTTACATTCTAGCTTAGGTGTTGGCAAATCTCTTTCGTAAAAGGGTCAGGAAAGTACTTTTTTTTGCTTGGCACCCAGACTGTCTTTTGCAGTACTCAACCTTGCCATTTTGGTAAAAGTGCAGCCATAGACAATATGTAAAGAAATGAATGTGGCTGTATTCCAAAAAAACTTTATTGACATAAATGGGCAGGGGCCCATACTTGGCTTTGCAAAAATAGTTTGCCAACTTCTGTTCCAGTTCATGAAATTTCTTATCAATCACTGGAATCAAATAGTAGTGCTACAGAACTTATGGAACGACTTAAAGAATTATAGAAATTGAGTGCTGAAAAAGGACACTTATTTTAGCCTTACTTTCCCCTCATGTGGCAATATCGAGGTTCAGAGTGTGGCCTTTACAGTCAGTCTGCCCGCGTTCAAATCCTGCCCTTCTACTTACCAAAGATGATCTGGGGCAAGCTACTTAATCTCTCTAGGCTTCATTTTTATCATTGATAAAAGTAGGGTAATAATAATATCTACATCTCAGGAGGCTCTTGAGATAACCCAGATAACTATCGGGGCACAAGGCTCACAGGAAACCCATGAAAAAATTCTAGTTATGTATGACACAACAACAACAACAACAACAACAACAACAACAACAACAGTGAAGGTTCAGGGAGGAGACATGACTGGCATGTAAGTACCCTGAGGGGAACCCAGGTACTGTGCCTTCCAAGGCAAGGTCCTGTCTGAACCACAAGATCCATGAGTAATAAAAGCTGGGCATACCTACAAATGGTAGCAAAACGTAGTCCAGTTCTCCAAGAAAGCTTAAGGCTGTCCTCTGATGTATGGAGAGGGATTTGGGGGGAAAAAGGACTACCCCAAGCCCTTGGTTAGAAATGTATGTGCTGTTGTCCCATCAATATGTTCAACAGTGAGGCTTCCAGTGGTACCCTAGAGAAGAATATGGCCATTCAGAGAATAAATTTCTGCAGTAGAGGCCTAAGGCAGATGAAAGAACCCAATTCCTCCATGCACAAAGGAAGTCAGGGCTTCCATACATGTACTGTAAACTGGAATGCCTCTATGAGGTTAAATGTTTTGGCTTCTTCTACCTGGCAGTGTGCTCCAGGAGACCACCCAATGAGCCTTGTGAAATATTATTTTTCATGGTAATTATTTTCAACCTTTTGCTTGTTTCACTTAAGGATCAGGTTCTCCAAAAACTCTTTTGAAGACCACAGTTGCTCAGGATATTTAATGAAAGTTATCCTTAGGGAAAGAGAAAAGCCAGAGCCATGAGAGCCAAGAGTTTTGTGCTTTCATCCACCACACCCTTCTGGAGGCCCACAAGGTTCTACTATTTCAAGCAAATCAATCCACAACAGCATAAAGGTTCTCTTAGGGAACTTGAAGCTAATTAGTTGTTGAGTGTAACAGAGTGACGAAAATTAATTTTCTGAGGTTGGTCCTCCCCCCATAATTGTTTTTTTCTGAGGTTGGTGTTTTCTGGGATCTATCATTTGTGGGTTCTGACAGGAAGTAGGAGGGCTAAAAGACCACCACACGGTTAGAGTCAGTAGAATTATCCTTTTGACAAATGGTTTAGCTGACTAGAGACATCTGGGTCACATGGGCCTTGAACTGGATTTTAAAGTCTTTCTTCCCAAGCCAAAGACAACAGTCGCTTTGGAAGTCCTGTATATCACTGCACTGGTGCCCATACATATTATCCCCTCACCCCCTTTTTTTGGGGGGGGGGCTATATACTTATCACATATAAGAGACTTCACTTAATGGTGAAAAGATATTTGGACACCCCTCTGGGAACTACCTCCATGGTCAGTTAAACATCCACCCCAGAGACTCTTCTTCCCAACCTCCTTTCAGAACGACGTGGCAGATACACATTGCGGAAGCTCGCAGAGGAGAGGGGGCATTCTGGGTGAAGGGGACAGAAGGGCAGGGCACAGAGCTGTGCATGAGAGGCACATGGTCGGGACCCCTCAGAACAGTTCTGCAGGGCAGGTGTGCAGGGAGAAAGTCAGTCTTCTGGTGAGGCTGAGTAGTTCTCCCTGACCGATCACTGAGAATTGAGAACAGTACATTATGTAGGATCAACTGGGAGGATGAAAGTTGAAGACAGTCATAGAGGAAGGTGGGAGGTACCCAGAGTAAGAGGTAAGTCCACAGAAGAGTCTGTGTCACCCAGACCCCTGTGCTGGAACACTTCACCAAGGGTGGTGGAGACTGGGTATTAAGCTGGCTGACCCTGTCACCGACCAGAGTATTGCAAGACATTCTTGCTTTCTTTCCTATTTTTATTTTTTTTTCTATTGCAGTTTTATTTACTTTATCTTATTTTATTTTAATTTTTATCTATCTATCATCTATTTGTTTATTTAACTCCAAGTTAGTTAACATATAGTATAATAATAATTTTAGGAGTAGAATTTGGTGATTCATCACTTACGTATAACACCCAGGGCTCATCCCAACAAACGCCCTCCTTAATGCCCATCACCCATTTAGCCCATCCCCCACCCACCTCCCTCTAGCAGCCCTCAGTTTGTTCTCTGTATTTAAGAGTCTCTTATGGTTTGCCTCCCTCTCTGTTTTTATCTTATTTTTCCTGCCCTTCCCCTATGTTCATCTGTTTTGTTTCTTAAATTCCACATATGAGTGAAATCATATGATATTTTTCTTTCTCTGACTGACTTATTTCCCTCACCCACTTTTAAAACCTTTGTTATCAGATCAAGGCATTATGGGAGAGTCACACGACTTCAACCGACCTATGTATTACACTTATTGAGATGTTTGATTTTCTTTTCTGAAATTGTTTGGAAGGTTTGCATATTTAGCACTTCTAGGAAGTTTTCGAAAAGCAATTCTATCTAGCATTCATGATTCAAATATTAACCTGTTCAATATACATGTATGGGACATCTTCTACATCTAGGACTTATGCCATGAAAACACAGTTCTTTCCTCAAGGATGAGTGAGACTGGCAGACACCCAGTTACAATTCAACATGCTAAGATGCTATTACAGAGGTCTATACAACTCTGGGGATTATGGCTGAGACCTTTTAGAAGTAACGTCATCTGGGGGCGCCTGGGTGGCACAGTCGGTTAAGCCTCCAACTTCAGCCAGGTCACGATCTCGCGGTCCGTGAGTTCGAGCCCCGCGTCAGGCTCTGGGCTGATGGCTCGGAGCCTGGAGCCTGTTTCCGATTCTGTGTCTCCCTCTCTCTCTGCCCCTCCCCCGTTCATGCTCTGTCTCTCTCTGTCCCAAAAATAAATAAAAAACGTTGGGAAAAAAAATTAAAAAAAAAAAAAAAAAAAAAAAAAAAGAAGTAACGTCATCTGAATCCAAGGGTGAGAAGCAGTTTAGAAGCAAGGCAACTAAATGGGAAGAATGAACATGTACACAGATGCTAAAATTTCTTGGGACCTAATGTAGTCTCATTAAAACTGAAAGCTTGTATGTCCTTCACCTGTTTCAGTGTGGTTCTCTCTTATCCCTCTTATTAAATATCCCAGTCTCCCCAAGGCCTACCACACTGCCTAATATTTTGTAAGAATACTAGAATGATGGTGAATGAATGAATGAGTGTTCTTGTGCCTTTTTCTGGCAAGCATTTCTCCCTAGGAGACAGCAAGTTCTCTGGGAATAAGGACTGGGATTATTTTATGTGATTCTAAGATATCTTAAGATCTAGTTGATTTAATTGGTGATTAAAAACAATCAAGATTTAGACAAGGATTACAAGCCAATTCAATGGACAAGGAAGAGCCTTTGAACAAATGGTTCAGTCACAACTGTGAGTCTACACGCAAAAGATTTAAACTGGACCCTTACCTCACATGGCACACAAGAATTAAAATGAATCACAGGCCTAAACGTAAAAGCTAAAAACTATAAAACCCTTAGAAGAAAACAAAGGATGACTTTTTGTGACTTTGGAAAAGGCGCTGGTTTCTTAGATTTGACACCAAAAGCCTAAGTGACCAACAAAAAATACAAATTAGACTCCTACAAAATTAAAAATATCTGTGCTTTAAAGGACACAATCAAGAAAGTGAAAAGACAACCCCGAGAACAGGAGAATATCCTGACAAGTCACATATCAGATAAGGGATTTATTTCCAGTCTATAAGAAAAAACTCTTACAGCTCTTTAATAAAAAGACAAACAACCCAGTTAAAAATGGGTAAAGGATTTAAAGAGACTTTTCTCCAAAGAAGATGTAGAAAGGCCAATATGCATATGAAAAGATACTCAACATCATTACTGATTATGTAAATCAAAACCACGATAAGTTCCCATCTCACATCCATAAGGAATGACTAAAATAAAAATAACAGATAGTAACAAGTGCCAGAGAGGATGTGAAGAAGGTGAAACCCTCATACGTTGCTGGCAAGAGTGTAACATGTTATAGCCACCTTGGAAAACAATAGGGCAGTTTATGAAAATGTTAAACATAAAGTTACCATATAACTCAGTAATTCCACTTGCAGGTATATACCCAAGAAAAATGAAAACGCATGATTGGACTTCTTGGTGACTTTAGCCCACGGGACTTTTTTTTTGTGTTTTTAAGAGTTTTTTTTTTAATGTTTATTTATCTTTGAGAGAGAGAGCACACACGTGCTCTAAAGCGAGTCGGGAAGGCGAAGAGAAAGAGGGAGACACAGAATCTGAAGGAGGCTCCAGGCTCCGAGCCGTCAGCACAGAGCCTGACATGGGACTCGAACTCACTAACTGTGAGATCATGACCTGAACCGAAGTCAGACACTTAACCGACTGAGCCACCCAAGAGCCCTGGGGACTTTGTTTCAAAGCAGCCTCCTCTGTCTTCCATCTCGTTCACCTTGGCCCGGAGTAGAATTCAGTATACATTTTTTCACTATCCAAATGCTACTGTCTTTTCTCAATTTGAGAAATAACCAAGCATTTTTAATTGAAAACACCAATGTTCAGCCTAAAATGAATGAATCCACTGCAAAGTCTAAAAACTTAACAATTAGAGATCATACTCACTTGGGCTCATTCCTTGAAAGCTCAAGTAAACCCAACAACTAAAATCCAGCAGTCAAAGCAACTAAAAGGGAGATTTCACTTTTATGCTACGGAATTACATCTGAATGTACCCACCATTTCTTTTCTTTGCAGATAATGGTAAAATTGCCTAAATCATACCAGCAGTGCTCTAATGAGACCTGATTTGGGTTCATTTCTATTCAAGGCAAACTAAACATGTAAAATGCCCTACTTCTAATGGCTCACCACAGTACACAAACCTTAAAAATGGATACTACTGAAGTAAATTTGGGCTGCTGAAGAATCGAGCACGGAGCCTAAATGAATAAGATTTTCCAGTGTTAAGGAGGACGGAGTGACCTTCTCCTCACCAGCACTCACCCTCTTGGGACACAACCAGAGCTGCGGATTCGGCGTTGCTTTGTTGGTGGCTGGTGTAACTGAGAAGGGAGGGAAATTGGAGCTGAAGAAACTGAAGATGTGATGAAACTACCTTGCTCCTTTGTGGGTTCACCTGCTTGTCCTACAGTGGTTGAGTATAAGTCATTCTCTGAGGCCAGTCCTGGTCCCTGGAAGGCTGTGCTTAGAAGAAAGCTCTGTTCCTCTACAAGTACTCTGTTAAGCTACATGACTAAATCCCAGCTTCCTATCACTGCTCAGACCTCTGTCTGAAACTCTGGACCCCACAGAAGCAGCAGCTATCAGAAGCAATGTTACTATGGTGACCTACTGTGCCTATTTTTCCAGATGAAGTAACTTGTGTCCAGAGGTAAGGTCCCCAAGGAACTGCAGCAGACTTGTTAAAAGAAAATTCTCATTATGCAGTCCTCCCTGTAGGTATCTAGAAATGGTGCTTTGTCTTATAATCTTTAGTCTTTGCTTCCTTAATTTGAGCTCTTTGGATTCCAGAACTCCAGACCTCCACTGTGTATCTCCCTGCTCTTTCAGTCCCAACCCGGCCACTCACCAGTCAGCTTGAACAGGTCTCAGGCCAGTACTCAAACACCTCTAACGACCCTCTAGTTCTCGAAGTCAAGATTTTTGAGGTCCAGTTGCCCTTGGACCTCTTGGCTATGTAGTGCCTCTACTGCCCATGTGCCTGTGTGACAAGATCAGGCTGTTTCCACGTGTTAGAAGCACATGCTTCATCTACACTAAGCAGCAGCAAAGAATAATCACCTGTGCTGTGGAGTGTACCACCATCAAGAACAAGGGTGATCCCGAGGGTCTCAGGGTCCACCGTGCTGAGTTTAAATCCTGACTTTGCTACTTGTTAGCCGGGTAGCGTCGGGGAAGTTTTGTTTGTTTGTTTTCTTTTTAGCTTTTTCTGAGCCTTGGTTTGTTGCTTTGTTCATTGGTAACATGAGAATAGTTACAGTACCTACTTCATGGTACTACTGATTAGTTAAAAGTATGTGAAATGACGTATATGAAGTACTTAGAACAAAGGTTGGTGCACAGCAAACGCTCAGAAATATTAGCTGTTGGTGTTATTTGGAGAAGCAAAAGCAAACAACTCTCAAAAGTCAATAAGACAACATGCCAAGCAACTAATTAGATGCAACCTCATCATCTTATAAAATGCACTATTTATATAATTTGAAGCATTTTCCCACAAAGGACATTCAGTTTCTCCGATCAATTATTTAGATTACAGACTCCAAAGTATGAGGGCTCACTTTAAGACAATATGAAGTAACATCAGTGGACAGCAGACAAAAGAGATCAGTAAAATCTCTCTCTGACAGCCTGATAGAATTGGGGTTTAGGGTCAGGCTCTGGAAATTCCTCATAGACTAAGAGGAAATGTTTTGAAATGTTATTTGGCAGAAACAAATAATTTCCTTTTTCACCACTTGTAAAATAGGACGCAAACCTAACCCTTCCACCCCAATGTGTCATTTTAGAATACTACTTCCTTTAAAAACAAATATACATCATCAGGATTGTGGCATTGTCCTCTGAGTCACTATAAGAAGGAGATTTATGAAATTTTTGACTGCATTCCCTGTTAGTGCGTTTGAAGAAAGAAATCTACGCCATCATCCATGGGTCCCCTAAGAGGGCCTGCACGCAGGATTTCTTTTACATAAGAGTATAAGAAGCAGATTTGCCTCCCTCCGAGACTGAAATGCTTTCTTTTGACCAATTACACCTCATGTTACTCTTCAGTGTCCAGGAATATGTAAGGCTTAACTAATGGCAACCCGGGAGGGCCCACAGACCTATATATTTCCATTCTCCCACACCCCCCACCTCCCTGGAACTGGTCCTCATCCAAACAACAATCTCCCTGAGGCTAGAGATGTTGCAATTTCTGTAGGTTAAAACCCACTGAAGTGCAACAACTTCATTTCATTCAACCTAACTTTACCATTTATTTTTATTTTAGTTTATGGATGTGTTGTAGGCCAGCTCTAGGCCTCTGTAAAAGGAGAGAAGGTATAAATAAAATAAAATAAAATAAAATAAAATAAAATAAAATAAATAATGGTCTGATTTCTACAGACATTAAAATGATGAAACAAAAGATTAAATTTCATATATTTTTGCTTTGAGAAAACCAAAAATACAAAATAATTCTGCCAATGGGGTTAACTTCCCCCCCCCCCTTAATTACAGGATTCCCTTCCATAAATGAAAACAGAGGCAGATAAAAATATACACATTTTGCCATTCACCCGCTCAGTCAACACCTCAGCCACCACCTTCTAACCCCCATTTTAACCTTGAGGCCTCTTCCTTGGCTCCCCCAAAAGGGATCCTCAAAGCACCTCTTGAAAAGCAATGATGTAAAAGAATAAACATTAATTAGGAGAGAGGTGGGAACAATGGCCAGCACTCCACTTTCCTACAATGAGTCTTACTGACTCTTAACTTCACCATGACCTTCACACCTTTGGTCTGTTTATTACTGTCAGTCTGGCCTCTGCTTTTTAAATTTTTTTTTTCAACGTTTTTTATTTATTTTTGGGACAGAGAGAGACAGAGCATGAACGGGGGAGGGGCAGAGAGAGAGGGAGACACAGAATCGGAAACAGGCTCCAGGCTCCGAGCCATCAGCCCAGAGCCCGACGCGGGGCTGGAACTCACGGACCGCGAGATCGTGACCTGGCTGAAGTCGGACGCTTAACCGACTGCGCCACCCAGGCGCCCCTGGCCTCTGCTTTTTTAGCTGTCCTTGCTTGTCTTCCTCCCTGAGACCCTGAGCTCCAGGGGCCTCCCGCAATGCACCCTTCCTGGGGACACCCACCATGGCTGCCATCTCGGAGAGAGATCTTTCCAGGACAGGGGCCCAGGCAAACACACTGAGCAGCCCCATCACTGGCCCATCACTGCTCCAGAATGGTGCAGTCAACACATCCCACCCTCCAGAAGTCCCCCATCTCAACCACTGGATGAAATAATCATTTGACTATTCAGGAGAATTCAACACCGTTACTAAAAAAAACTGGGACCCCACTTCCACGATAGGCTGGCCATTAGAGCTGAGGCTCAAAGACACTGCAAAACACAAAATGGCCACTTTGCCACAGTCATCCCATGTTTTAATAACCCCCTAGGCTTCCTTTCAACACTAAAATAAGAAAGGGAGCAAGTGAAAGAGAAAGTGTTAGAAAACAGGGTGACTCCTTGGCTGAACAATAATTGCATTAAGAAGTGTCCTTGAGGCAGAGGGACCACTTGAGAAGGAAATAACACCTCAAACCAGGGGGCCATTCACCAAAGGGAGGCAACATTTGAAGCTCTTTGCAAAATGTTTGCCTGCTTCTGTCTTCCCTTGTTCACCACAGGACTGGTGAAAAAGAAAGATGATAAATATGTTTATAAAAAAAGAACCCATTCAATAATTCATTACCTTGCTGGCGCACAATATAACTACCACAAAAGAAATCTGTTTTCCTACCCACTGACCATGAATGGGCACCTGAGACTTAAGTATGGCTCAGAGCATTGTCCTCATGTGCACGTGTTCCAGAACCGTCCCCGGCACACTATCCAGGCCAGTACTCAGGTGGTGCTTCCTCCTCAATTAGCCCTGCTGTTCCTGCACCTACCACTTCTTCTGCCCCCCAACACAAAGCATGCTGGGTATCACCCAAAGTTTTGCTTTGCAGCAGCCAGTACAATTGACTAGACACAGAATTGTAGCTTGTTTTGCCCTAAGGTGGTGCTTTTCAACTGGGGGCAATTTGGCCCCCAGGGTACATTTGGCAACGTCTGGTGACAGTTTTGATTGATACATCTGGGGGTGACAGTGGCCATTGGCAGCGAGTGGGTAAAGGCCAGAGATGCTGCTAAATATCCTACCATGCATACGACAACTCCCACAACAAAGCACTGTCCTGCCTTCAATGCCGATAGTGCTTACGTTGAGAAACTCTGGCCTAAAAGAAACACCATGATAAAAATCTGGTGGGCCAACCTCTCATTTCACAGATGAAGATACTGAAGCCTAGGGAGGGATAGTTAGACTGGGAGAATTCAGCCAGGTAGTAACAGAGCCAAGCAAGGCATCCAGGTTAGCTGGTTGTATGAGTCTTCCCTAGAGCACGTTTTTTTCTGAAAGGAATTGCTCTTAAAATGGCACTTAACCTCAGAAGAAAGGATACATACCTAAATGTAATCTGTGATTATCTGTAAACAGGAGTGTGCTCATTTTTCTCCTTTGTTCTGAGATGTCCAGCCTGGATTTATTTGGTTTGTTATTTTTGTTCTGCTTTTACAGTAAGCATTTAGTGCTTTTATAAGCAAAAAACGTAACACACTGTTTTCACTTTGAAAGACTGTATGAACTAAAGTGAAAGTCAGCTTGACTAGTGAGTATTCATTGCTGGCAAGAGTATGGCAAGACCAGCATCCGAGGTGGTAGGGTGGGGTTGGGTAAGTGGTACAAATGGGGCTGTTTCTCGAAAACGAACCGGAAATATATATTCAGAGTCTTAAACACATTCAGTTTTTGATCATCCTATAGGAAATTTGTCCCAAAGAATTTCAAAGATTCACTTACCAGAATATGAAGTGAAGCTTTATTTATAATAAAAAACACTGAAAATAATACAAATATCTAATAGTATGTGATTAGTGTAATAAATTCTAGCTTGGCTTGATAAAACAAATTATGGAAAAAGACAGTGTTAATCAAACCCCACATATATACAAACGATGGAATGCTATACAGCTGCTCAAAGTCATGTTTTTATTGTTCTAGCATTGGGGTCCCCATTAAACTAAAGTCTATGAGTCCAAGGATCTTGCCCTTTTTGGTTCCTTCTGCACTTCTGTATTCCTGGTACGTATCTAAAAATTAATGTTGAATGGATGAAATGAATGGATGTACATGACTGCCAATGAGTGACATTATCATAATCTGTATCCTTTTATTTTTCTCTGTTTTTCAAAGATTCTCTAATGAGTTTGTATTACTTTTATAAACAGAAAAGAATATGTTGATTATTTTGCTGTTGCAAAAAAATAAATAAAAGAACATAGTAGAACCTAAGTAAGGAAGGGGAAAAATGCAGTAGGCAAGGGCATATGAAAGGACATTCAGTGCTTGGGAAGCCCGTTCCGTGACGCAACTGAGGGATGCAATGATACAGCTACCATGGATTCAAAATATGGGGATTATAATAACCCACTGGACCGGCAGCAGTCAGTCCTTTGTTATAACTGGTTTACTCTTTCTGCATTCTTCCCTCACTTGAGCCTTTCTCCCACTGGTAACACCAAGAGCTAAAACAACAGAGAAGCCACAAATCAACAGACTCATGTGGTCAGAGGCTCCAGTGGCCACAAGATCAGAGGCATTGTGGCAGTGGAGGCTGGGGGTGCTTTTCAACTGGATGTGCGTCTGCAGCTGACAAATGGAATAAAAGAGCTATGCTGTGGTGCTCAAAATAGAACAGAAAAAAGTATCCCAAAGAGAGAGAGAGAGAGAGAAGAAGAAGAAAATGACACAGACATGAGAGGCTAGCTTCTGGAACAACCTAAAAAGACCAGTGTTAACCCAGACCCATGAATATAATTCTCACAGCCTTTGTAGAACTTTTTTTTTTCCCTTTTCACAAATGCCTCATTGGGACAGCAACCCTGAAAAATGTCATCTGCCCTTTTCTTGGAATGGTTAGATCCTTATGTCACTTAGGTAGGAAAAAAAAAAAGTGCAATCATTTTATATATTTGACTACTTGTGGTCATCCTGGTGGGGCGACTGAAGAAAATAAACAAACCTAGAAGTATAAATCAGCATGTGTGCATGGAGAGAGAGAGTGGAAGAGTCACAGAAGGAGAAAAGAGAGAAACAGAGAAAGAGAGACAGGGAGCATGTGCACACCTTACCAGAAGGAGCAGACTCAAGCAATCACTCTCCTAAGGTAGCATAAGCTGGAGTTCACAGACTGTCGAGGACCCTCTGCCCAAACCCATTCTCTCTTGCCTTCTTGATTTCTCCAAAACATAGAGAAGCAACACATTCCTTTAACAAGAAAAAAATCCTCTGTGCCCCGATGAGAAATAGAGCTCACGCTGAAAACGGTCCCCCAAAGGGAATGTGAGTCATAGGTGTCTCATCTTTCTTGAGCACAGGTTTTAGGGACATAGAGGAAGGGTGAGACAAAGGCAGGAGCCACTGAAGGTAGCAGGCCACAAAAATGAATGTGGCTTTCTTCACAGCTGGCCCCTAAAAAGCAGTCTTTCACTTGATTCCATGCAAAGAACATATGGGATTGTGGTAGATGAAGGATAGCTCCAAGTTCTTTGGTATTCCCTCCATTCAGAAGTGGGGTTGATTTCTTCTCTCCTTGGATCTAGGCTACCCTGTGGTGCTTTCACCAGGAGGGTAGAGCAGAAATGAAGCTATGCCTGTTTGGGGCTCATTCTCCGAGAAGATTGGTGGCTTCCACCAGCTTTTCTTGGAGCCCCGAAGTGACATGTAGTAAGTCCGACTACTCTGTGGTAGGGCCATATGGAGATGACGTAGGAACACATGAAGGAGGGGAGCCCAACTGAGCCCTAGATTTCCAGCTGTCCCTGCCATGCTACTGAACACACAAGTGAGGCCACTATAGACCCTTCAGACCAGCGTGGCTGTAGGTGAAAACCAACAAGTGACTCCATGTGACGTCACGCAAAACAGCACAATTGCCTTGCTGAGCTTTGTCTGGATCCCAAACCCACAAAAAATGTGACATCGAATAAAATGGTTTTATTCTTCAGTTCCAAAGTTTTGGGGTAGCATGTTACATAATAATAGATAGTCTAGGCAAGAGGCTTACAATGGCTGTTAGTTTTCACTATGAGTTTTGCCTCAGAAATAAATAAATCCATCTATCCATCTACCTATTTGTCTACCTACCTACCCACCCATCTGAAATAAGAGATAAAATATAGTCTGTGCTTGAAATGCAAGACAATGCAAGTAGTGTCTGTCCTGCTCTGCCACTTGGCTAGTAGCTGACTCAGGCAGTTATAATCCTCTTTGAGCCTCAACTTCCTCATCTGCAAAACATGGATAATGACTCCTACTTGATGGAGTTGTTCTGAGTGTTATATGAGAAAGCAAATGTAAAGCACGGAGCACAGAGCGTGGCTCACAGGCAGAGGCTTCCACAGGCTGTGATCTCCACAGCACTCGACCCAGCCTTGCCTCTTGTGTCTGAATATCAGCTTGTTTCTCTGCCACCTCATTTCCTGGACACTCTGACTGTTCCAGGCAAATGACTGCCTATTTGTCTTGTTTATATCGCAACCCAACTCCCTGCTAGAGCTTCCCCAAATAGAGGGCATCTTTAAAAGAATTCCATCTGGTATGCAGAAGGTCCTTAAAGGGAAAGGCAGACAAGAACTTGTTACGTACAGAGACAGCATTTCCCCCAACTACATCAGACAGCATGATTTGATAGAAGGCAAACCATCTAAACACCCATAATAGAGACATTAAAACAAACAAACAAACAAAAAAGATGTAGAGAGGCCCTGAAAATGGAGGAAAGAAAGAAAAAGCCAGAAGGTTCTAATATAGGATCTAGTTACATGACTAGGCTGGGACCCCTCTGTAACTTTCCTCCCTCTCATCTCATAGCTCACCAGGGTTGAAGCATAAGTAGGTCTCAAAGGCTTTACGCTGCAACGGTTCTGCCTACAACCGAGTGTAGGAATATCCCACATGAAAGGACCAAATTCCATGCCTGGGTGGTTCCTGTGGAACCTTTCCTTACACTTGCTTATGTTAAACTCCTTATAGAGTCGGCCTGCCAAGGGCCACCCAGTTATAACCATGGATTTCAATTCCTCCTGAAAAACATTTCAACTCATTTGCTTAGTCAATATAGACAGCTTTGATCTCCACCTGAGGTGGGTCTACAGTAATGAAAAAAGCAAATTCTCCTGCATAAACGATTTATATGGGTGATGAAAGGCTTTATTAAAACTCTTCAAGAACAACTTAAGCCATTACTAAAATTAGTACGCCATCATCTAGGTTTTGCAATGAATGTGTTTTACGGCCACGACTTCTTCGTAGACAACTGGGTCCCTTCTGGAATGGTTTGGCACAGACTTGCTAAGTGTTTGTGGCACAGACTTGGAAGACAACTAACAACTCTAAAATCCCTACCATTTCCAAAGTCCAGACGAGACTTGTGGTCACCACATTTAAACCTAACAGCCTCCTAGAACAACATCATCTGTGACTATCTCCCTTCTGCTCCTGGACCACAAGACTGCCTTCCTCAATAGTTTATACTGCTTCTGGAAGTGATCTGCTCTTCATCAGGTTGTTGCAAATAAAAACCAAGACAGGTCAAAAGAAAGCTGGCTTCTTTGTCAGCACTGTACTTTCCTGTGCCAGAGCTGAGAGGAGAGAAAAAAATGAGAGAGCGAGAGTGAGAGCGAGCTGGAATTAGTAAAAAGGTTTCAAGTGCCTCTATGATCTTTTAACAGAGATGTTAAGCATATCAGATTTGCAACCCTTCACGGCCTGAAGGGATCTAGTTATTTGGTCAGTTGTGAAGACATTCTCTTGTTCCTACTCTATCATGCTGTCACTAGGGTGCACGCCTGGTTCATGATAAAAGGCAGCCAAACTGCGGTTTTAAAGGAATTTCAGAAGGCTCAGCATTATTGAAGACCCTTGCCAGGATTAAAACCAGGTTCGGGAAAGCAAAGTGCTCTACATATTATAGACAAGAGCAGAAGAGCAGAAAGAGAGACAAGGAAAAGGCAAAGGAGCACGAGTATACAATAGGTAGAAAAAAGTATCTTTACAGGCACTTTTGATGTGACTTCGGGGCCATCTATTTCTTTCTTTAGGGTTATACGCGCGTGGTTATTTGGCATTTGGATGGGCAGAAGGTAGGGAAGGAGCTTTTAAAAATAGCTCACTCTCTCTGGTGCAAGACAGTGCTAGCTTGAAAGGCTGGTTGTTCTCACGTACTAAGGCAGGCTTGGAGCTGTTCCCTCGCAAGTGCCACACCACGGCCTCACCTGTGCCTGGCTGCGGTGATAAGCAGGAGATGACATTCTGTCTCACCCAAGAGCAGCCAGACTCCTCGGAGCTTCCTTCATATGGTCTAACACTTCATGGAGTCTCATCATGACCACCTACAAAGAAGGCTAGTGAGAGCCTTTGTGGGGAGCTCCAAGGTGGTCTCTCTCTGTCCCTGTCTTGCTCTGCAACCCTCACCTCATCAACCAGGCTCCTGCCCTGGAGTTGTTCTCTCTCCCCTGGCTTCATACACACACCCGGTCATGCAATGGTTTCACTGGCTTGATTCACAGCACTTCCTCTGAGCAAGTGTTCCCTGGTTTTGTTGCTGTTGTCTCACCTGTCCTCCAGCGCTCCTAACGCTGGGTGCTTTTCTGGCTCACCTCAAGATTTTCTTTCCCTTTAAGCTTCCAGGCAAGTGTTTGTCAATTCTAGACAGCAGCAAAGACCAAAGCTGTCAGTGCCCTGTGTGACGGGAGCCCGCCACTTTGCAAGTCTTTCCTGAGATGGCAACAAGCCTCCTTCCATGGGGGTCCCGGGGCAGACAGACTAGACAGATTGGCCCCTAACACCCCTTCCGCTCAGAGGAGTGGGATGGTGGCAGCAGGGAATGGACCTTCAGCACAGAAAGAAAGACAGTATATTGTCCACGTATACTCACTGGAGCCCAGAAGATGATCACAGCTAAGAGATGCTAAGAATAAGAGGGCTACCTCAGAGGTACCTTTCCTGACCCTTCCTTGCCAGGCCTCAGCCCTGGGATTAAGTCTGCCTCCCACGCACGGTCCCATGAGCATCCTATGTATGCCCCACCACCACCCTGGAAGGAGCTGGCTACTTCCCACTTTGCTACGATCTTCTTGGCAGCAGGAACTAGGTCCTCTGGGGCTGTGCATCCAGCACATGCTGCACAGTTCTTGGTAGAGAGAGATGTGCCTAACTGTTGGCTGAGTGACTGATTGCTTAGTCCAGACTCCTTTGGCAGAGGAGGAAACTGGTGCTGAGAGTGAAAGCGAGACAGGGCGGGAGGGAAAGGAATCAACCTTTCTGGAACACCCACAGACCAGCAGGCATCGTAGGCATGTGACCCTTATTAGTTCATTTTCCTCCCAGAACCCTGGTGAACAGGCTTCACTGCCCCGCAGACCTGTGAGTGAGTACTGGGACACACATGGATTTGGGAGACAGCCAAAGTCGAGGTTCTAGACAGTCGAAAGCTCACGAGTTGGGGAGAGGGACCGCTGCACCAGACAGGCGTCTGAGGCCTTGTGGTGAGCTGAAATGGGAGCACCTCTGTGTGGGGAGGATGCTCAAGAGGCACCATGTCCCCCTGGAATTTAGATCTGGCCTCCCTTGCAGGCAAAGATACCAAATCTCCCAAGTTAAAACGTCTAAGGGCGGCAGACGCAGGCCGGGAAAACACAAAGTGCTGTCTTGCCTCCTTCACCTGTGTCCGTTAGCAGACTTAAATTTATACCAGGTGGAACCCACACACTGCTGCAGGAAATGTGAATCATAACAACCCCGATGGATGGCAACGGATGTAAAAATACCTTAAAAGTATAAGAAGATTACTTCTGAAACCTGGAAATGACTTATAAAAGGTAAGAGATTATAAAACATCATCAAGTAATTTCCCGATTTTGAAAATAGAGGACATGTATTATACATATATACATGGATTCTAGAAGGTTCACTACTCACGGCAGGGATTAGGATTCTCAGGCTCCATCTTCCCACAATGAGTAACTCAGATGTCACCGTCTTATTTTCCAATGATCTGTGCCAGACACAGAAGCATCTGTGCATTAGGTCAGTACTTGTTTCAAGCTACCTGCTGTTAGAACTGAAGGCACTTTCAGGATCATTTATCCTAAACTCCCGACTTTACATCCGTGCAAACTGGGAGCTCAATGAGTTTTCTCAAAATTAATTGTGGACATGGGCCTAGAAGACTGCATGTTTCTAAAATGTCTCATTAATACCGCTTTTTAACTATTGCCCGTCCGAGCTCCTCTCAGAAGAATGCGGGTACACGTTTTAAGAAACGATATGTTTGCTATTAAGAAGGATGCTGCCTGTCCACACCATCCCAGCTTTTCTCTTATCCGGAGGCCCCAGCAGCAGAAATATGAGCGTGTGAGCCATGGAGGGTGATGCTTCGGAGAACAGGTGCTCCCATGGTCAGGGCGCTTGGCTCCGGGGCCCCTTTGCAGGGACCACAGAGAGCAGCTGAGATAAGGTGTGGCCGATGGCTGTTCTGTTTGTGCCATTTTAGCGGAGCTGGGATGTTATGCAAGGAAATCTTTGGTATTGCAATAATCCTGGATTATAAATAATTTAGCATATTTCTTTGTAAACTGCAGTCCAGAATCCTTGCAAATAAGAAAAGGATTAACTTTTTTAGAAGTACTTGCTCTTGAGACTTTAAGTTCAAGGCAGAACAATGCTTGCCGTGGTAATTCCATCTATTTTAAGATCACAAAACCATACCAAGTTGAAACCAGAGCAGAAGATATTAATGCAGTGCTCTCTCTGAAGTGCCCAATAGTGGGACGAGAAAGCTTTCAAAGGGAATTAAGTAGACAGAGAAAGCTCCCTGTTCATGTCCAAATCACAAGGAGGCGGCTGAATAGGATTCACAGTTCTCCGTGGGAAGGACCCACACCACAGCTAATGTTCAAAACAGGGGGGAGATGTCTTGGGAAGATCAAGGACCCAGAATTCTGCTGTCAGAATCAGCTGCCTGCCCATTAGAGCCTCAAAAGACCCTCTTCCATGTGCGAGCTGATATGATCCTGCAAATGAGCCCATTTTTCTTTTTCTAACTGGCCCAAACTCTATCTGAAGAAAGCTGTCATTATGTAATATTTCTTAAGTGCCCTTGATGTA
This sequence comes from Panthera leo, assembly GCF_018350215.1. NCBI lineage: Eukaryota > Metazoa > Chordata > Mammalia > Carnivora > Felidae > Panthera > Panthera leo. Next base: position 43,824,652 of record NC_056684.1, on the reverse strand, counting down.
AGCTTCAGATCTAGCGTGTGTGTGCGCGCGTGTGTGCGTGTGTGTGTGCAGTGGGAGAGAGTAAGGGGTCAGCGAAGAATAAGATGTACACACAAAGTAGAGAAATTGGATGCGGAGCTGCTCAGAACGTTGAAGAACAGACAAGCATCTGGGGTGGGCCTCCGGTCAAGGGGTCAGTACCTGGTTAGGTCACATGGACAGAGGTCAGGAGAGGAACAATGTTAGCCACAGAGAGAGTCAGAGCCAGGGATAACTGAAGGGTCAAATGGGTAACAAAAGACAGAAGCAGAGAGGTACAGACTCAGAAACCACCAGCCAGCATGAGAGGGGCAAGGCTGGGGCATGAAAGACAAGAGACAGGTCAGCAAAACCACACCTCCAAAGCTTGGTCTCCAAGACCCTCCTTGATCTGGTCTCTTCCCTTCTTTCCAGCCTCATCTCCTGCTGTCCCACATGTGACACCTTATATGCCATCAAAATAAAAATGCAGCAGACTGTGTGTTTTTCTCCATTCTTGTCTTTATTCCTTGTGTTCTCTGTACCCAGATGACCCTTTCTCCCAAGCCCTGGTCTTGCATTTTCCAAGATTTAGCTCTGGAGTTGCCTCCTCCTGGAAGCCTTCCTTGCTCCCCAAACCTCAAGGCCTAGTGAAGTACCACTCCTACATGCTCTGGTGACATCACGCCCATTTCCAAGCTTCTAAGAAAGATGGCAAAACATTTTCATGCAAAGGGTCAACTCTCAACTCTGAAAGGGTCATGGCTGCTTGGAGGCACTGTGTTGAGAGGGATTCTGAGGCCTCACCTGGAATCACAAGGAAAGAATGCTATACTCTGGTTAAGGAGCCACTTCAGGGCACGGGCCATCATTTGCCATTTGTGCTCTAGACCAACATCCTCAATGGGCAGATGAGGAACCCGAGGCTGAAAGGAAAATATCCAGCCAGCATCACAAGGCTGGTTGACAGCAAAATCCCAACAGAAGACCAGGTCTTGGGATTCCTTAACCCAGTGCTCCTTTGAAATAAGATTCTCGAGGACTCTAATCTGGAATACTGCAACTCTTCATAAATTCTTAGCTCTTTTCAGAGGAGGGGAACAATTACACGGCGATGGAGCCAGCGAAGAGAAACAAGAGTTCAGTGCTTGGGCACCACCTGCCTGAACCCGTGTCTTACAATGTTTCCTAACGCCTAAGCCTCCCCAAGTCCCTGCCCTTATGCTCGTCTCCAGTCGGCACTGTTGGCACTGACAGGGCCTGTTACCCAATGTGAAATGAAGACTTTGGAGCTAGCGGACTCTCCCGGTTTATCACAAATACACTCCTCCGTGTCAGGGAAAAAGCCTAAAGCAAGTTGAAGCTACCTTTCCCCACTTTGTATTTCACTCCTCACCCAGGAATCGGAAACTTTCCTGAGAAGGAAATATACTCAGAATGGTTTCACGAGAGGAACTCTTTCCCTGCCTTATCGTGAAAGGAATTTTCCAGGGGCTTCCAGTTTCGGGAGGCTACAGGGCATAAAGAGAAGGAAAGCTGGCATGCGCTCAGTCTGACAAGAAGCTGTCACGTTACTACTGTCCTTAAGTTTACCTGGGACATCTTACAGGATCGTGAAAAGCACTTTCCCGAGACAGTAAGTGGCGATATGCGACACGTGCTTGACGACCCCCTCTCCTCCCATCTCATGCTCCCGTGAGAATTTGGGATGTGAGATGAATTCTCCCAGCACGGCCCCAGCTTGCAAAGGGTCGTCTAACCTTTAACCTTCAGTTTGGTTAAATGGGCTGAAGGGAATCAAGAGGATGTCTGCCTTTATGCGCTTCAACAGCAAATGGCCCGCTTGGCCAGGTTACCCAAGGACACGGCTCTAACCAAAGACGGGAGAATTCCCAGAACTGGAGGCAAATGTGAGATGCTGATAGGACATTCCCTAAACCCCCTCTCCCAGAATGCTCAACAGCAATTAGCAACCATGTCCTCTGTCTCACCTCCGCTGTGTTTTTAGCAGCTCGGTTTCTTCAGAGGACAGGGCAAGTGGGAATGGGATTAGGCCGGGAGTCCTGATTTTCTGAGGGAAGACAGTATTATTGTATGTTTTCATTTCAAGTTTCTCTGAAGGACTTCTGGATAATGAAACCCCTACCCTGCCCAACTCAGACTCTGTCATCTTTGGGTGCCCACCTCACCCCTCCGTATGAAATTCAAGAAGCCGATTTGCAGGTGACTTCTGAGCAGCTGAAGAGAAGTGTCCACTGTATGTGTTTTTATTTTTTTCAAGCCCTACAAGAGGCTCTCAAGGGACGAAGGGGCATAGAGGAAGGAGAAGTGGGTGGCACAGCCTCTGAGGGATCAATAAATTCGACTGCTTCTGTACACAAGGGGAAGGATGGTGCAGGGAGGCAGATGGGAGAAGGAATCCCAGAGTCATACATTTTAAAGCTGAAAGGACCCTTAGAAGTCACCTGGTATAACCTCCTCTATTTTGTACATGAAGAAACCCAAAGTCAGAAACGCTAATGCCCAAGGTCACGCTACTTGTGAGGAGAGAAGCAGGACCCGCATCCTGCCCTCCCAGGTCTCTAATCCAGTCCACAGAGACCGGGCTGCTGTCACCCCGTCAGGAGCGGCGTGAACGCTGCAGTACCTACAGGGTGACCCCATGCTCACCCCCAAGAGGCCTCCCATAATGCTCCTCTCCTCAGAACCAATGTCATGGCTGCTCACTTTCTCTAAAAACTATCTTCATTGGCCACATGGGCCCAGAGACAGCTCTTCCAGGGAAGAGCTCTCACGGCTGACTTTCCCTGTGAAGCTGGCAAAGCTGCTTCGGCGATCATTTTTTAACTCGGCAGCTCCCTGACAAGAGGATTAAAGCAGGCGGCTTTCAAAAAAGTCCCAAGAATAATTTAAAACTCAGTATGTTAATGCCCGCCTAGAGTTTTGGCCACTTTTGTGAAAACTCATAAATCTCTCCTGCCACACCCTAACAGTAATCACCATGTCACTGGCACGGCTTAATGAAATTTAGAAAAAAAAAAAAAAAAAAAAAAAAAAAGGTACAGTGAACCCAACCAAAAATTAGGACCAGAAACCCAACTGTGCAGATGAAACTTTCGAAGTCACCAAAACTGAGTGTGGAGTCACGAATGTAGGGGGGGGGGGGGCAGTCTGAGGGAGTGGGGGGTGGTTCTTTAGGAGGGTGGCTCCTTTGCTCTTTCCTTCCTGCAAACAAGACAGGCCGAGGGACTAGAAAACAGGGCCTCTCAAACGTGAGCTCGAGTCAGAATCCCCGTGAAAGTGTGCCAAGCCCCAGACCGCTGGGTAGGCCCTGCTCCTTGGTTTTCTGATTCAGCAGGTCCGGGGTGGGGCCTGAGAATCCACATCTCTTTTTTTTTTTTTTACATTTATTTATTTTTGAGACAGAGAGAGAGCATGAACAGGGGAGGGTCAGAGAGAGAGAGGGAGACACAGAATCTGAAACAGGCTCCAGGCTCTGAGCTGTCAGCACAGAGCCGGACGTGGGGCTCGAACTCACAGGCCGCGAGATCATGACCTGAGCCAAAGTCGGTGGCCCAACCGACTGAGCCCCCCAGGCGCCCCAAGAATCCACATTTCTAACCAGTTCTCAGGTGGTGCTGATGCCGCCAGTCTGGGAAACCACACTTTGGGAACCTGTGGGCTGGAAAGACCCACCGAGTCCTCTGCTGGGGTGGGACTCAGCGGCAAGGTGGGAGATGGGACGTGGGGTGGAATTTCAGCATCGCTTCACAGCCACAGCAGGCAGGGTGGGAAATGGAAGCGCCAAGACGTGAGGGCCCCGTTGTCATAGCACCAGCGGTCCCTTGAACAGGGAGGTGAGCTGCGTGCTCCGGCTCCTTTAGTCACCTCGGAAAAGATAATGCCTATCTGAGCAAAAGCAAACACCGGGAGGCTTAAAAGCCCGGGGTCCCCATGCTCGTTCCTCAAGCAGGAGGAAAAACGTCTTTATGGAGAGAAAGTGCAGTCTAAATAGAAAGTGGGGCTCGATTTCCACAAGCTCGAGTCAAAGAATCTGCTGAGAAGGCCACATGACACACGAAATGAAATCCAGGTCCTTGATACCCAGAGGCAAGAAAGAGAGCAGAAGATCCAAGAAAATCCAAACGTTCCTGAATTTCTACAGTAAACAGTTCTGATCGGATTCTCTTGCTATTTTGGAACATACATGAAGTTCATTAATTGGCACACATTAAACAGGAAAAAAATAAAAACATAAAACAAGAAGGTGCTGGAGGACAGATTGGTAATTGCTCCTTTAGAGCAAACCAAAGTTACTGAGAAAATCTCCTATAAAGGCTCTGTCAAAACAAGTCACTTAAGGATTAGCGAGAGCTAAATCCTCCGTCAGAGAGATTTTCCTCAACAGTCGTAAATGGGTTTTAGTATCGGAAAATCTTAGAAAATATACTTTCCCTGCCCCCACCCTCCTCTCAGAACGGCTCTTTCAAGAGCTTGGCATCCTGTGGAAGCACAGCGTTTCCTTAGGCTGAGCCTTCTTCTTTAAAAAATAAAATAAAATAAAATACACTCTGTCATTCACGGCAAAGTCAGTGGCTGGAAATCAACTGTGACAGGCACCCCGTACATGTTCCAGAGTCTTGCCCACACAATACACAGGCTGAAGTACTGTCTTCTCCTCCTTCAGCAATTTCCCCAAGAACAATTAATAAATGGCTATTAAAAGCTAGTACTCTTACTTCAGCTTTCCACCTCTTTCCGTGTGGTCTCTTTCCTCAAGATTTAACTGCTCAATTTATTGTTTTAGCGAGGAGAAGAGCTTAAACTTCTTCCTTAAACATGTGTAGGTGATTACTTTTTTTAATTAGAGAAAGGTAAACATTGATAATATCGAACTTTTTCACAGGCAGCCTTCTCAGAGTACACATTTTAATTCTCTCAGTAAAGGGTCTCCTGTTTTACTCTCTTAAAACCATCAATCAGGACTTGTGTTACAGTTCCGAGCAGTGTCTGCGGTTCCTATCACTGGATTAGGGAGGTCTGGCTGTGTTCATTAAGCTAGTGTATAGAAAAGAGCCACTCACACTGGAAACACTTGGAGACGCTCTGTCATTTAGCCCCGTGAGAGGGTGACCTGGCAAGACCATTTTCAGATCTGCCTCCCAGATGGTCACACTCCACTTTTTCTGCCCAAACCTTTGTTCTCCCATCAGCTCTCAAAGCTAACGCACCCTGGACATCACCAGTGCCAATCAGTGGAAAGCTAACACACTTGCAAAATGCTCCACGCGTGAATAAAGATTGATCTTACCCCCTTGGAAACAGACTACGTTTCTAAATTTCCCATTTCCACCATGAGACCCTCAAAAAACCAAATCCATTGCCAAATAAAAATATTCTCCTGATATGCATACAGCAAGTCTTATTACAGACCTGGTTTTAGGTTATTCCTTCTCACTGTGTAATATGAGGGAATGACCCCAAATTCCAACCCCCAAATAGTTCCCTTCCCAATCTACTTCATTCCTAAAATTTCATGACTAAAAACTCCTTATGATATTTTAGGTACAGCTACACCCTTTTTACATTAAATTATTCCAAGAGGCAACCCATTAAATCTATTTAATCAGCAAGACTCTCTGGAGAGTTTAGCCAGTCTTATTTTGGTTACATCACCAAGAGAATGTAGCCTTGGGGTTATACAGACCTGAGCTGGAAGCCAAGACCCTTTCCTAAGACTGTGAACTTGGGCAAGTCATGTCACCTCGAAGAAGCTCAGCTGTGTCACTTACAAAAGAAGAGGAATACCTACCCCTGAGAGGTGAATAAACAAACAGGAAGAGCATACTGAGTGGGGTTTGCCATCCAGACAGGGCTCAGTCATGTGAGTTCCCCTAATTGCAGGCTGGTGGGTCAGGGAAACAGAGGTCAGGACAGATTATCCTCCTCAGGTGGAGGACAGATAAAGAAACAGGGCACATCCTGGGAAGGGCAGCTCCAGGAGGGGGTCGCCATATGCTCAAGTACATGTGCGTGTGAGCGTTTGTGTGTGCGCGCGTGTGCATGTTGTTTAATGGCAGCAGTGAGAACAAGGAGAATACCAGTCACCTGGGAGAGAGGACCGCAGAGCTTAAGTAACAGTTATTAAAAGGAGACAGAAGGCCAGAGGAGTTCCCCAAGGGCTGCCGGTTGCCTCCTCTATTCATCAGCCGACAGGCATCTCTACCCACTGCCTTACCAGTCTCCCTCTAGGTCTGCCCTGACTTGATTACATATCAGGGCCTTGATACTCATTACCTACCTCAAAAGTGACATCTCTAGATTTTTGCCCATGGGATTAATGAGTAATCAGGGTGTATACACAATCTCCACTTTGGTAAAGATCACATTAAACAGTTGCCTCAAATCTGGCTCTTGTAGTGGAGGGGGTATGAGTGCTAGATGAATAGGCAAAGGAAAACATGAACTAATGATCTTGGTGACACAAGTGCCTATTTTTGGGGGGTGAGGATAAGCTTCCCCCAGTCCAACAGACCACTGCTCAGAGAAGAGCCTGTGTTTTTGTGTTCCACATCCACTGGTTGGATTTGCTGTGGCTGAAGACATATTCTTGGGCCCCAAACTGAGACACTTGCTTCCAAGTGATCTGTGAATTTTATTTATGTGGAAGTTCTTATGAAATTGTACTTTCTTCGCAAAGATGAAGTTTACATGGAAGAGATAAACCTGGAAATTTTACAATGCCTGCCCAGAGATCAGATGACACTTACACACACAACACTTACTTGATCCCCTAAGAGTTGGCAAGGATAGTCCCACATCTTAGTTCATTTACCTCCTCTTAAACACAAAGGCATGCAGTTGGGAAAGCAAAACTGTGCCCACGAGAAAGAAAGGAAGGCAAGACCCTTTGAAAAGAATAGGCGAGGCCCACTGAGTTAAGAGACAAGATTCCACGCTTCCTTACATCCTTACTTCCTTCTATCCTTACCTTAGATGAGCAAATGTCGAAGATGGATCCTAAGGAGTAGTCAAGAAATGAAGTTTAAAAAAGGAAGCTCTAATTCTTGAGTGTCTACGATGCGCTAGGTATTTTACATGCAACAACTCACCCAACATTAGACGTGACAGCACAATGAAGCGGCATTATTTTCTCTACTCTATAAGCCAAAGAAGCAGAGGCTCGGCTTGGTCAAGCTGTCGATGACTAACTAACAGAGCTCATATTCAAATCCAGTTCTGGTGACTCCAAGGCATGAATGGGGGTAGATTCAGGGTGAACTACAGGCTTTGGAGGCCTTCTGTTTACTGGAGTGATGGTCTTAGTTCCAGGTTCAAGAAAGAAGAGGAATCAAAGCTGATAAACCTCTGTATAGCTCAGGTCCTACAGGGTTAAAATGGAGGCAGGAAGGCAGACAGGGTAGAACTCTTCAGAAAAATGAGGCGATGCTTTTTGGGAATCATCACACGGGGTTAGATGGTGAAGTGTTCCGAGGACAGCTATTCAAAATTACTGTGAAGAAGTTCTATCTAGTGCCCATTTTTCAGGGATCTGATAGGAGGGCATGGAAGTAGGGAATGGGGTGAGGGGCAAGGCATGATCTCAGGCTTATTGAAGGATGAGACTACAGTAAATGGTCCCTGGAACTTGCAGACGACATGTAGCAAGGAGTCTCATGGGCAGCACCTAACCTTCACACCATCTTCAGCCACCACTGGGTTCGGAGGTGGTCAACATCCAACTTAAGGGGAACAAGGAACAGCATTTCATCTCCAGGCTGCCCTGGGCAGGCCAAATGCAAACATGTTGTTACACATGCCATTTTCCAGCCTCCTCTTCTATCCTGCTTTAGGATCTCCTAGGCAAGATCTCAGAAAAGTAAACACAAATGCATCATTTTCAAAAGTCCTGAACAAGAACGGCACCGACCACCAGGGCAGGACAGAAGCATATTATCATGCAGTTAATGCTAAAGTATATGTCCCAATATGGACAGGGAGCCTTCACAGCTCTTGTCTGATTGAATGCACAAATATGGATTGGAAATGACATGATTACTAATTTTCTGAGAGGAAAAGGGGAAATCCAGTATAATGACTGGGTAAAACGTTAGTAATGAAAGGTAAGTAACCCAGACAGGGAGTTTCCTGAGCAAGCATAACCCGGCAGTTTTTAGCCACACTCCTTTCATGGGGTTCTCTTAAGGTTAGGTTGATAGACATCTGACGTGCTTGACCATCTACTGGAACCGCCTCTCGCCATCTCACCAGGTAGGGACGTCAGCAAAAATCCTTTTCAGCGCAAGTAGCAACCCACTTTCCAAAACAACTCTCCACACTTTAAACTAAACAAACGACTAAGTAAACCCAGATTAAATACAGCTTTATCAGGACGGAGTTTGAGTAATCTCTGAATCAACAAAATGTGGGGAACGTGTGTACAGAATATCCATTATACAAATGTCAGACCACAAAGTCAAACTCTTTTTCAAGATGCTGTTGAGGACTCCCTAATCTAGCCAATACACGACAGCAAGGGAAGCCCAGAGTTAGGCTAGCTTCCACCCAACAGCCTGTTTTTCCTTATGCAAAGATCAGGAAAGCATATATGCCACAGAATTATTTTAGTTGTTTCCTGAAAAGAGTAAGAGAGCCTTTTCCCCTTAGTCTGAATGGAAAGTTCTTTCCCTGAGCTGCTTTAATTGCTAGGGGTTAAGCTTGAACATCACACAACCTGACAATCACAACCCAACTGGCATCATTTGGTGCTTTTTAACTTTGTTGGGTACAAGGCACATAGACCCAGATTAAAAGGGTCATTTACTGTCTGCCAAATGAAATGTTTCAAAGTGAAATGGTTTAACCACATAATTAGGGGGAAAAAGAATTAAAATATTCACTCACAGAATTAAGTATGCTCCCACACTGATCAACACAGCAAAATATAAACACAGTATCTTGAGAGTACACAGTTATTTGGATTGTCACGGGAGTCCTAAAACAGCATCTTCTTGATTTGTATTGAGACACGTGGACTGCTCTTTCGATTTTGCTGTGACAATAGTCCCAGATACTGATAGCACAAGGCTGAATATGCTTCAGAATCAAATAGAGCTGGGTCAAATACGAGCCTGTTTACTCACCACCAATGTGTGGTTTGGGCAACTGTCTTATTTCTGAAACTATCTTACATTCTACAAGATGACTACAGAACCTTCCTCGTATGCTTTTACACAGATATAATAAGGTAACACGTAAAGTCTTTGGCTCTGGCACATCCTACATCCTTAATATTGTTGCTTCCCTCCTCCAGCTTTGGGCAAAGGGATCTCACATACATGTCTCTGTAGTTTTAAAATCACGCCTATATGTGGTAGGCACACAATAGATACTTCTTGTCATTTATTCAATAACGAACAACGATTATTTATCTTGTGTACTGTCTAACCCAGAAGTTCCCAAGCATTCTTCTTTCATGATTAATGCGGGAGTAATTTTTTATAGCACTCCTAGGCTAAAAGGGATTACCTAAAAGTTCTGTGTATTAATGAGGCCCCAATAACTTAATAAGTATGTCCTACCAATTGGGCAGTTTTTTTTTTAAACCTGTATGCATAAATAAAAATAGGATTTTCGTTTCATTGTTAAGGAATCACAAGCACTTACTTCACAACTTCTGACACCGTGGCATTAGAGTGGAAAGGCCCACCCGCATTTCCTGCTCCACACTGCACCACGTGGTACCATTTTATATTATACCAACTGCCAAAACCTCACTTCGCAAAGGTATGACATCACTGAAAAGAATGTCGTGCATTCCAATAGTGAAACTGTGAACTGCCTGGAGTTGATAGTTCACACGATGTCTGAGAGATGTCAGGAATTGATACAGTTCCCTCAGCTACTGGAAAATATTTCCTGGCACTCTTTGGAGTTTGCTGCAATGCCCAGGGTGCCTTGGCTCACTGTCTGGGAAACAAAAGGCTGATCAGCCAGATCAAATCAGATTCTTCTTCTTTGCTACTGTATCACAGAATTATGCATTGGACAACATTACAGGTACATCCGAATAATAACGAGACTTCTTATATCAGAGTTCTGGCTGTATTTCTATTCCATTTTTTCACTCTGAACATTTCACTTATTAAAAGCTAGCCTAGTAGTGTCATCTGGTCACCAGATAAATTCTGCAGCGATGGTTCTTGGAATTCAAACGGATAAACATCTACTTATCTCAGTATCAAATGTTGACTTACCTCGAAAACCATAGAGTGGTGCAAAGTTTACCTGTCGATCTTTCTCATTCATAGGCATTTGTGAGCTGTGGATCAGCTTCCTGGAGGTTCATGTGCGATGAAGGAAGGGCCTCTCCTTGGACATGTGGGAAGAGCTCATCACTGAAGAACTCTGCGTGTTTTCTATCTGGCATCTAGAACCCAGGCCCAGGAAGCAGGAGGGCTTGCTGCTGCTCCTATGTAGACTCGACTCTACCTTGTTTTGTAGGCATGCTGAAAGATGATTAAAACCTTGCTCGGGAGAGTGGTAACGTGAGGTAGGGTGGGGCAGCGGGTATATGTCTCGTGTGCTTAACAACGGCTCCCTGAGAGGAAAAACCCTGCTTTGCAGCGTTGGCTGGTTTCTAGGTTACAAACCCCCCCACCACAGAGGAGTTAAGGTCACTGAGTTCAGAATCGGGGCATGACACACACCACCAGCTCTGGGTCTCTTCTCATCTATAGCTGCCTGCAGAATGCTCTGAACTGAGGGACACACTTTTTTGCTACAAGGAAGATATGCAAATGTTCAAGTTTATGTTCTCCTAATTGAGGATTTCTCTCAGACGCAAATAAATAAAGTTGGAGGGGAAAAAGGGCTTTGCAGAGAAACTAGGCTAATGTGAAGCATTTTATGCAGGGGATGGATTCTGGCAAGTCCCTCTGGGTGTGGGGAGACTATCCTGACCTTGCTGGCTGAGACTTTCAGCTCAGGAAAATCAACTCAACAGGTATTCATCAGGCAGCCACCAGGGGCCCGATATTTATAGTAGTAGTAGTAGTAGTAGGGTCCCAGGAGAAGACAGTGTAGACTCTACTGACAATGTCACTGGGGAAGGGTGAGCAAAACTGGCTCCAGTCTCTTCTCACTGCAACTTGAGAGGACATCAAGTAACACGGTCTTCCCCAGGGCACCCTCGAAAGAGATCACCGGGGTCCACGGTTTCTACCGCTGGACACATTTATGGGCCCTATGTGCCTATTTGGCAAGAAACTTTACATAAACGCCTTCTGGAATCATTCTGCCCAGGGGGAGTCAGCAGCCTCAGAGTCCTGTGCACGCACTTTGCCTCGGACCTCCTTGGTTTCTCTAGGCCCCAGGCACATGATCTGGTACTGATTTTCAAAGCTCTGCTTCATCTTGAAGTTCATTTGGCAAACTACTATATTCCACCAACTCTTTCCTCCAAGGGCTGTGCAACTGGAGGTGGCAAATTCAGAGACTCACCACTAAGAAGGTACCATGCTATCCCAACATGTTCACAGATGAGGACACACAGAAGTAAATAAATAGCAATACAGTAGTTATGACAAGGGGACTGCCTTCCCAGGGACCCTAAATTTAGAATTATGCAAAATACAAGGCCAGTCGAAAAGTTCACATAACAGAGATTTAAAATTTTTTTTCAACGTTTTTTATTTATTTTTGGGACAGAGAGAGACAGAGCATGAACGGGGGAGGGGCAGAGAGAGAGGGAGACACAGAATCGGAAACAGGCTCCAGGCTCCGAGCCATCAGCCCAGAGCCTGACGTGGGGCTCGAACTCACGGACCGCGAGATCGTGACCTGGCTGAAGTCGGACGCTTAACCGACTGCGCCACCCAGGCGCCCCAATAACAGAGATTTTAAATGAGGCAGCAGTGAGTAGAGTATCTTCTAACATGTTAAAATGTCCATGGCAAACTCCTGTTACGAAATGCTTTGCTGTTGGGGCACCTGGGTGGCTCCATCGGTTAAATTTCTAACTCTTGATTTTGGCTCAGGTCATGATTTCACAGTTTCATGGGTTCGAGCCCTGTTGTCGGGCTCTGCACTGACAGTGCAGAACCTGATTGGGATTCTCTCCCCTCTCCTCCCCCCAGCTCTCTCTGTCTCAAAAATAAATAGATAAATTTAAAAAAAAATTATTTTTTATTTTTTAAAAATGCTTTGCTGTCCCATTGATTTGTTAAGCCTGCAGGGATACATTTTGCATTCTTATATAGTGATATATAAAGTATCTTGTTTGCTTTGAAAAATGAAAGGTCAATAACAACAATCCTTGGGCTGCTATGATTTCCCTATTATTTATATTGAGTGTCTACTAATTCTGAACCTTAAGCTCAATGTTCGGTGCAGCATTTGTTTCGCCCTGAGGGGTTGCACAGTCCTTACAAGGCATCCGTTCTTTGTAATGTTTCAAATACCACATAACCATGGAAAGAGAGCTGAAACAAGGTAACCATAATGTCATTGCCACATTTATCCTTCCCCAGATTTATCCCGGCTGTTACTGAAGGCCTTCTCTCTTACTAGGTTGATGTTTAGGATTTGGAGGTCCTCACTGGGAGAGAACAGAGCTTCAGAAACATAGTATGTGGAGTAAGAGGAGTCTTTTCCTTAAATATTTATTTGCATGGGGGCTGAGAACCTTCTTCGGGATGAAAATCAAGCATCACCATGGGAGAATTCAGCAGGGCCAATCAGACCGAGCCACAAGGCTGAGAGTCCGGGGGGAAGATGTTCAGATAGGCTGGATGTTCTCTTCCATTATGCTAGCTGGAGTTTCAACGCATCCAGTCCTCATCTTCCAGGGGCTGTATACACCTCAGGGAGAAAGGGCTGTACATATAAACTGAAAAGCCTCCCTCATCAAATTCTGGAGTACCTTCAGGTTCTAACTACTTTACTAAGGTGAAACCTTCCTAAATGAGTCCAGAGACAGAAAACACTTTTCCTCACTTCAACATAGGCTACTGCTCTGTCCTGGTAATGAAAGATATGAGAGGGTTGGTGGCTAGAGCCAGAAATCAATCATGAGAAGAGGCAGAAGTCCATAACTAACAGTTAATAATAATAATAATAATAATAATAATAATAATATAAGCGTGGCATGCTTTGGGGCCAATATTGATGGCCCCAGTGGAACTCAGAATAGCAAGCAGAATCCAGCGGTGAGTTAGCCCAGACTAATTCCTAACCAGATATAAAACTCTACCTTGGTAACTCAAAGTGACACTGAGTTTGGAATGAGCTTTATAAGGGGCTGTGTTACCTACATTAATAGGTAAGGGTCGAGGCTCTGGTCTTAATATCAATGAGACTTACTTATACCCACGGGCTGGAAAGGCTTGGAAACATTTTGGTTACGTAAGCTTAAATCAGCCCCTACTCTTCTTTTAACTAATAAGCAGTCTTAGCTGTGTTATCCTCTCTGATCTTGGGCCACTTCTCTGAGCCACTGTGCAACCAGATTCTCTGAAAGTTGAGGAGAAGAGTAAATTCACTGGTTTGCTCCAGATAAGCCTGAGATTCCTTACTTTGCATAGGTATGTGAGTGCAAAGCACCATGATGAAAAAACAGAATTCGAAAGACACATCCAAGACAGCTCGTTAGATCGACTTTTTTTTTTTTTCTGTGTATCTGGTTTTTGGGGTTTTGTTTTGTTTAAAAACAGGGACCACTATGCTTTCTTGTAAGTGACAAATGCTCTATAAGGTATTCAATGGTTAATTAAGACACCAGTGTCATTGCTCAGCCCTTTTGTGTTTCGTAGAAAGCAGTTGCTAAACAGATGAAAGTAGGTCTGAGGCAAGCGGTAGCATAACTATTATTTCAATTAATAAATAGCTCTAAAAGTGAAGGAAGTGATAAGGGCCTCAAGAGTGTCTGAATCTGCCCTGGTTCTGTCAGGAAAATTAAACAGAGCACTAGTGATTGCCATTGCTTCTGTTTAAGGGATGCAAGCAAGTCGGGTCACCTGTACGGCGGAGCAGGTTAGAGTCTGCCCGGTTCCTGGGGCACCCCCTAGTGACACATGCGGATAATACCCTGGCACAGCCCACTTCACTGCAAGGGGAAGAAACTGTGCCAAGTTCACCTCTTTTTCTTCCACCGGCATCCTCTCCTCCAGTCTCCCCCTCCCCTGCCTTCCACCAAAGAAGCCCTAAAATGTATTTTCAGACAAATATCAGGGAAGCATTTATAAATATTTCAGAGGCGTTTCATAAATAAATAAGCAAATCTACAAAAAGACTTCCCTCTTTTAATGAGATCTTGGCTGTGGTATATGCCTTTTATTTGAGCATCATTAAAACCAGTTGGGGAGATTTTTATACTGGACTCTCTTTGGGGGGGGGGGTCAGAATATATGAAAAAGCCTGCTATGCATCTCCAAAACATGTAGCCGCGTCCCTGACAGATTAGGTAGCTTGAGCACGAGGGAATAGCTTTTACTCTTTTTAAAGTAAATACTAATCAATAGCAACCGTACCGACAAAAACCCTCTTGCCGTCTAATTGCACCACAGCTACTCATAGACCCCAACAGAATTTTCCCCTGGATGTAACAAAATTAACTACCAGGGGCAGAGCTAGTGAGTTATCACCATGTCTCTATTCAAATGTAATTAACACAACCCCCCAACTGCCACATGTACCATTAAAGCACCATTTGTATTTATAATTTCCAAACAGGGTCTGAAGGTCACACCCACATCAATCTTTTCAACACACTCGTCTGCACGGGAAATCAAACTGGCGGGGAGGTGGTCCTAGCAATTATAGGAAATCTCTCCCTCTCTGAAATCTTGTTTGTAGTTCCTCTTCTGGAGCTTAATGCCCTCTGCAGTCTCTTTGGCCACGTCAGAAATAGCCAGACTGTATCAGAGGCAAACGAGTGATTTAAGCTGACTTAGCAAACAAATCTAGTACCCAGTTCTGGGCTGATCCAGCTGCTAGATAGGTAGGAATCTTAACAACAGGTTGGGATGAATACTATGGCCGTTTTAGTTAATAATAACTAATATTTTTATCACACATTAGGATTTGTGTTAGGACTTTTACCTACATTTTTCTACCTCATTATTATAGTTGGCAATTACAGTAATAGCAGTGGCCATTTATTGAGCACGTGGGCTGAAGAGTTTTACGTATATATTTTATCATTTAGTCTTTATAATAACTTTGTGAGTTAGGTATTATTACCCCTATTTTAAAATTAAGGAAACAGAGGCTCAGAGAGAGTAAGTGACCCAAGTGCTCCAAGCACTGAATGAAGGAGCATCCGGATTTGAACCCATTTGTCTGACTCTAAAGCTCATTCTGGACCACTTAGCACTTTGAGAGGGAAGTAACATCAATGATCAGCATCAGCTTCATCTGCATTTTACACAAGTGGTAAACAAGGTACAGAGAGGGAGAGCAACTTGCTTAGGGCTGCCCAGCACATAAGAGTTGGGAAGAAGCTATAAGAGGCAGTCACAGGGAGGTGTTACTGGCATCTCTGACTCCCTACATGCACATAATGTCACAGCAGCCACTCTGTCTTCTTCCCACCCCCCCTTTTTTTTTTGGCGTCTGTCTTCTTCAAGGAGCACTGGAAGGAGCAATAGAAGGGTCCAGAGACATAGTCCATGAACCTGTACAAGACACCTGCTGGGTGATGTTCAGCCAGCGACATCCCCTCTGTGGACTCAGGGACCTCAACTACATAACAATGAGTGAGATAAAGTATCTCTTAAGTCCATTTCAGATCTAACATTTTTAGGCTAGTTGTGAATTCTTTAAGCTACAAGAGACTGTATGTAGAAATCTAACAGAGCATTACTTTCTTACACTTGGCCTGTAATGTCCCTGTTAGAACCCAGATAATCATGTTGTCACACAGCCATCACTTTATAAAAGCAGCGATGAGCTGAGAATGCCCAGAGATAGCTTTCTTTCAGGAACCATCAGCCACCCCAGGAGCCAACAGGTAAAGATAGCATATGCTACACTCCATCTAGTTCCCATGTGTAATTTGGCAAAGCGGCCCAGTTTATGAAGAGGTGTGTGCAAAGTCACTGAGGTCTGAAACTCCAGTCAGAACTCAAGTACTGTGGGGCACCTGGCTGGCTCAGTCAGTAGGGCATGCAACTCTTGATCTCGGGGTAGTGAGTTTGAGTCCCACATTGGGTGTGGAAGCCTACTTAAAATTAAAAAAAAAAAAAAAAAAAGAATTGTAAAGAACTCCAGTATTGTCACTGTTTAGCAGCAGACTCTGCGGTCATATTTTTGTTCCCAGGTGCATGATCGACCCAGAGGGTGCTTCTACGAGGGCAGTTTCTGGACTTCCTCATTCATAGACTCCCTCATTCTGGCCTCTGAGACTGTGCATGGGGTCTGATTGCTCAGAACTCCCCACCTCCACCAACAAACACACAGGCCACACGCTCATGTGGTTTCTCCTGCTCGTAGCTCAGCCTGGGCAGGGTTGAGTTTATAGTTGATCCATCTTGGTGAGGCCCCTGTGTCAAGGCCTTTATCAGCCCAGCTCCGAGGGGACACCCGTGCCTGACCTAACCATGTTGTGTTTGTGTGTGTGTGGGGGGGGGGCAGTGAGAGGGGCTAGGGGGACCTTTAGGGTCCAGAGATCCTTGGCATCAATCTATTTCCATTTAAATATGTTTTCCCTTGATTCAGAATGAACCAGGAGAAGCAAAAATACTAATCAAATTGGAATGCAAATATCCAAGACGCTTTTCTCTCAGAAATGCCCTATTTCCACACCCCCCCCCTTCCATGGTACTAATGTTGTAGAAATAGAAGGCACCTCTGGAGGGACAGGATAATACAAAATTTTTAAATCTGTAGAAAATGAGTACAGGGGTAGGAGGCACTATTAGTGCTACTAAAAATAAGCTCTGGGAAGCTACAATAAATGGAAAAACCAGAAGAGTCATTCCTTTTTTTAAACTGTATTGAAAATCCTGTATGTCCGGGAGCCATTTTCTCCAGAGATTCTAACAATAATACTTTGGATTCAATATTCATTTCTATTCTCTCTCCCATCTTGTTTCCCCCTCCGACCCTCTCCTCACCAGGGCCTCAGTAACGCAGGCTGAATATTGAGCTTATTATGCATGTAAGACAGTGTGGTTTTTGCCAACTGAATATTGTGCCAGGTACCACAGCACTGGTGCGATTACACCCTGCTTGCTGCCTGGTATACTAAAGATGGGAATTATTTTCCTTTACTTTGATTTTCTTTTTTACGGAGAGCTCGCAGGTTACCGTAGACCAACAACCCAGTGCTGGAGAGAAAGGATGTCCCCTCAGACTCAGGGATTCTTTCATGAGTACGGCCCAGTATACTGCCCAAACTGTGTTGCCCTCAACGGGTGAACCTCCTTGCCACTGTTACTTCAGGGTGCTGGGAGGTGGATGGGTCTGCTCATGCCACTCGTGTCAGTGCAAGTTGAAACGTGTCCCAAGAAGCCACGTGAGCCCTGGACAACTTTACTGGACTAGAAAAACAACTGCAAATATTCACACTGCAAGGACACGGGCTCCCAATATTCTAGCTGCTTTGGGTTCTATTCCAGATGCTACGCTGGACACATCTGCCAGCCTTGGGCACGAGACTCCCAGTTGAGCTATTCTGAGCCATCAGGGAATTTCTGGGATTTGAACAAAAGAGCAGAGAGTATCTTGCCAAGGCAAGGTGTTGATGTTTCAGAGACAGGCTCCTTAACACCTAAGTGGGCCAAGAGGAAAAGCCAAAGTTAGCAGAAAACCCAGGATCACAGTTTATTCCTGCCTTTCCATCTCTCACATTGAGCCTTCCCACAATATTTAATCGCAACATGCACCAATAAATGGAGAAAGGTGTCCTGTAAGAAAATCTGAAGAAACAGAGACACAGAACATCAATAAAGGGGGAATTTACAAAGCAATCTGTCCACAACCTTCACTTTACACATGAAGAAACTGAGGAATAGAGGCTAAGCAGGGCCCCGACTCTGCATGTGTCAGAGTTGGGGACAGAGCCCCAGCCTGGGCATCCGGCTTCGAATTCAGAGTTCTTACCACCGCCCAGGGCCCTTGTTTTGTTTCTTGTTTGATTCATGGAGCCTCTGGGAAGAGAACGGCCTCTGGTGGGGCAGGAGTGAAAGGCTAAGATTTAGAACACCTCCTTCATTTTTACAAGGCCATCTGGAATGTATTATTATTTTTTCCTTTTTTTTTTTTTTTTCAGTCTGGGCATTTCTGTCCCTTAAAAGCATCTAACCCTTCACCGTGGAGGTGATGCAGAAATCTGCCAATAAAGTAAGCCTGAAAGCCCTTTGCTTCCTGCAGAAAAATCTATATGTGCCCTTCAGCCTTATAATTGAGTTGCAAAGGGGAAAAATAAAATTGTTTCCTAGCTGTGTGGAGCCATTCCACCCAACATGCCAATAAAAAGCAAGTGGTGTTTTTATCCATGGGATGTCCGGGTTCAGAGTCAGATCTATGAAGCTAAACAAGGGCTAGGTTATTACCAACAAACGATTACACTCTGGGTTGTATTGAACAGAGAGATATTTGAACTCTTGAGACTAATTGGAAGGGTTCTGAAATGTCAGTGTCGACGTTCCCTGTCTAGATTTCCTGAACCACAGTAGAAACTAACCCTGAACTTGAAAATGTTGCCTCCCACAGAGCCACATGTTTCTATCAGGAGATGCAAATATTAATCCTGGGCAGGCAGATCACTTAGCTACCAGTGTGCCTTTCTATGCCATTGAGTAGACAGATAATAACCATCTGCATTATCTTTTTCTTGAAACTTACTGGGAAGTTCGAGTGAATAATAATACTCTCGTTTGTAGAGTACTTCAGCTTGTAAAAACCCCTTCCTTCAGTCAATCTGAATTACTAGCTGTAGTATCCGTGAGCAGAGGAGTATCACCTGCCTCAAACCAACCCTGTGTGGCTGGGGATGACAGTCCCATTTTGGAGATGAGCGGAAGGAGGTTCAGAGCGCTGGTTAAGTGGATCATCTACATTCATACAGCTAGACAGCAACAGAGAAGGGACAAGCCTAGAATGGCTTTCCACAACCAATTCTCCATGGAATCACAGTGCTTTCTTCTTGGTGAATGCAAGGTGCTTTACAAGGTTGACAAGAGTGACCCTATAATAAGTGACTAAATTTATTCCTACCCTGCCCATCACGTCAATGTTAGGAGGCCATGCTCTTCTCCATGGACATAAATCATCTCTAAGTCTCAGGCTGTCTTTATGACCACAGGGGGCTGTGGAAGCACCTGGCTGTGTCCTACTCACCGATGGACAAAAATATGGAATGGCCGGGCCAGCCTTGTAGCATACCTTCTGCTCCCAAAGCCATTTACGTGGCCAGGTCCAAGAACATCGGACCAACTCAATCTGTGGTCAGACTTGGTTGACTGATTTCATTTGTAGACAAAATGCCGATGGCTGCCTTCCTGTTGTGATTTCCAGATTCTCAGGGGAAGGCATCCCTTCTTCAATTCTATTCTAGCCCTTCCTCTAAGGTTTGAAATCCCCTGAGTGGGGATTTAAAAATAATCATTCGACAATGAGAGACAAGTTGCAAGGGCCAAAATATTAAAGAATCAATTCAGGGCAATGGATTCATTCACTAGCGAATAGGTAAAATACTAAGCAATTCTTTGGGGGAAAAAGAGAGGAGGGTCTCAGGAAACCAATGCTGGGAAGGCCACAGAGGTGGGAAAGGGGTAGAAGAGGTATCCAGGAGCCCTGACCACAGTCCTGTGACTGTACTCTTTTGCTTAAGGAAATGCCTGTTAAGTGTTCTACGCTCTAGAGAAGTGCTCTGAGGACCCTTTAATGAATCTGATTTTAAAAAGTTTGAAAGCAGCTTTATTAAGATAAAATTTACACGCCTAAAATCCACTCATTTTAAGTACACAATTTAATGATTTTTAGTAAATTCATATCATAGTATAACCATCATACAATTTAGTTTTAGAAGTTATATTTGAAGAAATAATACTCTGAAAAGGTAATGTTTGCTCATAACAGCACTTTATAGGATTTCTTCTTATCAATACCTGCTTGGATTAGGTTCCACTACAATACTGCATAAGGGCAGCCAGGCTTTGGAAGATCTGCCTCCTTTTCCTGGCTTCTAAGTGGCTGCATGCTGGGATGTGGGGGTGAGTTAAGAGCCCAGCCACCCAGTACTCAGACTCCAGTGTTGACAGCAAGGTCCATGGTCACTTCCATAGCCTTCATGACCACTACTTGGAAAGTTACAGAGGGCTCCTGGCCACACCTCCAGTTTCCAGAACCAGGAAACCAGGCTATGATCAGCCTCCTACACCCACCTCTCCACGGACAGCATGAAGGAAATTGGCTAACAACTTGGCATTCCATTTGGGTTGGCCAAGCCCCCTTAATGTTTTTGCACTTCTTAGCGACTGTCAGCACAACACCCCTCCCACACCCACTGACTGCCATGTGACAGGCTACTCTGTCCCTTATCTCAGTGCACCAAACGACTTACCTCATTCTAGGGCTTTCTGTTTCACTGTGAGTCAAGTGGAAGACAGAAAGGCAGCCCTATTTTATTTAAAGCAAACGTTAGAACAAAGACTCTGCTGTGCATTGCTGGCATTTGTTAGTAGCAGACACGGGTAAAGAAGGGTATGAACAAATATTTGGTTGAGTGTAGAACACACTTAAACACTATGGATTTACTGTTTAGGGTCAAAGTAACAATTGTGAAGTTAGAGTCTATTAAAGAGTCTGAAGAAATTATGTATACGCCTTTACACATGCTGTTCTCTCTTTTGAGAACCCCCTTTCCTCCTTTTGTCTGCCCTTCCATGTCAGAGCTCTCCAAACCCAAACAAACTGACTACTCCTTTGTTCTGTGGCATTCCGTCCTATGGAACTTAGTCTGGAGGACCAGGTCTTTCTGTTTTATGTCTGTATCCCTTCCACACTGCAAGTCTTGTAGGAAGGGGACTGTATTGCATTCTTCTTTGTAACCCTGACGTCTAAAACCCCATCTAGCACAGAGAGGACGCCCAAGAGATGATCTGTGCTCAATCAACGAGGAAAGGACCATGAAGGTAAAGAGGGGCTCATGCGCAGAACAAATATCTTCTTCTGCAGGCAGCTGTGCTAATTTGCCAGACTCTACATGGCCAGGGAGTGATTTGTGACAATCTGTTGAATTAAGAAATTGTTTTGGGCTCAAGAAGCACCAAATGTAAACTGCAATGTTGGATTCCAAGAGAAAGGGCTGGAGGCTATGGGGAAGGGGCTTTCCCAAGTATGTGCCCATGGAGAAGGCTGGGGGAAGGCAGCTCCCAGTAAAAAAGAAGAAATTCGTATGTAACTCCAGAGCCATGCTTTCTGAGGCTAAGCAACCCCTCCTTCTCACAAACATCTACCCTCAGAACTGGATCCACAACAAGGAACGCAAATGTGTGCTTTCAACTTGTGGTTTATGAAAAAGCCTGCACAATTTTGTCGAGCGTGTCCACTGTTGTATCCCCAACGCTTAACACGGTACTCAGAACACAGTAAGCACTTAGTAAATACTTGTGACGTGAATGAATATTTCAGGGTCTGGCTGGCTTCTTTCACCAGAAAATATGTTATTTTGTACTCCTGTGCTCTAAAACACAAATTTCCTGAAATGAATTTTCCATGGAACATCTCACTTGTCCAGGAAGCCATCCATGAACGTGATTAACAAGTAGAAAATAAGGTAAATCCATGGGAACCCAGGCCTGGGGATTCCATCATTTAAAAAAATAAGTAAAGACTCAACATCTCAGGCATCCTAAAGTGATAATCCACCTTCTGGCTGACCCCAGAAATGTCAGGGGACTCTGGGGGCTGGTGGGCCATCCACGAAGAAGCAGCAATAGTGGAGAGAGAAGGGAACTAAGGTTTCTTTGGTACCTGCTCTGAGCCAGGTACCAGGTCAAGTACTTCAATCTCTCATTTCAGTTCTGACAAGGGAATTGGCCATGACAAATGTGACTTTACAATTAAGGAGGAGAGGATCAGAAAGACTGTGTATGATAACCAAGGGCACCCAGCTAGCAAGTGGCCATGCCAGAAACTGAATACAGATCTAAGCCTGGAGACCGAACTCTCTCCAGTCCACATCACTGGCCCCTATTATTCCTCTGGTTTTGGAGTCCCACAGGTGAGAGATTAGTCTTTACTCATTTCTGCAGCCTGCTCTCCTTAGTGTGGCCCAGAAGCACCACCAATAAGTGTTCCCTAAGCTGCATTCCAGATCACAAGCATTGTCACTTCTTTACCAATAAGCAGTCTGACTACAGCCTGGATACCACCCAAGGGAGGGCACATACCTACAAACTGTTGGCCCCGGAGGAAGTACCCAGGCAGCACTGATTTCACTGATAGAGCATGCGCTTCTCTGAAGACCCTTGCAATTCAACCTTAGCAGCAATAATCCCAGGGGCTTAGAGAAGGCCTTCTGGAGCTTTGATTAGCAGCATTTAAAGTCTCCTCCCTCTGTCTACCTTAGCTGTCTAGCCCAGCTGATGCACAGTCTCCCAGGTTTGTGCCCCAGTCTTCCTTTGTTCAACATTCGAGAACGGTTTTGAGTGGCAGGTATGGTCTTGTGTAAAGGTTGCAGGAGATGAGCATCAGGAAGCCCAGGTTCTAGCCTGTACTTTATCCTCTGGGTAACGTACAGCCACAGAGGGCTGGTTCTTGAGCAAATCACTTTTCCTCCCTGGTCCTTATTTCCTCATCTGTAAGTTGAAAAGACTTGACAGATTATTTCTAAGTACGACAGAACTTTCTATGATGATGTAAATGCTCTATTTTCTACATTGCCCAATACAGTAGTGACTAACCATAAAAGGCTACTAAGTACTTGAAATGTGGTTAGTGTGACTGAGGAGTAATTGAATTTTTAATCTTACGTGATTTTAGTTAATTTAGATTTAAATGTTAACAGCCACTAGTGGTTTCTGTATTAGAGAGCCAAGGCAGGAAACTTCAGTTCTAAGAAGCTAAAAAGGAAGCAGTGTAAGGTAGGATTAAGAGTTCCAGCTCTCAAGGATGTGGGTTCAAATCCCATTCTGCCACTCACTAGCTAGGAGGCCAAACCCAAGACCTTTACCCTCCTCAAGCCTGTTTCCTTTTCTAAAAATTGAAAATTAACATAATAAGGCCTACCACACAAATGTGCTGAGATAAGTGGCAGAGATAAAGCTCTTAGGGTCTTGTCTGTCACGTGAAGGCTCCCTACAGGAAGGGAGGGGGAGTTTCTTTGATTAATCCATTATTTCATTCACCAACACTTCACTTAAAACTGAGTGGAAGGAGAGAGGTTTAAAATCCACTGGGTGGGGCCCTGGGGAGGGGGGGTGCCCAGGAGAGAGGGGTGAGGGAAGGAAAGGCAGTTTTGCCTACATTTTTCCCAGGGCCGTCCCTGCATGTGTCTTTGATTGGGTCAAATTACACAAGATCTAGCTAGATATTCAGATTCCCTCAGATGCATCTGTGTTGTGCAATCCCCCTGGCCTTGGAAAGGAACAGATCTTACTGGCCAGGGATTTGACAGGAGGCATCACCACTGAGATATACAGATCAAGAGAAACGAGGGAAGGGTCCTTGACATTCTACAACAAATGCACAGATAGCCTGAAACATTAGGAAGGCACTTTCTGCACTGGTCAGCTGATATTTTCTAGTTAGAATAATTAAACAGAGAACCACCCACCAGGTTAAAAGAGAGAGCAGTTAATGAGAAAGTCAGTCCCCAACTCCTTTTGCCCCCAAAGATGCCAACTCTGAACAGTTCACCTCAGCTCCCTCTTTGTAAACGGCTTCCTCCCACCCCACCCCAGAAATCACTGGAATCACCTGGAAGGTATTTTGTTCAAAAATCCCAATGCCCAGGCTATATAAGCCACATACAATTAAATCAGAAATGGTGAGGATGGCAGCCAGGTGCCAGGGATTTTTAAAGTCTTCCGGATGATTCTAACGCACACCTATGTTTGAGAACCGCGTGTCTAGAGGGAACAATCGGGGGAGAAGCTCAGGAGTTAACCGCACCGGGGGTCCTGGTCTGTATCACACGCTCTGGGCCTAATCAGACTACACTCACATTTCACGTTTCACTTAGCACACTCTGCTTCTCGCGACTAGAATATTCTCAACCAACATCCTCTTTAATAAAGTCTAATTTGGGCCGTTTCCACATTGTTAGTGTTGACAGGGAAATTCCCCACTGACTTGGTGATGGGCAGGGGGGTGGTGCTTTAAAATCAAGCCTTGAAGCAAGTTCATCTGAAGCTAGCTGAAAGCCATCAGCAGAAGTGCTGTTTCTACAACTTCTGCACACTGCCACCTGGTGGGAGCTGGTCCCAACTCGGCCTCTGCTCCTCATCCTTGGGCTCCTGCCCCCGCCCCCAAATAGGGGTAATTTAGGAAAATGTCATGCATTTTCAATCCAATTTGCTGGTACCTTCCACAGTGATCAGACCTCCTTCTCTTTTTCCCTCCCATCTGGTTAATATAATTATTGCTTTCACATGGTGAAGCCATTTTATGTAATAGCTTTGTTTGTTACTATGGTTACAAGTTTAGCAGTACTTTGGAATATAAATCTATCATCCCCAAGAGTAGCTTTCTATTTGTCAAGGTGCAGCCCTTATGCACATCAAAAAGCAAGATGAGCAGCGGCATTAGTTTTCCGTCTTAAGGAAAGTGGCCTTTCTTGGTCTAATTCTATCTGAAAGTCCTCCGAGCCTCTTGTAGACACTCCTTGGAAATCGCTGGGTGCTGTCCCACTTTCTCCCTCCCGGGGTTTTCCTGCCTGAGTGAGGCACCCACAAGGAGAGCTATCTGGGAGAAAGTCAGAAAAGTTGGCTGTGGGGCAGCTCTGGCTGCCCGGTCAGAGCCCTCCTGTTGCACAACTGGAGCTGTTACTAGACTATTTACTCTCGGCTGATTATTTCCCCGCTAAAGGCAAGGGCTGAGAACATAATCTCTTGGGAGTTAAATTTCTTTGGGTGTAATCCTTTCCTCTCATGCATCTGAAGCATCACCCCTTATTTCCTGATGGAAATGGGAGTTCTAATCTCGCTTTAGAAAATGGCAAAAGTTCACAGCCGAGTTCAATCTGCCACCCTCAACTGACAAAGCGTGACAGTGTCTGTGCCGTGACGGTGTTTCACAACCAAGTGAATCAGACCCAGCCCTCAGAGTACAGAAGCCGAATCGCCTGGGAAGCAGGGCTTCCCTCCCATCCTTGGTCAACGACAACAGCTAACCCTGGAGAGGGCTGGGAGTTTACTGCGCCTTCCATGTGCACACCCCATCTAATCCTCCTGCCAACCCCAGGAAGAACTCATCGTCATCAGCACTGGCATCGCTCATTTTACAGAGGAAATTGAGACTCGGGGATTAAGTGCTGTCTCCCAGTCATACAGCGAGCCAGTGGCTAACTTGGGATTCATCACCTTTGGTCTCCAAGTTATGTTTTCGTTCCAGGGAGCACCCCCTCACTTTCCACATTCAAATAGCAGGGACCAGGAAAAGAGAAAGAACGGGCGATACCAATGCCTCCACTAAGGCCTTGATTACATCAAACCCCAACCACCCCCTTCCCTCTTGAGGAGAAAGTTATTGGTTTGGTAGCCCATCGGTAAATTTCCAGTGGCTACTAATTAACGAGCCATGTCATTCAAATTTATAATCACAGAGCAGGAACGTACTTATTTACACCACTCACATGGCAGGGTAATTGGCAGTTATGTAATTTCATGGTAATTATGATTGGAATTGCCAGGTAGAAACTAGGCACTTTGGAGGTGTGTGTTTACCAACAACTGGCTACCTTGGAATTACCCATTAATGACATGATGGGCTGTGGCCTTGTAAGAAAGGTTATTAAGGTAAGGGACTTTATCTTTTGATTCCTCATTCACAGAAAAAGCAGGAAGCTTGGAGACACCAGGAATACATATATTTTTTTAATTTCTTCTTCTGGCAGCACAGGATGCCATTGTGCAGGTTCGTCCTGTTTCTGGGCAGGTCTGGGGTGCCCCGGTGACAGGGAGGGGGCCGAAAGACACACATGAGCTTTAGCAAAGGGTGTGAGGACCGAGTTCTGCGAGGCTAGTCTGCACAACTGTTGATCCAGGGCACGGGTGGGAATTACCAGCGTGTTGACTATGGAGTGAGGAAACTCGGCTAAGGGGTTATTTGGTCATCGACAGTGTGGGGACCAGGAGAATATTAGTTGCAGAAAGGAGGCCCAAAGGAGGTGGGGTGAGGGATTCCATACACTAGGAACAGGGGTGCTGTGAAAAGGCATGCAGCTCATGTAACACATGTGGGCGTGAAACCCCCACCCCACTGAAAACCAATCTGGTACGTAGGCTGATTTTCTGGGCAACAGTGTCCTCCCAGTTCCTTCTTCTACATCCCCTGGAGCCGACTATTCTCTGAAGTTGCTCTTGCTGTTTATTTTCAGGGGATATCCAGCAGATAGGGAAAGAAGAACCCTATGTGATATGATGGGTTCTCAGCTATCCAGGAGCTCCACGCTTGGCACGTGTAGAGTAAGAACATTATTGCCTCTTAGAACTGCAAGCGGTTCCTTGTTGAACAGAGGGGAAACCCAGGGCCCAGAAAGGGGTGAATGTGTGGCCCAAAGTCACACGGCAGGTAAAGGTCAGAGGTGGGCCTAGAATGCACGTCCATTACCTCCAAGTGGTTTTCCATAAGGCAACTCCATCATGAGGGACAAGTTGCCCACGGTCTCAAATTGATAGGAGGCTAATAGAAACAACAGCCAAATGGGAAGTGTTTCTCCATCTACCAGGAAAGGGACTCTGGGATGCTTTTTTTTTTTTCTTTGCCTTTTTAAATAACCTTTGCATAGTAACCTTATGCAAAGACTCCTGCAATAGATTCCTTTCAGTGGTCAAGAAAAGGCAGACATTTGCTCTTCCTGACCTGAACTGCCTCCTACTATGAGAATAGGAGACAGTCCCCTCTTCCTCCCCAGCTGCTAGGAGGCTGAGAGCCACATTTTGTGCTCCTTTGTTCAGATTGCCTCAGGCAGGCATTTCCATTATAGTTTTCTTTACTTCTTGTTTTCTTAAAACCTGCTTTTGCATTAGGTAGATTGTCTTGATCTTTTTGTACCTGTGTTGTTATTATAAAATCTCTGGAAGAAGGTGGGACTATCAGCCAATCGATAAACAAAAACAAATCGTAATCTTAAACCTGAGAGTTCAACCATTCAAGAAATAAAAATCTTACAGGATTTACAGAGACAAGTTGAGAAGGATGCCACAGCGTCCCCGTGCTGTCCACATACACAGTGCAAGGGGAGGAAGGCTCCCATTCAGTGAAAAAGAAGAGTGGACAGAAAAGGCCAGTTTCTTTATCAGCCTTAGTCTAGCCTCAGAAGCACCATCTCGTCCCCCCAACCATTACATCCAGAGAGTCGGAGGCAAAATAAAAAGGCTTCTAGAGACCCTGGAGTGATGCAACCTGGGGAGAGAACTCTAATAACCTGGAACACATTTGATAAGCAGCAAAGAAAGGCAACAGTTAGGGGCCCCTGGGTGGCTCAGTCCGTTGAGTGTCTGAGTCTTGATTTTGGCTCAGGTCATGATCTCATGATCCATGAGTTCGAGCCCTGCATTGGGCTCTGCACTGACAGTGTGGAGCCTGCTTGGGATTCTCTCTCTCTCTCTCTCTCTCTCTCTCTCTCTCTCTCTCTCTCTCTCTCTGTCTCCCCCTCCCTCCCTGTCTGTTCCTCCCCAACTTGTGCTCTCTCTCAAAGTAAATAAACTTAAAATATTTTAAAGGAAGGCAAGTGCCATTTCCTGAATGGCTACAGTGTGGCTGATGCTGTGTGTGGTACCTCTTCCTCTGTGTCTGTCTCATTTCATCGTCCACCTCAAACATACAGCAACAAAAAGGAAAGACATGGTACAGGCATCAACACGGGAGAATGTTAGGGGGAAGAAAACCCATACGTAAATGTATGATTCCATTTATACGAAGTTCAAAATATATGCGAAACTCATCTAAGGTGCTAGAAATCAAGATAGTGGTGACCTCTTCGGAGGGACTGTGACTATCGAGGTCATGAGGTGGCTTTCAGGGATGCTGGTACTAGGCCATTTTGGGGGTCTAGGTTATCTGATGCGGTCATATAAAAATTCGTTGGGTTGTACAACTGTGTTTGTACACATTTCTGTAGATGTTCTACTTCAGTCAAAAGTTAAAAAGGTCAGGGTTCAATTCCCAGCCCTGCCACCGACTGTGTGACTTGGAATTCAATTCAGCTTTATATCACAGCTTCTGCATCTGAGCAATCAGCATAATACAACCCGCTTATTAGGATATTGTTAGAATATAATAAGACCCTGCATATAAAACATCTAGCCCAGGACCTGACACATGGCAGCTGCTCAATATATAGTCATTCAATATTAAAATGTTTTAATATGGAAAAATTTTGAATATACACAAAATTAAAGAGAAAAGTATAGTAAACCCCCATGGACCCATGACCCAGCTTCAAGAATTATCAATCCATGGCCAAACTTGTTTATCTAAACCTGTATCCCCAACTGTTAAAAAAGAGGGCACCTGTTGGGATAAGCACTGGGTGTTGTATGGACACCAATTTGACAATAAATTTCATATTAAAAAAAAAGTATATTTTACTGCTATGTATATATAAGATGTATCAGTTTGCATCTTTAAGAAATAACTCTTGAAAACCATAATCACAATACTATTATCATTAAAAACTACTGCTATTAACCAAGCTTCCCTGATTACCCCCAAAATGTCCTTATAACTAGTTTGCTCAAATCAAGATCCAGACAAGGAAGATGGATGCATATGTCTTCGTTCATGATTTGTTCAGTCGTTTAACAAACCACAGGGCAATGGGCAGAGAGGCTGTCTGTGTCCTTTTCCACCAGCACAGGATCCTTTGTGGAGAAGGGAAAAGGGTGCAGTCAGGAAGCCTCCTGGAAACACCCAGAGCTTCTGTCTAAAGCACTCTTCTGAATTCTTCAGAACCATCGATGGTCACTGTCCTGGTCAAAACAAGATCTAACACAATAAAGGACAGACCCTTTAACTCCAACTGTGAACACAAGCAGGAGAGCAGCTACCATCGTCACGTGACATACAAAGGAAACCCTGCGGTGAGTAATTCTGGGAGACACAAAGGCATGGTGTCCAGCCTCAACTGTTTGCATGAACCAAGAGTTCAGAGCTCCTCAAAGGAGCACACTGCCCAGATGAAGGAGGAAAGCTGACCTTCCTCTCTTTCCCCTCTGCTCTTTCATCTCCATCTTTCTTAACTTATCTGTAGCCTGGATGTCTTCCTCTGGGGTCTGAGTAATGGTGGCATCACACACCCAAGAGCAGGGTTTTACCATGTGCTGACTCCTTTCAAACAGATGGTCTCCTGGGTTCTATGCGTCTCATGTTCCTTCCTTTCAGGCAGGCATCTCAGTGCATTTTATTAAATAACCTGCTAATGTGCTCCTCCAACCAGATTATGAGCACCCTGAGGAAAAGGGCCCTCATTTTATTCATGTGTGGATCCCCCTTCCCCACTCAGCGCCCAGCACCCAGTTGGCCCCAAAGTAAATGTGCATGGGATAAATTAGTGAATGAGGGTAAACAGAGCCAATGGGGAAAGCCCTGGACTGGGGGGCTGGAGGCCTACAGTCTAGTCTCAACTGTGTTTCTGACCCTTGGGGTGACCTGAAGCAAGCCACTGACTTCCATGGGCTTCCGGCAGCTTCTAGGATCTCTTCCAACTCTTAAAAGAATCCCCAATTCTAGAATGTATTTACTTATGACGGTGCTGTGTTGATCCATCTATTCATTTACACCTAAAAACTAACTGCGAGGCAAAGCGCTGATGCCTTTCGGAACACGCCACAGCAACAAAACTTTGTTTAGCCGGCTGCCCTATACCTTATGCGCCTACTATGTTCCCACCACAAGTCACAGTGGCAACGACCTCACCCAGAATGGCCAGAAGGAACCCTCCCATCCAACTCACCCAACAGCATGCTGTGTGCTAGATGCAGTTAAATTGCCCTGGGAGCTGGAGTGAGCAGGGACTAAGAAGGCTGGTCCTACCCTTTCATCCGTGTCTGACTCTGCTCTGAAGAGAGCCAGTGATTGGCCGTGATTCTGTGTGGGCACGGGCACTGTGTTTCAGGGAGCCAGCACAGGTAGCGTCAGCCCACTGGGTGACACTCACCCTGGTACTTGTTCTCCTGCCCCCTGCCATCCTTCCCATCCCCGCTGTGTACTATCCCACTCCAGAGACAAACTCTGGCTCTTAGCTTGTTGACAACTCATCTTCCGAAAGGGTTAGCTGGTGACTTCTCTGAGGCTTAAGGTGTGACCAACGTGGGTGCCAGGAGAATGGAACAGAGGCATTAAGTTATATTTATTCCATCCTTTTTCACTCACCGAAAACAAAGCACACAACTGGAATGAGGAGTCTCTTAATTTTTAAGCACTAGCTTACTGTGCCACTACGACAAATACATGTTCATGGCATAAAAATATAAAAATGCAGGGGCGCCTGGGTGGCTCAGTCGGTTAAGTGTCTGACTCTTGATTCTGGCTCAGGTCATGATCTCACGGTTTGTGGGGTTTGAGCCCTGGATCGGGCCCTGCACTGACAGTGTGGAGCCTGCTTGGGATTCTCTCTCTCCTTCTCCCTCTCTCTGCCCCTCCCCTGCTTACTCTCCCCTCCCTCCGTCCAATAAATAAATAAACTTAAAAAAACTCAATTATATAAAAATACAGATTGGAATAAAGAAGAAAACTAAAGTTACCGCATATGACAGCCCTTTTAAACTGTAGAGACTCCAGATATTTTTCACATATTTATAAGTGAGTATAATTCTTATGTGTCCATAATCATACTTCTATCCATGAATTCTAGTTCACGTCTTTTTTAAAGTTTATTTTGAGAGAGAGAGAGAGAGAGAGAGAATACACACAGTATGAGTTGAGGAGGGTCAGAGAGAGAGAGGAGGAGACAGAATCCCAAGCAAGTTCTGCACTATCAACACACTGAGTTGGATGCGGGACTTGAACTCACAAACCCTGAGATCAAGAGTCAGATGCTTAACTGACTGAGCCACCCAGATGCCCCTGTGTTTTGTTTATAATAGAACATAAATTCTATTCTAATCTATTCTATTCCATTTCAAATGGAACAGAATTATGTGGTTCCATTTTTATTTTACTGAAAGCCTTCAAGATACAAAGGAATGAACCTTTTGTGGTACGGACAAATTGTCTAAGGCAAAGGGTGTCTCCTAGCCCATCTTAAAGTCTCCAGGCACAGAGGCCTCTTTCTGTTCTGACTCTCTGCTGGCCATTCATGTGGCTGGTCGATGTACAAACCCAGGAGCCAACAAAGGCACAGGTCTGGGAAAAGGATGGAATTAGAAGTAAAAAAAACAAAACAACAACAAAAAAAACCAACAAAACAAAACAGCAACCTGGTTGCAAACTCAATTCTCTTTTTAGCTCTTGGACAGGTCACTCAATCTTTCTGTTTTCAGATGCCTCATTGATTAGTACAGCATGAATACATAGCAAAATTAATTAGTGGAGCGCTAATACACAGGGTGATACAGGGAAGGAAACAGCTAATGTGCTGAAAATACCTTGTAAGCTCTAATGATCGTAGAGATTTGAGGACTGGTAATTGATAAGATGTGTTACCAGTTTCAAGGATTCAATGGTAATCTAACAACGGAGAAGGCTCCTCCACATCATGTCATGGCAGGTGGATCCTGGCCACAGCCACAATTATAGGACGCTCTCTCAACAGCAGTTTTGAAATGTTGTCAGCTCCTCACCCCTGAAACATCTCTCAGCCCAGAGTTTGTCGCCTTCAGACTATCTATACTCTCTAAATAGAAATCACTTCCAAAGGAGCATTTTTTAAAGTTTATTTTAAGGGAGAGATAGAGTACAGCAGGGGTAGAGAGAGTAGAGGAGGTGGAGAGAGAGAGAGAGAGAGGGAGAGAGAGGGGGGGGAGAGAGAGAGAGAGAGAGGGAGGGAGGGAGAGAGAGGGAGGGAGGGAGGGAGGGAGAGAGAGAGAGACAGAGAGAGAGAGAGAGAGAGAGAGAGAGAGAGAGAGAGAGAGAATCCCAAGCAGGCTCCACACAGTCAGCACAGAGCCCAATGTGGGGCTCGAACTCATAAACCCTAAGATTACAAACTGAGTTGTAACCAAGAGTCTGATGCTTAACTGAATGAGTCACCTGGGTGCCCTCAAAGGAGATTTTAAAGACTCCCACATTCAAAACTAAAGGAGATGGCTGAACCAGGCTGATGGCTGATCTCAAGACCAGCCGAGAGATGTCAAGTTACCACACTGTTAGAGGCCGCAAAGCACTGCTCCGTTTCCCGTGCACCCCCGAGCCCACAATAGTGAGGACGCCGTGTCTCTATGGCCCAGTCATAAACACTCTGGTCCTGCAAGGCTAGCTGTCCTCAGAGGGGAGTCATGGTCTCTCCCAGAGAGACCCACCTGGCATTCTGGCTCAGCTGCTCCAATTTAGGAAAAGTATACTCCACACCTGACTGGGGGAAGTGATATGCAGAATGACAACTGGAGACAAAACTCTCACTTCTCTGGACCTCAGTTTCCCCAACAGGGATATGAGGAGGTTGGACCTGACAAGTGTCAGGATTCCTCTTTTCTCAAAAACACCATGACCCTCTAAGTTCTTACTCATTTTTGTGTTCTGCCCAGGACCCAGCACGGTGCTGGCAATAACACAAGTTCTCAGTAATATACGTTGAATAAATGAGCAATGAATAAAGCGATGGAAATGCCATGCTTGTCATGAATGGAAACACAATGGTTGGTCAAGTCCACTCAAACTCATCGCATGGTGTCAAGTGATGAAGCCACACCTGGCCTGCATGGTCTGCCACGCATGGAAGCCTGGAGTATACTGAATCGGACGTGTCCTTGGACACCAAGGACAGAAGGCTGTGGTATTAGAGACCGGAAGACACTGCACTGGGGCCCAGAGAAGGTAACATTTCAGAAAGGTAGACACCTGTGGTTATGAAGGCTTCTCTGCGTCTGCCTTTCTTCCAGCTTGTGCATGTAGTGACACGCTGTTATTCAGAAGCCAAATGTCCTGAGATCTAGGGTTAGCTACTCTGGAGAGGAAGCTGGAAGGCACCCTATTGACCTAGTGTTAGCTGGCATCCTGACTCTCCAAAGCTTTCTATGAGCCCTTGGCAAAGTCTCAGGCTCCCATCCAGACTATGGACTCGGCGGTGTTTGGTGAAGAGAGCTGTGGGGCACACCACAGAGTCCCCCCGCACCCCACCCCACCCCACCTCGTCTCAATCTCGTCCCACCTGCAAGTCCTGGCACACTGGTTTTCCAGCCAAAGAAAATGCGTGTTAAATTACATTTTAGGCACAACGGTAACTCTTCCCAGAGAGCACGTTTCGTAAGATGTAGCCAAGCTTAAAAATATGCATAAACTTTGCCCTTGCAGCTTCGTTTGTAGGAAATAATATGACAATGCACAAACATCAGTGTACACAGGTATTCTTTAGCCTTGTTTATACAAGAAAAATTGGTATCAACCTACATGTCCATTAATACTGATATATCAGCTGAATACATTATGATCTATCAATGAACGAAATACTGTGTGTCATAAAAATGATGAAGCATGAAAGTATCACAAAAGATATCCACAAGATATTACTGCCTGAATGAAACAGTTTATGGGATCTGGCCCATACATGTCAATATATCCAGATTATTACACACAGAGAAGATGCCTGGAAGGATCCTTACAGATACATTGATTTATTACCTGGAGTTTGAGATTTCAGATCAATTTTATTCTATATATATTTTTAAAACAGTTTGGTGTCTTCACAATGAGCATGTTCTTTTTTGATATCAGAGAAAGAATTATTTTCATTTTGGAATAAAAAAGTAATTTCACTGGAAACCTTGAGTGGACAGAGTAGAGATCTCTTCAAATGGTTGAAATGCCTTTCTGAGGGTGTATGCACTCGGCATGCTGATCCTTCTCACCTGACTGACGAGGCAGAAAGTACTCAGCATGTGTGGACCAGTTCTCCTGGGTGCTGTCCCATCTAGCTGCCTGGTAGTTGATTCCTAAAGCAGAATGTGGGTTCTACAAACCCCGAGTTTTGTATGAGTCTTAGGGAAGCCCTCTCTGTGGGTTTTGGAATGGAGGCAAAGAACTTGGCCTATCACCAGTTGTAGCATTCATTTACCACGGCCCATCTACCTTCTTAGCAGGAAAGAGCTGATAAACATGCCACCCGTTACCACTAAATAAAATTTCTCTCAATTTTAAATACTGGCCCCTTAAATTCCTCCCTCTTCCCGCTTCTAACTACAGGGAGTATATAGGAAACCCAATCCTTATAGAATGTCAGAGTCAGGTTAGAGAACAGACAGTCACATGTCCTGGAGAAAATAAATAATTCACAGTGGATACCAATAGAGCCTGGATTAGAATCAAGGCCTTCTAGTTGCCAGTCCTGTGTTCTCTCCACCTTCCTCACAGCCATGCCCTTGCTTTGAGCCCATGTATTTGCTCTTGCTTGGACTATTGCAATAGTCATCTAGCAGGTTTGTCCTCCACTGATCTCCTACACATGAAAGCCCGCTCCACCCTGGTACCAGAAGTTCTCCCTGAAACATTGATTTTACTATACCTTTCCTCTGAATAAATCTCTTCAAGTGTTTCTCATAGCCTTCAGGACGAAGTGCAGGCTCCTCGGCATTTCACACAAGCCTCTTCAAGATCTGGCCTAGTTCCAGCCCCGTCTTCCACACTTGGCCTCCCATCTCCCGAATTCATACTCCACACGAACCAGACTGAATTATTTGTAATTTCTCAAACAGCTGATGTGCATATTTGTGCTTTTACACACATTCTTTGCTCTATGTGGAATAATCTTCTACAACTTGTATGCCCAGCAAACTCCTAGCTGTCCTTTAAAACCCAATTTCATTATCCTGGAAGCTTTCCCCAGCACAGTTAAGCTTCTGTTCCCACATGTTCCCATAGATTCTAAGGAAACGACTATAGTAGTACTCAATGATCATGGAGTGCATTTGCCTTCCCACCAGAGTGTAATTTCCTTGAGTTTGGTTTCATTCATCTTGTGAACACAGATTGACACAAAGATGTGAGTACATGCTCAATAAAATACTATGGAAAAAGAAATAATTAAATGGATGAATGAATAAATACATGAGGGAAAACATGCTGCCATTCCTTTTATTCAGACGTTATTTCTACAGGATAGAACCTTCTGGAAGGCAACAACAGGGAAAACGCCTGACACTTTAAAAGAGAGGCCTTTCAACTCAGCCATGGACCACAGTGGCACCCTGGGGAGATAGCCTTTCACACAAAATATCTGGAAATACTGCATGTTACCTTATTGTCAAGTAAAAGCGAGCTTATTCTAAGGGGCTCTCCTGTAAGTACTTAACTGAAGGATTCAATTCCTCCTTAAGTACTAACCAGCCCCTGAAAACACAAATAAAAGTCTACATTGAAAACTCATGGAAGCTGTCAAGACTATACATAGCCAGTATGCCTGCATCCCCGCCTTGGAACTGATACATGACAGGATCTCTGTAAATACTATTTGTCAAATGAATAAACAAACCATTAGTCACCAGAAATGGAGGTGTTAATACAATGGGAAGTGAAGAGCAAACGGTTGTTTTCTTGGACCCTTTAGAAATATAAAAGACTCTGAGATCATCCAGTCTGATACCTTCACTTCATAAGGGAAAAATCTGAAGCTCAAAGAGATCGATTGGCCTCTCCAGGGTCCCACAGCAAGTTCACGAATGACCTAGGGCCATGTCTGGGGCCTCTGAGGGTCTCCATTATGGCAAGCTGACTTTCTGAGCAAATCTAAAGCAACAATGGCAATCGTGCACAGAGCTCTAGGCACAGGCTTCTCTAGAAGGTGCCAGACAACAGCACAGGCTGGGTGTGAGGTACACAGCTAATCATCCCCAGAGAGGTTCACCTGCGCTTCCCCAGGTTTTTTCTTTTTTCTTTTTTTTAAAACACATCTTGAAATCTCTGGATTTCAAGAGTGTCTCAAGCCAAGAAGCAGACACATTTGTGTGCCCCCTCCCCCCTCTGCCCTCCTTTGTTCTTCTCTTTGAGCTGGGTCCACTGGAGGAGCATTGTAAGGTACCCCTGCTGGGTCTACAAGGCCCCTTTTCGGTTCAATTAATGAGCCATAAATAACCCAATGAAGGTGTCAACATACAGGGTAATTTATCATACCTTGTCAGGAGGGCGAGCCTTGTGAGGCAAACGCTCATTCACCGTCTGGTGCAACATGTTAAGATTTATTCCTGGCCAGGTCCCTCCTCCTCCAGGCGCCCCTCCCCCAAACCAAAATTTATCTTCCACAGGAATCCTCACAGGTGTGCTGCTTTGACAAATAAGCTATGAAGTCTGGTATTCATCACTGGCTGGTCTTTGTTGGGATGAAGGCAGCAGGAAATAAATTTATTTTAGAGGAAGGTACTTGTGATTCAAACATGCTCAAGGGGAACAGCGAGGTTATTTCCATCCTCCTGGTTCTGCAAGAGGAGAAAGGGAGATAATGCTAGGACAGCCTCTTTCTTCATTATTTACTGCTTGGTGGAAGCTTGGGCAGGACTTTACAGAGACGGTGCCCTTCGCTGCAATCTGGGAGCTCCAATCACATACTCTTGGAAATGTTGGGTTAGGAAATCTTACACTGGAGTGGAAAGGACTATAAGACATCTCAGATGCTCAGAATTGCTATACCAGGAGGTTTTTCAGGTCTGCTATTCAACTTCTGGCTTCCCTTGGAGGACTGATCCTGAAATGTGAGCATGCATAATAGCCATCTGGGGGTACTTGTTAAAAGACAGATTCCCGGTTTCCCCAACTCCTTCCCTCCCAGAGATTCTGACTGAGATCTAGGGAGGACCCTATGAAGGTTTATTTTGATAAGCTCTTTTCTCTACTTGCCTTCAAGTAATTCAGCTGGATAGGATTCATGGCATACAGTTTGCATCCAGAAATGCTACTTGGAAGAAATGCTGCATCCCGGGGCTGTCTATGGGAACATTCCACAGTGATAGACATGTTCTGCACTGACCAACCCTGTAGCTAATAATCACTTGTGGCTACTGAGCACTTGAAATGTGGCTGGTGTGGAAGTGAATTTCTTAATTTTATTTAATGGAAATTTAAGTCATCAACATGTAGTCAGTGGCTGCCATATTGGACAGCAGAGCTCTAGCAAATCACTGCATATTTCAATTCTGGAGAGCATGTACAGACTGAAAAATTCAATATGCACCTGAGATCTGATATACCAGTCTCCTCCCACTTCCCATTATTTTGCAGCTAATAAATACTGTAAGCCCTTGGGGGTGTGCCCTATTTAGTCACAGTGGAACAGGAGGAGGGAGGAGCATATCCTCCCACCTCCACTCCCAATGTCGACACAAGTGGGGAAACAGAAACATTCAATTCCTTAGGTACCTTCTATATGGGGCTGCTAGGGATGTCTTTGAGAAGAAGATATGGCCCTGGTCCTTCAGGATGAAGTCCCTTCCTTCCCAATACAGAGAAGATAAACACACAGGTGACCCAACACCAGATGGCACAGTGTGATAAAAATGCCCTAGGAAAGCCTTGGGATTGTAACAGAAAATACTTAAAGAAGCAAGGGGCCAGGAGTCTATCCTCTAGCTAATGTTGTGAACACTTTCGGACATGAGACCTTCCTTCCCTACTTTGGAATTAATGAGACAGCTTTGTATTTAATCATCTCCCATTCCCTGAGAGAATACAGACTTCTAAACCCCTTCCTTACGTGCCCAAGGTAGATTCCCCACTACCTCTGTCGTGTTGAGATGAGACCCACCCTCTATGGTCACACTTAGCATGTGTGACTGTCATTACCTACTCCCCTGCTATCCTGCAGAGACTGAGATCCATGAAGATCAGGATTGATTCATCTCTGAGCCCCAGGGCTTATTAGCCAGTGGCAGATACTGGTAGGGCACAACAGTATGAACTAAAATCCAACAGCCTCATATTTGCCTAGGTAAGGCCCCTTACGTTTTCCTTGAGGCTGCACATCAGATGGGCAAGCGGCCCCTGAAAAGCAGAAAGTATTCTGTTCTCTGATGATAACAGGACACTGGTGTTCTCTCTTAATGGTGTTGTGAGAGGGACTCCCCCCACTATATGTATACATATATTCTTAAAGGGTAGGGGACAAAAAGCCGCTTAGAAGGGTGATTGGTCAAGATCTGAGGCAGAACCCCCCATCTGTGAGAAAATTCTGCTTGGGAACGTGAAGGGTGTGTTTGACTGCAGCAGCAGCAATGTTCACGTGGGCCAGACAGGCTCAGGAGATGTGAGGCCTTGGCAGGCGGGCTGCCCTGACCAGAGGCACAGAGACCCTGCTCCGGAAGGGAAGGGGCAGCCCACCAGCATTCACCACCCCCTCGTCACCATCAGACATCCCATCCCTGCCCAACCTCCTTTCCTAACTCACTCCCCTAACTCCCCACAGAAGAGAAACCCAGCTCAGAGCCGCAGAGCGACTGGCTCAGGAGAGGAGATGCCTGGCTCCAGCTTCCAGAGGAACAGCTCTGCCAATCTCCCAGACTCCGGGAGCTTTGCAAGTCTCTGACATTTGACTATCCTTTCTTTTCATCAAGTAGCCTTATTTTGCCTCCAGAAAACAGGCACTGGTATCAAA
Organism: Panthera leo; assembly: GCF_018350215.1. NCBI lineage: Eukaryota > Metazoa > Chordata > Mammalia > Carnivora > Felidae > Panthera > Panthera leo. The sequence goes on along the minus strand of NC_056684.1, from coordinate 43,785,753 downwards.
AGCGTTGAGGCTAATGCCAAGATTTAATGCTCCTGAGTATCTTGCACAGGGCCAAAACTGCCTCTCCTTGTGCACGTGCGCCCCTCCCTCCCCCCCACACACACAATGAGAAAGGGACAGAAAGAGACAGAGATAAAGATCTACAAGAGAACTCCTTAAAGGTCACAGGGCACTGTGACTTCCTCATAACCAAATTAAGGGCAGGAAAAGAAGGGACACGGTCTGGCAAAAATCTCAACCTTCTTTGCTTTTCTGCCTTATGAATGGTTAAGAGCTTGGACTCCACACAGCTAGCCTAGATCTCCAGCTAAATATTCATTAGATCAACATTAGCTCAATGTTAGGGAACCATGTTAACCACTGTATTGGCTTAGCACTTCAACTTCATACATGCTAGGAATCCATGCTCACTTGCTGGCAGTTAGGTACTAGACTTCACCAATAGAACTGGTTCTAATCCTGAATTCTAAAGTCTATCTCGAAAAGGATACTGAATCAAGAGATGTCTTCATTAAAACAAAGATCCAGTGGTGGGGGTAGAGGACCAACTTTTATTTGGAAGAACACAGCAGTACCAGTATCTTTGAATTCACCCTGAAAAACAAACTATGGTGTATCCCTGAGTGCAAAGATTTCTCGGTACTTGAAATTTCTAAGATTACTCATGGTAGAAAAACATGAGAGACTCAAGAAGGCAAAGCTGCTTGAGCAGAGGTAAATAAAGGTATAAGGAACGGAGGTGCCAAATTTGGATGTGGACCAAATTCCATTTCCACCAGGACTCTCAGGCAACTAGTCTACAGGGGAAGGCAGATTCGTGCAAAATTTGGAAAATTCTGGACCTTCCTCAAGAGAAACCAACAATTCTTTCAGAAATCACAACTGTCCATGAGTAGTTGTTCATTCGTAGTTGGGGAAACTGAGACCTCTTTAAGATCAAGTAACTAACAGGTGAGTAAAAAGAAGTTTCATCTGTTTATCTGTTACTGCCAAGTGCCAAGTTTCTCTGTGCAGAGCAAGGAAATAATTTCCATGCAACAGTTTGAGATATGCAACTTGCATTTGCCTGAAGCCATGGCACAGTCAAGTGCGGCTCCCTTCAGATCTTGCATGCTACCAGCCATTCGGCAGGGTGGGTAACTGGTTGGAAAGCCTCCCGGGAAACCACAGCTCCTGCAAATGACTCAGTAGGTGGTTCTGACTCCTTGGTTGAGTCAGAACCAAGCCCGCGACTCAGCCCCTTGCCAAGGCTCCGTGGCATTGTTGAGATGCTCTGGGCTTGGCTAGCATGGGATATTGAGGACCTCTGGTGTTCATACATAAAGGGACGAATGTTTTCTCTGACAGGTGACCAAGAACCATGGACCAGAAAAGCAAGTGGCATCACGCAGTGACTCTTCTCTCTTCCGCTCCATCTGTGGAGAGTTTTGATGGCTTTCTACATCAGGAAACCTTTGATTTAAAGCTCAGTCCTCCTTCTTACTGGGAGCATCCAGGTTGCCTCCCACAGCCATGAATTGGTGAATACAGAAAACTTCATTCTAGCCTAGAATCTGCTGATTCCTATGGCTAGAACCCTGAGCACATCGCTTACTAATGGCCTCAAATCCTTCCCATCCCAATTTCATTCTCAGCCCAGTTGCCCTGTAGCACCATGAAGCATACACCAACCTCCCAACCTAAACTCTCCAAGGGCTCCCCCACCTATGGAATCATGTCTACATCCTAGCCTGAGATTTGGTATTCACAGTGCCATCTATCTTTCAAGCCTCATCTTCCTCTAGTACGCTACTTTTGGCATCCTGGGCAAACCGGACCCCTGGCTCTTGTGGGACCATATGTGCTTCCCACCTCCCATGCTCTTGCAGTTCTCTTCACTGGAGATCCCTTCTCCCTACCTCTTGAAAGTCTTCCCAGATCACATGCTACCCCCTCTCCCATGAAGTTTCCCCAGATCACTCCAAGGAAGCCCCGATGATTTCTCATACCACCCACTGTTGGCACTTTCCCACTGACATACAGCATGCTATTCCAAATTGCTGGCACTTGTGTGGATAACTTCTACCTCCTCCTGGGTGGCATACTCCAGGGGTGAGTACGGGTTGAGGAGGGAGAGGTCTTATGGTTATTTCCCATCATGCCAGTGTATGTGAATTTGCACTAATGAACAAATGAATGAATTCAGAAGATCTAGATGGATGTTCTAGAATTATCCACAGCTGTGGTATTTCGTCCCAGAGGTGGCAGCACGTCAGGAAGAAAAACCCAGCCCAGCCACAAGCTTTTCATATGGGAAAGGGCAGAAGCATTTAATGTGATCCATTCTGTTGGTCATGCAATGACTCTGGGTGTGTGCGCACAGACTCCCAGGAGCCAGATGCAGCACGTGCTTCGCAAGGGCCTAGAACACCTGGGCTCCCTCATTTCTCAATGTCAGGAGAGGCACACTGGAGTCTTGCAGCTGACAGTCTTTCTGGTAACAAAACACCTACTTAGCATGGCACCACTTCAGCTCTACACCATATGTATCAACAGGGGTGGGTCACAATGCTTTCTTGGCAGTGAGCCAGGCAGAGATTTGAGGTTTGGTTTTGCTGTGCTCCACAGGTGGCCTGGAGCTGTGTTAACAAGGCTCCTGCTTCTGTGTGACCAGCTAACAAGGAGACTGCCACCTGGCATGCCTTTGTACGTGGAGACCCTCCCCAAAACTTGTGCACCTGCCCTATGCTGACCCAGTGCCATCTTAATGTGTGGGTGGGTGGGTGCGTGGGGGGAAGAGGTTCTAAATAAAGCTCTCCTTTCCACTTGCCCTCAAGAGACTTAGACCAATGTTCTCAAACTTCAGCAAGGACAAAATTACCTGGGGAGCTTGTTAAACCAACAGATGGCTGGACCAAAACTCTGCAGTCTGGTTCCTGGACAGGACCCAGGAATCCACCTTTCCAACGAGGTCCCAGGTGATGTACTAGTTCAGGGACCACACTTTGAGAAGCACTGGTCTAGGCGATCCCAAGAAAGGCAAATGAAAGCCATCAGAGGCAGGACAAGAGGACAACAGCCTTTCTCCCTGCTGCTAGGCTCTGCCACACTAAGCTCTGCTCCCTACCCTACTACTGAAACCACCTCTCGGAAGGACTCATCTGCCTATACCATTGGCTTCATTACCTCTTTCTTGCCTTTAAAATAAACTCGAACTCCACAGCCAAGCTCATATTGACTAATCCCCAACAGTGTGCCAGGCGCTGTTTTAAACCCTTTACACATATTAACTCATTTAATCCACATAATTCTATGCAGTAGGTACTATTATTATCCCCATTTTAGAAACAATTAATCCCACAGTGAGCCCTCAGGAAATATTTTCTGAATGAATGGCTAAAGGGATGCTCATAAGCATTTATACCATGTACTACAGAAGGCTGTTTCCATGCCAAGGGAAGCCATCAAAAAGTGAAGAATTGGCTTGCCAACCAGTTATTTGTTCCTGTCCTACACCAAATAACCCGTTTGCCTGGAATTGGCTGGATATTCTGGCTTTGTGTAGACATCTCCTAGCTGGGAGGAAAGCCAGAGTTAATCCTTCACAAAGGGTTGTTTAATAATAACCAGAAACTGGAGAAGAGCAGAAAGGAACACGATGATCCCACACAACCCGAGGAAAATGGACTGCTCAAGCTCATGGTTTCATGCTGCCAACAAGGGCCCCTGGTACAGCCTGAGGTTTCTTAATTTTTATTATAAAAATAGAACATGAATATGTCTCTCCTGATTATCACCACCAATGCACCGGCAAAAACATCTCGAATGCATATTACTCTAATGCAACACTAATGCTTACATTGGCACAGAAAACCAGGTCATCTTTGAAAGTCTATAAATGGACAGCCCTCTCTGTCTATTACTTATTTATGTTTCCTGCCTTTTGCTTAACCAGCCTTGAGGCCCAAACAGAGAAAACACACCATACATAAAGCTACCAGTACAGATAAATAAAACATCAGACTCAAACTGGTAGATTTATCCTTCACTGCTTTGGAGAGAGTGGACTTCACGAGCTACATTTTGCACAGATGATCAGCAAAATGCGACCCTTTGAGACCAGGGGCAAGCACCGTGGTCTTCCCAGAAGATACTCAGCTTTGCCCTTTTTGGAAATATTCTTGTTTGCTGTGGATGAAAGACAATGATGGCAAAGTGGGTTGAACCCAAATGTCTTTAAGTTGGGTAAACCGACACTGGTGCTGAATTCATCACCAGCTCAAGTTTCTGGGTTACCTCCAAGGGTTTCCCCACATGGCCTGCCCTGCAGTTACGCAGCCTTAGAGTTCACCATGGCAATACTAGCCATGAGGAAGTCTACACGTGAGAAAGTCACCAGAACACCCATGCAAAGTTCCAGCAGAAAGACAGCTATGTCAGATTGAAGCCTAAGGGATGTCGCTGTGGTATCTAAGACCCTGAAGGAAGTCCTCTTGGGCAAAGGGCAGATCCATCTCTGGGAGCAACATCATGTGATTCACTCCTTACAGGTTTCCTTTTAGCTGCTCACAAAAGCCCTCTCTTAGCTGGAACACACTAAGTTACTTTCCTCCAATTCTCGGCTTAGCCTCGTGCTAGGCAACCCGTGGAGCGGCTCTGTTGGAGGGATCTGGTGTTATTAGCAGTACGGGGGTATGTTTCCAGAAAGAGCCTGCCTGGAGAAGCAGAGGGCATTCCTTAGGCACCTGTCAGGCCTTCAGCCTCTGTAGCTACAGAAGTGAGAACGTCTGCCTCAGCATTCTCCCATCAGCACCTCTACCACCTTGTACCTCAAATGAGGATCACAGCAGTTCTGTCACCCCTGAAAGCACCTGTGTGGCGTGACCAATATAGATGGCTCTGCCTTAGCAACAGGCACTGCTCTTGACCATGAAGTGGTCAAACAAGAACATGTTTGTTCTCAACATGCTTTTTTTTTTTCATGCGCAGAGAATCAAGTATCTCTTAGCTAGTTAGAAAAAGGAACAAACAGGTGATATTGATGAAAGGTGTTTAGGCAGGGCAGGGAAAGATAGAAATCTCCAGATGCCAAAGACTCTGTTTCTGAAACCACTTCAATAAAGATTCAACACTGTGTTGAGGTGGCTATGCTTATTAGATCTTACGTTCTGTGATGGGAAGAATGTGTATTTTACATTTTTCAACTAATAATAGCAATTGCAAACATTTACTTATTATGTGCCAGACAATGTATGGAGTGCCGTTATGTTGGATTATGGATATGGAAACTGAGGCACCAGCTGTCAAATGGCAAAGCTTAAATTAAAACCCTTGGACTTCCCCTTCCGCTACTCAGCCCTTCGCTGAGCTCAGAGGAATGCTACGCCCAGCATAAGCACTCTCTGAATACTTCTAGATGGTCAGCACTGAGCTTGAATATGGTAGTTGCTCAAGAGTATTTCCTATCTGAGTGATTATTATTGTTCATTTCATAAGGGCTTTATCTTGGTGAGAAAGGACTCACCCTCATCTAGCTGGAAAGCCAAGTTCTTCCAAGCTTGGGGAAATCCTGCTTCATTAAACCCATGAGTTACTAAGCAACACAGGAAAAGCTTATCACAGATTTCCTGAAACTGGGTGTGACCATTTCATTCCAAGCCTTGCTAATTCAGTCTGTACACACTGGGGACAGAAAATGTATCATTGGTTCTTAGAGCCCATTTGCACAGGTGACTTCTCCAATTCTCCCAATTCCAACTGAGGTCTTCATAACCCAGTAGAACCTAGTACCACTACAGGCAGCAAGGCGCACCCAAGAGAGGTCCAAACAAGAGAGTTCCGAGCTACAGCTTGAGCCTAGGTTCAAGTCTCAGCTCCAACCAATGTTACTGTTTGCATGACCTCGAGCAAATCACCGAACCACTATGACCATCTGTGTGTGATCTAACTGGTAAAGGGGGGATGATATCTGTAATAATGTGACATAAATCCACATGCCTGAGACGTTCACAATTAGGATCAATCAAGATATTCTATACGGAAACATGTACGAGTATAAATAACAATAAAAGTGATGACAACAAACATTTCTTCATTGCATCTTAGGTCCCAGAACCCCATTAAGTACGTATTAATATCTTTATTGCTGGTGACAAAGCAGGTGAGGCTTACAGAGAAAATTAGCAGAGGGAGAACTTGAACCCAGGTTTTCCTAACTTGTGCATTTTCAGCAGAGTTGATATCACCCCCAAGAAGGTAAAAACTGGTTCTTGCGGTCCAAAAAATCTTATTCTTTTTATGTAAAAAGACAAATATATATACAGCACGAAAACAAATACACACTACTTCTGGGGCGCATGGGTGGCTCAGTTGGTTAAGCGTCTGACTTCAGCTCAGGTCATGATCTCACAGTCCATGAGTTCGAGCCCCACGTTGGGCTCTGTGCTGACAGCTTGGAGCCTGGAGCCTGCTTCAGATTCCGTGTCTCCCTCTCTCTCTGCTCTTCCCCTACTCATGCTCTGTTTCTGTCTCAAAAATAAATAAAAACATTAAAAAATTAAAAAAAAAAACACAAATACACACTATTTCTGTGACACTAAAATTTCATGGGGAGGACAATTAGGAAAAAACAATACCTAAAAAGGCTCCTGAGAAAGCAACAGTCAACAACTTCAGAGATACAGGTCTAACTTCACTATATCATTCCATTTCCCATAATTAATGGAGGTTATTATTAATGCCATGCCATTAGGCTTCTACAAGGAAAGTCTGTATGCTGGGTTCAAACATGGTCCCAGAGAAGGTGGTGGCCACTTTAGTTGTCACTGTGGATCGTCTAGCATAGAGGCCATGTACAAATAATTAAAATACCTCCACATTTAAATTCCACAGGGTAAATCTTCTATCAACCAAAACATAAGATTAATGCATCCCCAATGCTACCCACCCTCTAACCTTGATGATACATATTTAGATCAATATCCAAAAAAAAAAAAGGAAAAAATCATTTAGACATTTTAAAATATTGGTAAAAAATAAAAAATAATTGAGTGTACTTAGAACATTATTATAATTCCACCTAAACCTTCCAATGGGGACATGGATTGCTCTCTCTCCTCTGGCTAGTGGAAAAACTGGAGATTTAGGCACTAATTCCAACCAATATCTGTAGATTCAAAGAAAAGGAACTGGTCCATCCCACACTTCTGAAGTGAAGCACACGCTTTCAGAAACATGTAGAAGTCGAGTTACCGGCAATGGTTTGACCAACTGTATTCGCTCAGGCCACCGTCCATTGGTCCATTTCAACTTGCAAAGTCTGGCTTGCCTCTTCCCGCTCTCTCAGACCTCCTGGCGAGGCATTCCAGCTCCTGATACCCACTATGGCCTCCCCACCCTCACTTTCCCACTATGTCCTTAGCCCGGTCTCAGAGACCATTCCACTCACGGATTCGCCCAGTTCATTTATTTTATCGTATTCGACCAACAGCGGTCCTGCCATCACAGCGAACTGGACATTCTGTTCACAGGGTGGCTCTACTTCCCTAGTCCTCAGACTAGGCCTCAAGGCCCTTCCATCCTGGCCAGCCTCGGCCAAACTTCCCACCGGAGGGGGGAGCCGGAGAGGAGGGGCGCGCAGTCATCAGGGACTTGCGTTTGTACAAATGGCCTGTGAGGCTTTCTTCTGACTGAAGCACGGCAGGGGCGCACGTGCTCACTTGTACCGCCGGGCCGGGCTGGGCCTGTGGTGGCTGCAATAATCAATCCAGTTGCCATAGCGGCCGTAAGTGTTCATTTACCACTACGCGACCTGGAGCTATAATATATTATGCCTTTCGCCAGCGGGAGCCGTGCCAGCTGCAGCACGGGGCGGCCGTGTCGGCCATCAGTCACCACTCTCCTTCACAACCTTTTGTTCCCCGCTCATTACGGTGAATTATAACAGGGGACAGCACATTTTTCAGGAGAGTCTCTCCCGTTCGCTCTAAGCGCTAACTCATCCCGGGTTGTTCCAAGTCGGCTGCGCTAGCGTGGGACGGTGTTGCCCACGGGTCTTCCCTCTTGTCCCTCTGCGAGCACTTGGAATGGGTGAAAAACAGACCGGGGGCGGGGGGGCACTTTTCCACAAGGCAGGATAAAAAGCCACTCAACTCTCTTTACTATCAATATTGGATACTGCATTTTGTTGCACTCTGCCATGTCCCTGAAGGCCTGTCCCGATGGCAAATGACATCATAGCACACTAAAGAGGCCACCATGTCAGCTTCGGGCTCTGGGTTACTACTTTGAGATGAGGAGATCACTTCCAGAGTCACCGATGGGAGGAAGAGGAGCAGTACCACCAGCCCAACAGCCGTTTTTGAAAATGTTTCTCTGTAATAGTGAGGAGAAACACCTAAGACCACACAAATCAGAGGATCAAGATATTAAGTCAGGAGGAGAAACCAAGGATACAACCGTGAGCTGACATGATTCCTGAGAGCCCCCAAATGGAAGCCATCCGGTCGCAGTCAGGTGGTGAATGGATAAACGGATTGTGTGTCCTATGTCCTGTATACCAGGGAAAACGACTCCAGCAATCAAAAGAAACAAAATATTAATATGCAACTACAACATGGATGCATCTTAAAAACATTACGCTAAGAGAAAAAAAAGTTGGACCACAAAAGCCCATGTACTACATGATTTCATTTATATGAAATTCTAGAAAAAAGCACAACAATAGTGACAGAAAACAGATCTGTGGTCGCCAGAGGCGAGGAGGTAGGGGAGGGAATTGAGAGCACATGGGCCCGAGGGAGCTTTTTAGGATGAGGAAACCGTTCTATATATTGACTGGTGGTGGTTATAGGGCTGTACACAATTACCAAAATTCATCAACATGTACACTTAAAGCTGTTGAATTTTACTGTATATAAGTGCTATCTTAATAAAGGGAAGCAGGAAAAACAAACAAAAAACAGAAGAGCAAAGATTGTTAATGGAGGGGAATTGCCCTGACTGCTTCCTCTGTGACAGCTCTCTAAGAAAGAAATGGTAGTATACAGGAAAATGAGTTACACTCATAATGTAAAAAGGAACAAGCCACCCTTGTGAACCTGACCTTCAGAGACTAAACACTTTGTAATCTCTGCAGTATGGTGATCACCTATACGCCACCACCGTGAAAGAAAAGACCAGCCAGTTTCAGCTCCACTTCTGGTTAATTCCAGCTAGGTCTAAAAAGCACTAAATGCTGGAGTAAATAATTAACCAGAGATGTGATCTCAAGCATGTGGTTTTCACCTCCCTGGGCTTCAAGGGTTTTGTGGTCTCTAAAAGTGAAAGAGTTGGACATAACGGCTCTTAAAGATTTTAAATGGTGTAATTGTGCCATACTTTGATCTCTCCAAGTTCTTTAATGAGTTGGCACCTTACGATCCCACTTAGCTCTTGGGATCCCCCACTTCACCTCCAAGTTAAATCTGGCTAGTCTTAATGTCAACATTTTGTAAAATGGGGTAAAGGGCTCTAAGACACTTGGGGGAAGATTAAGCCATGGTCAACAGGGGACCCTAATGATATGGTACTTCCCAGGCTGATGCTGATGTTCCCTTCTGGACAACAGTAGCCAGTTTTTGTGATGCTCTTATCCAGAGGTGCTTTTGGAAGATCTCCAGTGACTTCTCTGCTTTATTTTTAGTTCCTTGGTGAGTACTTACTTTGTAGCCCAAGAAAATGTTCAGATCTTAAGATGAGGCTTTTAAAAAATTATTTATTTTGTGAGACAAAGAGCGAGTGGGGAGAGGGGGAGAGAGAGAACACCAAGCAGGTTCCAAGCTCCCAGCACAGAGCCTGACATGGAGCTTTATCTCACAAACCATGAGATCATAACCTGAGCTGAAATCAAGAGTTGGACGCTTAACCTGAGGCACCCAGGTGGCCCTTAAGATAAGCACTTTTTAGGTCACTTTTTTTTTTTCAATTATGAGTCATTCAACACATTAACATCTATAACCCCAAGACTCCCTCTCATCATTGATTTATGTTTTTCTTCTCTTCAAAGATACTGGAAGTAAGGAAGGACTTCAGATGTTTGCTCCTGAGAAAAAAACGATGGGAAACCCCAAAACCAGTGACTAGCATTTCAGTTATTGCCAAAGCAGTTTTTACAAAGTTAATCACTGATTTTTGCATCATTCACCAGTCCAGTGAATGGGTATACCTCCTAAGCATAAAACCTGCTACGTCTTTGAGCAACCCCTCCTTCCTAAAAGGCTGAATAAAAACTTAATCCATAGTATCTTGTGAAGATTCCTCTTAATTTTCCAGAAGCAGTGATTTTTTTTTTTTTTAAATTGAGGGGTCTGGCCAGAAACTACAATACCAGCAAAAAGCATAGCTAATGGTAAAATAACTATTTATGGAGCCCCTAGTAATGGTCAGGTACTCTGAGCACAGTGGATTTTTCAAACCTTCTAACTGGATGTGGAAACTGCGTTGTAGTGAGTTCATGTCACAAGCTCAAGGCCACCCAGCTTGTAAGCAGCAGAGCTCAAATATACACCCATGTCAGACCAAATCCAAAATCAATGCTCTTTCCCCTATTGCTTATTTGCAAATATGAGAACCAGGCTTCTGTTTACATTTCTATTCACAAGGCTCATTACGTGTGTTAAGCAAGATGTTCTGCAATTATTTGCCCACAAATAAAAAAGGTATGTGTTTAGGGTTCTCATGTCTTGTACTTTGCTTCACATTAGTGATGTAGCCTCAGGCACACATTCATGTAAGCAGTGACCTGTAATCCGTTTGTAAGATTATCCGTTAAAATAATTTCCCCGTTACCGATGATGCTTAGTGCGCAGCTGTTAGAACACGGTACACACCTTTTGTGCTCATACACACCAACACTTAAGTTTTCTCTGTACCCTGGGTCTATCCACCTCTAAGACACTCACTGTCCTTCATCTTGAGATTTATGTGCACAAGTGATAACAGAGACATACAGCGGGGCGGGGATGGGGAGGCCAAAGAAAGCTCAGTGTAACGAGAGAGAAAAAGACACAAAAATTCACGACTCCAAGGTTGGACCCTGCTGCCCTTACACATTATGGAACAAACAAGGCTAATCACATTATCAAACCCACAGAGCCCTTTTAGAGTTTAAATAGCAGCTCACTGAAGGCCAAATGTATTATATTTTCTTGTAGTATGATTGAATAACAACTTTTGTTCTCAACGTGCACTCTCTTTTGCTACTGCTTCACCCAAATGGAGATAACTGGAGATACAGGGTACATGTAGCCATCTTTGCTGCCTTGATGCCCACATCCAAGCTCACAAAGTTACACAGCAGCATCTTCGGAGTTTGAGACCTGCCAGTGGTCGAGAAAGAAAGGTGCCTTTGCCACAGTGTTGTGAGGAAAACAGCCCGTCAGGTTCTGTAGGACACTTGAAAAGGGGACTGACTGCCAGGCTTAGAATCTGATTTTTCACGTTCCTTCTATTTTTCACATTTTGAATTAGCTTAAGAGCGTCATTTCTGATCTATTCCATCTTGTTCTGGCTCTCGTCGTCACTTTTCTGAGGAGCTCTTATGCTTTGCTGTAATCAAGGTCATACTTTAAAAGGGGTGTTATTTCTTGATCAGGATTCTGAGATGATTATGTTTTCAGTGGGAAGGTTCAGCTACTGTCTCAGAGGACAGGGCTAATGAGGGCAAGACTGAAGGCCCAGCAAGGGCCTGAAACAGTCCCTATTCTCCATGTATGACATTTTTAACCACAGCTGGCTATCTCGGGGACCCGGCAAGTGTGTCTATAACACGAGGATAAATAGATCACCGCCGCTCGCTAAACAAACCATAAAACAGAGAGGCCTTTGCCGCGGTCGATTGGCCGACCATCACGGTGAAAGGAAAACCACACACACACACACACACACACACACACACACACACACTCAAGGTCATCCAGCTGTCAGGGAAATCCTATAAACTGAAGCATTGCAACACAGACTGAACATGAGAAGTACCTGGGGAGCTTTAAAAATTCCTAAAGCCCAGCCCCTGCCACTCCCATCCCCCAGGAGTCTGATTTGGAGCTGAGATGGGGCTTGGGCCTCAATATGATTTAAAAGTCCCCCAGAGATTCGCATGCACAACTAGAACGAGGCACCCTGCTCTAGACCCAGCCGGCCTCTGTGAATGCTGCACCAGGCACTCGGCACATACTGCTTTCACGGTCACAGCCGTAGGTGGATAAATCCCAAATCGGTGCATGGTAAACAGCACTGCCCAGATTTCCTGAATCCCGTATTTCTAGAGGGCAGGAAACCATTTCCAATGGGTGTCCCTGCAAAAGGCTAGAAATATGTCAGCAACAAGAGTAACACTTAAAACCGCATGCCAGACTCCGTGGCCGAGGGTGCTCCAGGCCCGAGGTGGTCTGAGCCCCCACTGACAATGACCTGGGTTTAGCACCAGGCAGACAGATCATCAGCGCTTCCACGGGGTCCACCGCTCGGAGGTGCAACAGATGCTCGAGAGGAGCACGATATATAGAATGAAACACAACCAAAGCAAACATCCCACTTTGGCTTTAGGACAGAAACTGCCCAGAGCTGGTCGGCTTACAGGCAGAGGGGAGAAAGGTTATTGCTGGATATATGCAGCGAATTCAGCAAGTGGGAGCTGGGGTGGACAGAAACCTATAAAGTAGCATTTGCCTCCCCACACTCACTTTGAAAATCCAAGCTCATCATCATATAAACCGCATGTCATGGGGGGAAAATGGGAATTCTCATGTCTCTTTTTTAAGGGAAATACGTATTGCAAGGTTCCTGCTGGAGGGGAGCTGGGCACCGCAGGACTGACATCTCTGGGGACGGAGAAGAACGTTGGCTCCCTACATTCAGGCGGGTAGTGCCATCTGGCCAGCACATGGCTGGCTCGCCTCCAGGAGACAGTGGCTTGCCTGAGCTCCTGTCAGGGGAAATGTTGTTATATCGTGGCTGCTGTAGATGAGAAGGTGAGGGAAAGAATGAGGCTCTCCAGGCTACAGCCGCCAAGAACAGAGCTACTTAGAAGAAATGAGGCTCCTCACTGTTCAGGGAGAAAAGGAGCTCTTTCTTAAATTCCTTCCATTTAATACTCACCCCTCCCCCACTCCCCAGCAACATACACAAAAAGATGCTCCGTCAAGAAGTGTTAGCAGACATGAAGAGATACAGTCAAACCTGTATTTGGGAAAAGGGGAAATGACTGGTTCAGGCGAGGGGCATTTCCTTGGCAAAGGAAGACAATTCACACTTAGATGAGCTCTGCTCATCCAAGACAGTGCATGTGGCGAGGCCTGAAATCACGAGGTCACCTCTGTCTGTGAGGAAGACGGGACCACCTAAAGTCACCTCATCGGCCAAAAGAGCCAGAGACAAAGTTGTCTACCCAGTTTCTACTCCATGAGACCAACTGGGTCTGAATCCTGTCCCTTTTCGCCCAGGAAATGGTGATCATGAGGTCACCCAGCAGCTGGACACTTTGAAGACTCAGGGGTATATAGCAGGGTCCCCACTTTGAGTTCAAGGAGGGCTCACCCTAGGATTCAAGCAGGTCTGGAAGAGAGGTGACACTTGATGTGAGTTACACACAGCATGAATCGAAGAGCCTCCAGGATGGCAATCTATTTTCCAAAGCAAGAGTGAATCAAATACACCTTTTGAGACTGGGCCAGGATCAGGGAAAGGGGTGATTCTGAGTGGAGCACTTCATTCTTTGCCCCAACTGTCATGTGCCTCATGGGAGAACAGCCACGACTGCATGGTTGACTAGAAATGAAATAAAAAAAAAAGAACGATTTCCCAAAAATCATGAATGGCACCTAGCAAAAACAAGGGCATCTTGGCTGCTTTGCTGCTGGCAGGCTCAGTGGTGGGAGCTGGTACCTGAGCAAGGATACTGGCACGAAGTACAATGGTGATGGCCATTTTGAATGCCAGGGCACAAAGTCTCAAGGCCCTTGGAGCAGCCATCTGTGGGCATCAGAAGTCGACAGGCAGCAGCAACACCACCCCCACAGTCACCCATAGGCATCTCTGGTGGTAGATGATGTTTTACTTGGATATTAGGTCCACACTGCTATATTTCAGCATCAACAGCTTCAGACAATGTCACCACTAAGAGCGATTGGTAACATGAAGGCAGCCAAAATGACCAGGTTGCCTGAAATATGCCACAAGATTAAAAAAAAAAATCGGGGAAGGGGAGGAATTAAAGTTCTTTCCAGAATACGTGGGAGCAAAACTATTTGCAGACCCTATTTTTTATTCCCAGGCAAATATGACCCAAGAAATACAAGTCACTAGTGTTAAAGAAGAAAAATAAAACTGAACGAAAACACTTGTCTCCTTTTCCTTGTGATGCAAATGCGAGGCATCATCCATTTAAAAGAACCAAAATCCATTTCTTCTTTCCCCTCCAAAATGCCAACACTTACAAAGGAGTTATAGGAGTCACTTCTGGAAGGCAAAATACTCTCCATGGTTCATTACCTCAGCCACTAAACTAATAGTCACTAAAAATAGATGAAGTTCTCAGCTAGTGCTAGCCTCTGTCAGGGATAAGTAACAACAACACTTAATTTATGCCAGACATTTTAACATAAGCAACCTCGTTTAATCTTATGACCTCACTGTGACAAGCAGCATTTATTCCTACTTTAAAGATGGGAAAATTGAGGCTTAGAGAGGTTGAGTGGCTTGGCCAAGATCATCCAAATATTAAGGGACAGAACCAGGTCACACACTTGGATCCAATTGTAGCTCCAGATGCTTTTCATCCCCTACAACCATTCCCCCATGTTGAGTACAAAGACATGTCCCTACTTACTCCCTGCTTTTAAGAAACGCTATTAACCCCTTATTGGACAGAGCACTTGCAAATATCTTCTCTCGCTCCATGGGTTGCCTTTTCATTTTGTAGATGGTTTCCGTTGCTGTGGGGAAGCTTTTAAGTTTGATGTAGTCCCAGTAGTTTATTTTTGCTTTTGTTTCCCTTGCCTGAGGAGACAGATTCAGAAAAATATTGCTAAGGCTGATGTGTAAGACATTACTTCCCAAGTTTTCTTTTACAAGTTTTATGGTCTCAGGTCCTACATTTAGGTCTTGAATCCATTTTGAGTGTATCTTTGTGTATGGTGAAAGAAGGTGGCTCAGTTTCACTCTTCTCCATGTAGCTGTCCAGTTTCCTCACCACCATTTATTGAAAAGATTGTCTTTTCCTCATTGTATATTCTTCCTCCTTTGTTGTAGATTAATTGACCATGTATGCGTGGGTTTATTTCTGGGCTCTCTATCCTGTTCCATTGATTGGTGTGTCTGTTTTTCTGTTAGTACCATACTGGGGTTAATATCCAAAATATATCAAGAACTCATACAACTCAACACCAAAAGAATAATCCAATTAGAAAATGGGCAGAGAACCTGAAGAGACATTTTTCAAAAGAAGACATACAGATGGCCAACAAACATATGCAAAGATGCTCAACATCACTAATCATTAGGGAAATGCAAATTAAAACCACAATGAAATAACACTTCATACAGTCAGAATAGTGAGCATCAAAAAGACAAGAAATAACAAACGTTGGCAAGGAAATGAGAAAAGGGAACTCTCATGCACTGTTGGTGGAAATGTAAATTGGTGCAGCCACTGTAGAAAATAGTATGGAGGTTCCCCCACCCCCCAAATTAAAAATAGAAATACCATATGATTCAGTAATTCAACTACTGGGTATTTATCTGAAGAAAACAAAAACACTAATTTGAGAAGATGTATGCACTCCTATGTTGCCTGCAGCACGATCTACAGCAGTCAAGATACGGAAGCAAGCCAAGAGCCTACTGGCAGATGAAAGGATAAAGAAGATGTGAGACAGACACACACACACACACACACACACACACACACACACACACGAATATTACTTAGCCACAAAAAGGAATGATATCTTGCTATTCGAGATGTCATGGCTGGACCTTGAGGGTACTGGGCTAAAGCGAAGTCAGTCAGACTGAGAAGACATGTACCACATGATTTCACTTACATATGGACTCTAAAAACAAAACAAACAAAATCAGAAAGATTCAAATGCAGAGAACATACTGTTGGTTGCTAGGAGGGAGGTGGGTGGGGAATGGCTGAACTAGGTAAATAAAGTGGATTAAGAGGTCCAAGCTTCAATAATAAAATAAAGAGGTTGTAGGTGTGTAAAGTACAGCTCTAGGAATATAGTCAATAATACTGTAACAACTCTGTATGGTGACAGATGCTAAGTATACTATTGTGGTGACATTTCACAATGTCTATAATTGTTGAATCACTATGGTGAAACTGACATAATATTGTATGTCAACTATACATCAATAAAAAAAGAAGTCAAGAGACCCAAACTCATGTAAACAATTAGAAACCAGAGCTTGGTTGTATTTTCCCCTAGCTCCAAAAGACGGGTGCTAAAGGGAATGATACCGTAATTCAGGCAAGAAGAGATCAATGAAGGCTGCGATTGTCAGAGAGTTGTTCTAGGGAGGGTGAGATATGAGAATTTTAATAGGCAAACAGAGAGCAGGCAGGGTTGAGTTGAAGTGTATTCCGAGCACTGAAGGAGAAGAAATATGAGCGGTCTTTCTAAGCGGAACCAGCACTATAATACAGGATAATGGTGCTGTCCACTCATTCATTCTCTTACAAAGATCTGCGAAGTCCCTACCATGTGCCAAGAGCTTTGCTACACCCAGGAGGACATGCATCTAAGTCATGGTCTCTCCCTCGAGAAGCTCTTAGCCTACTGCAGTGAGGCAGCTGAACCCCACGTGATCCCCAGGCCAGCCAAATTGTCTCGCACCATCCACAATGAAAACGCTGCAAGCTGCCAGTCCAAATCTTGCTTGGCTTCTCCAGTTAGGCTGTTTATCAGCACTGCCTCACAGAGATAAAACCTCTCAATATAGAGCTAAAGGGGAAAAAACTCAGCATGTAAAAATAAACTGCCCAAATAGTGTTCCCTCGCCGCTGTATTTGGCATCCAGTATTACTACACACCAGAGAAAGCCACACAGCTCTGGACTTGCTCACGGAGCAGCTGTGAAGTGTGGGGACACAAAGCACCAACACAGAGACCCCTCCGCTCCTGTTCTAACTGCTGCAGCCTCATCTGAACTCTGGAGCTAGACTAGACGCTCCGCCGCAGGATACAGATCGAGGGGATGCTCTTTAACCTCCTTGTCCCATGGTGCCGTGTTGCACTTGCCACAGATCCCACAGTAGGGTGTTAGAGACGGCACTGACACACTCCCACCCACCTTCAGCGTAATATTTCCCGCTCGGCAGCTCCTTACATCTTTATCTGAACTTGGTTTGTAAGTGAAATCAACTGATAAAGCTTCCATTTCATACCATCTGCTGTGTGCCATCAACACTGGTTTTGCAAAAGGGACGAGAAGGATCTTTTAAGACTATGGGAATGTTCAGGACAGTTTCAAGCTCTGTAGGCTAGAAGGTGATTCTTGACTCCAAGAGTTTCTGGGCACACTCAAAGGGGAGACTTTCTATACACACCTAAGGGTAGGACTCTAATCCTCCTTAGACATGGATGATAAAAGCTTTTGCTTTGTTGAGGCTACGTTTTATGAGGAGGGTCCTTATTTGGATTTGCTACCCATCACTTATTGACCTGTGTGTCTTCTAGATTTAATGCCACTTCTTCTGGAACATTCTTCTATGACTCCTCAGGGAGAACTAGTTATTTTCTCTTGGGAATCTCAAGTACTTTATGAGTCTTATTCAGCTCTTATCACATTCTGAGGCAAATGATGAGCTCTTTGAGGGAACGGACCAGTTTCGCTTCTCTTTGCGACCATTCAGTAATTGGCACGTTTTAATTCAATCGGTAATTACTGAAAAAATTGGGCATTTCTCTCCCTTTATTTCTTGCATTGACTTGCCGTATTTATGGGGGTTTCACATTTTTTTTTTCCATTTTTTAAACTTTATTTATTTTGGTAGAGAGAGAGGGGCAGAGAGGAGGGGCAGAGAGAGAAGGAGAGAGAGAAACCCAAGCAGGCTCCGCATTGTCAGCAGAGAGCCCGATGTAGGGCTTGAAGTCATGAACCATGAGATCATGACCTGACCTGAAATCAAGACTCAGGCACCCAACCAACGGAGGCACTGTGACACCCCTGGGTTTTACATTTTTTAAAAACAGTCTTCATTTGTATGTATTAAGTGTATTATTACAATTGCTAGGATTTTAGATTAAGAACTATTAACACGATTCCACAATACATCTAAAGCCTATGTTGGTTATATATTCGATTCTCAATACATTTTATTTGTATTAAATTTTTTTAATGTTTATTTTTTTTTGAGACAGAGAGAGACAGAGCATGAACGGGGGAGGGTCAGAAAGAGGGAGACACAGAATCTGAAACAGGCTCCAGGCTCTGAGCGGTCAGCACAGAGCCCGACGCGGGGATCGAACTCACGGACCACGAGATCATGACCTGAGCCAAAGTCGGCTGCTTAACCGACTGAGCCACCCAGGAGCTCCTCGACTCTCAATACATTTTAGCTGTTGAACTGTTATCATATAGAAGTTTAATTGGACATTGACTTTACACCTTCAAGATTCCTGGTGCTAACTGTCATGCAATTATTTTCAACAAGATGTTAAATACTCTTGTGAATTCAACACAAAGTAAGAACTCACATTTCTACAGTGAGAAGGATTTCATGAACTGTTTTCACCAAGTTGTGACTGCTGCACATTGCTGGTAAAGCAGTGGAGGCTCACCCAGTCTGTCAGAGACTACAGAGGAAGCTCTTAGTTAGGGGCATGAGTCTGTGGCCCAAGCACTGGAAGTCACGGGTATGAGGCCTGGCTCTTTATTAGACATAAGGTCACAAACAAGTTATCTAAACTTTCGGATGGGCAATTTCTGCATCTACAAGATGGGATAATAACCCTTGTCATTGAAGCCCAAGGCCATGAAGCCAGGATGTATCTGAAGGAGGATGGGACCCAACCAAGAATCCCAACTTTCAATCCTGACAGTCCCGATGCCTCTCTAGTTCTTCCTTGTGGCACTGTTTTTAGTTTATCCATTTTGTTTATTCCATTGAGAACAGAACAGTTTACATACATATACTCTCCAAAGGGGCCAGAGGACGTCCGAAATTACAATAATGGTAGGCAAGCTTTTACGTAGGATGGTGCATTACTGAAAACAGAAAATCAGAAAACACATTGTAATCACTGGCCCCATTTTAAACAAGATTGCTTTACATGGTTTTGTTTTCTTTCTTGTTAGATAATTTCACCAGCAGGTTTATAACAGAAAGAAGCAGGGGAAGGAGATTCTCTGGCTGGAAATTTGATAGCATTATGTTCAGTGATGAATAGAAGTATTTCTCTTATTTTGATCATGCCTTGCCCACAGTATGAACTCGATAAACACTTGTTCAATCGAATTATTATCACAATAGCTTGTTGCCTTTTTTTTCCACTAAGCAATAATAACTTTCATTTGTATAATGCTTTATAGCTTACAAAGCACATTCTTCATGTATTACCATTTTATCCTCACAGCAATTCCAAAAGGGAGATATTAATTTCTTCATTTTACAAAACAGGAAGCAGAAGCCCAGGTAAGTTGGATAATGTGCCCAAGGTCAAAATTACTCACAAGGTGTTGGCCTGTTAGGAAAACAATGACAATTTAGAAGAAAACTGGTCTTTCAAGGGAAGAAGTATAGGAGAGCGGTTTAAGAGTAGGGGCTTTGTAGGACACCTGAATGGCTCAGTTGGTTAAGCATGTGACTTTGGTTCAGCTCATAATCTCGCAGTTAGTGGGGGTTCATGGGTTTGAGCCCTGCATCTGCTTGGGATCCTCTGTCGCCCCTCTCTCTGCCCCTCACATGTTCCCTCTCAAAAATGAAAAAACATTAAAAAAAAAAGAGTGGAGGCTTTGAACACCAACTGTCTAGGTTCAAATCTTGCCTCTACTATGAACCAGCTCTGTGACCAGGCACATGTTATGTAAATATCCCATATTTCAGTCTCCTGTGGGAAACAAAATTAACAATAGTAGCTACCTTGGAGTGTGTTAGTCAGGATGACTTGGGTAAAGTGCTTGGCATTTACTACGTACCCAATGCAAGAACTCAATAAATAGTAACTGCCATTGTTATTATAATTACTCCTCCTATCCTGGGAAAAGTAGCTTATCAAGTCCCATCATCTCTTCAACCACCAAATATATAGCCAGTCTATCAGAAATTGTAGAGGGAACAAGGAGTTAGAGCCATGAATCTATGACTCAAACACTGGAAGTCCTGAGCCTAAGTCCCATTCTTGATCAGATATGAGGTCATGAACAAGTTATCTAAACTTTCTGATGGTCAATTTCTGTATCTATAAAGTGGGCTAATAACCCTAGTCACATCAGCCCTATAGTATTGCTGTACAGATTAAATCAAGTGAGATCTGCAGAGAAGGTGCCATAAAGTCTATAAGGTATGATACAAACGGCTTCATGTATTTTTCATGCATTCCATCCACCCATTCATTCATAGACTGTTAGCAGCATCCTTGCCAAGCGCCAGCCACTGCACTAAAGAGTGGTGATTCAAAAGTGAGTTAGGATCGCAGGGGAGACAGACACGCACAATGATAAATGACTGACTATACTATGATATGAATTCAAGTCAGGTATTATTACAATGTGCCTATTACTGAAATAGATACCATGGGGGCTACACGAGCACTTAAAAAATGTGAACACAGCCTACGATCCTTTTGGAGAGAAGACTAACATCCTCTCAACACCCACGGTTAGGAACTTTGCCAGGAAAGGCAGGTGAGGACTCCACTGTGCCTACCATCTTTCTTCCAGCATGAAAGAACTAGTAAATCCAAGAGGTCTTTTTAGACACGGTTCCATCCATTCCCTGACACCATTTAACCCCTTGGCTCTTTTTCCCAGCAATGCAATGGTGGAGCCCACCGTCCAGGATTTGTGGTTTCTTTAAATAGACACTTACTGATGACCCACTTATTGATAACCCGAGTTATTGTGCCTGGTAAACAAAGACACAAGGGCCACTTTGCTCAGGCCCTGCAGAGAGCTGCGGTTCGGCAGAACAGACAGACTCACACACTAATGATTCCAGAAGAAGGCGCTCATGGTTGAGATACAGACAGGCAAAGGGCTCAACGTGAAAATGGACAAAGTCCACCTGGAGGCCAGAGAAGGGTTCCTAGAGGAGATGCCACTTTATCTTGGTCTTCAATGGTAAGATACAACTAGATGAGAGCAAAGGGGAGGGTGATAGAAAAAGGAGAAGCACCAAGAGAGGCAGAGACTACTCTGGAAGAATTACCCATTTACCCCAGGAAACTGCTACATGTTCCTCTCAAATGTAAATACTTGGTCTCACAATATCATCCCATCAGGTCACCTGCCTTTCATGGTTTGTCTTATAAGGAGCTTTATAAACATAATAAATATTCAAAAGTATCTACGTGATATGTTTGATTTCAGAGCCCTCTTTTATTTTCCACAACCAGAATACTTTGAGAAGGGGATAATGAGTGATCTGCTTTGATTCAATGTCTCCTTTGAAATAGTGCATGTACTTTATTTCTCCAATTGGATAAAGAAATCATTCCGAAACCTGACTATGGGAGCATGCAAATCTAAAATCTGAGCTAGATTTCTGGGTGGTCAAAAGTTCCTATCTCATTACAGATGTTTGGTATAAATATTAACTTTCTTAAAGTGGTGATGACAGTGATTTCATACAAAGGATGTTCATACTGGATTAAACATCAGACTCAAATTACCTGAGCCTTTGCATGTATGGACAATCAAATTCCATTTCATCCTGATAAAAAGAGCCATTCTGGATTTAGCAGACTAATGTGGTCTGCTGCCTCTTTACCCAAACTTATGACTATCTACAATATTACTATGGCCTAACTGCCTTGGCTAGAGGTAGGGAAGGAGGAAAATGGGATTTTATAATATCCTATACAATATAAATTCTGCCCCAATAAATGACTATTTATTAAGCGCCTACTATGTGAGAACATGAGATAGATGCTCTTTTAATCCTACCTCTCTGTACTCAATCTTCCCAACTCCCCTGAGGAAACTCAAGCACAAGGGGATTAAATTGTCTTATTTGAGGTCAGGTAACTAGGACTTGGCAATGGCTGTCATGAGGAATAAATGAGATAAAACATATGTTAAATGCCTAGCATGGGAACTCACAGCTAAGCAATAATGGTGGCCATTGCTGTCATTAAGAAAATCGAACTCAGCTTATGTCCACCAAATGAATTATCTGGAAAATGTACTATGCCTGAAGGGGCCTCCTGATTGTTGGTTACAAGAGGACACCATCTCAGTTGTCCATTCAACAGGTTTGCAGAGCAACTTGGCTCAGGCACATTCTTGGGTAGCTGGCAACATATGACAGAGAAGCAAGGACCCTGACCATTCTGAGCCATGTGAGCTGGAATCTCTCCCAACAAACCAGAGTACCAAAACCCTTCGGACACTGCTGATGTCTGCAAAGTGGCACACCCATTAAAACTCTACCTGCTAATAGATCATTATGAACACATTCCAAGGCTAATTATGTGGAGGATTGTGGAAACTTCAAAACCAGGATTACCAGCCTCTATAACAGAGCCAATCTTATTGGGCACTTTTGTGAAGAAGGAATAGAAATTAAGTGTTCCTTTTCTCTTTTTTTTCGGTCTATTGGACAGAGGGCTGTATTAGATATTCTGTGACCATTTGCCTCTGTATGACAGGTAGAGTGACAAATGGAAATATAGATCCAAAGAGGCCAAGGTAAGTATTTTTAAAACCATGGTTTTCCTGAAACATTCAGATAACTGCAGATAAAGTGGGCAGCTTCATCTGCCTACTTTGAGTTCTGCAACTCTGAAGGAGGCTCAAGAGACCTGGGATTGAATCCTAGTTCAATCATGAATTTGATAATGACTTTGTGCCAATATCCTCATAGGTAAACTTAGGCAGTAGACAAAATCAGAGGGTCCTGAAGCTCTACAGAACACAAATACTAAGAAATACTGCCAGGAACTATAACATGAAAGAGTTCTTCACAAAAATAAAAAAACAACACAAGAGCAACAACAACAAAAATACCCCCATAAATTGGGCTCATGCTTATATCCCTTTCTTGGAGAGTCACAATGCTAATGGTAGCATATTAGAGACTCTGAAATTCCTGTGGCAAACAGACCTATTATTGTCGCTCAAGTAATCATTTCCAAATTTAGTAGATTGTGACATGTAACACCTTGAAACATCTTGGGAAACTGGTAGAAGACACTTTTAAAAATACTCAATGATCCTGAAGGTTCCTTCTGCTGCTGGATTCCATGATCCTCAGAAGGAGGGTTCCCTTTTGCCATGTATGTTTATGGTAGAGACACATCTAGGAACATCTTTCTCAATTCCTCTCTCATCCAACACTTAAGACCTCATCATTGCTCATTGCTGGGTGTGGAAATGGGGTTTGTGGGGCTCACCATAGGAGAGGCTGCCCTCTACTGCAGCCTTTCCTGCAGCCAATGAGGACTGTAAAAGTCTTCCTTAAAAGCCCTCAAAGCAAATGGAAATAAGACTTTCTGTGGAATGAGGAAGACATTTTCTGAAACTAGGATCTGAGATTCTGGACACTTCTTCCCAGGTTATGGAGACATCTGGCTTCCTATTTCTTTCACTGCTACAAAGACTAGTTTTTTGAGGCCCTCTCCCACTCCAAAATTACAGGATTCCATAGAGACAAGTTAAATAAATTGTTTTTTTTTTTTTTTACTTTATCATAAAATCATCAGCGTATGGCTGATGCATTTGACAAACATGTTGGTCTTATGAAATCCCTGTGACCAAGACAGCCGCCAGAAGCAAATACACCAGTTGTTTCCTCCTCCGTCTTTCCAAAGCAGCCACAACGCTGGCCGACCCTCATAAGAAGTAGGTGCTGGAGTTTCCTAGTTGGCACTTTATCACTAACTGAGGTCACACATTTCCCATCTGATTCAAAATAAAACACCTGCTCCAAAAGTTGTCCAACTGATGCTTTGGCCCATTGAGATGGCCGATTAGATGTCTGCCCATCGGATCTAATAAGGGGGCCGGCGACTGCAGGTTCAAATGACCAGGAAAGATGAACCAATGACACACTAGTTTCCCCTGGCAATACATTTTCACCAGGTTACAGTATGCCCCTCCCATTTGACCACTCCTGTTCTTGGCTTTCCCATGAGCTTTGTATCACCAGCCACCATCACCACATTTTAGCTACGTGCTTTCTAGGTGGTATTTTGGGGAATCTTCAAGACAACCTTATGAGACAAGCACTATTATTATCATTTTACAAGTAGGGAGACTAAGGAAGAAAGAGGCTAAGTAACTTACTCAAGGTCACGGGGGTAGGAAGCAGAGCTGGGATTTAAGAACATGCCATCTCTCTTCAGTCTTCTCTCATAACTACCAGTTTCTATAAGCTTTATTTACCGTGTCATCCTCTCTAACATGTGACCACATCATCAAGGTCAAGTGCCAATGTCACATCCTTCAGAGAACACTTTTTCCGTGTTCTTAGTCCCCCCACCCCCCCACCACCTTTTCCCTCTTTGCTACCCTCTCTCACTCACCTTCTATGCCCTGGGCTGTGTCATGCTGATGTTGGTGTCTATGGCTTCCATTAATTTTTTTTAAGTTTTTCTTCCAGTAAGTTAGCATACAATCTAGGCTCGTTTCATTTTTTTTTTAAGTTTTTATTTTAATTCCAGTTTGTGTATGGCCTCTGATCCAACGGTGAGCCTCCTCAAGTCAGGGATCAAATATTACTACAATGTCTGGCATAGTACTACATGCACAAGCCACCGAACAGAAACCTGTTCACAGATGAGTTCTCTGATGGCCTTACGAAGGTACTGGACCCTTTTCGACCTTCCCATAGCTGCCATACAAACATACCTGGTCCTGAAAGCCAAGATCCACAAGAAAAGAAATAGAAGTTACCAAGAGGAAAATGTTTACCATCTAATTATGGACACGACAGAGACTTAAAAGTTGAGTACTGATCGTACGAAGCAACCACATTTGTGCCCACGTGAAAGCTCTCAGCCGCTACTTTCGATCTGGCCTAGGATATATATGGGCACAAGCCTCTTCCCTTTGAGAGACGTCTCTGGCTATGAATGGGCCAAAGCAAGGAGGAGGGAGGAGGGGGAAGAAGCCATTATGGCTTTAATGGTTAAATCCACAGATAGATGTTGTCAGCCTGGCCTGGCTCCAGGAGCACCGAGAACCACCAGCGCAAGCCGACCACGAGCACATGCTAAGTTGACGGGCAGTGTAACAAGACACAGATTGTATAACTGAAGGTAAGTGCAAAGCCCTCGTCAAGTGTATGTTCCCTGGGGTCCCAGCCTAAAAGCAGTAACTGATACAGCCACCAAGTGGATGCATTTACATATACATACATGGAAGGTCTGCACATAAGTAAGTAGAAAGGTGCTGGGGTTTGGGTTTTGCTTGGCACGGAGCACTGGCTGCAGGTGGGTGGATCGTCTCGGGACACGGAAAGGAGACCTGGTCCTGACGAAGCGCAGCTTTCTTCCTAGAAACTGGAGGATGCGAGAGGCCTGACTTGAATTCTGAGTGCCTTTGCCTTTCTGGAAGTTTTTCAGTTGGGCTTTCTTCTTTAATGCCTTCAATTATCACAGTTCAAATGATTATATTCCCAGCACCTCCACCCAATAGCCGCAGAAGTTTGGCATTTCCTGTACCGACTAGAAAATGACCTGGCAGCGGGCTGAGCGTAAGCCTGGCTCTTGAGCTTTTTTTCTGATGCAGCCTTTAATTTATTTTTTCGTCCCCTCTCTCTCTTTCTAACTGCTAGGGAAATAAGAGATTAGTGCAGATGGATGGAAATATTTTTTCTGTCTCAGCATTTGCTGTTGAACCCAAATACTAGGAAGGTTCTCATATGGTGTTTCCAGCAGCATGGAAATTCCCCAATCCATCCTAAACTGTAATCACCTAGTCCCGGAGGGAACACACAGATCAAAGCTGGCCTTTTCTGAGTATAGTCCCTGGACGTGGCCCTAAGAGTTCTATTTGACGCTGTAGCATTTCTCCCTCTTCCATTTTATCTTGGCCATTGCTGAGCTGTCCTCAGCACACTAGTACACTGCCTCAGATACCAGGACATGAACACTTGCCAACCTGAGTATGTCCACCTGCCCAAACACGGGTGTTGACATGCAACGATATTCACAGCTCCCATGAGCCATTACTGAAACACTCACTAGGAAGGGTGATTTTAGTCTCGAAAGGCCCTAGACTGAAAGGGCCTATAGTCAAACCGGGAAAACGGAAGAGTTGCTCAGAAGAACTGGCAACAAGAGGCCAAGAAATGGCAGAAGGTAGGTGTGACAGGCATTCAAAGGGAATTAGATGGTTGCAGGAGATGGTGAAAACAATATGGAGACGATGCCATTCACAGGCATGAAGAACAGAGAGGGTCTTAAGAGGTGGGGAGAATATTCCTGGTATGAGTGAATGCCTCTCACACCTGCCACGCTTCCTACTGCCAGGACACCTATAAACAGTGACCAAACCATCTACTATCTCATTTACTCACACTTGTGAGTAAGATATAACGATCTCAGTTTACACTCAGAAGACACTGAAGCTTTCCGAGGGTAAATGGCTTGCCCCCAAGTTGAACAGCTAATAGGGTAGATCAGTTCTCATTCTGGTCTGGGCTTTTGTACCCTAAGGCACGAAGTCAGAAGCTTGAGTAAGTGCGTCTCATGTGGGTGGTGATGGGGTAGGAGCGCCTCTGTTCATCACAATGCAAGCAGGGGACATGGGTCACAGGCACTGTCCACTATGCAGAGATCTCACACAGGAACAGCGGTAATGCTGAACGGAGGAAGTGGGCTGAAACTGAAACTTGGCTGAAAACTGCCAAGTTGGAAGAAATCTAAAGAGGTTTATGTTAATTTCCCTTAGACCTAGAGCAACGAACCACCTCTGGGTGGTGCTGGAAAGGAACTTGGCATCCTCTGGTTAGCAGCCTCCTGGCCAGGAGGTTGTACTCACTTGCGAGGTTTCCCTTCCATTCCTCTGCTCCCTGCTCAGCTCACTTCACCTGTGGTACCTCCCTCAGCTTCATGGGAAACCCTTTCTGAGCATCTTAAAAGAGTTCTACCGAATGCTACAGAACTCAGCAGGAATGGCCCAGTTAGCTCTGCGAGCACATCCCGAGAGGCTCAGTGGGCAGTTGTGGATTTCAGCCCTGGTTAGTATGAAGCAGCTCAGATACTTATGCATTCCAATGGCAGGGATGGGGATTCCTTGATGGGGCTCTCCCGCTAGGATATTCAAGGGGAGGTCACCAGTGGGTGGTTTAAAGTCAAAGATCTGTATCAAGTTATTCCTTACTCCTAACTTAAGGGAACAGGAGGAGAAGAAAAGAAAGATAGATCTAGTACCTACTATCTTCCGGCAACGCCCTACCCTCATTTCCTATTTCCACTCATGTAAACCTTCTAGAGTCTCGTGAGATAGGAATTATCCCATTTAACATAGCCCATAAAGTCTGAGTAACTTGTTCACAGTCACACACATAGCAACTGGTACAGTCTGGTTTGAAACAGAAGTACCTCTGACTCCCACCCCTGCATGGCTTTCATGCTCTGCTAAAGCCTTTTTGGAGCTACATGGATTATTTTTGGTAACTAAGACATGAATATGCCCATCTGGATCGGTTGAGGTGTGGCCTCCAGCCAAGGAGGATACCCTTGAGCTAGCAGCGTAGGAAGCCTAACTGGAACTCACCCTAGGATTCAGGTTCGGCTGGCAGAGGGTGGGATGAGGAGGTTTTCCGATTGCAGGAGGCTCTGGGGAGCTTCCCGGGAGAGCCCCCAACCCGAGGAAATGAGCCTCAACAGTCACAGTATTAAGAACCAGGGTCAGGGTCAGAGGGAACAGTCTTTCTGCACTTTTATTCAGTCCCTTTTCCTGTGGCCTCATACCTAGGTCCCAAAAGTAGAATAAAAGTGCTAGTAAAAACTCATGGGGCCCGGAGAGCCTAAGGAAGGCAGTGCTGCCTTGTGGCCAGTTGAGGTAAGTGCAGCCAGCAGGATTTGGGGTGCAATGTCCTGTTGGTGGAGAATACAGTGGCCTGAGTAGTTTGCCAGGCGAACGCCCTAAGGATCAGGAGAAAGTAGGGGAGAACCGCTGGTCTCCGTCTCCAGGCACTGTGGAGGTTGGTGGCCTGTGAGTGGCCGCTGGGAGGACTGGCTTCAGAAGCACACCTGAGTCACCTTCTTGGTGAAGCAGTTATCAGGGGGTGGTGGGCAGAGAGAGGTCCTACTTGAGATTCTTGGGAGCCTTAAGTTACACAAATTATACTGAATTATGCCACGTTATACCACAAAGGGGTGTTGCTCAGACCAATAATAAAGCATTTTTTCCTCCCTTTCTCCCTGGAGCCAATATTTACTGAGTGCCAACTGTGAACCAAGAAGAGACCAGGTTCTAAGGATACAGAGAACATTACAGGATGATCCCTGTCACTGAGTGTTTTCCATCTTGGGGGAGACAGAGAAGTGATGAGCAAATGTAACACAAGAGTAATGGGGACAGGCCCCTTTACTCCTCCCAGCATGGATCCCTCTCAGAGGCTGGAGCAACTCCTCCTCCCTTTAGTCAAGTCTTTCTGGAAAGCAGTGGGAAGGAGGTTCAAGAGACTAAAGGAACAGGAGCGAAGGCATTATGTGGTGATGGACAATGGACTTCCAACTAGCACTCAAGGCCATCCATCAGCCCCTTGCACAACAGTGTGTTAGAGCCCTCCATGAAGAGAGCTCTCCAGGCTGACAGGATCGATGCAGGCACCTCACCTACTACAGCAGTTTCTATGCCTCCTGAGCACCAGCACTGCATCGCCTCACACACAAGTGTTGATAGTGTCTGACTTCACCTCTTTGAGCTCACACCCCAACCTTCCTCCCAATCGTCACTGAGCTTATCAACAATGGGACGGCAATGGGAAAGCATCAACCTTTCCTCAATTCTATTGGTTCTCTCACTGCCTAGTATGTGTCCTGATGTCCCCAGGGCCACTGGTGGTCAGGGCACAATACAAACACAGCATTGGTGAGGCCTTCTGGCCTTCCTGGGCTTCAACTCTAAATCCCAGCCTGAAGGAAATGTCTAGGCTACATTATAAGGAACAGAGTCTTACAATGGAAGAGCTTAACATATCTGAGCAAAAGAAGGGAGGAGCCCAACCTGAAGCCATTGTGCTTTGCTGAAAAACAAAACAATTCAATATCCTCCCTGGTGACATCAAGGGGAATGCGTTCTCTGGAGAGGGCAGAAGCCTCTTTCACACTGATGAAGCTCTTAGGATGCAAAGAGGCTTGCATCTTGATTTCTCTGTTTGCAGGAACCGTTTTGTTTGTTTGTTTGTTTTTTCCACCAAGCACCGGTTTCTTTCCTTTTTTGTTTTCCTCCCTGGAACACTAATTAAGCCATCCTTCCTCACTACTCAAACAGTGTAACTGATTTCACCCTGTCCCTACCCAATCAAGCCAGTCCAGTCCCTGTCCACATTTTAGCATGTAATATATTTGCACTCATTTGTTAGGACAGATGTGACAATGTACTGCAGACTGGGTGGCTTCAATCACAGAAATGTCATGTCTCACATCTCTGGAGGCTAGATGCCTGACATGAAGGAGTTTGCAAAGTTGAGGACCGTGAAGTAAGGACCTGTTATGGGCCTCTCTCCTTGGCCTAGACATGGCCATCTTCTCCCTGTGTACTCAATTTATCTTCCCTCTATATGTTATCTTATCCAATTTTTTTCTTCTTATAAGGACACTAGTCATGTTGGATTAGAGCATATTTTAATCACCTCATTTTAACTTCATTACCTCTTGAAAGAACCTGTCTGCAGATAAGGTCTCACTCAGAGGTGCTGGGGATGAGGATTTCAACACACGGATTTTTGAGAGTATACAATTAGTCCTTCACAATATTCTACAGAGATGGCTTTCTGGAAGATGAGTCTTACCTCCCAGCTAGTTTGCAAGTTCTACCAATGCTGTTCATTTCTATTTTCACCAAATTTAATGGTTGGTTAACACATACACATTGTAAGTTCCATAAAAGAAGAGATTGTGTCTGTCTTACCAACCACTGTTTACTCTTAGAATAGTATCTGGCACAGGTAGAAATGTATTAAATAACTAGCTGAGTGAATAAATGAGCAGAAAGTTACACATTGGGATTATTTCCCTCTGACCTTCCAAAGACCTGCCATGCCTTTAGAGAACAATCTGATCTTGGCTTTGACTCTAAGAGGGAATGCTTCTATATTTTCAGTAAACCTGATATGTTCTAAATATGTTGCATCAGCCATTGAAGTAAACACCCGCTAGCAATCCATCAGGCAGTCAAAAATACTCTTTGCGTGTGATTGAACAGAATTCTGATTATACAGGTTCAGCTGAGGAAGTCAGTCCAGACCAGCACCAATTTTCACGGATCAAACCCAGTGTGAGCACTTACTTGGGACTGAGATTTGTCCTCTCTCGAGTGCAAGGATGTTTCTTCAGGGCCATGCATCCCATGCCATACCTTTAGAATATTCTACTCACTCTTCTGTCATCTCAGCAGAACGGTCTTGGAAGAGTCCTAAAGCAATGCAGTTCACAAAACAATTTTCCTGGGGTCCAATCTGGGCCACCTACCTATCTTCTACACAGCGTAGATATGGATTCTAATCAGTATTTTTTTCAAAGAGTGTGACATAATTATCGACACGCATATGCATATGTATTTATGCACGGACAGATGTAGGTGGATTTATATGTATGTGTTTGTCAATGAATGTCTTAATGCACTGTGTGTTCCTTTCAGCCTCTACTTCATCATCCCCACTCTGAAATCTTACCAATCAAGACAGCCGAGTGCCTCGGGAGTCAGCATCAACAAATGTGACGCCACCAAATGGAACTAGAGGAGTGAGAGGCAGCTCCAGCGAAGAAGTGCCCGAGTCCCTGGTTGTGTCGATCACTGTGACGTGCTGCTCTCTGCATCCAAAATGACTGATGGGCCTGTAATTTGTTGTTGCTGTTGTTTTGGCATACATTTGCAGAAGCAAACTTGTTCACGGTTCCCCTGCTGAAAGCTCAACCATCTGAGTGCCATAGGAAACAGACTTTGGCATTTTAGCTGCTCACAGACTGGGTCATCCATAAAAGTTTAATTTTCTAAAAATATTCAGCAAGGTGCTTTTCCTGAATGAGATGGTTTCTGGCTCATCAACGAATTTATGTGAGTAAATAGAAGGAGGATCAGTACGTCAGGAATCTAATCAGCTATCATCCAGTCCATCTGGTTTAATTAGAGAGCCCAGCAGTTCGCAGGCACCTTTTAGTAAAAGGCTTCCGAACCAGCTCCCCTAAGGGTGGGGGTGCTTCTGAATGTGGTTTCAAATGCTTGTCATCTTCCCTGCCTCCACGGAGCCCCCTTATCCGATTCCCATCACAGTTAGACACATCACTGCGTGTCTCCAAAGGGCATGCAAATGGAAGCAAATGTGACACAGGGGACACCACTGAATGTCCCTCCAATCATCTGCTAAGCATCAATTAAACAGGCATGCACTGGTGTCCACTCTGTGCCACGGACTGGGTAAACAGCGCTTGGACCAGCTCTAATGGGGGTGACCAGCGTGTAAACAGATCATTTCTAAACTCTGAGGCTACACTAAGATAGTGAGATAGCCCCAGAAATGGTATCTGAAGAGGGTCTGAACTGACTCTGGAATGATAATTGGGAGCAAATACGGACTGAAGAATGAGGAAGGTTCCAGGTGAATGGTCCTGAAGCATGAACCAAAACTAGCTGGATGGGCTTGTTAAAATACAGATTTCTGGGCCCTGCCCTCAGATATGTCTGATTCAAGAGGTCTGGAGTAGGGCCAGACAATCTGTGCTAACACATAGCCCACTGATTCTCACTCCACTGCTTCTGGGACTATATTTTGAGCATCTCAGCTCAGGCTCACACTGGATTCACCTGGGAATTTCAAAAGCAACTGAACCCTGGGTCTCCTCCCTGGAGATTCTGTTTTAATTGGTTTGGTATGCAAACTGGACATCAGGGATTTTGTGTGTTTGCATTTTAAGAATTTCAAACTTACAGAAAAATTACAGTATAAGTAACTTTTTTTTAATTGCACCATTTGGAAGTAATTTGATTTGGTGTCCAATTACTCCCTTCTTTGCAGTGAGTATTTTCTTCCAAATGAGAACCTTCTCCAACATAATTGCCATGTGACCATTAACATCAGGAAATCCATACTGATATGTTATGATCAAGTTCTGGCAAATGCTAATTTTCTTTTTTTTTATAGTAAAAGGCTCCGGAATTTGTAATTACACGTCACCTTTCACTCTCTCTCTCTTTAGTTGCCATGATCCTGGAAAGTTCCTCATTGTTTCCTTATTTCATGATGTTGACACTTTTGAAGATTGTGGGAATGTTGCTCAGGTTTGGTTGGTCTGATGTTTCCTCATGATGAGATTCAGGTTACACCTCCCTGATAGGGCTATCATGGCAGTGCCTGGTGCCTTCTCATTGCCACCTGTGAAATGGCACCTGGTCTCTATTTGTCCCAATACCAATGATGTTCACTTTGGTCACTTGATTAAGGTGGTGACTGGCAATTCTCTACTGTAAATTCACTCATGTTCCTCTATTTGATCAGTCCTGTTTGGAGAAGTGCTTTGAAATTATATAAGTATCCTGTTTATAATCAAACTTTCAATCCATTCATTAGGTAATTTATCAGTATGAACTCATACTATTCTATTTTGTTCACGTTATTATCTGTCACTATCATGATTTGTTTGAGGCTCAAGGGAGCCCTGTACTTCGGCTCTGACTCTTGATTTTCCTCAAGTTTCCCAGGTGATTTTTTTTTTTAAAGTTTATTTATTTACTTTGAGAGAAACAGAGCGCACATGTGCAAGCAGGGGCAGAGGAAGAGGGAGAGAGCAAATCCCAAGCAGGTTCTGCACTGTCAGCACAGGGCCCGACACAGGGCTCAAACTGTGCAATCATGCCCTGAGCTGAAATCAAGAGTTGGACGCTTAACTAAGCCATCCACGTGCCCCTCTCAGATGGTTCTAATGTGCAGGTGAGGTTCAGGGCTACCACAGTAACACAGAGCAAAGCACCGTACTCAGCAGGTCAAGGAGCAGAGAAGCCTCAGGGAACTGCAAGGTTTTCAGGATAGGGGGGAGCAGGCAAGATACAGATGGTGTGGCAAGAGACTCCATTTTTAGGGTTCCAAACTACCTCATCATTATCATCTCCAACATCAGAGTCCTTTCCCTCCACATACACTAGGCTGTAACTCCACCCGTCATGGAAACGATGCCTCACAGTGGAAAGCATGGGTTTCAGGGTAAAGGGGTTCAAGTTCCTGTTCCAGACGCTTCTTAGTCGTGTAAACTTGAGCTGGTTACTTATTATGGACTGAATGTTTGTGTCCCTCTCACCCCAAATTTGTATACTGAGGCCCTAACCCCAATGTGGCTGTGTGTACAGAGGGGGCTTCTAAGAAAGTAAAATTGAATAGAGTCCCAAAGGGGGGCCCTGATACTAGAGGATAGTGTCCTGTCAAGAAGAGACACCAGACCTCTCTCCCTCCCCAGTGAACATGCACAAAGAAGAAATCATGGGAACAGAAATCAAGATGGTCACCATCTACAAGCCAAAAGGAAAAGAGTAAAATCCACCCTGCTGGCACCTTGATCATGGACTTCCCAATCTTCAGAACTAGGAGAAATAAATGTGTGTTAAGTGACCCAGTCTGTGGTTTCTTTTATGGTGGTCCTCACAAACAAAGACATCGCTTATGTGATCTGTTTCCCGACTGAAATGGATACTAATAGTTCTACCTCCTGGAGGTCTGCTGAAGGTCAAAAGAGAAGAAAGCAAAGTACTTAGCATGGAACTGGCTCTCAGTAAATGCTTACCAAGTGTCAGCTATTTCTCGTGTCCACAAACATCCCTTGCACCTTTCCCCTTCTCTGCCTTTGTCATAACCGGTTCAGTCCCACACACACAGTACGCGTAAGTCACTGTCCTAGGCCCTGGAAATAGAGAACGAAACGCAGCATTGTTTCAAGTCCAAAGCCAAGAGTGAAGGTGCTGCCCGCTGCTGGCCTATGTTAGAAGTTGTTGCAAACTCCGCCTGTAAAGGGGCTTGTTCACAAAAGAAACAGGAGCTTGGTTTGGAACCTGTTTCACAGTATTGGGCCACCAGGAAAATGAGTAAATCACAGGATGAGATCCAACAACCCTTCATACTCCCCCTTGGTTTTATTATATTCATATGGTAACTAAGTCTTCTCCCAGATCATTGGTAATTGGCTGGGGTCCTCCAAACTAATTGAGGTCTTTTTGTTTTCCCCCTTGATGGTCAGAGATTTTTTGACCTCCAAAAAATTGGAGGTTTGAGGTACTAGACAATACTTTTAAGGGAAAGCAACTTGAAAGCAATTAAGCAAAAATGGGAAGGCCTTGCTATGCTCCACTGAAATTCAGACAGGAGAACAGAAAAATTCCTGAGCCACATGCAATCACGACTTAAAGCAAGGGTCCAACTGACTCATGCTGGAAAAAACACAGTTATGACTTTATACCTCCTCTGAGGGTAGAAACAGACAATTATTTCTTCTCCTCCTACTCCTTTTTTTTTTTTTTTTTTTTTTTTGAGAAGAGCAAAGTTAGGATAAAGGAGTCCAAATAAGTTTGATAAGATACAATTTGAAGAATCTAAAGTTTCACCCAAAGTTCACACTGAAGGATTGAAAAGAACATCATGCATTAGAGGAACCTCACTCTGGCTCAGGTATTTTCACAGAAGCTCCTCCTCTGATCTCCCGTAACTTCTCCAATTTTATCTCCCTTACTGCTTTTCCAGATGTCCTCGTGGATTCAGAGTTTTTGAGTAAGTCCCCTACTTGGCAGTGAGCTCGTTAAGAGAGGGATCCTCGCTGGTAGCCCCAGGACCTGACGCGGAGGAGGTATCCCTCCTGGTTTTGCGTGCCCCTAACTGCAGTGGGAGGCTGGACACATCAGAGAACGCAGCTGACATCCAACACTCAGCCGGGGATTCAGATGCATTGTGCTTTTCACTTTCTGCTGGAAATCCCCACTCTATACGCTTTTTCTTAACATCTTTGTGATGCTTTTCCTCATTCCATTGCAATCCTTAATTTTTTTGTCTCCTCTTCCACCATTCTTGACCTCAAAACTAGCCTTTCTATTTATAGCCGCCAAGCTCCCTCTTCTTCCCTCCTTAAAGCATTCTGCAAACCTCTAACGGCTCTTCTACAAATATGAGTGGTGGATTAAAGACCCCAAGGCCTTTAACAAGCAGTGTTCATCCAAGAGTCATGTTCACCTACCCTGCAGCTGGTGAGAACTTGAAGGAGACACAAATATATTCCTTCAGTTCATGGACAGGAGTTGCTCACCCCCAACCAGTGAGAGGGCAAGGGGCTCTGACACTGCCCCACCCATCACTGGGCAGCCTGGGCGAGGGCAGTGGTTTTCAAACCGGGTCCCATGGAACTTGAAGCTTCCTTGGTGGTACCCTTCTAGGCCAAGGAGGAGAACAAGAAGGGCAGGAGAGAAGAATGGATGGGGGTCATGCCTTAATTTATGCTTCAAACACAGACTCTACTTTTATCTGCCTTACAAATTGGAATCTTCTCTAAAAGAGACCACTAGAAATAAAAATGGTTCCACTGCTAAAATACTTTGTGAGCCACCGGAATGGTGGGAAAACCTCCAGTCAGACTGGTTGAATGGTGGCAAATCTTTCAAGGGTAGATTGGATTTGCATCTTGCAAAGAGCCAAAGGCCACTTGGAGCCCTAACTGGTGAAAAGTTACATTAGCTCAAGGAATGATGCCACCGGAAGGTAAAGAAAGATGACAATAACAGAATCAAACGTAGACTGTAGCTATGACCTAAAAATACTGTGTGTGTGTGTGTGTGTGTGTGTGTGTAGCTCATGAGGAACCCCAACACACATGTGTAATGTTGTTGGAACAAGTGCATAAACCAACCTTATAAGGTGATGGCGTTGAACTCTGGAACTCATTCACATGCATAAATTCTCCCGTTTGTTAGGATTCTGGCCGTGTGTGTGTGTGTGTGTGTGTGTGTGTGTGTGTATTTAGTTTTGCTACTTTAAAATCAAAGTCAAGCATTTTGCTAGTCTTTGGGGAAACAAATGGCCTCACAGTGTTGAGTATGGATTCCAACATTGCTCCAATACTTACTGGCTGTGTGTGTGACTCCAGCAAAATTAGTTAACCTCTCTAAACTCAGTTTCCTCACCTATAAAATGAGAATGATACTATTATTTACCTTGCAGGGGTTTTTTTGGGAGATTTAAATGCAGTAACCATATTAATCCCTCGGCACAGGGCCGGGCACAGAGTGAATTCTCATAATAGGTGTTGCTGTTAGTCTTGTGATCCTCTGACCTGAGGACTCTCCAACAGAGCTGACCAGCATTCACTCAATTATCCCCATCTCTCTTCAAATAATAGATGAGGACCTGCTTTAATTGATGAAGAAGCATCAAAAACAGAGAGCTTTGCTAAATCGTCCCATGACTCATGGGAAATCTGGGATTAGAATGAAAAGAGAAGCACTATGGCAACTGGGCATGGGAGGACACAAATTAAAGCCCTGTGTGTCTCAGAGGGTGGGGACATCAAAAAGGAGGTGGGCAGGGTCATGCAGAGGAATGTGGAAGATGACCAACTACAAGAAAATTCTCAAATCACAGGTTCACGGAATGTCCAAACAGAATCTAGGAGAACCCCGGTCCACACAACACGGTGCAAACCAGAGAGGTTAAGTCACTTGCCTAAAGTGACACAGCTCAGTGGTAGAAAAGCATGATTTAAAGCTTCTGTCTCCTGTTTCAGGGTCCAGGGACTTTCTCCTGCCACTTGCCCAATTTTACTTAGAATGGGCTCTGTCTGAACTTACAGGGCTGGTAAGGGACAGACAGGGTGGCTGGGCAGCCTTAGCATGCTGCTCTGAAAACGCTCTGATTTTTCAAGTCTGCGGCCTCAAAGCGTAGCCTGCAGTTCTCCTGTCTCACCTTCTACTAAAAATGTTCACTCTGAAACTTGTAACAGCAGTGACCTCTGACAGACTGGCACGTCCCAGCTGTTAACATTATTCTGCTTACAACAGAAGTTGCCCTCAAGACCCTTGTAGCCAGGCCCAGGGAGGAGGTGATGTTGTCAGGCCGGGGCCTCAAGAAGAACAAAGACAAAAGTCACCTTGGCTCCGAGGGTCTGGGAACCGCCAACAGCTCAGTTCGGCTTCCTGCAATCTCTTCCTTCTCTAACTACGCGTTGGAGATGGGAGACTGTGACAGGACTGCCCCAGGAGACCCTTCTGCATGGAATCCCTATCAGCAATGAGCCGAGAAGGGTCACCGTACACGGGGACTTATTTTTAGCATTCCATACAGGACACTGCATTTCAAACTTCTTTTAATTGATTTCATCTAGTTGACACGCTGCTCCTTGAATCCTGGGAGTGAGTTAACCCAGATGAAGACCCTTTTGGGGAAAGTCTACAACGACATGGAAGGACCAATGCCCTGGCCTCCACCCTGGCCCCCACAGAGCCGGCCCATGAAAGTAAGCATGGACTTGCCATTAGTCACCTCCTGAATCCTATAATGGGCTTGGGTTCTTTCACATCCTTCCAGGCTGCTATTAAGGGAGGTGTGGAAGTAGAGAGACTATACCGAACCCCAAAGCAACGCTCCTCACGGGCACCCTTGGCCAGCTCATCTTCATCAAGGCACTTCACCTCTCCAGTTCCTTGTCTGTAAATTGAGGAAAATCTCTGCCTCATCATCTCTTTCCCTTACAGTCACCAGGTGATTCTGGCACAGAGCTCTCTGCCCTAAGGAAAATATTGCCACCCCCTCGGGTGGCGAGGATTTTATTCACTCTGTGTTTTACTTTTGAGGCTCCTGAGTTACCAACACCCTTAAGAGTCAAAATATGTGAGGGGCTCCTGGGTGGGTCATTTGGTTAAGCAACCAACTCTTCATCTCAGCTCAGGTCATGATCTCACCATTGTGACATCAAGCCCTGCATCGGGCTCTGCACTGACAGCGTGGAGCCTGCTTGGGATTCTCTCTCTCTCTCTCTCTCTCTCTCTCTCTCTCTCTCTCTGTCACGCGCGCGCGCGCACACACACACACACACACACACACTAAACTAAAAAAAAAAAGGAGTTAAAATATGTGCAAAATATGCTCTGGGGTGTCAGTCCTCCAAAAGGCTTCATTCATTCCAGGGGCACCTGGGTGGCTCAGTCAGTTAAGCATCCAAAACTCTGGCTCAGATCATGATCTCACAGTTCACGAGTTTAAGACCCACGTCAGGTTCTGTGCTAACAGCTGAGAGCATGGAGTCTGCTTCAGATTCTGTGTCTCACTCTCTCTCTGCCCCTCCCCTGCTCCTGTTGTGTCTCTCCCTAAGATAAATACACGTTAAATTTTTTTTTAATAAAATAAAAAAAATAAGAGGCCTCATTCATTCCACATGCACTAAGCCTCTTCTCTGTCCCAGGCTCTGTGCAAGGCAACGGGTAGAGAGAAGTCACAAACAAGGCCTCCATGGAGCCTACAGATTAGTGCCAGCACTGTGACTTAAATGCCAGGGACGAGGTCTCATCCCTCCGGAGGGACAACCTCCACTCCTAGCCTGGAGGTGAGGGGATCAAGGTATCAGACAGTTTCCTGAAGGAGGGGAAACTTGAAGCTACTTTGCAACTTGCCAGGACTCAGCCAGTGAGGAAGGGAGAAGGGGGCTGTTCTAGACTTTAAGAGGATGGGAGAGGCTTGCATGTCTGGCTGGACCTGGTGAACAAGACTGAACCTGGAGAGAGCAGGCCAGCAATGTGGGCCACAGCCAGACTGGCAAGGGGGAGGGCATGGGGATTCAACCAGAAAAGCAAGAGCAAGTGGGGTGAGG
This sequence comes from Panthera leo, assembly GCF_018350215.1. Classification (NCBI taxonomy): domain Eukaryota; kingdom Metazoa; phylum Chordata; class Mammalia; order Carnivora; family Felidae; genus Panthera; species Panthera leo. The sequence goes on along the minus strand of NC_056684.1, from coordinate 43,746,562 downwards.
AGCTCACTGTGGAGAAAGTGGAGGGAGGAAGGGGACAGGGCACGTGAGGACAGATGTCCCTGTGGATGCCCCGTGGAAGCTGCTGCACTCATCTGGGCAGGGAGTAAGGAGACCTAAGCAAATACCAATCTATCACGCCCCAGAGTGTGAAGACAGGCAGGGTTCACAAGTGAGGTCTGCAAACAGAAAGCAGGCAAACCAAGCGTTGGATTCCTGTTCCTAAGTCGCTCCAGCCTGCCAAGTCCCTTCCCAGGCTTTCTAAGTCCTGCCACCAGCAGGACATCTTCTTAGATTTGAAGGCAGGTTCTTAAAGACCTTCTGGAAGGAGTCCATTTCCAGTTTTCCAGACTCAAAAGACAATAAGAAAAGCTGACCCTCACAGCTCATTATGAAGAGTGTTGAAATACACACGTGGATTGTACCCAGGACGTGTTTGAGTGTGTGGGATCAGGGCTGCCTTTGATGACACCTGCTCCCTATCTAGGCTACGCTGGATTCTGGGAGCTCTTTCACTCTAGTCCAGGAAGTAGGGATGACAGCACACATATCTGAGGAATCAGAGGATTACAGGAGCGAATGGATGTAAAATAACAGACTCGGTACAAAACGAGGCACAGAAAATGTTGACACCTCTAACGTGGTTCCTTGATTCTTACGTGTCTGGCATGTGTCCCCTCTTACTTCACTGAAGCCACCATCACTAATAAACACACCCACACGCCCACGTACCCATCTCGGCTTCAAACTCAGTTAAGAGGATAGGCAGTCTGCAAGGTTTTCTGGGGCAGGGGCCTTAGAAGCCATGAAACCCGCCTGCCTTCTCTCCCCACCTCCAAGTAGGGCCTGGTCCTGAGTGATGAGATCAGCAGGAAGGGCTCAGGTAACCGCTCCTTCTTTAAGGTACTTTCAGAACATCAAGCAATTAATCCACAACCCAGCCCAGGGAGGCAGAGGATCACAATTTCACTAATGAGACTGCTGAGCTGTAGCCAGTGGTAAATGGGCTGGCCCAGGGCAGGGCAGGAGGGACAACAGAAACCTCAGCTCCCTGAGCGTGCCACAGAGCAAAAGCCCTGTGGGACTAATGCCTTGGACTGTCCAGATTCTCACCCACTACTTCCACAAATCTCTTTCGTTCCAAGAGCTCCCCTTCTCTCCCAATTCCCACCCCCCGGGGAAAATGGAAGCTGAATAGGTAGGGAACAGTTTCTGTTCCAGGAAGGGGAGGTGTTCAACAGAAAAACCTGAACCACTCCTGAGTGTCAGCTTTGTCATTTGCAATCATGAGCAATCAAATGAAACGGTCCCCAAATGTATTCAGGCAAATGCAGATCAGAATAGAGCAGGTAGTGAAGACCAATTCTTTGATCCCCACCCCTTCTGCTGGTCAGTCTGAACAGCCCAGGACTGCCAACAAATGCAGCCACAGTTCCATTCTGCCATTCGATCTGACCACATGCATGTTCTCTCTCACATAAGCCCGTTGAAAATGGACAGGTAAATGTTAGCACAGCAACCCAGGTTGATCCCCAAGTCCTTATTCAGATGCAGAACAGGAAAGGAGGTAATAATCTCAGGAAGAGACCCCACACAGGCATCTAGAAGGCAGACCCCTACCTTTCCCCGCCTCCACTGAAACCCTGGGCCCGGTGTGCCAGGATTACAGTGGCCTCTACTCGAGCCAGTCCTTCCCGATTAGGAGAGAGGAAACCTCACAGCTCACCAACAGCACACCTATTACCTTGGAAGCAATCCTCATACCTACCCCAAGTACTTTTTGTTAAGTCTCCAGCCATGAGTCTCTGCTTGGAATTTGAGGCCACCTCTGCTCAAGTAGCCGTATGTCCTGGGGTGCCCAGAACAATCTGGCTTATGCCAGCTGTGCCAGCATCCTATACGGTTAGTGTCCACTCTCATGCTCAAAAGGGTCCTATGTGGAAAATAAATAATATAGCTAGCCAGGTTCTACCAAGTTATTTTCAAAATTTGTTAGAGGGAAGGGAAAACACCTACAAAACCATCAGTAATCACATTGTAAGATGACTTTTCCACTATTATGAAGGGAAATTTTTGCCCAGTCATTACTATATATTTAGTTTGAGGTACAGGTGGAAAGGGGACAGTAAATGTAACTTAGTGTCTTAAGATTATACAACAAGAACAGTATTCTGTAGCCTTTTTTAAAAAACAGATGTCAGTTGTCAGCCTAACAAAACAGTTTAACAATAAAATTCTGTGTTAAAACCAAATGAGTGTTCATTCACGTTCATTTAAAAATATTCTTCTATGAAAAGTTTTCTTGTTTTTTGAGAAAACATTCACACAACATAAAATTTGCATTTAAAAAAAGCCCAATTCAGCAGTTTTCCAGTATTCACAGTTTTGCACAACCATCAAGACTAACCCCGGGACATTTCCACGACCCCACCAAGAAACCCATAGCTGTTAGTAGACCGTCCCAATCCCTGGCAGCAACTTCGTTACTTTCTGGACATTTCACATAAACGGAATCATGTAATATGTGACATTTCATATATGGTTTCTTTCTCCGAGCATAGCATTTTGAAGGTTTTTCCGTGTTGTGGCACGTAGATCATTCCTTTTCATAGCTGAGTAATATTTCATCATATAGATATTCTACCTTTGGTTTATCCATCATTAGTTGATGGACACTGGATTTGTTTCTACTTCTTCGCTATTACAAATAATGCTGCTATGAATATCCATGTACAGGTTTTTGTGTGGACACATTTTCAATCCTCTTACGTGTATACCTAGGAGTGCAATTACTGGGTCACATGGCAACTCCATGTTTAACTTTTGGGCATACTTCCAAATTTTTCCACAGAGGTGAGGCCATTTTACATCCCCACCAGCCATGTATGAGGGTTCCAATTACTCCATATCCTCTTTATCAGTTGTTATTTTCCATTTGTTTTCAGCAGCAGCATCACCAACCCAGTGGATGTGTACCAGTATCTTATCACGGTTTTGAATTGCATTTTCCCCAATGAGTGCTATTGAGTGTTTTTTCACAGTGGTCATTTGTTAATCTTATTTGGAGGAATGTCTATTCATATCCTTTGCCCATGTGATTTGATTGTCTTTTACTGTTGGGATTGTGTAAGTTCTTATATATTTTGGATGTCAGGTCCTTATGAGATACATAATTTGCAAATAATTTCTCCTATTCTTTGGGTTGCTTTTCACTTTCTTAGTTGTATTCTTAGCTGCACATAGTTAATTTTGATCTGATCAAGTCTTACTGAATTTTTTCTTTTGTTGCCTGTGTTTTTGGTGTCATATTTAAGAAACCACTGCCTGATCCCAAACCCTAAGATTTACAACTACCTTCCTTTCTAAGAATTTTATAGTTTCATCTCTTACATTTAAGTCTTTGATCCATTTTGAACTATTTTTTTTTTGTATGTAGTGTAAGCTAAAGGTCCACAAGTCCACTGCCTTGCACCTGGCTATCCAGTTATCCCAGAAACACTTGTTAAGACTATTTTCTCTTCACTGAATTCTCTTGGCACCTTGTTGTCAGTTGACCACACAAGTAAAATTTATTTCTGGACCCTCAATTCTATTTCATTGGTTTATATATGTTTATAAACCAGTATCATCCTGTTTTGATTACTGCAGCTTTATGACAAGTTTTTAATTTGGGAAGTGTGAGTCTTCCAACTTTATTCTTCTTTTTCAAGTATATTCTGGCTATGTCCCTTGCATTTCTATATAAATTTTAGGATCAGTGTGTCCATTTCTGTGGAAAAAAACAGTTGGAATTTGATAGGGATTGCAAATAATCTGTAGATCCATTTGGAGAGTATTGCTGTCTTAACAATATTACATCTTCTGACTCATCAACAAGAGACATATTTGTTTCAAAACTTGTTTTTTTTTTTTTTTAATTCTCAGTATGCATGACATACATTACTTTGGTTACATTTATTCTAAGTATTATCTTTGATGCTATTGTAAGTGGAATCATTTTCTATATTTCATATTTTTCTACTTCTAGTTTGCAAGCGACACCTGCAAAAATAATGCAACACTGCATATAATAATGAGTGCTACTCAAAGTACAGTGCACTGGCCAGAGTTGATCTGCAAGCTCATTACTGGTTCGAGACAAGGTAAGCACAGAAACTTATAGCACTTTGAAAATGGGGCGCATCCCCTCCAAAATGAAGTTCTGTCTGTAAAATTTAATAATGAATGCATTTTGTGTGTTGTATGGTTTTTTTTTTTGTATTATTTCATTTTTTTCTGATAATTCATTTTTATTGTGTTCTTTTTTTTAAACAAAAGTATTAGTCGGCAATAAACTAGAAGGGTGTGGCGGGGGCAGGGGAGGAAGTAGTCCTTCACTACAGATAGTTTGAGAAGTGCTAGTTTAGACAATCTATGCCACTGGGTTTGTGAAATGAAAGGTCCAGGTAATAGTTGTGTAAATTCAGATTTGGACGAACAGAGAAATCACCACATACTACAGTGGTTTGAGCAGGATTTATGGAACAAGAGAATTCTATTGTTACAGATTATGGGTGAAAACAGGGGAAACTCCAGAATCAAGTTTCCTTAAGATTTGGAAATAAAATGTGTGTGAATTCTCCTACAGTTTTACATCTCTCTTGTCTGAATGTAGGCATCTCTTTCTTTTATGATGGGTAAAATCAGGAAATGGATTAAAATCTTTTAATTTCCTCTCTGACTCTGAAGTTCCTTAAATAAAGGATTTAGAGTTTAAATAGCGTGATTGGTAGAATCTTCGAGTGAAAGAGAAAACGTAAATTAAATGTCTTCTCATTTTCAAAATTAGAAAAGCTTGCCTAAGAGAAAGCAGAACTAAATTAAAATGTTTGGCACTGAAAGTTATCAGAATATTTGATCAAATTGAGAAAAACTAAATCCTTCTTGAACCTTAGTACCTGTATTTTCAAAAGCCATCATTCTGTTTGGAAATGGGGTTAGACAATATTTATCTCCTATGTGACAAATTAATCTTCTGCTGAGGCTAGGCAAAGAGCTTGCCTTGACATGTTTTACTCAAATCAAGGGGTTCTTCAAAAATCAAGAACTTACATAAAGCTTTAAATTAAAACAAGGGCTCACTAGGCGTTTAAATGAAGACATAGGCTCACTAGGTGGCAATTTGAGGCTGTTAGGGGCAGCGCGGTGACTTCTGTCGAAGCTTGCTCTGCCCAGCGACACACAAACTTGGAATCTTTGAAAGGTTCTGAAAGTGTTTGGATCATAAAATACATCACACGTCATGGTTGTCGTTACTGATGTGTACTGGCCTCGAGCTGCAGGACAATGTTCTCAAAGCCGGGTGCGTGTGGGTCTGCTGGAGCCAGAAAGGTTACATAAGCAGTCCAAGTTCTACTTTTCCCTGAAACACCTGCTCTTAGTAAAAGGGGGGCACAGAAGTGCCCCAAATCATCCGGACTTCCATTGAGCACAATCCTCAGACTGAGTGATTACGGCACCTAGGATTCGGCTACTTCTAACATGCAGCAATGCCTAATATTCCTTTAGTGGAGGCTAAAGGAGCCTCTCCATGGAAAGACTGTAGTCACATGAAAAGGGACAGACGCTGCTGGCGACATGCTGTGGTCAACTGGGGAAAATAATGCTCTGAACAGACTTAAGACTGAAGATGTGGGTTGTGATGTCTCATTATTTCCTCCCACTCCACACGGATTGTGTTTCCTTATTGTTGGCGTTGTCACTCTCCTCTCCTTTGCCTCTGCCCAGCTGTACCTCCTTGCCTGGAAGATAGTCTATCTCATCATGGCTACCCAGGAGACTCATGGTCTATCCAAGTCGGCTCTTCCTCAAGGTCCAACTCAATTAATTAATTAATTTATGTTTATTTAATTTTGAGACAGAGAGAAAGAGAGCATGAGCAAGGGAGGAGCAGAGAGAGAGGAAGACACAGAATCCTAAGCAGGCTCTAGGCTCTGAGCTATCAGCATAGAGTCCGACGTGGGCTCAAACTCACTGACTGTGAGATCATGACCTGAGCCGAAGGTAGAGACTCAACCAACAGAGCCACCCAGATGCCCCAAGGTCCAACTCAATTTCTACCTCTACAAAGGCTTCCTTCCAATACTGAGGAATAAAACCAAGGCTTTCAGGTTGACCAAACCTGAGGTGGGCAAATTACTTACCCTCTCTGAGTCACAGAGGCTTCACTGTAAAATGCTGGTTTGTTGTGAGGATTGGGGCTACAAAAACTGGTGAGCATTCAGACTTTTATTACTCCAACCATCTATTTGGCTGGAGCCCTTCTCTTGTGAAAATCAAGACACAAGAATCAGAACTCCCTCCTTGACCATTTGTCTGATTTGTGCAATAATTCAGAACTTTTGGCCTTATCTCCCTAAGAATCCTTGAGGGCAGGGATGGTATCCCACATCTGTGAAGCAGAATTTCAGTTATATGGAGTGTCCACGTACAGAACACTTGCTTTCTGATAGGTACTAGGGAGTTTTCACTAAATTCTCAAAATGTTCCTGAGAAGAGATTTTTACCTCCTGCTTTCAGACGAATAAACTGAGGCCCAGAGTTACAGGTTACTTCCAGAGGCCACAGAACTAGTAATTGGCATGTCTGGCCGTGAACTCACGTACTCTCCAAACAGTACATGTAGTAGATGCCCAAGGGCAAACACCGACTGCCTGATGAGCTGGAACACATTTCATAACTCCCATCATCACACACCCCCCGACCCTGCCCCTGACCCCCCGACCCATCAGATTGTAACCTTCTCCCCACTGCGTCTTCACCTGCCATCCACCTTCCCATCCTGGCTCTGCTGTCACACCTGCCATTACACTGAGCATCGGCACAATGCTGTACAGCTCTTGAGGACCCAGGCAGTCGGCAAACCATCTTTTGGGGGGCAACTAAGTGGTATGAGTGAGAACAAGGTGGCGGGCAGAACTCCCAAGCACGTTTGGAGAGGTTGAAAGGGGGCTTTGGAGAGAGCAGATACTGGGGGCGAATGACACATTCCCTATTTCTAGAATCAAGAAATATTAATTCTCCTGGGGGTAGAGAATCAGGAGCAAATACACTGGCTATCAATCACAGCATGCTAATATCAGGGGAGTCACATTTGATGCTTCTGGAAATGAACTGATAACCTCACAGGTCAGAAGGCAATTACTTTCATTCAGCTCAGGAAACGCCTATTTTTCAACCAGTGAATGCACTATTTGGGGACTTGTGTTGTTCTGCCTCTGTTGGAAAGAATATATAAAAGTCATAGCCAAAGGCAGAACACTTGCCTCACTGACAAACAGCCTATCGACCATGGCAAATCCTCTGTTGCTAAACTATTAGAACTATGACTCGCTGCTTCCTTGGCAAATGCCTGCCCTAGATGAAGGGCTCCAGACAATGCAGCTGTCTCCGTCCTTTCCTGCCCCTCTAGGACGGTTAAGGCCACCTGAAACACTCTCAGCAAGTTACACAATGTGGTGTCACAGACGCAAACACCTTAAGGGCAGACCTAGATGTATGTATTCCAGATGCACAGAAATTGACATTTACATCCCTTCCTAACTTCCACCCACTACTCAGTTCAAAATGCTATTATCTCATTCGAGAGGTGAAGGTATTGCCCAGAAACAGAGGAGTGATAAAGACAGAATGAGGAAATGAATACCTATTGTTCGAGTGCCTACTGTATGCACATCATCCGCATTTAATCCTAGTAACCTTGAGGGTGAGGTATTCTCATTGTACTCTTTTTTATGGAAGTGCCATCCACTTACCATACAGTTAAGCCCTTTAAAATGTACAATTCAGTAAAGTTTAGTATATTCACAACATTGGGCAAGCTCTCTCTCTGGTGTCAAAACATTTGCATCACCCCAGAAAAATACCCCGTATCTATCAAGAAATCATTCCCATTCTCCTATCTTCTCATCACTAATCCGCTTTCTGTGTCTATGGATTGGTCTATCCTGGATATTCAGATGAAGGAAATCACGTAATATGTGAACTTTTGTGTGTGGCTTCCTCCTTCATTGGGCATAATATTTTCAAGCTTCATCCAAGTGGTAGCAAGTATGAGCACTTTGTTAGTTTATGGTTGAATAATGTTCCATTGTATATACTTGCCACCATGGGTTTGCCCATTCGTTAGCTGAAGGATCGACCTTTGGCTGTTATGAATGATGCTGCTACAAACGTTCATGCATAAGCTTATATGTAGACAAACGATTTGTTTCTCTTGGGTAAATATGTAGAAGTGGAATTGCTGCTCTAAGCACAATGGGGAAACTGAGGCTGAGAGGGAAGGCACCCTGCCCAGGATCATTCAGCTTACCAGTGGCAAAGCCAGGATTGGGACCCAGGTCTACCTAGTTCCCACTAGTCCAGCCACCAAACCTAGAGCTTCTCGAGCTAAAAGTTCACTGAATAATTATTTGGTAGAGCGTTATTACTTTTAATCTCAACTCAAACACCCTGAGGTCATATGATTAATAACACTAATTTGAACTTGAGGAACCAAAAGTTTCATTTGGTTCATGCTGAGATCTGAGCTTTTTGTTTCCCAGGCAAATCAATAGCAATGGACTTTATCTTGTTAGATCAAATATAACTTTTATTTTAAAAAGCTCCAATTATGCCCTAATGCAGAGTTTATGCACTCAGAAGGCTTAATGAAATAATAAATGAAATATTAATTTGTCAATTAATAGTATAAAAGTGTCAGGATACTTTGGAATTAGTAAGGCTTCTGATTTTTTTTTTTTTTTTTTTTAGCCATTGTTTTAAGATATACTTGTCTTGCACTATGATTGGGCAGTAATTCAGTTACTAAAAGGTAGAAAGTGAGTGAATTTCTACTCGTGTGCTTTTTGCAGTAAACTGAGAAAATAAAAAGTAAAATATAATGGTGAGTCCTATAGACTGTTGAGAAGTGGTTCAAATTCCTTCAAAGCTCATTATTCCTGGATAAGAAATGGCTGATTAAACAGCCAGCACACTTATCTTGAACATTCATCAGGAATGTAACACTGGCAAGAGAGTGAATTCTGGAAGAATTTTGGTTCTCTGAATGAGGTAACAAACACATTTACAAGTGTATAATTTATGTGTATACAAAGTTATTTCCTCACAAACCTGTATGTGAACATACACCCACCCATACCTTGAATACTCACGGAGAAAATGAGCAAATTTCCCAGGCTTCCCCCAAAGCAAAAACACATGTACCATTATTTTAACGTGCATTTACCCAACACCTGAGGTTAGCAAGCACTAGATGATATAAAGGAGTTAAAACAAATGGGATCTCAAAAATATGATGAAGGTAGAAATCAAATTATAAACCTTCAATCTACTTAGCTAAAATGAGTTACAGACAACTATGTAAAAGTGCTCTGTGTCACCAAATCTCAGGTGATACTTGTCAATGTTATGCCTACTGAATAATCCAACTTTTTCAAACTTGTGAGGAACAACATTATTTACATTCATTTTTTCATTAACTATTGGATGTTCACTGTAAAAATAAAAATTCTGTAAATGAATGGAAAGCCTGTTGTGAAGACATCAATTAAACCCTGCAGATTATAACCACCCCCTTCTTCCTTACAAAACTAGTAATTCTTCCTTACTAATAAGGAACTAATACTTCCTTACAAAACAAGTATTGTAAGGAACTAATACTTCCTTACAAAACAAGTAGAAATGGATGGATGGATGGATGGATGGATGGATTGATGAATGGATGGATGAGAAAAGATCACCGACAGAATAAAGTTTGAAACTACAGATTGGGTGAGAGATGTTTCAATGCAGGTTTTCAAGGAGGTTACAGGCATGCATTAGAGTGGATAAGAGAGGACATTTCTGGTCATTCTAGACATGTAAAAACTCACCTGACAGGCAATGCACATCAAAAGTCCTAAAAGTTTTAAAAGTTTTTGCGTCTCAGTAATTCTATACCTGAGAGGTTTTCCTGATAAAAAATGACTCAAAAAGATGAAAAAAGTTGTAACTAGTAAAGTTGGTAAAATGTAAATCCCACTGTCATTTAAAATGGTAAAACATTAGAAACAACCTAACAGTAAAAAATAACAACTGAAATAAATTATTAATAAATACTAAACATTCAATATTAATAAACTATAATAAATAACTGAAAAAATGGGAAGAAAATCATGGAAAGTAAATAAAAGCAAGTCTTTGGACTCCAGGAGAAGCAGCTATGAGACAGTGAAATGGATGAGTGCAAAAAAAATCTGCAAATACTACAATGTATGCTTCTAAATATTATTTCCTTAGGAAACACAGGAGTTTCAAACTGGGGAGAAAAATGGATTCCTGCTGGAGGAAATAGCTCCTAGAAGGCCCATGGGTTTGGGATGACAGGGAGGAAAGGGAAGACAAACAAACTGGACTGAGCGAGAGCTCCTTCCGACAGGATGTAGCCACTGTGGTTAACTCACTGTGGTTAAGACATGAGCTGGGATGAAGTTAACATAAGCCTCCACAGGGAAGCTAACTGCAATCTTCAGGCCTCTTGTTGTGGGGAGGGCTCTCAGTCCCCGAAGAAGATGACACAGTCCCTACAGTTGGCAAATTTACAATTTAAAAGACATCCCCATCCGAGGAAATACAGCAGATACAGAAGGGAGTGGGGCAAGGTGGGGCTGGGAATAAACTAAACTCACAGCCTGATTCCAAATGCCTGAAAGGAGAAGGCCTACCCAAAGGTTTTTATCTGAAACCACTAACTCTGGAACAAATTGGTCAGCCATCTGCAAACCGGTGCTGCGGAAAAGTCTTTTGTGCTGAGAAGCTACTGTCGCATCCCCAGGCTTGGGGACACACGCAGACCAAACTCTGCAGATGAAATCTAGAAACCGGGGAGCTACAACAGAATTTTCCTGGCACAATCAAGCCATTCTGATCAATCATCCTTGTGTAAGCTCCAGTCACACAGCAACCCCACCGCTGACCTCTCTTCCTCCTCAAAAATCTGTCCCAATCAGCTCTGGACTGAATAACCCCTAACGGTAAATACGGATTCCCATGCGTCTCCAGGCAGAACGCATTATACGCTCATGGCAAAGATACTATTTGTCCATGGCAGATTTAAACCCACAGCAACACTGCTGGCCCCTACCACGTTGGAAGAGCCATGTTCCATGTGTTCATCACTCATCAAAATGTTCTCAGACAGTTCAGCAATTAAGTAAAGTATATCTTTGTTCCCATAAGGAACCAAAGAAAGATGGTACTCACAAAGCTAAGGTATACCCAACCCAATTTTGTGAAACCTTTCATTTTAAAATACTTTGAGATCTACACAAAAATTGCAAAGATAGTACAGAGTTCCTGTTTACCCTTTAACCTGCTTGACCTAATAGGTAACATCACATATAACCACAGTACACTAAGTACATTAACTATTAACTAAACTTTAGACTTTATTCTAGTCTTGCCAGTTTTTTAAAAATATTTATGTATTTTTGGGAGAGAGCAAGCGGGTGAGGGGCAGAGAGAGGGGGAGAGAGGAACATCAGAAGCAGGCGCTGCGCTGATAGGCTGATGGCAGCGAGCCATGTGGGGCTCGAAGTCATAGACCCGGAGATCATGACCTGAGCTTAAGTCAGACTGAGCCACCCAGGTGACCCACGTCTTGCCAGCTTTTCCATAAATGTCTCTTTTTCTTTCCAGGGTACCATCAATAACCCACATTGTTTTCAGTTATTCACATCTCCTAATTTTCTTTTTTTGAATCATTGACAGTTTCTCATCTTTCTTTGTTTTGCATGACCTTGACACTTGAAGAGTCTCTCAGTTTGGGTGTGTCTGACGTTCCCTAATGATGGCACTGAGGTTACAGACTTTGAAAAAAAAACAAAAAAACAAAAACAGCTCAGAGGTCAAGTGCCCTTCTCATCACATCTTATCGGGGACACAGAATATTAACATAGCTTATCACTACACAAGCAAGCAAGGTCAACATCACTAAGGTGATGTCTGCTCAAGTTTCTATACAACCTAACTCTTCTGCCACACAGAATTGCCAGATTTAGCCAATAAAAACACAGGACATCAAATGAGACCTACTGATACTAAAAAAAAAAAAAAAAAATTACTTCTTTTTTATTTAAAATTCAAATCTGGGGCGCCTGGGTGGCTCAGTCGGCTAAGCGTCCGACTTCAGCTCAGGTCACGATCTCACAGTTCGTGGGTTCGAGCCCCGCGTCGGGCTCTGTGCTGACGGCTCAGAGCCTGGAGCCTATTTCGGATTCTGTGTCTCCCTCTCTCTCTGACCCTCCCCCGTTCATGCTCTATCTCTCTCTGTCTCAAAAATAAATAAACGTTAACAAAAAAATTAAAAAAAAATAAAATAAAATTCAAATCTAACTGGGCATCTATATTTTACCTGGCAGCTCGACTTTGAGACGTCAACTCCAAAGAAAAGAAAGACATAAATGTTTACTGAGCCCCTATCTTGCCCATGGGACTCTCCTCACCCCATTTTCCACAGGCATCCCTTGACCCAAAGCCTGCAGCATAGACAGGAATCCTATTTAGTGCTTACACCAGTAATCCTCGAACTCTAATATCCACTGGAATCCCTTGGAGGTCTGGGCTCTACCACCAGTTTCTGACACAGGCCCAAGATCTCGACAACCTCTGCATTACAAAGCTGCCATTCCAACTCAGGTTGGGAGAGTGCCAATGGACACTACATACTTCCAATGTACGTATGATTCATACATAACCATGGGAACAGAGAGTAGTCAGAACAAGATCCTCCCACCCCTGTGGGTCGGAAACCCTCTGTTCCTCGGGGAAGGTGGGGACACCAGGCCTAGATCCAGAAGCAGAGTTACAGGGGAATGATTTCCCTCCCCTGCGGCTGCCTTAGGTGTTGAGAGGGTTCAAACTGATCTCATCAGCACCTGCCCATCTGTTGTCATGCCTTGCCCGGCAGTTAGAGTCTCTGACACCAGAGAATGGGTCAGACAGCCACTCACACAGGTTGCAGAGATGTAGAGGAAAGGCATGTGTTTGAAAATCAGGATGCAGTTGTTTCATAGAAAAAAAATACTGCAGGTACTAAGCAACTCAAAACACAATCTGTGCTGCAAGACAAATCTACCTTGGCTGGTTTGGGTACCTAACTAATTACTTAAACACTGTCCCACAGTCCTTATAGGAAAAGGCTTTCTTGGATCAAAACAAACAAAGAAACAACTTTCAAATGCTTCAGCAGAAATTGGTCCATAAATTGGAGGTGTCCCACCCACCTAGCTACTCTAGTTACTGAACTAGTGTAAACGGGCAGGCATGGGATTCTGGCCAAGCTCTCCTGCAACACTTACCTATCCTCGGCATCAGTTACCAGACAGTGAAGTACTTGGTTATCTACAATACTCTTGCTCTGTTAAGTTCAGCGCCTACTTGGATAGGGGTAACTTTTCTAGGTTGAAAAATCACACTTGCAGGTCTTTGAAAACGGCTGGTCAGTGCACACTTCCAGCATGTACCTTATGCCAAGCATCCTATCAGGCACTGCATACCCAGGAGCTCATTAACCTACGCATTATTGTACTGTGACCCCTGTCACAGACAAGCCAAATAACTTACAAAATAAGTTACAAAGCGGAGATCTAGCTTCAGTGTTTTAGACATGCCTTTAAATCAATAACCCATTTAATTTTCATTCGACCTAGTCCAAGTGTTTCCAAAGGACTTAACTTCAGTCTCTTAAACCACTAGGAAGAGCATTTGGTATTCTTAACTAGGTAGCAACAAAGAGAGCTACCAGTAAGCTGGTTATGACAACTGAAAAGCTGGATCTCTGTAACACCACCCCCCCCACCACCACCACCGTCATGAAACATTTGCCCCTGTAACATTCCCCTAGACATAAAATTTTCAAAAGGAAATGAAGTACAATATCTAACAGTCCTAAAACCCATAAAAGAGGGGACCAAACCTTAGTGTTACCCTCATCTGATTTAAGCCTACCAGAAACGCTTGGTAACACATCGGGTTCATCAGGTCATCAACCTGAGGGGGAAAAATCCAGTATTTTGTTTGTAATGGACAAACAGTTTTATTTCTCAAAGCCACCTTAGAGAAACAGAGGTCACTAAGAGTGGTTATCTAGCCTATGTGGCATTGATTTCTTTTTGAGCCACAGATCCGAACAAAGGGAACAGAATGGAACATCACCAATCATGACAGGAAAGGACTAAGGCCTCTCATCATTTCTTCTCTATATTCTGAAGACTTCAGTGGTTGCAAGACTTCCAGTGTCCCTTAGCTTCCTAAGGCCCTCTTCTTGGGCCACGTCATTTCTGGATCACAGCTGGTACATTCCACCATTCCTGGGCTAGCCTCATACAGGTTTCTGGGCAGAAGGATGGGATATCATCCTGTCAAACGCTCCCGAGATGACAGAAAGAACTAAACCCCAAATAGGCAGGGAGAGCCAGAGATGCACGCATGATGCGGGAATGCACGATGATCCCATTCCTTACAGGGCACGTGCACGGGGAGGTCAGAGAAGTGCAGCAGGTGACGTTGTGATTAGAATGAAGACATCTCAATGCACGTCTTATTTTGGGTCCCTCCATGCCCTGGTCCATTGTATCCACAGGCTTGAATGAACTCACAGGCCTCCTTGAGGAAGCCAACTTTATCACCCTTTTGAAGACCCTTCGTTTTAACAAGTGTGGTTACTCCATTGGGGCACTGGGGTGTCAAGGGCCAGAAGCTTTAAAAAGGGAAAGAAAAAGAAGAAAATCAGGAAGTGGTGTAACAAAGGCCTAATTATAAGGGAGGAGTATCTCTCTATAGACAGGTCACTGGAAGGATGCCAAGGGCCCTCGCCACATAAAGGAAAAGATGGTTATAAAAAGATTTTTTAAAAAAAGAAAGAAGAAGAAGAAAGAGGCATGGCAGTGGAGAGTGCGAGGGGGAGGGGCAGAGAATAGGGAAATGAATAAGAATAATGACTTAAAAGCTTTTTTTTTTTTTTTCTGGTTCTCTGCTTCCCTTTCCGCAGATGCTCAGCTGAGCCAGTGCAGCTGGCTCCCTGACAAATGTGGAAAAATCAGCCAATTTGAGCTGGTTGTTAGCAGCCCCGGCACAGAGGCTCAGATAAATGAGGGGCTGCCTCAGGTGTGGTAGCAGATCTTCCTGAGCTGATGCTGAGTCGCACCAGTGGTGGCCTTCTGGCCCCGAGTATCTCACCAGTGCCCCTTCTACCTCCTGGCTCTGTGTTCCCAGCAAGGTGACCTTGAAAGAGGTTTCCCCTCTCTGCTCCTTCCTCCCTTCCCCAACATCTTCCCAACTAACAATCTCTCCTTCCTTCAAAGCGACGGGGTTGCCCTCTGCCCACTCACAAGACTCTTGTCCTCAAGTGTCTGAGCACACACCTGATGCTCACCTCAACACTCCTAGAAAATGCCTGAAGTGTCTTCACTGTGCCGCACCACAGTCTCCAGACACCCTGGCAGAATACCCTGGTATTCCCCACAAGGCAGTAAATGTTCTGTGTGAATGTTCACTAACATCAAATACTATGCCACCCAAGTTTATTTACTCATTGCTGTGTTTACACACGGAGTAGGAACATGGATAAAAGAGTGCAAACCTGGCCCTTCGGTTCAAGAAAAGCAATACTTTGAATCAAGTTCAAGGTAAAGAGAGTGTTCCTGTATGTAAAGGTCCAAGTTTTATGAACTTGTCCACTTTTTCACCGATTCTTGTTTATGGACTGTTTGATAATTAAGTAAAAAGGACCAAAATGAGAAACAAAGATACTAAACTAAGTGCTGAAAGTTTCCAGAAGGATGGAAATGTTCTTTATCTTGTTTTAAGCGCTGGTTACATGTCCGTATACGATTGTCAAAACTCATTGACTTGAACAGAGAAGATCTATTTTGCTGTATGCTAATTATATCTGAGGAAAAAAGTTTAAGGGTTTATGTTCCTGTAACACTCATGGTGTCTATACAAAGCATCTATACCAGCTGACTAACGTAAAGACACAAGGAAAAAAAAACATACTTTGTGACACTTTATCAGTCTACTCTTTACATATGGAATAATCTCAAAAGATCCCAAAGTAATTCCTATGTGATCCTTAATTAAGTCTTAGGAGCCTCTAATAATCCAGAGTGGCTCAGAAAGATTTTTTTGAAGGGAAAGATGATATTATTACATGTGACCTACGAGCTGACTAGTTGTTGCTATTCTTATCATATGAAAGTAAAACATGTTAGGTGCTTGAATCAGTTGGTGTCAAACACCTTGATGAGGGGCATCCTGGCTGGGAATGTGGAAGGGAGGGCAACAAAACTGGTCTGATTCACATTCCATCTGATCCACAGATGGAAGGAGAACATTTGTTCAATTCAGAAAGAGAAGGACAGAACTTCAGAGGTAAAAAGGCTCTGGATCCTATGGTTTAAACCCCTCATTAAGCCACTATAAAAACTGAGGCTCAGAGAAGAAAAGCAGTTTTCCCGAGAACACACAGCCATTTTCTGCCAAACGCAAATCTTCTGGCTCTCAATTCTGTTTCTCCTTCCAGTTTTCTTTATCCTCATTTTAAATGCCGTTTCCTACTAGTATTTTAAAGCAAATATGACATTTATATCTGTCATCAACTTTCTATAAAGTAATGCTGTTACTAAATATTATGGTAAAGCATCTTCAGACAAACATTCTTTCTCCCCTCCCCCCTGAGAATGGTTGCTTCCAAAAGCGTTTTAAAAAATTAGGTAGTCTAGCATCACACTCAATTACTCAAGTTTAACTTCTTAGAAAGTACTCGTGCACTCATCTATCTTCCCTGTAAGAGTTATGGCTTTTAAAAACTCTCACTCATGTTTGCTAATATCCAATCCCTAAAACAGAAGATTCTCAAAGGCATTTTATCACTTCAAACTCACATTTTCTCCTGCTTGGACCTTAATGTGTCTTTTAACTTTGCTTCAGTGATTGGGCAAGCCATCCTTCTCTCTGGAGCTGTAAGAATTGGCAGTGATAAGGTAAAAGAGCCATAATCCCAAGGAAACCAATTATTATGTGTAATAGGAAAAAACAAAACACTCTTGTTCATGTCTTCAACACGTTGTTCGTGGAGTGAGTGAACCCCATGAACAGAAGCTAATAGGATGTGCCTGTGTCCCCACCAGCCACATGGAATACGGGTGACTTACAGCTCACAAGCAGAATTGAACCCATTAGAGAGATGAAACTGGCATGACCCTGGCATGGCTGCAAAGCCTTAGAGGAAAATTCAGAATGCCACGTGGGTTTGCTCTGCTGTATCATTTCCTTTTAGCCAGAGCTACCTTCACTGTGGGTATTGCTAACGGGTGTTTTTGAAGGCTGATGACCGCGATGCTTTTTACAGATCCCTGACATCTCTCTGAGCCTGGTCAGGGCCCACCCCCCTCTCCAGGTGGTGTAGACCCTCCTGTGGGTCTGGACACCTTTAGCGCCAGTGGAGACACATGATCATGCTCATTTTATAGAGCCAGAACCAAAAAGACAAGAAACTACAGAACAAGGCTCAGAGGAAGAATGGCCACCTTATCAGAACTATCACCCTCCAGTCAATGGGGAGGTGAACGTCCAGAAAAAGTTGAGGACCGCGAATCCAGGGTTGTACTTTTGGGGGCTTTAGGGGTCCAGAACCTGATGACCAACCATCCTGGATTCTGCTATAGTCACAGCACCCCAGAGCTAGAAGGGGGCTGAAAAATCATCAACTGTGGTGGTTTTCAAGTGACTTTTTTTAACAAGAATTCTATCGGAAATTAACTCTACATGGATCCTGAGATAGAAAACAATCAAAACTGAGGGACAGGCAGCTGGACAGTTAAAACTCCTTACTGTTTGATGGAAAGGTTCAGCTCATTGCTCACAGGGTCCTCAAACACGGCTGTGGGAGGTTTCGCAGAGCACATGTGAACAGGGGGGTTCTCAAAAGAATCACAACAGGAAGATTCCTACCACTGAGGCCATTCCACCACTGGTAGCCCAGATTCTTAGAGGATTTCTTCCGTGCACGGAGGTGATATCTGTCTCCTGGTAGCTCATACTCATGGATGTTAACTTCCCTTTGAGGCCAAATAAAATAACATATCCCCATTTCACATGGAGGGCTTTTCATGTACTCAAAGGAAGCAGTGTATGTTGTATTTTCAACACGCCCTTCATTATATGGCCTGCTGTGTACACATTTCCTCCCTGTCGCCCAAGTGTTCAGACTTAAACCAATGCTCCCTACTACTAATCTTAACAAGGCTTCCTGTACATATGGATGCTGGGGACTTAGCCTTCAGAAGGGCCCAGGGTGTCTTTGACTTTGCGTGTGGACAAGAAGGGAAGGATGGGATTTTGCTGCCAGGTTCTTGTTGTGTGTCTGCTGGCTTTAACCCTTTCTGAATAGAGGGCCACAAAAACTGGCTTGTGGCCATTCAATGCATTACATTCTAGGGGCAAATTCTAAATAGACTTCTTATGTTCAAAGAAAATGAAAACAGCTGAATTGCAGACCAAAAATTAATCTGCTCCCCAGTCCCCGCTCAAAGGCATCCGAACAGAACTACTTTGAGCCTGCGAAGAAGACTTCCTGTACAGTAATTCTCAGTGTTCAGAGCAGATCAACAGCTGGAAAGGCAAACTGTTTTTCAGTGTGAACATTTCACAGTTCAAATCACTTAACAGATGTAAAATTATAGGATATACTTAGCATTTAGGGGTTTTTTTATTATTAGCTAAAGAAGATCTTTTTGGAAAATACATTTGATGTTTAGTACTTCTTGATGATGATGGCAAGAATCTTTAAAATGTTCTGTTCTACTAAATCATACTTCAATCAGCTTAACGTGAATCTCTAGATTCACCTAACATTAACTGGACATTTTAAGATGCCAAATACAAGACATTGTAAGGTTGGGGAACAGACTGCCCTACTGAGCAGCCAATCAATGTAAAAGATGAGAGGCATCAGGACAGAAAGGACATCGGATGCAAAGTGAACATTTCATAGCTGAAAATAATAATTATGCTGCTCAGAGAACTCTGAAGTCAAGGGATGCCCGGGGTCATAGGCTCAGAGGCAAGGAGGACCCCGTCCAGGGAGAATGTTTCGGAGAGTAGGGAGAAGAGAAGGCTGGCCGCTGCGATCCAAGGAGGGGCTAAAGGGATCGGGAAGCTGCTAACTAGACGGGAAACAGACCTAGTAAGAGGCAAGAGCAGTGGATTTAGGGGTGGTTTTGACTTCAGAAGAAAAGAAAAAGGGCAACTTAGTATCATCAAGTACATGACTGATTTTTAAAAAGAGGCTTTAAGGAAATTAGGTGACAGCAAAAGAAACCCAGGTGGGCATTCTGGAGGAGATGCATCAGCCAGGCAAGAGGGAAATGATCAGTGAGGGAATTAGGAGGCCAGGGTGGCCCACGTGCCCCTTACAAGTGAGGAGGCCTTGGATAAGCAACTTTAACTGCTGCAGGCCTCCTCAGTTCCCACATCTGTAACATAAGAATGCGGCAAATGATTTCTTAGGTTCCTCCCAGCTCCAGAGGATCTTTTAATGCAAAATAAACTTAAAAACAAAAACATAAAAACCTCTCTCTCCAATGCTGAGGACATTCCATTTTAAATTTCTTTAATAAAAGACACATGTCTTACCCAATTATTTCTTAAGGGTCCTCCCACATTCTGGTTCTGGCCCATGTTTTCACTGAGATGCTGGTTCCTCACTCCATCAGTCATTGCTGAGACAGAGATAATACTTACCAATTCATGGTTTATTGGGGGAAATGATGCTTTTGAAAAACAAATTACAAATCTTTGTGGGATAGGAAGAGCGTGCTATAGAAAAGTCATTAATAACTCAACTTACAGCCCAGCTTTGCGTTTGGGAACATCAACCATATTAACTTGTACGCATGCTGGATGGTGAAGGTATGGGCCCTAAGAAGCAGAAAAAGCATTTGAAGATTAAGTCTTAGAGCCCAGAGAAGCAAACTAGCATGTGTCATTGTTCTGGGCTCATTTGCTTTTAAAGGATTTAACTCTCAAGGGCCACAGGAAGATGGCCATTTATTATCTCTGCACCCTAAGTTCAGAGAGGTCAAGAAGCCTGCTCTAGGTCACGTAGGCAGACTGCGGAGTCACCCTTTCATCCAGTATCTACTGAGTGCTTGCTCTGTTCTAGACATTGTGAGATACAGTGGGAGGAGCCCCTGTGGCACCTGCCTTGAGAGAGTTTACTTTCTATTGGAGGGAGAGATGAGCAGCTGTAAACACATAAGCTAGAAGTTAAGAAATAAATGGTGATGTGAAATGTGACAAAAAATAAAACCAGGGAATATGATAGAGAGTGACTGAGGGGCTGCTTCTACATGGTGAAGGAAGAAAGATGACTCTGAGGTGACATTTAAAACAAGAGCAGAATGATGAAAATGACCCAACCATGTGGAGATAAGGGAAAGAGTCAGACAGAGTGAGCAAGAGGAAAAGACACTAGTTACACAGGGGAGGCAGCAGACATCACATAGAAAGGAGCCAGAAGAGGCGAGGGATGGACAGGAGGGGCAGCTGGGAAGGTGGCTGTTGCACAAAAAGCTCCTTTCTCTGGACTGTGGAGCTGAACTGGCTGGTTTCAACCCTGTCTTTTAATGGAACCCATGGGAGGGAAGTGGAAGTCATGTCCTGGTTTACACTAGCTAGTGTATCTACAACGAAGGAAGGACCTAGTCTACAAAGGCTGGGCACCGAGCCTTACCACCCCACAAGGTTTAAGTTCCTTTTTGTTTTGTGTGTCAACCGTAACTCCCAGGTCCCACCTCCCAGGGCAAGTTGAGTGAGTGTGTTAGAGTGGTACCATCTGATACAAGGAGCTGCCTCTCAGCAGCACAGAAGCAAGGTAGGAAGGGAAAAAAACAACATCCCACTGCGATCTCAGCCGTATTTCTTCCACATGGCAAGTTTCATTTTGTTTAATTTAACAATAAACTCATTATATTAACTCAATTCAATAGAAGCAGCAGGGGGATTTCTCCTAATTTAATCTTGGGCTTTGAGGAGTTGTGCTCAGTGCTAAAACAATGCCATGCAGAGAGATTAAAGGGCTTGTATCATATTGAACAAATACCTTCGTGTTTCTGAACACAGCCTACCTGTAATTTAGGAACTAGTCAGCCCACTTCTTACTTTATCCAAAGCATCATCTAGTGAGAGAGTTAATCTCTGCCAGCAAATCATTCTTGTGAATGATGCTGCTTTAGGGTTTAAACTCTGAGAAGTGATCCTTTCATCCTTGGAGCTGATGCTCCCATTTGAAAAGGAGTTATTGGATGCACCCAGCCAGGGAATATAAATACCTTGTGCTCACCAATGTCAGAAAACTGGTTTTCTGTAAATCACTTGAAAACACAAGGACATAACTACCCAACATCTATCACTCTGGGTATCCATTATGATAAGCTATACAGGATGCAGCCTACAAAAAGGGTCATTTCTGATTATTAGACATTATAAGAAAGAGTATCTATGTTTTTAAAAAATCTTGAGAGACTGAAGACACTCTCTAATCTGCTGATCTAGTGATTTGAAATCTGGAGATTCCAAATTCACACACACACACAATGGCTGGAGCCTGGAACAATGGTTTTTGTCCCCAGCTGGCAAGAAGAATTAACCAACTCATTAATTAGGATCCCGTTTATGCTTGTATTGAATATATATGAATGCAACCCACTCGAGGGTTCCAGCTGGGAGATGCAAACTTTCGAAATTCAAAGACAAACTAGATTGCATCTTTGGTGCCCTCCTCTGCTTAGTGTAGTCATACGGACCATGTGGGCTTGGGTATATCTGTGAGGCCTGTGAATATTTATCTCATCAAGCAAGTTTTAAAGTTTATTTCATGTTCTCTGGACAAAATGCAAAGCAAGGTCAGGCATGGGAGATGAGAGAGAGCAGAGCAAGCTTTGAGGAAGAAATGACGTGTATCCCAGACCACCTTTAGAAGAAGGAATGGCTGAAATGAGAGTGAAGCTACGGGTGATAGTTCCAAGGCACTCCAGCAGCGGCTGACGAAGCCTGGCTGTTCTCCCTGGTGGGAAGGAAATCAAACTCAGAACTAGGAGGAGGTGACACAGGCCTGGCCTTTGCTCCTGCTGTTTTCCATCTGTCTGTCTGCCTCTCTCACACACAGACTGCCTCTCCGTCTCTCTCTTTCGATGAGAAAAATTTTCTCATGGTCAAGAAAAACAAACAAAAAAACTTGGGGGGGGGGCGGCGGGGAACCCAATCTCAGTGTGGAGGAACAAAAGCGACAGAGACCTGTCACAGCTTTCAGATCCCAGAGAGAAGGGAACTCAGACAAGAGGAGGTTTCAAACTCCTTGCCAAGGGAGAAACAGCCTTCTCATTCTGTCAATTTGCAAACAAGATTTTCTAGGTTTAGGACATTTTCTTCTATTATTTAAATTCCTTGTTAGACATTTGCTTTCTTTATTGACAGTACCTCTTGTCATGGAAGAGGATAATTTGCCGGCAAGAGGCAGGGAGAAAGGCAGAGAGAGACAGAGAAAGAGAGAGAGATGAATACTAGAATACAAATAACGCAGCAAGAGGGCACATCCTATTACAGGATCCTTTAGGCTTAAAATGGAGTCGCATTTTTCCCATCTAAAAATAAGCCTGTGACCTTTTGCATTCTCCAGACCATATGTATTTCTGCAACGTCCAGAGTCCCATGGCACATTGGGCAGAGTGAGAGCTGAGGGCTGTCTGGTCCAGGTCCCTGGAGCTAAGAAGTACACCTGTCAGAGAAGCAGCAGCCAGATTCAAAGAGAAAGAATCCATAGAGACCTGGGAGGGAACTCTGAACCCCCACTTCCTCTGTCAGTTATTGATTAAACCTCTTATGCATACACACCTGCCCTGGGAAAGTTGAACTTTAATTTTATGCCTCCTACAGAAAAGAGAGGGATACAGACTGGGAGTAAATAACACTAAGCATCGTAAGAAGAACAAACACCTGCACACATCCTCATTGTTAGGCTGTTTTTTGTAAGCCCACAGAAATAACAGAGAATGTCAAACCTCACTTATAATCAAAGAAATGCAAACTAAAACATGTACACTTTTTAAAACTTATCCAATTAGCAAAGATGAATAAGAAAGATAATACCTATGTTGGTGAGGGTTTATGCAAACAGGCACTCTCACATCTATATAGAGTTGGAATATAAATTAGTAGAGTTTTCTGAAGTTAAATTAGGCAACATGCTGAAAATGTCTTCCACGTGTGGATTCCAGAGCAGCAATTACACGTCTATAGTTTTACTGCGTCAATCCCCTGCAATAGAGTGTTTCATGCAAGGCTGTTTAGAATAGCCAACTGTTGGGAACAATGTAAGTGCCCAACAGTAAGACAACCAGTTAAGTCAACTGTGTTATATTCATACAATGGATGTGGTTAAAGGTCATGCTTACAGCAACACACAACTAAAGAGATGGAGAAGTGTTCAGGAAGTGTTGTTAACCAAAGAAAATTTTAACCTCTACGATCTGCCATCCACCCATTCAACCATCCATCCCTTCATCTGGTGTCCTGTGGGTTAAGCATTTAGCTAAGCATACTTGCATTATCTCACGTAACACAACAACTCTATGAAATATCTATTATCATTGCCTTTCCACAGATGAAGAAACTGGCGAATGCCGAAGTGCACACTGAAACCCAAGTGGGGGTGGTGTAAACCACACAAAGTTTCTGTCTCTGCTGTGACAAGGACTGTGTGCACGTTTCTGTACATTGTCCTTCCTCATGAATATACACACTCTAAAATGTTCACAGTTATTGGAGTGGTAGGCTTAGAGATGATTTTTTGTCTACTGACTTTGGCTTTCCTGTGCTTTTCATGATTTCTACACTGAGCATGTGTTTCTTTTGCAACTAAGAAAAAATAAAATGGACTCTTCTTTCAAGATGAGATTCTGACTATCATCACCTGACTCCTTAGGACTCAGGTGGATTTAGGAAGAGGCAGAAAGCAGCTCACACACACTTCTTCCCGGATGGATTCTGGAGCCAGGCATAACCACTCACTGACCATGTTCTCTGAGAAAGGTCACTTAACCTCTCCAATGCAAAGGGAGAAATAAATGTGTTAAGATATACAACCCCTCCCGACCAACAAAACCTGTTCAATAAATGCTGTTTCCCCTTTCTCTTACCAGTTTTCTGGAACTCACCAATCCCAGGAGTACCCTTTCTCCAGGTTCCGCCTAACACACGGTTTTCACGGTCTTCGGGAAGATCATGGACTCAAAACACAGGGAAATATATTTTGCCTGAAAAATGCCTTATCAGTACCTTTACATGTGTGTCCTGTGCCTCCCCTCCCAAATTATAGCCCCTTCTGAATGATAGTTGGTGTGTGTTATTTTTTTTTTTAACGTTTATTTATTTTTGAGACAGAGAGAGACAGAGCATGAACAGGGGAGGAGCAGAGAGGGAGACACAGAATCGGAAACAGGCTCCAGGCTCTGAGCTGTCAGCACAGAGCCCGACGCGGGGCTCGAACTCACGGACCGTGAGATCATAACCTGAGCCGAAGTCGGACGCTTAACCGACCGAGCCACCCAGGTGCCCCTGTTATTTGTTTTTAAGGGTACTTCTTTCTCCCTTACAGTGGTCTTCAGACTAGGGAACATATATACCTGAAGTGTCACAAAAATCCTTCCAAGAAAGATATAGACACAGGTGATTTTAAGGGAATAAACTTACAGAATCTCTACTCCCCTAGACTGTTTCCTAAGTTTGTCTGAGAACGCATCTGTGCTCAAGGGTGCCTGCCAGCATACTCCCCAGCCTCCTACGACCATGCATTCATGGAAGAAAGCCCTGACTCTCCCCCCTCTCAAATCCCCTGTGCCCCATACCCGCAGCTATGACTGGCACTGGATGTTCCAGAAAGAACCAACTCGATACATGAGTGAAAAGTAAGCCTCCTGGAATCAGGGTGGTAATGAATCCAAGGTGGGTAGGCCTTTGGGTCTTTCATAAAGAGTCAGAAGTAGTGTATTTTGACCACTTTGGAGATTTAGATAGGTGGAGTGGGATGAGGAGAAGGATGGTAATTGTGGTTTCACTACCTCTCCTCTACCCCTTGACTATTATTGGAGAGCCCATTAGAACAAAGAGAGTCAGTAAGAACCAGTGAAGGTCATACAGACTTATCACACCCAGGTCACCAGGTCAGGGCTTCAAAGCGCAATTTCCCTCCCTCTTCCCCTCTCCCTCCCTCTACCCCCCTGACAAATATTTATTAAGCAATTACTGCCTCCCCAAATATAAACTTTTAAAAACCCTGTCCTTACAGAGCTATAATGTGGTCAGAATTCTGTATTAAAATTCGAACGCAGATGATAAGGCTGTCACAGGGCTGCATATTAACAGTGAAAAATACATCCGTTGGAAAATGTAGTCAGACTCTTCTGACAAAATAAATCTGACTTGGCTGGTTGATTAAATAATGGGCACAATTAGGGTATATTATCTATGCGTTGCATGAACTAAATCTGCAGATCCAAGGTTTGATGAATACGCATTTCAAAGATGTGATAAAAGCATCCTTACTGTAATTGTATAAAAATATTGTTTGGCAGGCAAAGGTACACTGAAATTTCCAATACGCCTAATTACCAACACTTTCTAAGTAGATCAGGCGAAGTAGCCAGTAAGTGAAAGAGCACATACGTCTTTTAGTCATTTCCTATCTTGATAAAGCAAATATGATACACTGTTTAGTGTATAGTGAGAAAGTGGAGGACTTTAAGAATGGTTACAAACACTTTTGGAAGCCAGGTGCCCACCAACTGTTTGTTTTTCACAAAATCAAAGGACGATCTAATCAATTTACCTAGAAATCACTACATATTGCTGTGAGTGGTCGTTTGTTTTTGGCTTATGATTCCAAAGTTCAAAAACAGAAATGCTACTGCTCTAACATTCCTGCATCTGTTCCCATCTCCTAATATTAGACAATTTATATTTTTATATATATTATATTCACCATATTGTAGAAACTAAAACCAGAAGTGGAATTGATGTCGAACCCTTAGCAATAAATAGTATTGATCCATAAGTTGAACTAACTGGAAATAAAGCCCTATCCATCTCATTAAGAAATGCATTTCCAATAAATTTTTGTTTCTGACATTTAATAATTATTCATCAAAATGTTTCATACGGTTATTTTGTTTTGATTAACTTTGTACTAAAATTCATTATAATGATAAATCAATCTAGAAGACTTTATTACTTAGAGCTTTATGATCATTGGGTTTAAAATTTTAATTTATTTTTACACATTTTTATTGCAAAGAATTATGACAGCATAATCAATAAAAGACTTTTAAGCATTAAAATATGTAACATTAGTATAAAATTCCACAGGGGAAATATAATGGAAATACAGTTCAAAGAAAAAAGATACACAATTTTTGGATGTTAAAGAACAGCTTGTTCGTGTATTTAAAAAAAAATGAATGACGGTGGATATTCGCTCAAAATAGCATTTAGATTTAACTGCATGCGTTTTCAAAAGTGATCAAACAGTTTTATTTTAAAATGTCAATATCATTTGCCAGGAATTTATATCCTTTGTAACTATTTAAACTTACAACGAAAAATTTTAAATGTCAGGTTTTAGGAAAGCATGAGGAAGGAGATACAAAAAACTTCACAATTCTTATTTTTTGTGGGGGGAATAAATGGCCAAAAATTGAAATTCACTGTCTACTACATGTCAAGACTATACTTTTTCATTTATGGCACCCCAGAAAATGACATTTATGTTCCTGGGTTTAAATGGTCTAGGGGTGGGGCACCTGGGTGGCTGAGTCGGTTAAGTGCCCAACTTCGGCTCAGGTTATGATCTCATGGCTTGTGAGTTGGAGCCCCAGGTCGGGCTCTGTACTGACAACGTAGAGCCTGGAGTCTGCTACTGAATCTGTGACTCCGGTCTCTCTGCCTCTCCCCTGCACACACTCTGTCTCTGTGTCTCAAAAAATCAATAAATGTTAAAAAAATTTTTTTTCAAGGGTCTAGGGGTGCCTGGGTGGCTCAGTCAGTTCAACATTCGACTTCAGCTCTCAGGTCATCATCTCACAGCTCGTGGGTTCAGGCCCCACATCAGGCTCTGTGTTGACAGCTCAGAGCCTGGAGCCTGCTTCGGATTCTATGTCTCCCTCCCTCCCTCTCTCTCTCTCTCTCTCTCTCTGCCCCTCCACTACTCACTCTCTCCAAATGAATAAACATTTAAAAAAAATTAAAGGGCCTCAAGAAAATATATGATTTTGTCCTCTCATGCGATCAGGCCACACTCCACCTCAAGCCACAGGCCATGTGTTGGTTGGTTCTCTCATGGAGGAGGTGCTCAGAGCACAAAAATAGGAATGAGCACAAAGCACTCTGAGGACAAGGGTTGTGTCTGACAGTGGGTGGTTCCCTGATGGGTGGGATATACCTGACTCCCAGAAGGCAAAGGAAAACTAAGCGGCCCACTGTGACTTATAGCTACAATGAAGTAATGTATGTTTATTATTTGCAAGAATGGAAGAAATCCTATCAAAAAATTAGCATGTGAACAGAATTTGCTTTTGTCCATATCTGACCTTATTATGCTTATCCTTGATTCCATGAGGCAAAAATCCCACAGCGAAGTACACTATGTTATTTAAAAAGCTGCATGCATACACCCACACCCAAACCATGAAAAAGACTTGAAATAAATTACACCAAAGAATTACCGGGGACACACATGCTATCTTTCCACCTCTCTGCCAACTCTGACCAGGGGCCACTTCAGGAAGTTACCCACTCAACACAATTAGAAAGACAAGGGTGAAGAATGAAGCAGGTCCTATGACTCCCCACCTCAAACAATGCTTTCGCCATTCAGGGCCTCAGTTTCCTTATTTTTCAAGAGGAGTTCAAGAGAGACACCTTCCCTACTACTTCACAAGACTCTTGTCAGTAGCAAATTAGAGTATGAATCCAAAAGTTCTTTATACACCATTACGGATTCATCACTTTGAGTCTGAAAAGCTTTTCTAAGCCGACACTTTCGGAAGAACTTTGACCCATCCTTCTCCATTCTATTCTCTGTCCTGATGTCACCTCTCTTTTCCTATAAAACAGCCCATTTGGGTAGAAGGATGGGTATAAAAAGTCACTGATGTCATACATATAGAGCAAAAAAATTATTACAGGGAGAATTCATTTTGCAATGAAAAGTCTGGGCGTGCAGCCCTAATTTCGCTCTAGTAAAGGAAACAGCCATGTCTCTGATCACAGTTTGGCGGAGGCAGTTACACCACGATAGAAGATGTCTCTACCTGGATTCATCCTTGTGACAGGGAAGAAAAGGGGGCCAATTAATTTTCACCTACAAGGTCAAGACTAATCACTGATTTTAAGTCAGATGGACTCTCTCAATAAAGCTGTTAACGACAATGAGAAAAGGAACCATCTGATTTACTCTGGTTAGATCTCAGGAATCGTGAACTGCAATTCAGGGAGCCAAGATCACTTAACGCTCCCTCACTCTGATTTCTATACATAATGCCAAAGCTCTCTCTTGCGGTAAAACATTACAAGCCCTGAAATTATTAACCTGGACAATTGACACATAAAAGAGTCCTAACTCATTAATTTGGTAATTGATGTTCATTGCTTTGGACATGGACTTCAACACTGTCTAGTGTTTATCTGTAGGAAATAAAGACCAAAATAGAGTACATAATTGTGCAGATCTGGCTGCATCTAGGAGGAAAAAAAAATCAGGTTTTAAAATTCTCTGAACATGAAAATGAAAAACACAACTAATAAACAGTTGTGTCGCCTTTTAGTCTTTGCCCCCAACTGTACTGCCTCATTTTTAACATATGTTTAACTGCTATTTTTTTTTTTTTATTAAACTCATATTTAGGCAGAGAGGAACAAACTTACCACATATGCTTTGGGTTATATACTAACTATTCCCTGTCAGATGGTGAGTTAAGAAGAAAAGACACAGGGAGAGAAGAATTAAATTTAAATCTAGCTTATGAAAATTCCTGGCTTTGGGGAGAGAAAAATCTATGCTTGAGAAAATTGGGGGTACTTATCCATGTAGAATTTTTCAAGGCTGACTGGAACCTGAATCTAACACTATCATCGAGAGGTTCTGTTTCGTGTAGAGTTATCTTGAACCCATCCCAAGGTGACTACAATACCCGTTATCATCCCTTTAACGTGTCTACCCATTAAATGGTGCACATAAGAGATCCTATTCCTACCTTTGCCTTAGAAAGTTCTGGTCAACATTAGCAAGCTGGTGATATTAGGATTTTGTCGCAAGGGGGTACTGTGTAATCCACAGTAGATACGAAGAATGTTCCATGGCTTTTCAGAGCTTGGAAATGAAGACTTGGTTGAGAACACCTAAACAAACTGACTTCCTGAGATCCTTTTTCCCCATTTATATCATGAGCCTGGTCCCTTGGTTTTGTTCTGCTGTAATTCCAAGACACATAGATTCCATACACCTTTCTTAAGCCAAGTGACTTCATCCACATCATGTCACTTAAACACCCTTTAGAGCTTATTATTCTAGCATGATATAGAAGGAATCTGATGACGGTCAAGTAACAAGGTAAAGGTCAGGCAGTCAAGTAGCAGAGCTGGGAACTGAACTCCTATCTTCCGATTCCAAAGCCAGGGCTCCTTCCCACTTGTTCATTCCACTGCGCACACACCTGGCTTCTTCCCTTCCCTTCCTACGATCTGTATCTCTCACATTCTCTTCCTTTATAAACATTCATTATCTCATTACTCAATCTATTTCTCTATTGTATAGGTATTAAACTTCCTGAAACCCAAGAGAAGAATGGAAATTTGGGAAATTCTAAAAATAATGATATCCTAAAACTAATGATGTCAAGACTAATAAAATGATAAAAGGTTTTGCACTGTTTGTTTTAAATGCATAAATCTCATCTATTTTAAGTATGTTAGAAGAGGAGTTTGAAATAAAATTGTAATCTAAGGAGGAAATAGAACTGGCATTCCCTTCTGTTTTCTCAGTGAAGATACTGGAAAAAAAAATCTCATTGAAAGTCTATCTGTAAAAGCTTTCCCCTGCGCACACACACCCACCCACACACAAATGTTAAAAAAAAAAAAAAGTATTAGGCTACTTGCCACTTATAAAGTAGATTGACACTTATAAAGCAGATTGAATTACTTCATCCATTGCTGGGTACCTGGCATTTACCAGGGTCACTTGAGCTATTCTGATTTATGAGGGTTTAACCCTGAGCAGGGTAGGTGTATCTAAGCTTGCTCCAAGGGCCCACTTAAGGATTCTTTCAGCAAACAAGAGGAAACATTCTTCAGCCATAGTTCATGCCATCCGGCCCGGCCAGGAATGATGCATTAACCTGCAGACTGTGTGGCCTCTGTTTTCTCCACAGCTTACCTCAATTTACATCTCTATCAAACAAACAGAAAGAGCTGTGCCATCACCTGGTTCAGCCAACTGGAGTCAAAGCATGGGTACACAGTCTGCTTTACAGTGGTGTAAGGAGATCCTTGCCTGAGCTGACCAAGAAGGACAAGGCCAGGGAGCTTTAGCAGACGATATACAACCTGAGTTTTATGTGTCCTCTCCACCATACGTATGGTGAGCCCTTGTGCCTCAGTTTCCCTACCTCTAAAATAGAAATAAGAGCACTTATCTTGCAGGACTGTTTGGAGAATTAATCCAAGCACAACTCTTAGAACATGTGCCCCACAATGATATTAAATACCCAATAAATTTAGCAGATAGTAATGTTTTCGCCATTTGTTCATATCGAACACCTACAGTGGTACAGTAATCTTTCCTCATGACCTTATTCCCTACCCCAAATTGCATACACACTAACTTGCTATGATGCCATATTCCTTCTCAATCCTGTTTTCTTTTTGATTTTTTAATTTTTTTTTTATTCTAGAGCGGGGGAGGGAGAGAGAGAGCGAGAGAGCATGCACTCACAAGCTAATGGGCGGGGGTGGTGGAGGGAGAGAGGCAGAGGGAGAGAGAGAATCTTAAAATGTTTTTTAACTTTATTCATTTATTCTGAGAGAGCACACGAGCAGCATAGGGACAGAGGGGAAAGAGAATACCAAGCCACCCCTGCACTGTCAGCACAGAGGCCAATGCGGGGCTCTGACTCACGAACCCCGAGATCATGACCTGAGCTGAAATCACGAGTCAGACGCGCAAGTGACTGAGCCACCCAGGTGAGACAGAGAATCTTAAGCAGACTCCATGCTCAGTGCAGAGCCCAGTGCAGGGCTCAATCCCACAAGCCTGGGATCATGACCTGAGTCAAAATGAAGAGTTGGACGCTCAACCAACTGAGCCACCAGGCACTCCTCAATCCTACTCTTTACTAGCTAAAAAACAGCACCAGCAAGCTAACTGGAAAAAAACAAACAAACAAACAAACACCTAGAAGTCATCTAACGTATTTGCTCTCTCAGGTACAGGAAAGCTATAATTCACTGCAAATTTACATGTCTCAAGAAGATCCTTAAGTAATTGCTTTAATAATGGAAATGTCCATGATGGAAAAAGTTATGTGACCAGATACCCCTTCTCAAGTGCCTGGCAAATAACATTTCACTACACCAGGTAGTCACTTAACTTCCTGATTAGTCTGCTCCAAATTTCAATCACCATCACAAGCAAATGGTATCCTGGGATGACAACCTTTCCCAAAATCTTTCTGGGGACATGTCCTCTATTTAGCGCCTTGCACATCAAACTATGAACCAGGGAACCAGGATTCTAGCTCTATAGCCAGTGTTTACTCACTGAGTTGCATCAGACAAGTCACTACTTTTTCAAGCCTCCGTTTCCTTGACTGTATCACCAGAACAATAAGGTATAGTCAATTACTATAGCCTACAAGCCAAATCTGGCCTGCCACTTCTTACTGTAAATAAAGTTTTATTAGATCACAGACACCCCCACATGTGTAGGAACAGCCCAGGCTACTGGGCTATGACAGCGGAGCCAGGTAGTTGTGACAGAGATCACACGGTCTGCAAAGTCAAACATATTTAACCCCCTGACCCTTTACAGAAAAAGTTTGCCAACTCCTCCTCTGGAAGTCCGTTGTGAGAGACGAACAAAATGACTGGTCTGGAAGTGCTTTGTAAACTGCAATATTTGTGTAAAATGTAAATGAATCTTTATTACTGCCTTTTTGATGTTTATAGGCAATTACTGTGCCACTGACCCCACAGATGCATTCTTCCCAGTTAAGCAATCCCTAACACCTTGAGTCTCTCCCTATCAGGCCAGTTTTCAATTTCTTTCCCTGCCTTTGTTGCTAGGTGGGTATTTTTGGACTTGCTCCAGTTTCTCCTGTTCATTTTTCTTTTAAATTTTAATTAATGTATAGTATACTAGAAAGGTTATTATCTGGTTCTCCAGTGAAATCCAAGTTAATACAGCCAAGAACTGGGTTGGCTTTTTAAATAACAGCTCTGTAATGAAGTGCTCTTGGTCAAGCATGGTCCAAAAACCAGATAGATCATTTACTAACTGTGAATGCTCGGGCAAATTATTTAACCTCCCTCAACCTCAGCTTCCACTTGTATAAAATCAGAGAGCACATTATGTAGAGCTCAGACAGTTAGTGTAGGGAGATGACGACAGTGTGTTCGTGAAGAAGTTGACTTATACAGAATGACCAGCACGCAGTAGGTCCTAGGACAAGGCTACGAATGCCCTCCTCATGTTGTTGACCAAGGCAGTTTTCCACCACGATAGGGCTTGGACAATTTTAAATTTGTGAGTCCATTTATTGGACCTAAGTATCCTACCTTACATTTGTCCCTATTGAACTTCAACTTGCTTTTGATTTATTGAGGTCACTTTGACTTCTATTCCTGTCTTCTGAGGAGTTAGAATTTATGCCTTTCTGAATTTGTATTCTGTGGACCTCATTTCCAAAGGATGAAAGAACAAGAGAAAACACAGGTTAAGTAGGGTTATAAGGCTAGCTGTCTGTGGCAAAATTAAGCGTAGATTTGGAGCAATTATTCAAAACACATTACAACAAAATGTTTTGGCTGCAACCATCTAAGCCTTAAGAAGCAAAAGAGGTTTTCCTCTCAATTTTTCCCTGCACACTGCTAACGCAGACCAGAGCAAACGGGTAGAAAGACAAATGGGTGGTCAAAATTAACAGCATGGTTGGAGGAGAACGAATGGCAAACGTATGACTTTTTTCCCCAGAAGGCTCTCACTGATTCCTAAATGATGCTGCTTTAGCAAGGTTTGTTTTGAGGTTGTTTTAATCTGAGGCATTTTAGCTACTAAGACCTTAATTTTTCTGCTCCATTTTCTGCATTTTCCTCCAGCATCTCTGATTCTTAGCATTTACAGCAAGCACCAGACCTCCCTGCTAGCCTGAAGCTTGTTAAACTACCACAAAATAAGATATAAGCATTTCATTAATTACCATCGTCAAGAGAATTAGTGTGCCTATCGATAGATATTAAAGTTGCAAATTCTACCTCTAAAGAACGTACTTGCCACGCACAGGTATTGGAAGCCTTCTTGCCTAAGACAGATCTCAATCACAGGAGACAAGGAAAGCCCTGGCGGCAGATTCTATTTTAATCCAAGGATTTGGGGAGGGGACTTGCCTGCCAACTAAGGATTAGGGGTTTTTTTCCCCCTTAGAGTCTTGCAACTTTGAAAAACAGCCACAAATGCACATAAAAATGTGAAATGCCTAAATCAGCATTGTGGGAATCCTTTCAAATGTACTGACAAAGCTGCTCTTACAAACAGAGATATTAATTCAACATTTTTAAAGTAAAGAAAAATTTAATTACAATAAAATACACGGGGTGAGGGAGGCTTTTTGCTCAACAGCCATTTCAAATTTTCTAGTAACAGCAGTAACACAATTATACCAGTTAGTATGTACTGAACAGTTACTACACATAAGACTCTGTGTCAATGACTTCATGTGTTCATGTGTTGCCCCCCACAGGTCCCAGGAGGTCTGAACCTCCATTCTACTCACCAGGAAAATAAAAACCTGAATCTTCAGGAGGGTGAAAACTTGCTTTATATCACCAAACTCAGTTGTTAAAAAGTGGCTGCATACATACGAGCCACTGACTATTAGGCTGTATTAACTGAAGTACAGCCTTTAGGACAAGGGAGGTGGGGGCTCTGCCTGACTCCTTGAACCTCAGCATCCAGCTGGGGGTCTGCGTTCAGTAAAGCAAGCACAGTTTATGTGGGACATGGATAAACCATGGGGAAGGTGGCTGACATGGTGAGGGACTTGCATGACATGTGAGGAATGATTGCAGGGACAGGTAGTGACAGCCTGGAAAAGAAGACACCAGGCTTTGTGAGGGCTCACACAAAGCACAGCGAATAGGAGAAGTGCCCTGGGTTCGAGTGTGGAGTAACATTATTTAACCTTCCTAGGTCTCAGTCTTCTCGTCTCTCAGCACTAATATGGCACTTTAACCTTCTAGGGTTCTTGAGGGAATCAGCTGAGATAACTTAAGTACAGCACTTACCGGAGTTCAAGCTGCTCAAGAAGCTCTTAGCAAATGCCAGCAGCTATTATTATTGTTGCTATCCTTGTTGTCCTTAAAATAGAACAGTGATTTCCAAAATCACTGCACAAAACTGGTCTCCCAGGGTAAATAAGTGGCATGCCAACAAAGGCTTCCATGGTCCCCAAAGTTTGGGAAATACCAACCTAGAGCAAATTAAGCAAGATTTTCACTTTAGACATTGTGGATCTCCAGGAAGAGATAAAAGTACCTAACAATTCCCAGATGGGTTTGGTTAGAACCGTTATTAAGAAATATTCCCTGGAAAGAGTGTGTTTCTCAGAACAAGCTTGGGATCCCATGACTATTGAAGAGACCACACATCACAAGCTATGTCTGTCGTCATGTCATGTCCCTAAACCACACCCCAGAGAGCCAGCCCAGGGGATGGCCCTTAAAGGGGAAAGAACCGCCCAACTGTGATACACTTGGGAGGGGAACCGCTGGGCAGGTCCGGAACACAGGAAATGTGCCCGGTGGACATAGAGGACATAAGGCAAGCAACAGCTTATTTTGAGAAAACTGGTGGGGCAGTCCCCTGGCAAGGCTCACTTTTAAAGCAAATTGGCCCAGATAAACCTGAGATTCATTAAATGAGACCTGGAAATAAGGTTGCCCCATATAGACTCATCTGAATACACATGAATGAATAAAGAAATGAATGAATACTTTTCTTTCAAGGTTGTCCCCTCTCTTTTAAAACATATCACAAAAATCGTGCCATTATTACTACTGATTGTCATTATTAAGAAGATTATAAAAGCATCAGGAAGAGTATCAATTGAGCCTTTCTTTCCCTAGTTGAGTATATCACAGACGTCAGACCACTGTGATTCAGAAGTCCTTATTTGCTGGCTTGGCCTCCAGGGCTCCACTGGACTGTGTCACACACCAACAAGTTCTAAATGAGAGAGATGTGACAGAATCCAGGACAGGCTTTGTGTAGCCATGGATTTTCACATGCTTATTCAAAATATTTGCTGTCAACGGTACTTGGTTAAAGTGATTGTTACATACAGCATGGCTAACTTTTTTATGTAAATGAAATGCAAATGTATGCAACGTTATCTTTAATGCAGATGTAGCAGAAAGTATTAAGATATGCCGAGAGCCTAATTAGGTCCTACATCAAAAACTATATATAAACTTGACTCCAGTGTCTCAAGAACACAAATTGAGTCTAGAAATCCCAGTTTGCAAGCTTAAAAAAAAGATGTACATATATATTTTAAATCACAGTTCTTTTTCTTCTATCGTCTCTAAGACTGTGCACTTAAAAGGCTGATCTTGGACAGATATTTTAGCTTGGGAGAGGGGGCGGGGAGTGGGTGGGAATAAACAAGTTTCTTTCTAGCAAAAACCAGGAAGCAAGAAAAGAAAATCAACCACAACCCTAGAAAAAAGGCAAAACAAAGCTGTCTCGTGCTTTCCGTCTTCGTATTAAAAATGATGACTTTCCAGAAAAGCATATTTTTGCATTTATTTCCATTCCTAACCTTCCCAGAGACAAGCACATGTGCATTCCTTCCTAACTGCTGTTACAGTTAAACCTTATGGATTCCGGTTCCACTAATTTCCCATGTTGATCATTTCGATGGGGGTAGGGGAGAAATTGACTTTTACCTGAAGGGTGCAAGGGCTGACAAAACAAATGAATACCCTAACACACATACTCAGCCTAAATAATGGAATATGCTCTTCCCAAGCATTTAGAAGCGTTGTTTACATACAGAAAACTGGTTGAGGTATTCAACCGCCTTTTCTATTGATTACA
Source organism: Panthera leo (assembly GCF_018350215.1). NCBI lineage: Eukaryota > Metazoa > Chordata > Mammalia > Carnivora > Felidae > Panthera > Panthera leo. The sequence continues at coordinate 43,710,063 of NC_056684.1, read as the reverse complement.
ATGGATTCCCCCAAAGAACTCTCCTATGGAATGCTTGGTTGGTCCGTTTCATTTTATTTCACTACACACGGTACAAAAGTGATAAAACAGAGTGTCTTTGTAAGTATCAACGGTCCAGGCTCTTGACTAATTCAGAGGGACCTCACTTTCTGATTCCTTGACAAAGTGTAGTGGGCTTAAAGTCAAAAGTTCCTGGGGCCTCTTCTGTCTGGCTCTAGCTGCACCTTGGTCCAGTACAGCTCAAACAGCTCAGAGGCCCTGAGCCTTAGCGGATTTATTTTCTCTTCCCCCCACCCCGCCCCGCCCCCACTCACATTCCAGGATTGCCTTAGGAAATCAAAGTAGGGAGAAAGGAACGCCAAAACAATCTAGACAAGTATCTAAAGTACTTTATACTTTTTTTTTTTAATGTTTATTTTTGACAGCAAGACAGCATGAGTGGGGAAGGGGCAGAGAGAGAAGGAGACACAGAATCCGAAGCAGGCTCCGGGCTCTGAGCTGTCAGCACAGAACCCGACGCGGGGCTCGAACTCACAGGCCATGATATCAGGACCTGAGCTGAAGTGGGACGCTTGACCGGCTGAGCCACCCAGGTGCCCCTAAAGTACTTTATAAATGCAAAGTGTCACAGGTCTCCAAATGGTAAAGGGGAATGTGCAAATGAAGTAAATACTCTCCATCACTTGTATACACATGTATGTATTTGCACTCATGAATATATATATCTGCATGCATGTGTATACTGATGCATACACACACATGTATAGATCCCCAGGGATAAGTACCGATGTATCTATGAATATGGTGACCTCAAAGATACATTTGGAATACACATGAGCTTGTGCGTATATGACAGACTCAGGTATGTACTCATCCTACACATATAAGCTCATGAGTACATACTTATATACACACATGTCTATATGTGTGTGACTATACACATTAAATGCACATGTATCTGAGCCACTTAACCTGTGCCCTGTGCAACAGAGGCTACCTGAAATCACCTAAGACTAAATGTAGACCTACATGTCCAGGCTGACGGGCTTCAAGCAAGCACAGCCTGTCCAACTCTGTCCCCCCCCCGAGTCTTCTTCCATCTTATCTAATACACCCTCTGAAAGGAAAGATCCTTTTTTAGTTCTGCTAAGATCCCCAAATGCTCTTAACATCTCCAAAGCGCTCTAATACAAAAGGACCCAGTTGCTGCGAGGCACAGCTCCACAGAACATGCCCAGCGGAATACATTACGCACTGCTCCACACAGCTCCTCTGAAATTGATATTGCCGGCATCACTCGCCCCAAATTTCTAACATTGTCATGATAACCCCATTTGTTCTCGGGCTGTGCTTCCCTCATTTTCAAGTAACAAGAATTTTCCCCATGTCTGTCCTTCATCATGCCCTTTCTTTCAAGAGGGGAAACGTCATCCCCTGGGTTCCTCCTCCATTTTGTGTAGTAATTCCTGGTGCAGTTTGTCAATCAGCTATCAAGTATGTAATAAACACCGCTGTCTACTAACTAACCATCTGTGAGATTTTAAGAGATCAAACTTATAACCCCAGACAATCAGAAGCCAATGGAAGATTTAATCTTACTGCTCAGTAGTGTGATTCAGATGATAACCGTTACTGATGCTCAGAAAACATAGTGGTTGCTTGGGGCCAGAGTGGTTGGGGAAGAGGTGGAAATGCAGCAGTCCTCCTGCCCCATCCCCGCCCCCCCCCTTTGAGCGTTGCTCTTCTTTTATTTTAGTGTTTATTTGTTTTTGACAGAGAGCAAGCAAGCATGCACACACAGAAGGTGCGGAAGGGCAGACACAGAGAGGGAGACAGAGGATTTAAAGCAGGCTCTGTGCTGACAAACTATGAGATCACAACCTGAGCTGAAGTCCAACACTTAACCAACTGAGCCACCCAGGCGACCCGCAGAGTACTGGTCTTCAAAGAGTAAATCATTCTGCAGCTTCAAGTCCCCCCCAGTTCTCTCCATAACTTCAAACACCTGAGTTCGCCTTTTTTTCCCACACCACTAATGATGGCCTACCCTCTTGGCCAGGTTCCTGATAGTGTCCCCACTAATGCCTCCAATGGTCTGTCCACCACCCTGAGCCTTCAGCCCTCCATTCACCTCCACAGCAAAGTGCGTTCCTGGCTCCTTTCCCACTTCTCAAATATCCCCTTCTTGTTCCTGCTCTGACTCTGAATGTACTCCAGTGGGGGACCTCTGCTCTGCTCTCTTCTCCCTGCATCCCTCACTACCCCTCCCATGGCACCACCATCCAGGGTTGTGCTAACTTCTCTCAGGAGCACTACATTCATATCCCCAAGTGTCTGCTGGATATTACCATGGAACGTCCCCTTGTAAAGTATCAGGAAATCGGCTCTGAAGCCTGCCTCTTCCTTCCAAACCCCATCGGGGCTACCACTGTCAGAGTTCTGAAAGTGTGAAATGCCTTGTTTGGCCCTCTCCTGGCTCCCCACATTAAGTCAGCTTCCAAGTATCACCTCCACACAACTCCTTACATCTGTTACTTATATGCCACCCTCTCCCTCACCATTCATTCACCTTCTGACCTTCCCACATGAAGCCCAGAAGCCCAGAATAAAGAGCCCTTTGTTTCAGAAGTGGGCATCTCACAAAGGCCAGCGTGAGCGCGTGTGCAGGTGCGCGTGCGCGCACACACACACGCACACACACACACTGCACAAAGATGAGCCAGGATTCTACTTCACAATTGCTGCCTCTTCAAGAACTAACTTTGGACACTGACTTAATCACTCTCAGGTTCAACCTTGCCATGTCTACAATACAAATGAGACTCCTTTCCTACGGCTTACTGAAAATAAGGATGTCTGGCTGTTGTTACACCACCCGGGTCTCCCTCCTCCAGTGCACATGTTCCTACACCTTCACCCCCCGGAGATTCTGGTTCAGAGTATCGACAAAAGGCCCCTGAAATCTGTATTTTGTAAAGTTTCTCAGGGGATCTGGGTGCACAATTAGATTTTGGAGTCTCTGTTCTAATCCATCATAGACCATGAAGACAGAATTACCTTCCAAAAGCATAACTCAAGTCATATTATTCCCAAGGTAAGAAACCTTCAAGGGCTCGCTATCATTTTCTGAGGACACTCCCCGCCCCCAACCCCTCCTTCTCTACTTGTCAAATGACAACTGATCCTTGTGCCAAATTAGGTTCTCATTCCCTATCAGTTATGATGAATTTAGCTGTAGGTACCAGAAACACAATAGACAGGGGGATAAACAAATAAGCATTTATCTTCCTTCATATAACACAAAATCTGGAAGCAGCTGACTTTGCAGTTTGCATTAGAGGTCACACAAGGGCAGGACTCCAGCCATAGCTGGGAATTCTCTTGGTCATTCCCTCAAGGGAAACAGATGACAAGGGTACCTTCAAGTATAAAGTCCACACCAATACTCCAATGCAGGAAGTGGGAGGGGCCTGTACAGAGAACTTCTCTGCAAGGGCCCCTCTGTCTTGCCTCATTGGCCATAAATGGATCACTTGACGACAAGGCAGGCTGGGAAAGTGATTTTTATTCTTTGGTCTCTATGGTGGACAGGGAGCAGGCAGCTTTACAAATGACTCTTAGAGTTCCCTCAGTGCATCCCAAATGTCACTGCCTAAACCTAGAACATCTTTCCTTCTACCTAAGTAATGATAGCAGGTATTTATCAAGCACTTGCTCTAGGCCAAGCAAAGCTACAGATGCTTTATGGGAATTAGCATTCATTCTTCACTATAACACTGAGGTAAGAGCAGAATTCTACCCATCTCCCAGGTAAGGACACTGAGGCCAAAAGGGATTTGAAACAGGCAGCCTGACTCCAGATCTATTCTCCCAGCTACAGCACCACACTACCTTGCAAAGAATGGCTTAAGTACCACCTTCTCCATAGACAGTATCTTGCATGTAAGCCCGTGACCAGATGCACCCTTTTCCTTCCTTAAACACTCAAATGTACTTCTATGGCTAGGACAATGATACCATCCAAAGTAAGGCATGAGAGTGAAGAGAAGCACATTTAATAATTACACCAGGAGGACATGCTGTCCCCAGGAAAAGCACAAAGTGTGACCATCCTCCCTGTGTTTTTAACTTCCAACAGAGTGCTCACAGACATGCCACATCACAACTTACTAGTACAATGGGGTTGTGTGGGCAGGGACTAGAAGTGAATGGCGTGTGTATCTGCTTGTATGTTTCATGAGATGTCCTGCTCACAGTAAGCGGTCCTGGTCAATTAACTATGTGCTGACCTCGGGGAGCCTTAGAAAGTGAGTAGTATTTGCTTAGGAAAAGGACCATAGGCTGGCAGTTATGAGGAGTGGGGGAGGTACAAACTCAGATCGTGTGTACTCAAATACGAAGTCAACCACTGTGGGATCTGTGATTGGGGACAACTTACTTCACTACCTTGTTGACTCAGTTTCCCTATCTGGCAAATCGTGATAACAAAGGCACATACCCTACAAGGTGGTGAGAACCACTGTGTAAGCTAATGCATGGAAAATGCCTGACACAGAACCACTGAAAATTTTGGTAACAATTAATACACGTCCATTTGTGTGAACAAACGTATACAAGTAGAAATTGTGCATGACAACTATGTCACAGGCGGAGATGTTGCAGGAATACAAATCTGGATCAGATGTGTGGCCACTGGGCTTGGCTTGAAGGGCAACAGCATTTTCCCAGTGCTTTTAAGAACAGAGTTCAAATTTCAGAGTGCCATCTTTGTTTTCATGCCAGTACCGTCAATGGTGCCCACACAGACACACTGTGTTAATGTGACATCTGCTACAGACTCAGCAAGGCATAAACACAATACACTTAATGCATTCCACTTCAAGAGGCCTTAAAAATGAACTGAACAGACGACACAATAAAACTGATACGGCTCGGCGCTGCAAACTGGGAGGTGGGGTCACGTTCAGAGCCCTGCCTTGTGAAGTAAGACAGCTTTCCGTAATTTTGCGTTTTCTGATTTTAAAGCCGGGTACAACTACAACCCCTGGGACACACTGCAGTGAGGACCACGGAGGTTTAAACAAAATGGTTACATGAGGATTAACTGGTGAATTCCATTCTACACCTTGTTTGTGGTTTGGCTGTCCAGATGAGGGTAGGAGAAACGGTGTCTTGAGCATAAGCCTGAGTTTTCAGGTTGTCCTTGGCTCCTCAGGGAAGAGATGCAGAGTGGCGACAGGACACCTGGGGGTAAGCAAGGCTGAATAAATGACAGCACTACGTGCTCCACTTGTGCGGAGCTATGAAGTGTCAGGACTACCTCAGGATCAGCTATGAACTTTTGAGATGGCTGGCTTGCTGCTGGTATCCCTACACTATTCCAGTTAAGAGCTTTGGCAACTTTTGTCTAAGCAAATTCCCTTGGAGTGGGAACATACGAAAATGGACCAACAATCTCTACAAGACACAACTTCACTTGTCATAATCACAAACCGGACTCCTTCCTGTTCATGATTTTCCAAGGGATATTGTCTTCATCAGTAGTTAACTCCCCGGGGCTTGAGAAAAAAGATACAAGTACCCAATGTATACACATGGATAAATATAACCATGGTTCTCTTCTACCTGCTTTGATCAAGCCCAGTTCAGAAGGCCCAGTTACACTGCACTGGGGGAAATGTAAACTGGTCTCTCACAAGTCTAGAGGGAAAAACAAGATGAGAAATGATTTAAAAAAACCTAACCTATGTTGAGAGTTGATTCCAGTATGTCTGGCACCATACAAGGTTCATGACATACTTCTGTTTATTTAATATGCATGATCCTTAGAGAGGGAGGTGGTAATCCCTCATGTTGGGTTTCTACGCAAAACCTAAGACCCAGGCGGAGGATAAAAGCATAGCAAGGGCACAAGCGGTATTTGGGTGAGAAGTAATTTGAAAGTAAAAAAAAAAAAAAATCATACAAATAGCATTCATTTTGGGGGAAAAGAAATCTGTTAGCTCTCCTTATAGTAACTTTGTGGTTTAACTTTTTATTTTTTGCATGACGTGGACTTATTATGTGTGTGTGCATCACAATCTTCTTGGTGCTGAAGATGTTTGAAGTTTCAGTCCAAGCCGAGATCACACGCCTCACGGGTTGAGCAGCCAGGACTCAGACCTGAGGCTGTGTCACTCCAAAGCATCACCCACCCACTGCCATGTGTAAAGAAGTCCTTATCAACCCTGGGATGCTCTGGAATGTTCTGACCATTCTCTTGGCAGAGCACAACACATCGGGACAGAACTTACCTTCTCCTCAGACTTCTCAAGTCTTAGGATGCATGTCTCTGACCATATGTAAGGCGGAGTATCACAGATCCCTGTGAAAATGTCTCTCCTGAGAGAGCTTTCAGCTCCCAGAAAGCCACGCATCCCCTCGAAAGGCTTCAGGCCAAATTCCCAGGCCCCCGCTGTTCTTCTGTGACACAATGACAAGATCCAGAAACATCTTCTCTGAGACAGTGGGACAAATCTCGCCCATTTCTGAGAGCGGGGATCCTTCAGTTATACTTTTAGGACTTTCCCAACTTCTAGACATGGAAATGCAGCTCACACCATCTTTGTGACCAAGGACAAGAGAGAATATACAGCAGACCATGGGATGCCCTGGCTATTGGGAGGAAGACACAAAGTTCTAAAAAGTCCCTAGGCTTAACATTTTAATTCAAAAGAGCCACCAGCGATGATGCTGAGTTCAAAAGCAAAACAAAACAAAACAAAACAAAAAACAAAAAAAAACCAGTCCAGTGTAAATCAAGCTGATTAAGATAAGGAATTAGTTCAGAAATATCAAATGAAAAGACGAAGAAAAAGTCTGGGGAGAAAATTCGCCCTGCACCCTTTCACCAAATGCGCACTGGCAACACAGGATGGGGTTGCCTTTGTGCATATAATTTGCCATGCCTACATTCTTTCAGACCCTACCGTAATGTTCCTAGCTGTGTATTTGAATTAACCAGACCCAGAGGATAAAACTTTCAAATTAAACACATTCCTAAAGGATTTGAGGCTCATTGTGTATGCACCAAGGAAACATAACATCCTAAAAATAATACATACACACAGAGAAGCACATTTTCCACGAACATTAAAGTGGAATATGAATTATGACCCAGCTCATGGGAATAGACATCTGATTACATGCAAAATGGAGCTTTTGTAAATAACATCAGTCTTTGTGAGCTACCACAATTATTATCAACCATTTAATTTTACTCCCTAGCAACTCATCCATCATTGTTAAAACTGTCCACTTTTGTTTTTTCCCTTCTGATTCATGAGGCTCCAAATTTTATAAAGTTCACCGTTCAAGCTATGTAGATTACTAACCCAGAAGCGAAGGAGTTCACGAGATTATCAGATTCACCAAAGCATATGCTGCATTGTATATCTGCTATTTCGGGATGTATTCTGCTGGTGAATTGCTAGAAGCAGCAGAATTACAATGGTAGCCATTCTGTTTGCTTTTTATTCAAAAGAATCGTGAAAATGTGTTTAAATATCTGGTATTTGGGTATTTAAGAACAAAGTGACTCCAGAAGAAATCAAGTAAGTATACTCTGGCTCCTGGTCTGCCCTGCCCCCGATATTTAACACTACTATGTGAAACATCATTCACAATTCCAGTTGGTCTCTGTCATATTTAATATGCTTGCCTCATAAATAGTGAAATAAACCGCTTGCTGGCCTCGCAAATTCTAGGTCACAACAAAGTAATTGGAAATGTGTATCAATAAAATTGAACTTTTCAAGTTGGCCTCTAAACTGGTCCTTAGTCTATTCCTGTTTTAAACTCTTAAAAACCAGATCCCAGAAGCACCTATGGCTGATGACCTGTATTCCTATAGGAGTTGTTGGGTGGGACATGTGCCCAATACTGTCCTTTAGCACCTAATGGAGACTTGGCCTCATTAAATACCCTGCATTTCCTCTCCCTTGTAATTATGCTGCAGTGGGGGGGGGGGGGGGGGGGGGAGGATTTTCACTGGCTCCCGGAGGCTTTTGAGTCTTAACTGCATCAGAAGCAAGCTTAGAAAGCCTTCTAGCCTGCAAAAAAATGTTGACAAAATTTCCCCATGCTGCTTCAAAGGCATTTGTAGTAATGAGTGAGCTGTATTTGGTTGAATTGTAAAAGCCTGTTTGTTTGTGTCTCTTCTATTGGAATTTGAGCCCAAGGTGGGCAAAGGACCATGAGTATCACATTTATTCCTGTGCTCCAACAGGACCAGTTGAATGGACATTCACTGAATAAGAGAAGACTGTTTAAGGTGAGAAGGGAAGTTTCTTTTTCCAACAACCATTTTAACTGTGTAGTACCTAGTTTCTTTCTAATCCTGGCCTAAAAAGAGCATTAGTTCAGTGAGCTAGCTGAAACTTTATACCAAAGCCAATAATTTGCATACTGTTATAGGCCACTTAGGAGACATGAAAAGGGGAGGAGGCTTTTTTTATTTTTCAAGGATCTGCTTTGTGTCAGACACTACTTAGAGATTTATTTTGTTTCATTTAACCGCTAACTAACCACCATGATGGCTATCATCACCCCCACTTGTAAAATTAAAAAACTGGGGTTCAGGGACAGTAAGTAATGCACTCAACTAATAAACATTAGAGACAGGTGTGCAATCCAGATCCATCCAGCTCCAGAGCTTAAGTGATTTCCTCTTCTCTAACAGATATTTTTGTTGAGACATCATCATCAATAGCCTGTGATTTTCTAGTTTAATTCTCTACTTTAAACTTTCCAGTTAAAGAGAAACCCCAGATCTGCCAAAATCAACTGCGGTAGTTAACGTAAGATTCCAAATTAGAAAACACTATGGAATGAATGCCACATTACTTTTTTTCTCTCAAATCCTCAGTTTGCCCATCTGTAAAATGGTAACAGTAATGCCTAGATCAGAAGGTGGTTAGCAGAATTAAATGAACCTCTAAAGCTCCCAGCACTATGCCTAACCCAGGGTAAGTGATTCAGGAAGAGATACTAGCCATTCCAGCCAACTACTTGTTCAAGCAAAAAAATGTTTACCATCAACGATTTCCCACACTTTAATGACAAAAAGGAAATGCACCAAAAAAAGTTCTTCCCCAGAGGCTCACAGAAGCTTGCTTCTGGAATCCCCTTTCTCTTTAGGGCTGACAGTCACCTGGACTTTCCCAGCTCTGCTCCTGCCTCGCAGTGCGTTGGCTTTCCCATGCTTCTCTGCGTTTGCCTTTCACAGCCACTTCTGTGTTTTTGCAACTTAATTCAAATAAATATATACAATAAATGCTGAATTCTATTAAGAAATACAATTGAGTAAAGGCGTGCTGGAAGCAAGAAGAAGAAATGAATGGTTTATAGAGGGCCCTTCTCTTCTAAGGCATAATAGAGGTTATGCCAAGGAAATTCATACAAATGGTTCAAATATCTAGACTGCCAGAAACAATCTTGTTTCAATGAACAGAATTAGGATTCATTCGTTTAACAAATATGTAATCAATTCCTACTGTGTGCATGCCCCTGTGTTAGCTGTTAGCACACCATGTAAGTCAAAACAGATACGGTCCCTGCCTTCTCTTGTTTACAGAATGGTGGAAAAGACCAGCACTTACTTAGCATTTAGGCCAAGAAATATGCAAACAAAAATGGCAGCTCTGAGAAAAGCTACCAAAGAGAGAGAGAAACTACAGTGAAACCCCACCTGGCAGGGTCTGCACAGGCTGGGTTGGTAAGGGAAGTTCTCAGAGGAGGGCATACTTGATTCAAGATTTGAAAGTTGGCCCAAATGTCCAACAGCTCATGAGTGAATAATCAAATATGATATATCCAGAGCGAATTATTTGGCCATAAGAAGGAATGAGATACTGATTCATGCTACAGCATGTATGAACTTTGCAAACATTATGCTAAGTGAAAGAAGCCAGGCATAAAATACCTCATACTGTATAGTTCATTTATATAAAGTGGCCAGAACAAGAAAATCTACAGAGACAGTATATTGTAGCTGCCTAGGGTTGGGCAGGTAGGGGCGGGTGGGATGAAAACTGACTGCTAATAGGTATGACTGAGGAGTGGTGGCTGATGAGGAGGGGATTTCTTTTTGCAATGATGAAATTATTCTGAAAGTAGACAGTGGTGATGGTCACAGAACTCTGAATATAATAAAACACACTAAAAAACACAGAAATGTACACTCTAAGTGGTATATGAATCATATCTCAATAGCTCCCTAAAAATACCAGAAGGCTGGGGGTGCCTGGGTGGCTCAGTCAGTTAGGCATGCGACTCTTGATTTTGGCTCAGATTGTGATCTCACAGTTCATGAGTTTGAGCCCTGTATGAAGATTCTCTGCTTGGGATTCTCTCTCTCCTCTCTCTCTCTCTCTGGCCTCCCCCTGCTCTTGCTTTGTCCCTTTCTCTTAAAATAAATAGATAAATAAGCTTTAAAAAAATACTAGAAGGCTGGGAAGATGATGGGCTGGGGCAGTTGGCAGAACCACAGGGCACACAATTGGAAAGACAGAAAGAAGGCCAGTATGTATGGCTAGAATATGGTTGGGCTTGAGGTCAGGCTGAGGAGGGAATCGGGGGCCAGTCCACACAGAATCCCATTAGCCATGTTAACATTCTGTCTCTCCAAAGCACAATGAGATACTATTGGAGGGTTTTATAAGTAGCCAGGGGAAAATGACAACCAAATTTCCATTTTGAAAACAACATTCTGGTTGAAATAAGGAGAATACACCTGAGGAGACCAGAGAGTATATGTACAGACCAGTTAAGAGGCTGTGACAGTCCAAGGCAAGGGATGAGGTAGCACTGATGGACAGAGGTGGACCGATTAGGATGTTTAAGATGTTAAATCAACAGAACAAGGCAACTGACTGGAATACAGTATCCAAGAAGAGGAAGAAGATAGTGGGTTCTAGGATTCCAGAGCTCCCTGGAGAGGTCTGAACTTGAGATATGAATTTGTGAATCACCTAAAGAGCGGTAAGTGGAACCCTGTGTGTGCGTGAACTTGACTCAGCGAGAAGTCAAGAAGAAGACAACTGGACCGTGAGGAATTCCAACACTGAATAGCCTGATAGTGCATAAATGGAATCTAAGCAAAAGACAAACCCAAACAGAGAGTCATTCTATAAAATAACCGGCCCCTAATCTTCAACTGTGTCAAGGGACAATGGAGAAAGTGATGCACATGAAAGAAAACCAAAGACACATGACAACCAAATGTAATCTAGGATTCTAAACTGGAACCTTTTGCTATGAAAGGACATTATATATATTATTTATATGTATTTAATATACACATACACATTATATATACATAATTTATATAATATACCCATATAAAGATTGGGGCAACTTGAAAGGGGTCAACAGGTTCAAAGGCTGTGATGTGTCAGCACTTATTTCCTGATTTTTGATGTTTCTATCAGGGATATGCAGGAGAATATTCTTGTATACAGGGATCATATACTAGGTATTCCAAGGGTGATAGGACAAGAGGATGGCAACTTACCCCCAGGCGATTCAGAAGAAAATAAAGTTCTTTGTATTAGTCTTGCTACCTTTTCATAAGCCAGTGGGCATGACCCATTTGGTACGGAGGGAAGAACATAAAAGAGAAGGAAAAATCAACGATGCAGTGGTGCAGGAAGGAAGTGTGAGAAAAGACCAAATGGTTGCTGTTTTACATGGGAGAATGAGTTGATCAGAGAGGTAGAAAAAGACTGTCAGGCAAATTTAGGGCTCATATCAAGATGGTGATTATGCACAAAACAAAGCCATCCATGCCTTTGAATCCCATTCAAGGACTTCAAAAAGGTGGCATTTTAAAATGATTCTTTAACTGATATGTGTATGTAATTTAGCAAACATGTTGATGTCTAATTATAGACAAACTATATTTTACGTCATTCCTTCTTCATTTTTATTTGAGAAAAACTCAAATTAATAATTTTGAAAGACATCAGAAAAATCTGGTTTAAAATTCACAAGACAATTTAGTATATGTGCATATGTATGTATACATTTAATGTACATTTTAATAAAATAATACCACATGTTGTTTAAAGTATCATCCTAGGGGCACCTGGGTGCCTCAGTCGGTTAAGCATCCGACTTCTGCTCAGGTCATGATCTTGCGGCTCGTGAGTTCGAGACCCACATCGGGCTCTGTACTGACAGCTCAGAGACTGGAGCCTGCTTCGGATTCTGTGTCTCCCTCTTTCTGTTTCTCTCTCTCGCTCTCTCTCGGCCCCGCCCCTGCTCACGCTCTCTCTCTCTCTCAAAAACAACCATTAAAAAAATTTAAAGAAATAAAATAAAATATCATCCTAGTACTTCAAGCAACAATAGTTAATTTGCTTTACTAACTGTTCAATATATGGTTTCTGGACACAACTGAATTTCATTATAAATTATTGGCCTCCTGACAATATTTGGGCAAAGAGTAGGTAAAAATACAACCGAATAGAAATATTAAATCCAAAGTTGTTTCTGGCCAGCTGAAACTCAACTATAATATAAATAAAAATTCTCTGAATATTAATCTCGGTAAAATGAGGTATTTACAGAACTGTCATTTATATTCTTTCTTTTCCAGATCTTGCTAGTCTCCAGGTAAAGAGTACCTTTACTTGACACATGTTTACCAAGGGTCTATAATTCTCATAAGCTACAATGAGTCAAGTTTATTTATCTGAATTATTTATTTTCTGGTCTACACCAAATGGAAATACGCTTTTGATGTGGTTTTAGCTCAGATGCATTTTGAACTGAAACACGGCTTGGCTTAGCAAGCAACCAACTTCGAGGACTACTGTCAGTAAGGATTGGGAATGTAATGTGGTTGTGTGTGTTCTAAACGTGCAGGCAGGAGGCAGCTAAAGATCTTGGCAATTTAGAGGGGGAAAGACAGTGTTGGAACTCTATCTACTGAGTTTTCAGAGTTTCAGGATGTACTGTGAAATGCAAAACAAAAATGTGTAGTAGGATCCTATTTCCAAACCAAAAAACCTCCAGAGAGACCCCCTCTATCAATGGGTCCATGTATGTATATACATCTCTATTAGGAGAATGGGGTAAAAGGTAACAGTTATTTCTTGCTCCATCATGATGTGGGGGCAAGGACAGACGGGCAGAGCCACAGAAATGGTTAGAGAAACTTTTTATGTAACATATTAAATGGAGACGTTTCTGTGTAACAGATAAAGGTGTCCTTAATTTTGTTCTCAATATTATTGGCTTCCTTTCTGAAGAACTGGAGGATATTTGTCCCTCTGACTGGTCTTGCCAAGAATAGTCACTTTATCACTGATCTCCTGAAAAGGTTTGCCTTTAGAACAGTGTCTTTTTGTGTCCCAGGAGAAGTACACTGTGAAAGGGATACATTTTACATAAGCCACATACATCAAATTCAGCGCATGCTCTTAAAGAACTCTTCAGTTAATTGGCTGGTTAGCAAAATTACATGCAGAGTACTTGAAACTATGCAGAATTACAAAGAAAACTCGTCCAAGCGGCTCACATCACATTTAACCAATTATGGTTGCCACTTTTATGGATCATAAAATAAGCTATAAAATGTGGCCCAAACATAATCTAAAGCAAAGAGTTTTGAATAGAAGAACACAGATCCTTACCACCCACTTCCCACAAATGAAAGAGAATCCTGCAAATAGGGCCTGTCTGGCCGTAAGAATGAGTCAGTGGGAGATTTGGCTAACCTCGCTAACTTGAAACTTAATTAGAGAATAGAAATAATAAAAAGTTGGCTTCCAAGAAAACCCGAAGCCCCTAAAATGTAAAAACCAAGAATTTTATCTATATTTTGTCAACAGAGTAGACCAAAGCATGCCCTACCTTTTCAGAGGACAACCATAAGGAGTTCTAACACAGAGTGATGTACCCAGGCTGCACCAAGTATGGATGTTAGAAACATTTTGCATTCACATGGTTAAAATCATTCTGGGCAAAAAGAAAGAAAAAAATTTTTTAAAGAGGCAGGAGCTAAGTTTGACCAATACTTAGTTTTCTAACAGTCCAGACAGCTAACGATTCCTACCCCACCTTCACCAAAAGCGATCTTCACGCAGATCATAAACTAGAGAACATTACTTTCATTCATGGACCCTAGAGTAATACAAAAGATCTTTCTGCGTAGGACCACGACGGCAGCTTGAGACAGAAATTAAATACGGTAGCATTATTATTTATGTCTATACAAATATTGCACATTTATACAATGTTTACATCATGATGACAGCTATCTTCTATTCACTGCCTACTATGTGCCAGGCACTCTGCCAAGGGCTTTATACACCTGATGGTATTTACTCCTCGAACAGCTCTGCAAGGCAGGCATTATCTTTCCTGTTTTACAGCTGGAAACAGATTCAGATCTGCAATTTGCTTCAAGTCACCGAGCTGTTCAAACGGAGATTCTAAAAGTCCATGCTCTCCTGGCTACACCCCAAAGAATCTGCGTGTGTTTATCACCAAGCTTGGAACGGATTTAGGCTCCAGTCTATGGGTATAATACAAGACAGAAGAGACACTGTGAGTCTTCTGTGTAGCAGGAGCTGCCTCAGGCAAGCAGGAAAGAGGAGTGCCGAGCTTCCCTTCAAACCAAATGTCCCTTCTGTTCTGAAATTGTTCAGGGACAACCAATTCTTCCCCACGATCCTTCTAGTGAAGTCCTAGCTTGCTCCTAACAGAACGTCAAGCCCAACAAGACAGTTCTCACTCAAGTTAAACCTCAGCTCCAGATTTGCAGCTTTCTGCTCAAAAATCACATCATGTTTTATCAATCGGACCCTTCACATTACTGAGACCTCCTGCCATTTCCTTTCTCCAAATCCATCACCACCCAAGTGAGACACAAGGTGATTCGTCCTTTATCTCCAAACTGACCTAGATAAGTAACTTCATATAAATATGACACTCAAGCCCCAAGATTTTGTTAATTTCACACTGGGTCCTTTCTAACTATTATTTACAGTGATGCTGTCCAGTGAAGTCACCACCAACCCAATCAGCTATTGATCGGGTAAAATGTGGCCAGTCCAATTTGAAGTGTTACAGCGTAAAATACACACTGTGCTTCAAAGACCTAGTATGAAAAAAAAAAAAAAAAAAACCATAATGTGAAATATGTCATTAGCAACTACTTTATATTGGTTACATGCTATAATTAATATCTTTTTAAACCTAAGAGACCCAAAATACTGTTATCAAAATTAATTTAATCGGTTTCCTTTTACTTTTTAAAGTATGGCTACTAGAAAATTTAAAATTACATAAGCCACTTGCATTACAGTTCTGTTAGACAGCGTTGGTCTGGAATGAAGTCTCACCAATGCTGTTTACAGACCTGCTGAAGTTCTGAGTCATATACACGTTTTTGTTTTAGCTTAATCCTAGAAGGAAGGGCTGTAGTCAAGTTTCAGCTACATTAAATCCTTGGAGGATGGAGACTAAGGGAAAAAACAGAAAGTAGCTGGGTTTGACAAAAAGAAAGAGAAGTCAAAAGAACAACCCTGTACTTTCTCTTAAAAATGAAATTTCGTATCTGTGTGGTGGCATGAAGTCATTTTCAAAAGGTCAAAAGCAAGTGAGAAAAAAAGTTCCTTCCTAATTGACAAAGATAAGTAAGGTATATGCAGCGGCTATTCCGGGACCTTAGTTAAAAGATACTGCCTTTCCACTTGTTTAGCTAATCACTTTCGAATGATAATTATAGCTCATTGTTGTTCCCTCTTAAAGACCACTGACATTCATCCAAAAAGTTATAGCTTACAGTTAGGGAATATTTATGGGATATTTATAGCCTGTGAAGAAAACCCTGGGGAACTGCCAGTAGGGAGGATTATTTATCAATTTCTCTTTCTTCAAGTTTGAATTTTCTATGAATTTTCTATCTAGAGATCCATATCCAAAGGACATTCTGTAATCCTACGTAACACTAACGTGTGAATACAATTTGGCATATTGGTCAAGCTCAAAGAAAAACCCGTTTTTCCTTTGTAGAACGACGGGGGAAAAAATCTGGTTGACTCCGCTGAAAACACAGTAGAGCAAAAAAAGTCCACTCAAGGAAACAGTGTTACATACTTGAACAATTTTCTGAAGTTAGCCAAGAAAAATAAAGTAAAATCAAGAAGGAAAACCTGGAGTTTCAATTTCTGGAGATTGTACTTCCTGGTGATACAAAAACAAAAGTTAAATTCAGAGAGATTCTAGACTCTGAAGTTAGCGTCGCATAAAAAACAATAGAAAATATTTAACTATGTGCATATGTTTGTACACAAACAGAAATAGATATAAACAGACCTTAATTAGCGTTGTAGACTTTAATTATCTTTGTACAGTAATTGGGAATGGTTTTGTTCTGATTTACTCCATAACGCTTACTGTGTTCTGTTAACAACTAATTTTTCTCCCCTTACAGCCCGTAATAGAAGGCTTTTACCGCATACTTTATTGCATCTGCGTCTAATTTAATGACCATTGTTCTGGTCTGTCAGAGCAAGCAGCTACACAACTTCCTGAATCTGCAAGATTAAGCAAATATTTTGACAATGCCTGGATTTCTTTCTTTCTTTTTTTAAACAGAATAAAAATAAAAAGAATCTTTTACTTACCCACACAATGTTAGTAGAGTTCTTAATCGAAAGAGTATAAAGAACCAAGCGGCGGTTAAAGGTACTTCATGTGGCAAAATACATCAAGCAATTTTCTGTTCCATTTCACTTAAGAGTCCTAAGAATCCTGCCTGAACCACACAGCTGGGGTCACAAGAACCATTCTGGGAGTACAGGGAGGTCGCTGGACCCCTGGGGCAAAGCCACCTGGAGGCTTTTCAACCGTGACTGGCTTCTAGAACAAAACAGAGGTCTCCTGCTCCCCTTGAAAGGCCACAATAGCTAAAATGAATGATAGGTGTCTGAATCACTAATAAATACCATCTAAGCGAAGGTATTTTTTATTTAACAAACTTTTTTTATGCTACACACAAACTGTAAGAACACTGATGGGCATGAAGTGCTACATACAAGCACGTGGCTTACAGACAGTGGCTACGTACAAGAACAGAAGCATTTCTAAGTGTCTGGGGGAGAGAGGGGGAAGATTGGGGGAAGGGGATATGGAGAAAATCCATTAACCCCCATAAGCATGCATGGGTTCCATAAATATTCTAACTGTGGGAGACAGAAAATAAACCAACAGAAACATGAAAAAGAAAAAAAATGCTCTATGTGAGGTGACGGATGTCAACTAAACTTTTTGTGGTGATCGTTCTGCAATATACGTATTACCAAATCATTATACAATCCTGTATGTCAACTGTATCAATGAATCCGGGGTGAGGGGTGGAAGGATTAATTCTAAGATGTAATGGCAGCCCTGGTGTGTGGAGGTGCTGTGGCTGTCACGGGAGTGAGGAAGAGGGGTAACAACAGGAGAGCTTAGAAGATACAGTCTCTGCCCCTTCCAGCAGTTCAGGAAACAAGTCACAGAAAGGTAAGTAGGAAGGGAAAACAAAGTTAAGACCAAGGACCGAATTAGCCCCAGAGGCATAAGCCTAGTAAACTTTCAGGTGGGGAGCCTCCCCTCGGAGGATGCGATGCACCTGGCAGAGAAAATTCCTGCAAGGAGGAGTTGGGATCAGAATAGGCAAATTCTGCTAGAAGGAGAGGAAAGATGACGTGACGCAGGTGGCCCATAGGAGAGCCTCAGCCAAGACAAAGCAAGAAGAAACAACCCTCTGGAGGAAGTCAAGGTTTTCCTTGTTGCCCTCAGACTGTTTGAGGTGTCCCTCCACTGGTTTGCATTTACCATGGAGGAAAATACAAAGCAGGATGCATACATCAGAAGGCTCAAGCATGAGGGCATGAAGTTCATGGATAAGCCCCCTGCAAACTGCTTGTAGTCGTGAGAATCCCGTGGAGGGTGCCCCTTGAACAGTCCCTTCACGGCTACCACCACTGGCTGAGCCATTAATTGGAGCAAGTCTGTACTTCTTCATGCCCATCTTTGGTGACTTCTCTGGACTGTTCCATTAAACACCCATTCTCTTTAAAAAGATAGGCCCAGTAATTTTCTTTAAAAATGCTGTCATGTTACCATTGGCAGTTATTTATAAAGTTAGAGGACAAAAAAACAAAAGCCCAAAAGCCTCAACTTTAATTTCGAAGTCTCAAGGAGTGTGGCTACCTTAGAGCAGAGATTCATAAAATTGTGGTATTGAAATTGCTTATCCCTCTTACAAAACAAGACCACTAACCAACGCCAAAGATCCTGAAGTACAGAATAAAACATCCTGATGCAGAGTCACTGGCCTCACTCAGAAGCATTTTAATTAGTAGGTCAGAGGATATGTGTATTTTTAACAAACACTCTAGGTTATTTTGATTTTTTTTTAACAGAATTACTCGACATGATTCTGCATACTTTCATGCAGGTGGTGAAGGAACTAAATTTTGAAATACTTTTGCCAAGATGCAACCTAGTAAATGTTTTAGGAGTGGGGTTTGGAGCTCGAGAATTGTCTCTACATGTCCTGTGTGACCTTACAGAAACTTCTTAACCACTCTGTTGTAGTTCCCTTATCTTCAAAATGGGATAATGGCAGCAAATGGGAAAAAAACAGAAAAATATGTAAAGTACTTAGCACAGAACCAGGCACATGGTAAGTGCCCCAAAAATGTTAGGTGCTATTAATACTGGATCCATCCAGAAGTGCTTTCAACCTAATGAGCCAAATTTGGGGGGCGGGGGATGGGTATACTGCAGCAGAGTCCAGCTGAAGAAATGAATGAGTGCAGCTAAGCATAAAACTGAATCCTTACTGGGTAACCTTCCCCCGTCACCTGAGCATGGTCAGTGCTGTTCTAGAAGCTTGCCAGTCTTTCCATGCAACGTGAACCTCCTGTAGCACAGTATTTCCTAACAACCCTCGTGGGCACAGACATGGCTACAGGGCAGGACACAAAGCCACTGAACCACCAGGCACACGCTCCACTGCCTCCCTTTGTGGGAATCCCATTAAACACCAGTCTCGGAAGAGATGACCTCACAATGCAAACCCAGATGATTCAATCCAATAAGTGTTTATTGAACCCCGGTGATGTCTCAGGAACTCCACTAGATGCTGAGGATGACATAAAGAGAAAGAAGAACATGACCCTGTCCTCAAGGAGGTCATAATCTAGAGGGCAAGAGAGATGCAAACAATTTTAAGGCAAGGTCGCCTGAGGTGAACGTTCCAACAGGAGGATGGAAGAAAGCCACCGGAACACAGAGGAAGTAGTAATTAACTCTGATGGGGGCAGTTAGCAAAGGCTTCCCTGAAAAGCAGACGAAGCATGCCATTGTAAGAGATCAATAAGCGAGTCTCCGAAATTGTTTAATGACTTCTTCATTTGTGGAAACAACCCAGATAAAGCCTGAGGGACCAACCCTGTCTTTGCATTAACATGCGTGTGCTTAAGACTTGATTAAAGGTTTGTTGTTACCGTAACATACCACAGTTTTTAAAAACAAGTATGAACATTTATTTACTGTTCTGATCTTCTTCAAAGAGGAAAAAAAAATCCTAGAATAGTTTTCATTTGTAAAAGCAAATCCTCCAAGTGAACAAAATAAAAATGGCAAATTAGTGAATGTACGAAGGCCCGCATTTTGAGTTGCAATAAGACAAAACATGAGTTTCCCCCCCTTATATATGGCTGCCTCTTTCTACTACAATCACTAATAATTTCTTCAGACTAGCACAGGAAACAGGTATTGATCACAATAAGCCACTGCATCCACTAACACCTGCTACAGCAGGTTATGGTCTCCATGGAAACCCTCCAATAGAACCAATCTGAATTCAATTTCAGAAGTAATGAGAGCAGATAATTTTACACTCAATCAATCACTGTCAGCCACCGTTATCAGCCAATCAGTCATTATGTCAGTCAGTCACACTTTCGACAAACTTCTTCTGTGGCATGGTCAGATGAGAATGTTTTGACAACCAGAAGCAACACAATCAAATTGGCTCGTCTTCCCTGGCAAGAAGCCAGAGACATAGTACTGCATTGTGTTTGCAAAGGCAATAAACAGGCCAACCAAAATACACTGCAGTCATGGAGGAATTTAGGAAGCAATTTCTTTAATTGTTATGATACTTGAGACAGAGAAGTATGTTAGACCCAGAAGTCACATACAGATCTTCTTTGTCTTACAATGGGGTCACGTCCCAATAAACCCATCATAAATCAAAAATATGTTAAGTCAGAAGTGAATTTAACACATCTAACCGACGGAACACCAAAGCTTAGGCTAGCCTGCCCTGAACATGCTCAGAACATTCACATTAGACGGCAGTTGGGCAAAATCATCTAACACAAAGCCTACTTCATAAGACAGTTGAATAGCTCATGTAACTTACTGAACAGTGTACTGAAAGTGAAAAATAATGGTTTTAAGGGTACAGAATGGTCTTAAGCATATCAGTCATTTACACTCGTGACCACATGGCTGACTGGAAGCTGAGGCTCATTTGCTGCTGTCCCGCATCTGAGAACGCTTTCAGTG
Source organism: Panthera leo (assembly GCF_018350215.1). NCBI lineage: Eukaryota > Metazoa > Chordata > Mammalia > Carnivora > Felidae > Panthera > Panthera leo. The sequence goes on along the minus strand of NC_056684.1, from coordinate 43,689,444 downwards.
GTATATTGCTAGCCCAGGAAAAGATCCAAATTCAAAATTTCAAGTATGGTTTCTACTAAAAATGCGTTGCTTTCACGCCATCCTGAAGTTGAAAAATCTTAAGCTCTGAACCACTGTAAGTCAGAGGCTATCTGCAGTTTAATCCTCTCCTTTTAAACACAAAAAAGCAGAGAAACAGAGAGGTTAAATAATCTGCCCAAAGCCACACAGCTAATTGGTGGAAAACCCAAGACTAAAGCATGATTTTTCTCCAAGAGCCCCTGCTCTTCTGGGATGTCATGCTGCCATTATTAACTGCCTTCTTTTTGAGCCAAGAGAGCTATTTGAAAGTTAGGTTCCAGTTCTAAGCAGAGTGCCCAGAGCCTGTGGGAGACTCACAGGATACTTGTGGGGCTTGTGTTTTGGACCCAATTCAAACTTCCGTTTGGGGTTAGTATGTTGTTGGGCAAATGCAACTTCCGGTTTTGGCGGGGGGGGGGGGGGGGGGGGGCGGGGAACAAAAGACGATGACATACTATGGGGCTACCAAATTATTGTTACAAAAATGATATTTTGATGAATTTAGGGTAAAACTATCAAGAACACATGGATTGAATTCCCCTAAAAATGCATGGGAGGGGGAGGTAAAATCTGAGGGGGAAGAGCTGCTTCTGGCCAGTGTATCTGGGCTCTTGTCAACCTCAAACCTTAGGAAAATCATCTTGGACTTCTAAAGAAATTGAAAGGCATTTGGTTCAACGATCCTTTTTAAATATAGGTTCAGTCTTAGAAATCCCAAATATTCCAAGATTCTTCTATATTTTCTCAAACGGATGCTTTATTCATGTTTTTTTTTCTTTTTTATCTGGCATTATTTGTATCCTGCTTTGCCCATTTCTCAGAGACACAGTGTTCTGAGATTGAGGCTCACACTCTTTCTAGGTAAAACGGGTAACTTGATGGGTCCCAAAGCTCGCTGTGCATGAAAACTTACCCAAAGCTGTTAAAAATGCAGATCCCCAGATCCTACCTCTAAATATCTTCATTTACCAGGTGCCTTTTCAGCAAGGTTCCCTGATGCCTTTTGTCTGCCAACCACCTTGGAGAACATTGGCAATGAATGACATTTGGTAAAGGGTTTGCATCATTTTTTGATCATGGTTTTTCAGTCATGTTCTTTCCCAGCCACTTTCAACTTCATGACTTATATCGCCTGTATCCCAAGAATACACTTTTAACGTCTATGATCACAAGCTTTCACACATATACAACCATTTTCTATTAGTTGTAAGTAGACTTTATCTTAAATCAGTAGATGGCCTATGGCACACTCTAATACAGCCATCTACGTTTGTCTAGGCAAGAAAGGTGGAAAAGTAAGGCAGATACAGGTTCAGGCCTGAAAGGAGACCAGTAAGGCATCAAGAACTATGTGAAAGCTTTAACGTGAAATGGTTGCTTCACTTCTCTGGTCTAGTCATCTTGCATGACCTTAACTCAAGCTACCAACTTCACCTTCCTGCAAAACACTGATAAAAGGCTTTTGCTTATTTATTTCTAGGTCAGTAATACTGATCCTTTCCCTGTATTTCATTCTTAGCTCAATTTGTGTTTTTTACTTGTGTGTTTTAGGACATTTAATGGGCCTTAGAACGTGCTTAAATGATGGCAAGGAGACTGTGTAAACACTATGTAGACCTTAAATGTGAAGGTACTCTTCTCGGCATGTAGTAAGTACTCAATAAATAATTACTGAAAATATAAATGAGGGACACCTGGGTGACTCAGTTGGTTGAATATCTGACTTGGGCTCAGGTTATGATCTCAGTTTGTGGGTTCGAGCCCCACATTGATTCTGTGCTGCCAGGTCACAGCCTGGAACCTGCTTCGGATTCTTTGCCTCTCTCTCTGCCCTACCCCTGCTTGCTCTCTCTACCTCACAAACATGAATAAACAGCAAACTTTTTTTAAAAAAACAAAATATAAATGAAAGGATGGCTGAATGATAGGCAAGTAAAAACTCATCTATGAATAAATCAAGCTGGTCTGAAATATCCATAGTTTATAGCATTAGCCAATGACTACTCATTTTTTCAAATAATGTTCTTATTGATAAAGCTCTTGATTAGATGCTGTATACCCCCAAAGAAACCGAAAGCAAGTATTTTAAACAAAGCCTCCTTTGTAATACCAGCTCCCATAGAGATTTCTCTTCGCAGTCTCCAGCTCATTTCAGTATTATAACCTAAACAGAAATGTCATTGGAAATCAAAATAACTCACCCATAGACACTGGGAGAGAAAAGGGGGAGCGGGATGGTGAAAGGGGATGGGAATAGTAAAACAAAAACAAACCACACCTCACCAGGGTATGTAGCAATGGGTGCTCTAGAAGCCTATAAAAATTGAGACATCTTTTCAACTAATCTTTTTGCCATCAACCCTACAGTTATCCCAGGCTCAGAGGTTCTGTGTATTACTGATGTGACAGAAGCAACCCTTGGGATATTTATTTATCTCACTGGTAGGCTTCACAGCCTCATGCCAGGCACATCACAGAAGACCACCTCAAACAACCAAGAGAACAGATGAGCTCCATGAGCTATCAGACCCCCTTCACATCTTTTTTTTTTTTTGTTAAATTTTTTTTTTTTAACATTTGTTTATTTTTGAGACAGGGAGAGACAGAGCATGAACAGGGGAGGGTCAGAGAGAGGGAGACACAGAATCTGAAACAGGCTCCAGGCTCTGAGCTGTCAGCCCAGAGCCCGACGCGGGGCTCGAACTCACGGACCGCGAGATCATGACCTGAGCCGAAGTCGGCCGCTTAACCGACTGAGCCACCCAGGCGCCGCCCCCCACCTTTCCATCTTAATAGGGCAAAGGAGAGAGGGAGGAGAAATTAACATTTGTGGAAAGTCAATTGAAAATCGGGTGCTGCACTAAACTTCAACTCTTCACGTACATGACCCAATTAGAGGTTTCCTACGTTTCTAGGAAGTAGAAAGTAGTATGTTCAGTTTACAGGGAATCAGGACTCAGAAACCTCCACCCCTCCTGGCCAAGCAGCCTAAGAACAGTAAAGCTGGGGCGAAAGTAGTAAGAAGTATTTACAGAGGGCTTAATCAATGTCATTGTTTCCTGTGTGTTAACTATGAACTCACTTAAACCTCATTTCAACCTATGAAGTAGGTACTTCTAGGTCCTTCTTAGAGGTCAAACACAGAGAGGATAGGTAACTTGCCCAAGGAGTCAGAGCTGGTCATTGGCAAAGGGCTGGAACCCAGATGGCCAGCTCTGGAGGCTACTCTCTTAACTACCACATCCAAACTTCCTGTATAATAGGGCCTCAGTTGCCCTGTTTTCAAAGGCGACCTTCTTTCTAGGATACAACTTTGATTTATATTTCTAGAGAAAACAAAAATGGCACACCTCCATAACAGCCAGTTAGGCTCTTCCAGCACCATCAGTCATGTGTTTTTATTACATATACAGACATACTATGTGGTTATAATTAAGGCAACCAAGTACTTTACTGCCCAAACCAAGACTCATCCAAGAGAGTGAAAGGGGGTGCTATTAATAATTACTCAAGGACTGCCAGTGTAATCTTGAACTGACCCAGGTGACCTGGGTGCCTGGCTACCCTGGTAACGAATATGGGTCTATACACACACGACTAGATATAGTCACTTTCCAACACCTTCTGGTAAGACTAGCTGGACGATAGCTGGGGAAGTTAAATGCCTTCCGACTGGGCAAGCCTACTCTAAGAGCAGCTACTCCTCTCTTAACGCATTTCTTTGAACTTGTTTTCCCACATAAGACTGTGCGTCATTGGTCAGCCACGAGAGATTAATTTGTACTTAGCTGGCTGAGCAGACATGGCGGTATCTCAATACTACCACTGGCAGATGGTGCCAGTGAGGGAACCAGTAGCTTCTCCCTGTAAGCCTTCCTACCAATGCTCAATGCATCCTTCCCAAGTGTGCTTCTTTGGGAGCTGCTGGCCAAGCCCTTCATTTACCCCATTTTGCCTACCTAGAGGAACTCTGACATACAATTTTACGTTTCCACATGAGCCATTTTTCTTTTGGAAATGGAAATATCAGCAAAGACACCCAGACTCTCCCCTTTGAAACAACACAGGGAAGAATCAGGGTATCAGACTACATGGCTAGCAAGGAAGCACAGGTGTGAGCAAGAACAAAGTTATCTAGATCCTTCCACTCATTTACATGGTTCACAACTGTAGTCAGACATGGAGTGTAGGCCTTGGGTGGTAGTGATGAGAATGATGGAAATACTTCCAAGAACTTAGTACATTCCATAGATTATCTCACCTAACGCTGTGTGACATGTGCAATTCTCACTTTCCTTTTAGAAGTGGAGAAACTGAGACTTAGGTTAAAAATTTTGCCCCATGTCCAACCTAGGCTACGTGACCTCAGAACTAACACTCTCACCCAGAGTCCGATGATTCAAATGCACAAACCAACCCCAGATAAGAGGATATCGGACTCAAATGGGACTGGAGAGATCCATGCCTCCCACCTCCCTGCCTCACAGATGAGGACTCCAGCTCTGTCGTTTTTCCTCTTCTAGAAAACATTTACCTTTCAAGAGCTTTGTGAAAATGAAATGAGAGAAGATCAAAAAGCTATATAAACTAAGAAGGGCTATATTAATGTTAACTTCTATCACTACACCAGCCCTTAATCCCCGCTTTAAACTTTTTTTTTCTCTCATAGAGCCATTTAATACTTGGACATCAGGCACAGGGCCTGGGTGAACTCCAACCCCCATGAAAGTGCACAGCATCCTGGGCTATGACTGTCCTGCATTATCTTCCAGGGTGGCTGTATTTGCCACATCCAGATCTGCTACAGGATAAAGTACCTTCGAAACACTATGAAGGCACACAGTGCAGGGGATGAAGTACACGGCAGAGGGTAAGAGTCAAGAAAGCCAAAAGAATTTTTTTTTAAATGTCTCCAAGCCCTCCAACTCGGCCCCTTTCCTCCAATCGGCTGGTAGGTCAGGTGGAGGTGGGGACTCATAAGCAGCAGGCACCTGCTCTCATCTCCCAGTTTTGAAAGCAAACTAGAGTGACAAGAGAATCTGCAGTAATACGAAGTCAGAATTTGGTTCCCAGAGCAAGGCTGTGCTCAAAACACTTGACGTCAAAAACAAACCTGGTAAGAGCCACAGAAGGGGAGCCGGACCCTTCCCCACCCCTTGCTCACTCACCGGTGGAGATGAAGGAGTTCGATTTCAACGAAGCAGAATGAGCATATTTGGGATGGAAAGGGAACCTGACCCACTCAAGAGCAGTCCGCTGCCTCTAATAGGAAGAAACCACTTAAGCTGGGAGGTTTCCATTTCATTTTTCTGCAAGCCATTGGGAAGTGAGCTGGCCTAAGATTCATGTCACTGATGCTGCTCCTCACAAGAGGAGACCATGGGGCTCTGCTATGGGAGTCCCAGGCCCTGGGGAGGGGCTTTCTGCTCTTCTCAGAGTCACTGTGCTGGGCCACCCAGAGATGAGCACATCATGTGCACCTGCAGTATCTGCAACAGATTTCGGCCCCATGTGGCCACCGAGCACCTGGAATGTGGCTACTCCAAACTGAAATGTGCTACAGGTGCAAAATCCACACCTGATATTGAAAGCAAAGTGGCTACCTTCATAATTTTTATATTGGTTCCATGTTGAAAGAACAGCTTGCACACACTGGGGTAAGTAACAGATTTGTTCCAAGTTAAATTCAACGGTCTCTCTTCACCTTTTTAAACAGCCACGAAAAAATTTCAAATCGTACGTGAGGTTATCCTATCTGGCTCACATCTTATTTCCATTGGACAGCTCTAGTCGACACTCGTCCCCATTATGATGTGCTCCCTGGACCAGCCACACTGCTATGGACTGGGAGCTTGTGAGAAATGAAGACTTTTGGGTCCCACCCCTGATCCACTGTGTCAGGAACTTCATTTTAACAAGATCCCCAGGTAACCTGCATGCACATTTAAGTTGGAGAGGCACTGCCCTAGGGCCTAGAACATTACTTGGCCCTCTGCAGGTGCTTGAGAAATGGTCGTAGAACGGATAAATGATTTGTCTCCAGGAAGCTGCTGCACACAGGACACTTGGGGAAAGGGGAAGGCCCTTTCCCAACTTTTCCTTTAGTTGATTAATACTGATGTGCTCATCAGATTAATCCTTTCACTTTAGCGTGACCACCAAATCAAGCCAAAAGTGGTCCTTGAGAAAGCACAGTCCATAAATCCTAGGATCTGTCAGGAACGTAGAATCCTAGATCCTTCCCAGACCTACTGGTGTGCAATCTGAATCATAACTAGACCCCAGGTGAAACATAAGCAGGTTCACGAGTGAGAGGCTGAAGTATCAGGGACAGGAGTTCTTAAGAAGTGAAGACCAGTACTGCAGGGGGCACTGGGCAGTGGGGACTCTGAGGCACCCAGACCATCCAGCAACAGACACAGGGGAGAAGAAGGCCTTAGGGCCATGGGAGCAGACAACAGGCCAGCAGGGCAGGCCTCACAGCACAGTTCCACAAAGACCTGACAAAGGACTGCTGTGCACCTCAACTCTCCATTTTGTTCCTTTACTAGACCTAACATCCTTGACACAAATGGAATGTCTGATCACATGAGCTATAAAACAAACACATAAAGCTGATTTTTTTCTTCTTAATCGGAAGCACATACTCAGGAAAAAGGATGCCACGGCTTGCAGCATACAAAGGTCACAACCACGGTCTCGGTCACCGGGCACTCTCCTGGTCACACACCATCCCATCCAGCCAGCCTCAGACTGGATGCACTGTGGGCTAGAGGGGCGGCGGGAGAGAGGAGAGACAGCAGAGACTGGGAAGTCGGGGAACAAAGAAAGGAGAAGAGGAAGAGGAATTAAGAACAAGTGAGGTCCTGCAAATTCCATCAGAAGCTGTGCCTCTGCAAGGGAGGGGTGGATGGAGGGAGGAGAATGTGAAGGTGAGTCTTAAATAGATCTCTCTCTTGGGGCACCTGGGTGGCTCAGTCAGTTAAGTGCCTGAACTTCGGTTCAGGTCATGATGTCATGGTTGGTTCGTGGGTTTGAGCCCTGCATGGGGCTCTCTGTCATCAGCACAGAGCCCACTTTGGATCCTCTGTCCCCCCTCTCTTTCTGCCCCTCCCCAGCTTGAACACACTCTCTCTCCCTCTCTGTAAAATAAAGGTCCACTAGAAAAAAATTTTTAATAAAACAATAAATCTCCCTTTTAATTAGCACGAGGAAGAAGGGGCATCTCCGTGTGGCCAGAGAGCTATACAAAATAGGAATAGCTCTTCTGAAAGCTCATCATTCTTCCACCCCATTTTGGCAAACATTACCAGCTTTTTCTTAGCTCTGACAGTTATCTTCCAGGATACATCCCCCTCAGGAGAGGTGGTGGGATAGAACCAGTAGGTTTCAACTGGTGCTAAGCCTCTCGTGAAGGGGAAGGTGGGCCTGGGCACACTGCCACCCTGCCTGCTGCCACAGCTGGGGCAACTTGGAGTTCCACCTGAGCCACAGGCAAGCCACGGAGGTCACAGCAGAGGTATTCAGGTCAAGTGGAGGGTTATCCCCAGACCCTCCCATCAAGCAGCAGGACTCCTTTGTCAGCTCTTGCTCAATATTTTAAGAAAATCAACAAACTCCAGCTGGACTGGGTGGGGTGTTATGTAGTAGGACCAGTACGGGAGAAATGAAGCCAGAAGAGCTCTCAGCATAAACTCCAAAAGGTCTTCAACAGAGAGGAAAGGAACAGCCTCATATGGTGTGAACTCTTTCAAGTTCTTGTGACTTCAAGGCAGCTCTGACAAAAATAAATAAATAAATAAAAACAAAACAAGGACCCTCTCAGGTACTCAGAGCCAGCCTCCTGCCAGAAGGCACATGATGTCAAGGAGGAGTTCTGTTTTCAAGCTCAAGGCTCTTCTTTGAGAGAAACTTTTGATCAAAATGGCGGCCTTAGATTGATGGAGTCTTCTGGGGCAGCCTGACCTGCTCTGTTTAGACAACTCTGCCCAGAGCACGCACAGTCCTTCGTCAGCTTCTTACTTCAAATGGGGCAGCTGGCCATACTGTAGCCAACTGTGGTATGAACCTACAAACAGTGTCTCTTTTATTCTAGAAGGGGTAGGGGGTTCTCCAGCGTGCTGAGAAATGGCACCCCATGACCTTGTCTGGGCAGCACAGAGGGTCTTTGATGACCTAAGTAAATGCATTCTACCTGTCCTCAATTATGCCCAGGATGTGAACCACCGCTCTTCTCGTCAGCTGGCACATGGCCTGGGTCCCCCTGCAGAATCCTTTGCTGCACAGGACTTAGGACATAAGGCAGGTTTACTAAGGGACCGACTTGTGTCCCCCAGCTTTTGAAGGATTTCAAACGGAAGACCACTTTTCTCATTCCAGACCCACATTTTTCCTAGACAGGCAAACAAAAGGCTTTGGGTTTTCGCAAGGAGGAAGGAATAAAATGCATTAAGACCACAGAAGTGCCTCTAAAGGACCTGGTGATAGCAGCCTCCAACGCAACTCTAACTTCTCAAAAGGGCAATTGGAACCTGTGCTTGGAGCATCTCTTGCCTTGTTCTTGAGAAATAAATCACAACGAGGGTGGTGAGAGTGGTCAAGAAAAAAGTCAATGAAAAATCAGAGGCGTCTTTTTTTTTCCTGCATTGTTCCTTGGAAAAAAAAAATGCCAGTTTTACATTTTTCCTTTCCTGTATGTCTGATAGCACACAACACATCCCACTCCTTTCTTGCCCCGTAATTGTTCATATCCTGAATCGACTTGGAAAGAAAAGTAGAGAAAGCATGGGCCTCTATCCACAACTTTCTGCCTTGGTTTCCCCAGGTGCAACAAGAGGGTACGGTCACATACTCAGCAAGTATTTCTTGTAGACCTATTTTCCAGGACAGACCGTCCAAACCAAGATACTCGCTCCCACAGTGATAAAATGAGTAACTTGAAAACTCCCCAGAAGGCAGACGTGATTCATGTGTTTATGTAACCAGGGCTTTAGATAGGGCTTTGGAAAAGAGCACAGGCCTACAAGGGACTACTGGCATCTTAATGAAGGGTGTGACCCGTGGGTTCTAAACTGCAGAGATTCACTGACACGTGCACTTTCAATCAGCATCTTTCATGGCTTCTTCTCTTTGTATTGAAGCTAACGGCCATCACCAACACTTGAAAGTGCAAAGTATGCCTGCGTCCCCAGTTAAATTGTATACAGGTCCACTCTGCAGGTTCCCATCCATAAGCCTTTGACAATTCGTTCCTAACCTATCCAGCTGCACTCACCGGAGTGCCCACTTTTCCCCAGGAAATGAGAGCTGAACACTGCATCTGGGTTTTCTCTTCCCCATTGGCCTCCAGAGAGGACAGTAGTCCAGCAACACCAGTAAGGGAGAAACCCACTGAGATACCTCCCACTGCAGGGTCTCTGTCCTCTGGGGAAAGCCACACAGAGGAACGACATGACCCTTTCCCCGGGAGAAGTGTTCGCCTCGCCCCACACCCCAAATCTGCTGATGGCGGGCCTCACCCCCAGAGCCCAGGGAGCACCATGGCCCAGCAGCCAACCTGTTTCTGATTGTTCTGCCTGACAGAGACGATCTTCCGGCATGTGTAGTTGCTGACATTTCTGAAGCTCAGGACGCAAGGAGACTTTGACGTCAACCCCAGAAAGGCGTACAGAGTCCCCTCAAACAATTCTCATGTGTGTGGGAGGCCTAAGGGAAGGTTTGAAAGAGAGGCTGGCAGTGGAGGGTGGGGTCTGAGCTTCCCGCTGACAGGCTTCCTGCTTCAGACTTGGCTCTCCAAGCACACACCATACCCTGGAGCTTAATGGGAGGCCAGACCCACATCAGGCCCCAGAAACAGCCAGGGGTCATCCCGCTGCACTACACAGAATCACCTCAGTTTCCCCTCAACCCTTTGCGTGCTGGGGGAAACTCCAGCCACAAACCTTTACTCTGACAAAAACGCCCACCGAGGCACCCAACTCCAAATTGTTCTCCGGCTGGGTGCCCCTGTGGGTCTGAAAACCCTCTCGTCCCAACACCACGTCTGCTGAACTTAACTGGACCGGGAGCACTGGCAGCTCAGTGTTTTCGCAAACTGTAGAGAGTTCTCTTGCCATAATTCTCTTGTTGTCGTCAAAAGCAATTACATGTTTCAGATGATGAAAAGCACTGTCATGAAAAGCTGGCACAGCCACCAAGGAGACAGATGTATTAAACCACACGGCTTCTAAGAACTCCCACTTATGCTGGAGCTCAACACAGAGATGAGCATTGCGATACACCCTGCTCCAACATCCTCCCGTGCGGATTCAGGGCACATGGCTCCTTTCCGACCAGGTGCTCAACTCCTTCGGTGGACAAACAACTGAACTGCACAAGAACGGGTCAACATGTAAGTCCACGTCCTCGAACAAAAGTGATAATTTCATAAATGTGACTAGCCTACCATCAAAAAAATACAGGGTTGGTTGGATTGAGACAAAACTTAAAAATCCACCTTTTGTAACTGGTGATGCGAGCAATACTGGTCTATAAATGATAATTGATATGCTGTAAAAAGCACATCCTGGTGCTCACAAAAGTAGAAAAGCTGTAGGTTACATAAAGTCGTAAGTGATTTTTATTTTTATTTTTGACAGAGAGAGCACACGTGAGTAGGAGAGGGGCACAGAAAGAGAGAAGGAGACAGAAGATCTGAAGCAGGCTCAGCGCTGTGAGCGCAGAGCCCAATGGCGAGATCAAGACCTGAGCCAAAATTGGACGCTCAACCGAGCCACCCAGGTGCCCCTAAAAGATGTTTCTTAATTGCAGGATTTCTCAGAGCTTTTAACTGTGAAGCTTAAAGGCTCAAATCATACACACATACATTTATTTTTTCCCCAAACCTTTCCCGATTCCTTCAGAGTTCAAGGATGTGGTGCTATCCCATTTTGTGTCTACCCTGAATGTCTTGTTCCTCCTTCCTTCTCTCAACCTTCTAAAGCCATCTCAGAGGCAGCCTTCTTTGTGACTCATCCAACCCACAGTGACCTTCCCACCACCCAAGGCTCTTGCTGCCCACTGCATGGCTGGTCCATCAGGAGCTGAGCATCCGAACTTTGAGAACATTACCTTCCGCATGCTGTCTTGGAGCCGGGCGTGCTGTGGCATCCTGCTGCCTGCGGGAAATGCACACGTCAAGTGATACCCCTAAGGAGAAGCAGTTATTACTTGGTGGCTACGTGACACACATACCTGTTTTGGTCCTTATTTACCACTTCCTACATGTGCGCCTTGTTCTGATAAGTAGCTGACCGGAGACTTCCTTTCCTTACCGATAAATTGGAATACCAACAGTAGCTACTTCCAGGTGACAAGAAGCAGAAGAAATTCATGTTCTTAAGCCACTGGGATGGTGTCTGGCACATAGGAAATGCTCGATGAAAGGTCGCTTTTACTGTTATCACAGGACCAAGTGTCACAGCCAAGACTAAACCCTAACTCTGGTGGCTCTAAATCCTGTTTCACTCTTCCCCACTCCTGCATTCTCGCCGCTCTGCGGTGTCTCACATGCCTTCCACACTAGCTTGTGAGCTCCCCAAAGACAGACCTCATATATAATGGCACAGCGCCCTTCTATGTTATTGCCAAAATGCTTTATGGTCAAGGAGAAGGGTATTTACTATCGTTATTACAGAAATTCCATTATCCATGGGAAGTGTCTCAATAGTGACTTAAGAAATTTATTAGAAATATTGATGATAGGAATGAAGGTTCCCCAAACTGTATTCTAGAGGGCAAGAGTTGGCAAGATTTTCCTGTAAAGGGCCAGAGAGTAAGTATTTTAGGCTTTATGAGCCATGCAGTATCTGTCTCGTTACTCAGCTGTGTGGCTGTGTGAAAGCAGCCATTGACAATGAACGAACAAGGTTGGCTCTGTTCCAGTAAAACTTAACAGGCAGTGGCCAGATCTGACCCCAGCTATAGAGAGGATAACAACTATGGCTCAGGGAAATGAGTTGGTGGTCCAATCAAATGGGTTTGTTGTATTATGATTTGAGTCTTTAAAGGTCACAACACTTATTATCAAATGTACACACACACGCACATATATATGCTTATATATACACATGTGTGTGTGTGTGTGTGTGTGTGTGTATATATATATATATATATATATATGTTTTCCCCAACCTTCCTGGTTTCTTCTAAGTTAAGGGTGTGTGTGGGTGTGTGTGTGCATGTGTGTGTGTGTACTCCTGTATACACACATATATATCTGCGGGAAGGAGGGGCTGGTGGGGGTGGGTCATATTGATTCACGAACTTGAAAGCCTGAGCTCTGCTCAGCGGCTCTGCCTCAGCCACAGCCTGAGCAAGATGAATTGTGCTGTGCAGGTGTTTGTGGTGACAGATCCTAATATGTGGCTTTTTTTTTTTTTTCCCTCCTGGAGTCAATCCAATGATCCACTGCTAATGGGATCTTCAACTTGATCAGAATAAATTGTATCGATGCCTCTGGATAGGAATCCTATCCGGTAAATCATCAAAGCATCCCACAGTAGTTATAAGCCTGGCTCTGCGAGAATAATACACCAGGGCAGCTATGCCACCTAGTGATGCTTGCATGTACTGTTCTCATCCCGAAGAGAGCAGGAGAGGCTTCGGGGAGGCCTGGCATTTGCTATTTCTGGCCGACACTTCCACGTGCAAGAAGAGTCTGAAGTCTCGTCTTGGCTTCGAAACATTCCCTGTGGCTGCAATTGCCATTCCCCAAGGGGCCCAGAAATAAGCGACGTCGTGCTTAAAGGGAGCAGCCCAAACCTGTAGCGCTAATTATGCAAGAGTATACAGCAGACACCCACTCGCCCATCCCACCTTCCAGCAGTGATGGAAGAAAGGTCTTCTCCCACATCCTTATGTGGCTGCAATAACCTGTTTCCTTTATTGTACATCCTGGAAGTCTTATGCATGCAGCATCTGCTGCTTTCTCAACTAGACAGAAATGCGATCATCTGCAGTCAGAAACAGAAAAGACACAAGATGGGTGGTGAGGATCTGTTCTCCATCCCACAGTGGCAAGAGTTAGAGGTGCTAAACATTAGTGCTATGTGGGTGTAGTTTATGCACACAGAGACCATCAGTGTTTTCATTAAACTGGTCCAGTCCTCCACCAAGCGCAGTGGCGGAGGGGAGGGTCTTGTAAGCCTTCTCAAGGCTGTGGACAGACTCTGGGATCAAATTATGCTGGTTTTTTTCTTCTTCATTTCAGATTCCTTGCAAGAGGCCCACTGAATATAGCTAGGATTCTAGAAGTCTGGATGGCAGAGCATCATGCATAATGCTTTTCATCCTTCAAAATACAGCTAACTATAGCAGTAGCACTAAGCGTGCTTTCAAGAAGTGGTTCTAGTATCATACAAGGCTATTATAATAAACTATGGCTGTGTGTTTTCTGTAAGGAAGGAAAACATCAGTCCAGGAGAGAAATGGAGGGTAAGTGACATTTATCAGATTGTAGTTTGTGAAAATGGATTTGCTTCACTAGATCAAAGACAGCCCATTTCTACACATCATCGCCAATTCTGCAGGAACCATTCCAAATATTCTGAGTGCGTGTTGTCAGACTGGGTAGTTGGTCCCCCTCACTGATTGTTTCCCTTCTAGGTCACAGTATATTTCCATGCACTCCTGACTGTATTTATACAGCTCATCCATAAGACAAAAGCACAAAAGGTATACGGAAAGCCCAGAGGGAAAACAGAGGCTAAGATGAAACTTCAGGCAGCATGCCATGGACAGTTGGTTAAGTTGTGCCCTGCACAAGTATCCGGTGTATAGCCTACTTACCTAGCTGTGTATCTGTTACAGGATTACAAAAGGGACATCTTTTTCTAACTCACTGAAAGTACATTTTGGGGATAAATGATATTCTATCATAAAGAAAGTATTCTAAAGAAAAATAAATCTCCTATTCCAGCTCATTACTTTTTTAAGATTAAAGATTTAACCAAATACATCACTTCTGTGTTTGTCCCTGCAACAACCAACGCCTGTGCTGTGAGAGACGGATGTGATTGGATCTACTCAATCACTTGATCCTACATCACCGGGTTTTCACCCAAAGCCAATAATCTTGACTCCTCCTATTTTAAAATGCTCATTGCAATGTACTATTACTGTTTGCATACAGCTGTCAGCTGCGAAAACATTTTTTTTTTTAACAAAAATCTAGCTTTTGCCCCTCTTCCCCTGAGACTCAATGGTGGTCTACTGACTCACGCTGACAAAAAGAACAAAGGTTCCCTTGGCTCCCACCCCCTGTCCAGACGTAATTAGGCCTTGCACAGGTGACCCCACTGCAGCAGAGAGCTCAGTGACAGGGTTCACTGCTGGGGACACAGCTGCACAGGGGCCACCACACAGGCCGTGGGCACTTACGAATGGATGGACGCCAGGATGACCCTTATTTCCCTGTTACTGGCGGCCCTGAAGCTTGTGTCCAGAGAAGGCAGAACTTCAGTAACAAAGCTGCGGACGCACAGTCTTTGAGAATGCCTCTCAAAAAGAAATTCTTGCTTCTCCCCTTTTGAGGGGTTCCAGGGCAACAACACAGCTGATGGTTATTTTTGTAGCCAGAAAACAACTATGTAAGAGTTGGGCGTTTATTCAGACAAATGCTTCTCCCTGAAGGCGCTTGTGGGATCCACACAATAGTGAAGCACGATCCAGCTCCATTGGCTCCTTTAACACTCCCAGAGCATAATACACCTATTGCATTCTTGGGGGAAGGTCTCCTTCACAAAATTCAATACCTAAGGAAAAGGGGGAGTTTTGTTATTTGGTTTCCTGCAAAGCTATTTCTTTAAAAGGAATCCTTTCCAAGTAAAATGAACCTTAATAACGTTTTTATCCCAAAGCTGCTGGATGGTAGATGGGACCTGGAAATCTGTAGTGTATTTTAAGCACACCCATTTGAGTGGAGCATGAAGGGAAAGAAAAAAAAAAAGCGAAAGGAATGGGAATGGATAGGGGATGGTTTAAGGATGGACTTAGCCAGCATCATCACACCTAGCTGTCCTTTTTACACGTGTGCCATTTCTCCTGAAGACTAAGATGACAGGTATTGTCAAGTAAGGAAAAGAAAGAATAAGACAGGAAGCAAAAATAGGTGTCAGCTGTGGTGTCTCCCTGTGGCTCCTGTAAACATTTCAACTTGTATTTTCTTTCTTTTTTTTTTTTTTAAAGTATTTTCTTTTTCTTTTTTTTTAATTCTTTTTAACATTTATTTATTTTTGAGACAGAGACAGAGCATGAACAGGGGAGGGGCAGAGAGAGAGGGAAACACAGAATCTGAAACGGGCTCCAAGATCTGAGCTGTCAGCACAGAGCCCGACGCGGGGCTTGAACTCACGGACAGTGAGATCATGACCTGAGCCGAAGTCGAACGTTTAACCGACTGAGCCACCCAGGCGCCCCTCAACTTGTATTTTCCAGCCAAGATATGGAAGAGTCCATCGTCATTTCTTGCCACGGCCATACCCTGTTTCTAAAAGGTCTCCAATGGTATCCGGTGTCTTCCCTTAGAGATGCGATCGGGGTAATGCAGACAATGAGGCTGGGGGTAGAGCATCAGGACTCGAACGGCAGCCAGTATGTTCCTCATCCCGACGAGGCAACGTAAACACCTGGCCTTCCGATTTCAACTCCAAGCAACACTCAGGCTGCCCACAGAGTCCGTTCACTGAGTATTTGTATCTTTCTTGTTATTATCTGTATTCTCTTAATACTCTGTTTTTGAGCAGCTTGAGGCACCTCAACGGGATGGCTAAAGGACACCTGGTCAAGCAACACACTGTTTATGAAAAAGGCCAAATTTGCCAGACTGTGCTAATGAAGTGATGGCTGACTCTCCCTTTAACTTGGCCATGTAGAAAATCCTTACCTGAGCTTTCCCACACGGTGGCCAACACTGCCCCCTTGCCCATCCGAAGCCTCCTCTTCTTTCCGGGTTTCTCTTTTCTCATTTGAAGTCTGAATTCACCCTTTCTGTAGTGGAGTTCAATACTGTAGGCTTTAATACATCTTACGGATTGGTTTGCCTTCAGAATTCCCCTCCCCCTTCATTACAGCCGTTCCTAAAGTAAGCATGGCTTCCCTGAGCGACCAGGGCCACAGTGGGGATTAATATTTATTTTGTGGCTAATGTTTACAGAGTACCTTAAGCTGTTCAGCAGAAAATCACTTCATTTCTTACAGGAAACACACGTGCCTACTTCCTTCTTACACCACCTCACCGGCAATGCCCGCACAGTTAGTGCGTCTTCTTACGGCGTTTCGAATGTTTGGGTCACCAGCTGGACCACCCTTAGGGTCACCACACAAAGTAACTTTAGAAAGAAAAGGCTGCTTCAAAGAAATAGTCCAGCTGGTGTTTGAAAGCAATACTGAACACAAGTACACAGGCAGAAAAGGCTGACCATCCTGAACTTTTATCACAATTCAAAATTTCCTTTCTATATTTTTAGAACCAACTCAAAGTATACAATAGGACTGGCAATGACTACAGGCAGCACAAAGAATCCTGAGGGTTTGAGAGATGTTTTCAGAAAAAGTGGCTTTAAATAATTAACATCATGGTACTCTCCTCCCTTCTTCATCCAGTAGAGTAAATGTCTCTTGACAGGTAATACTCTTTTATGTGAGGCCATAACTCCAGATTGTTCAAGGTAACCATTTTGTTATTAAAAACCACACTTTAATTCAATACTTGTCTTAGAAAACCATGCTATTTCTAAGTAATAAACAACTCCTAAATATTCAATTCATCAGTTATCAACTCAAATGCATAAGAAAATCCATCTACTTCTATTTTTTAAAGTATTTTTTTAACGTTTATTTATTTTTGAGAGAAAGAGACAAGACAGTGTGTGAGCAGGAGTGGGGCACAGAGAGAGGGAGACACAGAATCTGAAGCAGGCTCCAGGCTCTGAGTTGTCAGCACAGACCCTGATGCGGGGTTTGAACTCACGAGTGGTGAGATCGTGACCTGAGCTGAAGTCGATGCTTAACCGAGTGAGCCACCCAGGCACCCTACTTCTATTATCTTTTAAAGCAGAGGAAAAGGAAAAAATTAAGAACGAAAACAAGACAAAAACTAAGAAAACAACAAACAACAATATCAAGAGTGGACACCAGTTTGGGGCTGTTTACTATTAATTTTCTGGCTCCTATGTTAGGTACTCTTCTATGGGTTCGCCAAGTTAGCCCTCCCCTAAATCCTATGGTAGGTATTAACATCCTTAGGTCAAAGGAAGAAACCAAGGTTCAAAGAGGTTGAGGATCTTGGCCAAGGGCAAAAGCTCTGAAGAGCAAAAGCTGAAACTCCTATTGGGGTCTCTCTGAATTCCCGGGCCCTTCCACTATTCATGATGCTTCTCAAATTGAAGAAAGGAAAATGGGAAGAAATTAAAGCCTGACCTGTTCAAGGCGACAAAATCCAAGATTATTCAGAGACATCAAATTAACCATATTTCGAGTAAATATGTGTTTTCCTGCCATTGGATCAACTATGATGTGATTCAAACTGGCTTTTATGAAAGCCAAAGATACCAGATGGACCGTCTTTCAATCTGGTGTTTTTGTCATCTAAACACGGTCCTAGAAATCAAAACAAATAGAAACATAAAAACCATTTTTTAAAAATATGGGCCATCTCTGCCCTAGAATCAAGGCACAGAATGAAAAATGGTTACCAAAGTCAGTCTTAGAGTAGACTGGGCCTATTTGACCATTAAAAAAGGCAGACACCCATCCAGTTTCCTTCTGCAGTAAGTCAACAATCACTGCCTCTGTTGAGAGGAGATAAAAATACCCCAATGTGGTTGTCCAAAGGACTTCTGACAGTATCTAGCCTGTTCAACCTTTCTATCTGCCCTTCCTTCGTGCCCCCTGACGTTTTTTTGGTGTGCCACAAAAAGGCAATGCCTTTAATGATCCACACTTGACAAGACTTGAAATTAACCTTTCAGTGAATAATCCGCATTCAATGTGAAACAACAGGACCAGTGGTGATGTGACATTTTTGGTAGGTGAGCACATCAAAGGCGTCTGCCTCCAACGATTTCCATGAACACCCAAGGGGATGTCAGGCTGCCAGGTCTCCTTAGACACGACAGGCAGAGGAAGACAGAGGAAGGAAGCCCCAGCAGGATACTCTACACTGAATACTCACCATAAAATAGAGGTGTTTTAGCCCACTTCTCTAATTCACCCTTATGTACTTCACTCTGCCTCGTTCTCTAATATTCAAGTACAAAAGAGAACCCAAGAATATTATTTCTGCCTGCCAAGCCCCAACAGCAGAAATTCACAAACACATGATTTCTAGCCCCTATATACTCAACCTTGATCCTTCTGCCAGCATTTCTCACAATGATTACGCTTAGTACTTTCCGCTAGGAGGGCAGTGTCTTCAGCACTGCAGATGACATGAAGCATTTTTAAACTGAAACCCAACTGAATCTGGAGTCGGCTCACCACACTGTCATAGAATAATGTAAGTAACAACAATTATGCTCATCTTTAAGGCACCCACCTTCCTGTGCCCCCTACAATGAGTGTATAAAGGCCACCTCTGATGCACGGACGTCTATAGAAACCTTTAATGTCTTTGCCCCTTCTACTTTTCTTCAAGCAGGGAACTCAGGGGATAAGAAACCACACAGAAAATACGCTTTTGTACAAGGCCACTTCCAGGACCTATCGCTAACTCTTGAGTCACCCCAATTTACTGAGTAACAGTGATTCCACTAACAATAGGTAACTTGGGGACCCTCGCATTCCCAAAATTTCTCTCTCTGTTCTGGGAAAACACCTGTTAGAACAGACCACCATAGATAGAGAAGAACGAACGATAGGCAGTTATTTCTAAGCCAAGTTTTAAGAAGAGATTCACTAACAGATTCAGTGGGACCAGCGGTTTCGTGGGCCATCGGGGCAGGAGTATGGTTTGCTCCTGACTGGATAGGGTGTTTTGTATACTCTTAGGACTGAGGAGTCAAGGATGCCTCCAGGCAGACAATGGATTTCACTTAGCCCTTAATGGGGTATCGGGATGGCCTGGAAGGGAATGAAGTAAGAGCAAAGGAGGACACAGGAACACACAAGGCATGGCATGAGTCAGTGAGAAAAAAGTGCCAGCTGGAAGGTCATGCTGACAGTGCAGCCGGACTGGAAGTCAGGCCGTGGTTCAGAGTTCATCCCCAACGCCATGGGGAGTGTCCAGTGATTCTAACCCCGTCACCATTTGCCGAATGAATGAATGTGCATGCGATGTCTGCTGGGGAGGAAAGAAATGTTTTAAGAAACACTAACCTGGCTACATCGTCTGGGATGGACTAGAAGGAGTCAGTTCAAGAGCAAAGAAATCAACTTTGGAAGCAAGGAAAACAACACACAGGGAGGAGACAGGAAGGCCCTGGTTTCAGACAGAACAGAGGCAAGCAAGGGAGGAGGTAACGTGACGAGTGCCAGGAAGGTTTCAGACTCACCAAACAGCACCAAGCGACTCAGGGAGCAGAGGACAAAATTACCGATAACCCAGTTTTACACTGGGGTGACCAGCAGAATGATGATGGCACTGACACAGACAGGGAGTTCAGAGACACTTTGTCCCTATTTGCAGGACTCAGCGCTTTAACCTGAAAAGACACACTGTATTATGATTAGTCAGTGTGGCCTGCTGGACAGTCAACCAGGCAAGGACAAAACCTGCATACTATTTGCCTTTGTATGTTTCAAGCTCCTGAACCACAACGCTCAACACTAAGCAGACACTCCATAAGTACTTGTGTAAGGCAGACCCCAGTTTGGAGGAAGAGGAAGTTGGCGGTGGGAAAGCAGAGTGAATTTACCGTGATAAAGCATTCCCAGAGAGGAGATCCATGTTGAAATGTGAGAAGTCCTGTTTGATTTCTTAACTAGCACGCCCCCTCCCCTCCCCTCTTGCCCCAGTAATACAGCTATTTGTGCATCTTCCTTCCCAATGTCTGTTAGTTACAGCCTTTACTGTTGATGGACAGATGAATGTTAAGGCTAGGAAGGTAGATCAGCCTCCTAAAGAAAGAAGAGAGAAGAAACAACAAAGAAAGCCAATAACTGAACCTCAGGGGAGCACAAGGGAAAAAAAAAAAAGAAACAGAATTCACAGTTGTCTTCATAGAGTCAAAACAACCAAGATCCCTGCCCATCGAAGGAACACATAAAATGCAGGGAATCTTGCATTTTATTGGCAAATGAGTCCACTTAGATGTCCACTGCATATTAGAGTGATGCTTACTCAACTCAAAGTCATGATATTTAATTGTCACGGTGAAGGGTAGTTTATTTTATGTTCCCTGTCTACCAGAAAGGTATCACAATGTACCTATTACAAGACCACAGTATGAACAATTACTCTCACTTCTGGAAGAACAGAGGCTTGTAGAAATCTTCCTTACTGCATTCAAAATCTGCTCTGAGACACCCTATTGTAATTTACATCAGCAGAATCTTTCCTCCCGTGGGGAAATTAGAGCCCAGAATTCCCTGCTATTTATGGGATATGATAAAAGATCCTTCTTCTCAATTTTCTTTACTTATACCATCCCTAAATATGAATTAAGCTAAAAGCTGAGACAAGACCAATGGTATTGAGGAGAAAAATTAAAGTAGATTCAAAGATCCAGTTTTTCTGGCAGCCAGTAGGTCTCATCACGAAAAAGGGATTTGTTTACTTTCAGTAAATAATGTAGTTCGTAAAATATAAAACATAGAAACAAAACACCACAGTTCTGTATTTGAAAAAAAAAATCTAGGTACACCTGGGTGGCTCAGTTCAGCGTCCGCCTTCATTCGACTCAGGTCATGATCTCATGGTTCTAGGGTTCAAGCCTCGCGTCAAGCTCTCTGCTGTCGGCACACAGCCTGCTTCAGACCCACTGTCCCTCTTTTCTCTCTGCCCCTCCCCTGCTTGTGCAAGCTCCCCCTCTCAAAAATAAACATCAAAAAAAAAATCTATGCTTTTCTGGTAAGTTCTGGAAGCAGAAGAGCTATTATGTGATTAATCCTCATCTCCTAGTGCAGGATGTGGTTCCAGAGAGGTACTCAGTTATCACTTGTTAAGTGAATGGATTGTAAACTAACTTCTTGCAGTTTACACATTTCTTAGGCTCCCCCTCACTCACACCTGGCATCCCATGTTGCAAAAGTGAGCACCTGATAATCCTGTTCCCTGGGCCTCTGGCATCCAGACGCACATTTCACAGACCCTCTCAGCTCACCTCCTCCTCCCCATTCTGCTCAGCTCGAGTTGATGCACTGTAGGAGTCTGCTTCTCCCTGGCCTGGTCCCAGGTGGTTGCCATGACAACACACCCTCTGAGCAGGCACTTGACAAGAGCCTTCCCGGGACACAGGAGAGCAGGAGGGAGTGTGGCAGACCCTGAGGCCCATAGCAGGGAATGAAGAGAGGAGATTCCAAGCAGAGTTGACAATGCTTTTCTTGGCCACAGACCACCACTGGCTGCTCAGGACTGAGGACTCCGTTGCCGAAATTTCTGGCTTTCTCACCCAAAGAGCACATGACAAAAGTAGCTTAGGAGAGGCCAGTGGTCACATCAGCTAGCGTTTTTTTTTTTCTTTTTTCAAAATATTATTTAAACTCTAGTTCGTTAATATACAAGCATCTAGCATTTCTTGTTTAAAAAGGCAAAGGCTAGAATCCAAATCAAAGACGATCTAAAACATCCAGCCTGAGTGTAAAAGCAGGGCAGCCCCCAACGGACCTTAAGAGGGAGGAGCTATCTTCCCTCCCCCTGGAGTTGGGCCTTAAAGGACAGAGCAGAAAGTGCTATCAGGGTAATACTGCTCTAAGTGGCACCCATACATGTCATGTGCTGATGTGAGGAATGGACGGTGTTACTCGGGTGCTGCCGGCATCGGGCAGACAAGCTTCTGGCCTCATCCCTCATTCTACAGTGTAATCCCAGATTTTAAGTTTTCTTATGCAACAGCCCTGAAGCCCTTTGTGCTTTCTTTGTCCCTAGGGAAAATGAAAATAATGCCTATTTACATAGGTTTTCTCCAATTCCAAGAGTTAACAGGAAATCTAAGGCTTATTTCTTTATTTGGAGAGAGAGAGAATCCCAAGCAGGCTCTGCACTGTCAGTGCAGAGCCTGACGTGGGGCTCCAACCCACGAACCATGAGACCATGACCTGAGCAGAAACCAAGAGTCAGATGCTGAACTGACTGAGCCACCCAGGTGCCCCAAAAGGAAATTTAAACTACTGCTTTAGTTGCCAGGCAGAGGACGCCTGCAGAGAGGTTATTATGAATCACTGTATCAGCCCCTTGCATACAGTAAGTGCTCAACAAACGTCAAGGAGTTGAAGAGAAATACCAGAGGGGAAGTCAGCACACCCCCACCCTGAGGGACAATGCCACCCGTTCACTAGGCCTTCTCTGCTCTGAACACCCTAGCACAAGGGCAACAGCCCATCAACAGGGACAAAGGCATTCAGGGCTTCTTCTGTTCTGTTTGGTAAAAGAGAACTGAGTAGATGGCCCTGGACCACGCATGCCACTCCTCGTCTCTTTCCTAGCCTTGACCTCAAGGTCCAACTCAGGTTCTCCTTGGGCCCCTCTGCTCCCAGCTCCGGTCCACATCTCTGCACTGCTTGCTGTTCACATTTCATTCGGGACTTCTGAGGGGGAGTCAGTAGCCCCTTTGACCCCATTTAGAGGGTGCCCCCGCCCCATTTGGGTGATCGGCTCCACGGGGCCACACCATGGCTCCTGGCCAGGCATGCCGATCATCCCAGTCCCCAAGCAAGTGACCAGGATGCTAACGAAGAGAAGTCAAGTATCCACCTCTGCTCCCTTGGCTGGAAAGGGACATTCCTCTGGGTTGCTGTATCCCTGGAGAGGCCTCTGGGAACCCTGAAAACCACTTCTGGCCAAACAGAGAAACATTCTAACCAAGCCCAGTGCACAAGCTGCCTGAGGTCAGTACAACAGTGTGGGTTGGGGAGGGGAGCACCTCCCCTCGCCCCCGAGTCTGGATGGAATCAGGGAAGAGGTATCGGAGAAGGGGGCCTAGAGTGGAGTGTTGAAAACCAGAAGCAGTGAGCCCAGTGGAGCAGAGCTGGGAGGGTGTTTGAGGCGGAGGGAACAGCTTGGATAAAGTCTCAGCCTGTTTGTAACTACTGCTTCTCAGATGAGCAACCTCAAGGAGTCCCTGGACAGGATTTGCATTCCACGTGTATGATAATTTATGCATCCAGTGTCCACATGGCACTCCTATCTGGGGTGACGACAGTGATTACACCCTCCCCTCTCCCAAATGCATGGGGACAGACAGGAGCTCTGTGCAGGGAAATGCAGTCTCCATCTCTGAGCGAGGGCATTTCCATGCTGACCATCGAGGTTTAGGGAGATGCTCCCCGCATCCCACTTCGTGCGGCAGAATAAGACATCCCACTTCATGTGAGCTCTTTTTCCATACTTAGCTTTGCTAATTTATGACCATCACCGGAAAAGGATAGAATTTAGGGTCTGTGTAAATTACCCAAGGTGGAGATCCACAGAACAGGAGGACAGTCACGGAAGGTGTCAGGACTGGGCACTCTCATCCCATGTGTTCATCAGTGTGCTTGCCGACCTGTACGACATACCAGCTGGCTTCGCAAAGCCCATAAATCAACCAATGAACGGCACCACCAACACGGCTCCCCCGACCACACGATATTCAAAGTCTTCACCTTGTGGAGCTGTTGTTATTTCTAATTGCAAAATCAGGCTCCACACAAAGTCCAGGTTCTCTTCTTCTTGGGTTATTTTACTGAAAACAAGCTTCTAGAAAACACGGTGGGGTGGCAGGGCGGGAGACGGACAGAAGACAACCGCTGTCTAGTGAGGTCATGCTAGAGTATTTATACTCTATTAATATAATTTGATAAAGCAAAAAGTTATGCAATCTAGGACCCAGGGGAAAGTAAACATTTATTACAGTTTGTCTCTCATCATCTAACAGTAAACAGTAATTCAGATAAGGTTACCTAAGCTTCGACCTGCACTAAAGGCATTTTTGTCATGAATCCACATGATCAACAGTGTCCTAGGATATAAAATAATGTCCTGGAACCAGACTGGCCTGGTTGAAATCTTTGGTCTTCTATTTGCCAGGTCGATCTCCTTCAAAAGGTTCTTGAAAGTTTATCAAGCCTCAGTCTCCTCATCTTTAAAAGAGGGATAGTTACTTCCATAGGTCCGCTGAGAGGATCAGATAGGTAAGGTGGATAACGTGTCCGGGGCATTGTCTGGCTCATGGTATGTACTCAGAAATGTTAACTATCGTGGTTATAAAACAGTAAGAACACTAACTAGCAGCTTTTCACCCTAAAAATCCCACAGTACCTCCAATCAGGTTTGCTGTGGAAAGACTCGGAAATGAGGCAGTGTTACAAAAGAAAGCAACAGCACGTTTAGCCTAGCTGTTGGAAATGCAAAGACCATGATCAGGGCTGGTCACGGCCCTCCCTGCTCATTTTTGCGAAGCCTTGGGCACGGTACTTCACCTTGCTGGGCCTCCCCCTCACTTCACTATAAGGTGCTAGTACAGGAGGGTTGGAGATGTCTCGAGGCCCTTTGAGCCCTCACATTCTGGAGTCAACCTCGAGGGCAACTGTGATGGCAAAGGTCATCGCAGCACATTTTATGAACCATAATTAGAGGACAGAGTGATGGGGCCCACTGGCCACGTTATGTAATTAGCCCTCTGCCTGGAGGGAGGGAGCGCCTGTGTACAATTACACAATCGCACTCTGAAGGGAAAGGCACCAACTCACATCACATTTTTGAGAACAGCTTTGATTCGCCTGAGCCACTGTTTCCACCTAAGAAGGCTGTCTAGGTAATTTTAGTCTGTACTGTCTTGGCACCAGATATGTGAACAGCTCCTTTTATTTTAAGAAAGGGCCCGTGGGCATGGCCCATTCTTAGTGGCTTTATGTTAGACTGGTGAGCTACATCCCATCATACTGGGGCTACAATCCAGTACTCACACATAGCCTAAAATCCTAGTGCAAATTCTAGGGGTCACCAACTTCAGAGTGTGTGAGCGTAGGGAGCTTGTTAAAAATGCAGATGCCTACCTTCTTACTGATTCTGTAGGTTTACTGTGGTGCCCAGGGGTATGCTGTTTTAACAGCCTCCCCAAATTCCTCTGATGTCAGTGGTGCACAGTGTAAAAAACATTCTCTGGGATTCATCATGGAGAGTTTGGGAAACAACAGACAGATGGCTGAGTGACCACCCTTACCTGACCTATGGCTTCCCCTGGTCATCAGGCAGCAAGAAAAACTATTGCACAATCTCCCTTTCCTGGCACAGAAGTGAAATTCTAGAGTTTTCTAAGATGCAATATGACTGGGGAGCGGTTAGCACTCCCCAAGTTCCCCACCCCACCCCATGTCCCCTCATACTTAATGCTGCTTCACTGCTTGCCCTGAGCTAGTTACTCACTCTTCCTAATCTGCCCCCATAGATACTAAAAAAGAATCACTCAGTGTTCAGAGTACATCAAGTTTGGAGAATCAGAGTCCAAAGCAATTTTGTAAAGGATGTATTTAAGGCTCCGGGATGTTTCACAAACTATCAGTAGTGTGATCATTCAAAGCTCAATTCAAATGTCACTTCTTCCCGGAAGCTGTCCTTGATGATAACCCCTCCCCGGTAATATTTTCCACTTCCCTTGTAGGTGCTAACAAAACATCCCTAGGAAAACCTCTATCACAGGTAGCGGGTATCCAAATGCACCAGAAAACCACTTTGCAGGTAGGCACCTTATTAACTTTACAGCCTTGGCTTCCATCTGCCTAGCCAAGGTCACTTAAAAAAAAACTTGTTTAATGTTTATTCAATTTTGAGACAGAGACACACACACACAGAGAGAGAGAGAGAGAGAGAGAGAGAGAGAGAGAGAGAGAGACAGAGTGCAAGCTGGGGAAGGGAAGAGAGAGAGAGGCAGACACAGAATCCAAAGCAGGCTCCAGGCTCTGAGCTGTCAGCACAGAGCCCAACACAGGGCTCGAACCCATAAACCACGAGATCATGTTCTGAGCCAAAGTCAGGTGCCCCTAGCCAGGTTCACGCTGAATGATCTGGGTTCAACTGCCATTTCCCCCCAGTGAGCCTGCCCTGACCCAAGTCAACATGCCTCACTATAGCTCACGGCACCTTCCACCTCTCCTTTGCAACACCTGATGCAGCTGCCATCTCCTAGCATTTCAGTGACTGATTGATCCATGACTTGGACCTCCGTAAGCTCCATAAGCGCAACAAAGGGAACTAATATAAAAACACCTTATATGTTAAAAACATCCTTTGAATGAATGAAAGCATTCAGAGGTCAATAATGTTGCCCTTAAAGAGGCTGGTGAGAGAATATAGGGCAGAGCTGGATACCTGGACAGTTCCGCCTCAGACAGACTGTTTGATCCTGGGTCCTTCCTGCTCCTGCATTCAAGGAATCCAGCATAAACCTCATGCTGGTCCCAGTTTGACTGCAAAATTGGGAAACAAAGGATCTCTCAGAGCGCAAGAACGCTATGCCAAGATCTTGTTTTCATTGCATAATCTATTTCCTTCATGCAAAACTCTGGTCTGACTTTAGTCTGACTATATTTCATATTCTCCAATGACTTCTCTGTTCTACCCAACAAGCAGAGAATTTCTCTCTCTACCATGGCTGGTGTTTTCCCTTCAAGATTAGCTGCGGCTTGGTTGAAGTATCTTCATATAAAGCCAATGACTGAATCAATGTCCCTGTTATGGAGGATTTGGGCCTTCCACTTGTGCCTCCTTGTCTGAGAAATTCACTTAGTATTTTGTTGTTGTTGATTTGTAAGCACTCGTTTTGCCAGAGTTTACTGGCTCTCATCTTACATTCCAAGCCATCCACCAGCTTTTAAAAGAGGTTAATGATTCCATGGTGTCAGACAGGCACTATGGAAGCAAAAGGACACAGGAGTGTCTTCGTCACTTTTCAGAACATAAACTTGAGAATGTTAAGTATTTACTACAAAACTGAAGTTCCACCAGAAGAAACTGATTATTTGGGGTTTTTTTGTTTGTTTTGGTTTTGGTTTTTTTGGAACAAATGATAAAGCTCTAAGCAGCCCAGGATATGTATAGTACTAAGAAAAAGCAGTATATTCCTTAAGAATTTAAAACATCCTTTCAAGAGGTTCCAGGTGTTTTGTCTTAGAACCAAGTAATTAAGGTGTGTTTTCTCAAGCCCAGAAGATCCAAACCTTTCTTCTTCTAGACCCACAGGCCATGAAAGAAAAGGCTTAATAAGACCAAGAAAAAGTGGTAGATAGGACAGGCCTGCTTCCATTGAAGCACAGTCATTTATTTCTGGCAGCCACATTAAGGTATAGTTGCGGAAGCAATGAGTTCTCACTTGATTTCATTATCAGAAGGCCCAAGACTTAGCCCACATACCTCTAGCTCTTCCCAGTTAACCATTATTGACATGTCATCTATGTATCTATCTGAACTTGTAAAGTCTAATTTTTAACCTGCACAATGTGCTTTAAATGTGCTTCTATGAAGCTTTATTAACTATAATAAAAATACAGTATCAATAATGTGGTTGATGACAGTGAGGGTGACGATAGCCATTTGTTAAATACAGCACAAGAATGATGGCAGGCATTCCACATTAGGCCTCTCGTTTAATAATTGTACAACTCTATGACGATTGTGACTTTCTCCATTTTGAGGTTAAAAAAATAATCATAATAATTATAAATGGAGAAGAGTAGAAGGAGAATTTGAACACTGGTGTTCTTTTCCAGTACACTGTGGTTTTACCCTCCAAGTCT
This sequence comes from Panthera leo, assembly GCF_018350215.1. Taxonomy (NCBI): domain Eukaryota; kingdom Metazoa; phylum Chordata; class Mammalia; order Carnivora; family Felidae; genus Panthera; species Panthera leo. The sequence goes on along the minus strand of NC_056684.1, from coordinate 43,661,478 downwards.
ATACTGCCACTATGTTCAGTAAGTAAGCCTAGGTTCACACTCTCCTACCCAGTCTGAGATTAGAGATCTCCTTCCCTTTCATTCTCCACTTCCTAAATAAAGATACTAGTTATTTATTTACCTCAAGTGGTATAGCTCAAATCCCTTAGTTTCTTTAATTATCCCTCTCAGAACCTTCCTTGGTCTGGTCAGAGTGTCCTTAAGGTGCACAGGTCCACCTATAGGTTATATTATGTATGGGCACTTTTCACTTTGATTCTAGTACCCTCCATGATTACATCCAGTACTTGATCTGTCTTTCTGGCCCTCACCAACATTTGGTCAGTCTTCAGAGAACTCTGTGCAATGATTTAAAAGCCCATTTACTGGGTCAGCACCTATAACTCTGGCTACTCATCTACAATTGCAATTTGTGTTATTTTTCCCCATATGCTTTGTTGATGCAGATACTCTCGTGCTTCTTTTGTGCACACGTGGCCCATGACAGTTCAGTGTTTCACTATTAAAAAGATCCCCAAGTTTCACTACACATAATACCATTATGTAAGAATTAAATCGGATCAGCCCTCACCAATGCCCAAGTGCCTGTACTGTTTATAGTTCTCCATTCAGAGAAATGACATCGTCTATCTACCCATTGTTTCCTGTCTGTAAGACAGTCTCCGCCCCCAAGTATTTCCTCTGATACTATGTTCATTCATGATTGTAGCGGGAGGAAACATCTGAAAAAATTCACTATGTCGATTGCTTTTATTTGCCAAATTCTCAGAACTGCTCCGTTGTTCCATATGCTTTGCCATGTTAGGCTGGCCTTTGACTTCAGAATATGTAAGTGTGCTGTGCATCTAGGTCTGCACAAGCAAGGTGGAGGGAGGGAGACACAGAATCTGAAGCAGGCTCCCGTACATCTGAGCCAACCATTTGGTCCACGCAGACCCTTCTGGGCACAGCGGGATTACTCAGTTTACACCAAGGGTCTCAGCTAGTGGGAATCATCACACTGACCCATGTACCTATCCAGGCAGTCCTGTTCTTTGGTTTACCTGTGTAGCTCTAGATCTGCAACCCATCCCCCAACAAAATGGCAACATTTTATTGGGCACAGAAGCAGTTAAAGCTTTTCCTCCACTGGGTAAGATGTAGAAACAAGTACTCTTGAAAAAAACAAAGAGAAATTAGTCTGATAATGAAAAACCACTGAAAGCAATTTGCAAACCATTCCCCTGACAGTATATAAACTCTTAATATACTGTAGGTAACTCAGGGCTGGTCTTTTTTTGATTCTCTCCTCCTCATCATACGTCTTTCTAGCAGGGATACAGACACCTGAATCTCCCTTTCTCATGGTTTCAGAGGGACATACAGTAGCAAACACGGCTACGCACTGAATGAAGTTAATGACTTGTATTGTTTATTCAATGGGACGCCTCTGGTAATTAAAAAAATAAAAACGTTAATCAAGCAGTTGTGAAACCAAATATTCAAGGACTCCAAGCGCTTCTGTAAAACCCAAATTTGTTACTGTGTGCCCTTAAATAAATAGCCTAGGTAATCACCACATAAGAAAGGGAACTGACATGGTAAAACCACAATATCCTGAAGAACTATGCAAGCCAAGAAAAAAACGTTGTGCAAAATAAAACTGAGTGGAGGATGTAATAAATGGGGAGCCACACAGAAATTTCAAAAAGGGTAACAAATTAGTTTAGCAAAGTCACAATGAGATAGAGCCGGCAAAAATAAAGGCAAAGGATGTAGCGTCCAGGGAAAGAGGAAGGGGCGAGTGGAAACAGCTGGAATTGTTCAGCTGTGTCAACATTCGGCTGTTTCACAGATTGACTAGCAAAGTGTCATCTGAAACCAATTACATTCCCAAAACCCCACGGACCCAGTTCATAACATTGATTAATCCACATTGTGAAAAAGTCCCCAAGCAAAACTAGAACAGCTGTCAGCCCTTGGAGCTCAAAATACAGCAATTGCTTAAGAAAAAAAAAAGATGATGAAGAAGAATAGTTCCTCTTGAAATTTTAAGGATTTTTCAGAAGGTATGCCTACTGAAATAGAAGATAGATTCACAACTGCTCTTACCCATCTGTTTGAGAACTGACTGTAATTAGAAAAGCAGGGGTCTGTTAAAATAAACTTAAGTCCATTCCCCAAATCAGAACACAACTGCCTCCAAGTCTGTAGTACCTTGTGTCTTTTTGCTCCCTTCTGGGAATAACGTGATGCATTTCCTTTTTTTATGCTTATTTTTTTCCTTCTCATTATTTTAAATGTATTAACCTACCTCCTTTGGGCCAATCAAAATATAGGTAATATATTTTCGAATAAACAACTTTTTTATGCCCTTTGTTACATTTCACAGGGGTAAATGTATACACAAAGTTCTTGATTTGCTAAGATGTAGCTTGTGTGTGAATCAAACATACAAATGGCCACCACGCCCTTTGATGTGCGATGTGCCTGCTCGATGTACAGGAGCCTGTAAAGGTGTTCCTGAAGCCTTGGCCTTGCCTCTGAAGCTACTGCAACTAGACGTCCAGCCGCCAGGTGCTTCAGAGTAAACCCGACACCATGTAAATGGTCACGAAAGGCTTCGTAAGAAGTCTCCATTTCTGTAGATTCTGGCCTCAAATCTCCACCATGAGGCAGCAGAGACTGTAGAAGTTCTCATCCCTTGTACATATTTTTCCCCACAGAAAAAAACGTGCTTATTCCTTTGTTCATTCAACCAGCAAACATTCATTGAACGTCTAGTCTCTATCAAACACTCGTTCTCAGCATGTGAATGTTGGGTACGAACAAACTGAAGCACAGAAAGCTTCAGTGACCTGCCTAGGGCCAAACCAACTAGTAAGTGCTAAAGTTTGGACTCAAACCCAGGGCCATATGATATCTAATTCTGTGTTCTTTCTAAAAAACCACATTACTACATTATGCTTGACATAGATTTTCATAAGCTGGCCAGGGAGCCCAAAAGCATGCAAAATATAGTTCCATGGGGAAATACATTCTGAGTTACAAAAAAAAAAAAATACTGGGTACAAATTGGACTTTAAGAACATAAGCGGTTTATATATTGAGATTACACTCTACTTGTGCTCCTTCCTCTCTAAATACCCCATTAGTAATCTACTGGTCTCCCCTCTGTCGAAATGCCTCTCTGTAACTGCATGTTTTAGGAAACTGAAGTTTGTCTTTGATAGATTGGTCCTTTTCCTCCAAATACTTTATGCTTGAGTCTCCTACCACTCATCAGTATCACTAGGACCGGTTGTTTCTAATTCAAACCATTCAGAGAAATATAAACCTTGATTCCATTGGTCTATCCTTGGATAAAACAAAAAAAAAAAAAAAAAGAAGAAGAAGAAGAGGGAGGAAGCCCAGCCCAAAACCCACAATTCACTGTGTTAGACAAAGGAATCCAAGCTTATTCTTGGGACTTCAGAATTGGAAGATGAACATTAACAGCAACAAGTTATTTTAGATGTAAAGAAATACTACTATTAAATGCTGTTCTCTAAACAGTAACATTTTCTGAGATTTGTATTAGGCAACATCCACACTGAGTTTTGAAGAATTTGGAGGTGTCTCAATTCACAGAAATTAGGGTGGGGGCAGGACACTCAGACAAAGCAGTAAGAAACAGTCTACACAGATTCTTCAAGTCCTTCTTTTTACTATTTTTTTTTACCCAAGAGGATATTTATAATTATAGTTTTTTAAATGCTCATGATGTCACAGATAAAGAACACCAATTACTCCCAACAGAACTCTAACTACAGTACAAGTTGGTAAGAGCAAATTACTGTTTATAAATGGACATGATTGTAAATGAGGGGAAGACGTTACAAATGATATGTTACTGAAAGAAAGCCAAAACATTTCCATTTCTTTCTTTCATGAAAAGATAGTATTACCTGCAACCTGCCCCCTTCTCTCAGTCCCCTCCATGGACATTGGCAGTGATAAGCCTACAAGAAATACAGTAGTAACTTTCTATTTTTATGTTATGATCTTACAACATCGAGTAATATTCTGAGTGGAAAAAGTACATTCACCCACATTTCTGTATCTCAAGCTCCTCTAAGAATCAGTATAGTAGAAAGATTGTAATTTTAAGTGCTGAATGGAGAGATTATCTGTCCCAAGAACTACATTCATCTATGACCTTCAAGTAAGTTTATCCTAAAATGTCTACCATTTAACAAAAACAAAAAATTGAACCTTAAAAGAACCCAAAAGGGGTGCCTGGGTGGCTCAGTCAGTTGGGCATCCAACTTTGGCTCAGGTCATGATCTCGCCTTTGTGACTTTGAGCCTCACGTTGGGCTCTGTGCTGACAGCTCAGAGCCTGGAGCCTGCTTTGGATTCTGTGTCTCCCCCTCTCTCTGCCCCTCCCCTGCTCATGCTCTGTGTCTCTGTGTCTCTCAATAATAAACATTAAAAAAAAAAAAAAAAAGAACCCAACTGGAGTTCTGTATCAGGTGGGGTCTTTCCTCTGCATATTTTGACTTAAAAAAATGTTAATGTAAGCTATACTGTTTGCAGGATTTTTTTTTTTTTTTTAAGAAATAGTTTCTACTTTATAAAGCCTAGCCCCCCCCCCACCCCCAATGGAAACATTATTTTTGTGAACTCTTGGAGGATCAAGATAGGTATCTCAGGCAACCATAAAATCCTATGAACGAATGAGAGATCACACTTATAGTATCTTTCTCGTTGATTCTAATCCTGTTTTTGAGGATTAAATGAGCTAGTACTCAGAACGATCCGGGCATGGGGCACAGTAAAAGTGTTGGAATAAGTGTTCAAAGTCAGTGTTTGCATTTCATCAGAGTTCCAGGAAAAGTGAGTTCCAGGAATTTAGGTCTGGGCAGACCCAATGTGGTTTGTAACAAACAAAGAAAAGACTTTTACAAAGGTGTGGCTTCCTAAAAAGAAACAAACAAACAAAAAAAAACCCAAAGGTGTGGCTTCCTAAGCCCTCCATACCACCATCATATGCACCTTTTCTTACCTCTCAGCAGAAAAGAAGTTAAGCTAGAGCCGAAAGTCAACGTCTGCTTTGAACTACAACTGGCAAAAGCCTGGAAATGCTCTCTGCTCTCTTACTTCTGTGCTATAAATGGCTCCTCTGAGCAGCTTGTTGAGATTCCTATGCTAAAGGGCTTTTGTTTGATTGTGAGGCAAGGTAGAGGGCAGTGAGCAGGTGTACTATTTGTCACAACAAGCTTCCTTACTGCTCCTGTTTTATTTAAAACCAAGACACTCAATGACCCTGTGGGATTATTAGCAGCTCACATCTCGAAAGCATGGACTCTCTCAGGGTTGGAATGGTTATTAAAGGTTGTCTGGGCTGACTTCCTTGTAGCGCTATCACTCATTGCTCAGTGGTTCAAATATCTCAAATGGAATGAACTGCCTGGAAAGAGCACCACTGCTTATATTGCAGTGACTCGCCTCAACCCAAGGGATTTTTGATGACATTGGCCTAGGGGATAAAGAGAAAGGGACTTGTGGAGAAAGTCAAAAAATTTCCAGAACTGAAGTTCTCATCTCAGTTTACCAGGTACTCCCTTAAAGTAAATATTAAACAGAAACTGTGTTGCCTCTTCAAGCTACGTCCTACATCAATATAATTATGCTTTACCTGTCATTAGATTAGGGACAGGCATTCCATGGTAGACCTACTTTAAAAGAAAAAAAAAAAAAAAACTACTGGGTTTTTCTGGAGCTCCTCAATTTCCCCACTGTGTTTTTCCCAGCACAAATGCCAACCATTGCCGAGTTCATTGCTGAATTTCAATGGTATATGACTCATTCATTTTCCAGAATATCAAGCATGCCGTTTCAAAGAACATAAGATACTGTTTCTTGGTTTCCTGCCACGAAAACTTTGCCTTACTGCTCATAACTGAACTTACCCATAAAATGTGGAATGGCATTAAGGCTCCAATGGCCACCTACGGAATGGAGTCTATGTACATGTTGAGAATGGTGTGCTTGCTATTATCATGAGGAGCAAAGAAAGGTGTACCAGGATCTCCACAGCCACACCAATACACTCTGATCTCCCTTCTCTCTGGCAACTCTCAAAAGGATAAGCCTATGCCTTTAAATGCATACTTAGCTGCACTGCTTGATGAATTCATGCTACCTTTTGACTGCAAACCTAAAACAAAACAAAAAAAAGACCAAAGAATGACAAAGCTATGTTCATTAGAGAAACTACTTGAGGAATAAAAATATTCACAAGTCATCTATAAAAGAGTTACATATTTCAAAAACATGCATTAAACACCTAATCTATACCAGTCCCTGCCCTGAAGTAGCCAAAGGTCCACTGAGTGACACAGACTCAAAAGTACTCAGGACATGGGTAATGATTCTGTCATTCCAGAAAGAAACTAGTGCTTCTAAGCTAAACTACAGGAAGCATCTGCCAATAGGTCCAAAGGGATTCTTGGCCAGGAACTGTCTTTTGGCCCAAAAGTGATCCTGATATTGAAATGCCTGTTAAGGAAACTATGTCTACCAGTTCCTTACAATTTATCAAAATCATCATCTTTCTCCAACTTGCCTTCCTTTCCAAATGACTGGGTAAAAATTTTCATTGTTTTACTGGACTATTCCAAGGCAAAGTGACCTGCTGGTGGCAGACTCCTGGCAGACTCAAGTGTTTAAGTTCTATCCTCTTTGCCTCAGATGTGGTTAAGGTCATGGTTCCCAGACTGTGTGCTGTAGCAAATTCACAGGAAAGCCACAGGCTATTTTTACATTTCCAGGGTCACACAGCGACCTATGTCAGGGAGCAGACTATGAGTATCGAGTTTTTTGAAACTAGCTACACATAAATGAACTTCTAGGTATTTTTCTCGGTCTAGGGGGTGAAAAATTTACTAACCAAGAAACAATAAACTAACAAAGTTTGGGGACCTTAGGAATTTGGGGTGAGGAAGCTTTCGCTTATCAGACCTTAACATCCTCAGGTAGCAGCCCTGAGAGTCTCTATTCCTCAAGATCACCTCTAAGGGAGCTGCTTCATAGATTTCATCTTTGTGGAACATGTCACTTTGGATTTACGAAGAAGTGATGGTTCTGCCATGTTGCAGTTAGAGAAAGTCTTGGGATGTCCTTCAACCATGCACATGCCTGGCATGTAACAGGTGCTCAGGAAGTGTTAGTAGTGACAAGGGAGGTGGGCGAATAATGATTGCCATTATTAATTCCATCCAGACTTAGTTGCTGACCTAAAAACCTATGTCTGAACTTAATCTTACCTCATTTTTACCCGAAGAGCCCAATCATTGCAAGGAGCTGTGGAGCAGCAAAGTTAAATTTGTCAGTCTAAATTACAATATGCAAAAAAGTACGACAAAATCACATCCTGTCCGCGGAACTCAGCGCTACCAGGTGTGTTTACACATTACATACATAGGCCACCATCCAGAAAGCACCCTCCCAAGTTGTCCAGATACAACCTGCACAACCGTATGCAGCTGCCATGCTCAGAATACCTCGAGTCCTACCTGACAGATGGAAGAGAGTAACGAGTGTGTCCAATGATTATGGTTATTATTGGGCAAGTTTTGGCACTGGAGAAGTTGTAAAAATGGAACGTACAATGAGAGAGCAGGTTTATGGGACAGGGCTCTCAGGATCTTGCTCAGGTGTGCTGGGGTGAGGAAGGGCCCCAGCCCTGGCAGGTGGTAGAGCACCACGGTTTAAGCAGAAGGGCAGTTGTGGGGACCAGGCGCACACACAGCCTTGGGCGGCTACAGTCTGCAGGCTGAGAAGCAGGAAGAGGACAGGGTAGCATCAAGACACAATCAGGTCTTACCTAGGGGCGGGATTAGGTTTCTGATGTGCTACCAGGTCAAGCCAAAATTCACTCATCCCTAGCATTTTAGACCTAGCAAATGCATCCATTCAACAGTCCTGAGCCTGTGAAGCAAATCACAAATACCAGCCACTGTTCAGAGCACTCGCCCATAAGCCCCCTCTCATCTTGTTTTGATACGTGCCTCTTCCTATTTGAGGACTTAAACTTCCTCTTCGCCTCCATCTTTCCACACCATTTTCCTTTCTGCCCACTCCCTCAGAACTGCCTTAGTACCATGGGGCCCAACCAAGCTGAGCTAGCTTGCTGCCTACCCCTGTCACCAAGCCCCATCCCTGCCCACTAGGCAGAGAAGAGACAAACCTGACAATGAGAGTCCTCGGGGCCCGGTGATTGTCATGGCACTGGGGGACTAGAGCAAAGAAATACTGAATATAGCATCTCACACATATAAACTGTTAACATTTTCAGAGTGAGTGCTTAGCTAATGAGGAAGAAGAAAACTCCTATTTTCTTCCAGTGTTTGCACTTTAGGGAAGGAGAATTCCTACCCTGGAGAGTAGAGTTTGAGCATGCTCATGTTTGAGGGGGATCTTGTAGGGGTTGCTTCAGACATGCATCTCTACAGTCTACTCCTTGCTAGTTCCTCCCATGGGAGGCAACATGCGCAATGCACTGGTTGGAGCCTGGCCATCTCTGGGCCATGGTCACAATGGACAGAACTGCTGTCCTCTCATGCAGCCTGCTAGACTCTCAACCACCCACACTCATTCTGGCACTTGTAGTGGGCAGGCTCAACTTAGGTCCCTGCTTGTGTGTAGTCATGACACCCAGACTTTAGGAATGCTTGGGGTCCTAGCTGCTCGTGCCTGGGCTGGTGGGGTGACTGGACATAGCATCTGACCACAAGGTGGAGATGGAAGGCTTCACTCAGGCTGACATGACTCGGCCTTATGTTTTATTATCCCTCACTAGAGAAGCAACACAGTGTGTGTGCACTTGTACACACACATGTATGTAAATGCATCAGATTAATACATTAAAAATACTTTATCCCCACTGAGCTTTTTGTGTCGGTAGGGCACCTTCATCCAAAAATCTGAGCGGAGAAGTGAGTTTGGGCAAAATCCCATCCTGACCCCTATCTCCATTGAGCAGAACGTCCTATGAAGCAGATAGGGCAGATATAATTAACTCTGTTTTTAAGACGGGGAAACTCAGGTCCATCTAAGTTTAGCAAGGTTAATGGATTTTCCCAAAGTCCCAAAGCTTCTCCACAAGATCTATGCCTTGACCCAAGTCTTTCACATCTAAACTTCTCTTCAGACCATAGCTGCTTCGATTTTGAGCAACAAGCAGTGCCCTTCTGTAACTCAACATGCATACCCAGTAACGAAGACATTCTGTTCAAGGCAAGCATGGCCAAATAGCACATCACGTAGTTGTGTCAAGCTCCTTGGCTCCTTGAGCTGCCAGGCAGTCCTCAAACCTCCAACGGTGGCAAGTAGCCACATTGTCACCCTGTGGAGGAAGCTGGGAGGCTGTGTTAAAGCTTATCCTCATCGTATAAGAGGAAGGGGTCTCCTCTTCAGCGAACAAGGTCTGTGGAGGTGCCAGAGGGCCAGGAGGGATTTATTAGAGCACTCTTTCTCAAACATGAGCACATGTCAGAATGTGCTAGAAGGCTTAGGTAAGCACCAATTGCTGGACCTGACCTCCAGAGTTTCTGAGAGTAAGGCCAAAAGAGCACTCATTTCCAACGCATTCCTAAGTGAGGCTAATGATGTGGTTGAGGGGCCCTCTCTTTGAGAGCCACTGACTTCAATGGCTGGTCTCTCCCCCCCTCTCACCCCAGCCAAGCTTACTGCTCCACACAGAGCAGATATTTACTGAGAAACATCAAGGAGGGTACCCAGGGATCATCTTAAGAAAAACATTTGAGCAGCTTCTGTCTTTAGACCAGGATGGTCAAAGATAGAGAAGTCTCTGCCCTCCACCAACATACAAGCTAAAGATGGACACAACTCACGTAGAAGAGCATAGGTATAGGTAAGACTACCACCTTTATTATAATAAATCCCCCTGAATAAAACAAAAGGCTTATGATGGAGACTGCCACGTTACTTAGGAGGTCTTCCAGGTTTCCACTTTTTAATTTCCAATGACACCATCATCCGGCTGTGGATTTCTGTACAGCTGGTACAACCGTATTTAATCAGAACCCTAAGTTGGACTGGGCTCTTCCGACCTTAGGACATGTGAGTCCTTGACCCGCCCTCAAGTGTCTCTGACAGCAAGAGAGGCTGCAGAAGGCAGTTACAGAGATGGGTTTAAATGTGGGGGGACTCATGCTATCAAAGATCTGTGAACTGTTCAGCTACGCAGAGGACTCATCAGAGTAATGATCATTTTTCACTCTACCCCCTCCCTTGCTTGTTCGAAGAAAAGAGCCCTTAATTGCTTCTTGAACTACACACAAGTGGGCCATTGACTGTGACTGTAATTCAGCATGGAGAAGCAAAGAAAACTCTAAAACAGATTTTGTTGAGGCAATGCCTGCAACGGAGAAAACACTGCAGTGGGATCAGCAGGCACAGGGCACTGCTAAGTGGAGTGAGTTCGTCTTAAAGAACAGCTTGGGACATTGTCAGCAGCTCAAGTGATCTTTAATTGTAGATGATACCAGGTGTGAGCAAGGGGGATCTATTTTTTTTTAAGTGGGGAGGGGTGAGAGAGAGAGACAGGGGGAGAGTAAGAAATCATTTTAGAAGGACTGCACTCTATGGATCATCTAGCAGATTCAGATTCCTAATGAAAAAGATGGTGTTTGAAGCAAGTGAAGGATTCTGCATTTGGCCAGCTGTTATTTAGTATCTTTCTACATCTGTGTCCCCAGGTAAACGACGGTATCTTGAAGTCTCAATCATTTCCTTCAGTCTAGACTGCCTGTACCTAGCAAGTGTTACGGGCTCCGGGAGGCAGAAACTGTTTGCCCATACTGCCCGATTCACCGTGCTAAGAAGTCATGATCACCTCTGTGTTGGGTGGCTCCGGCACCCGAAAAGAGAAGCCTGCCCTGGGAAGTGCACTGCCAACTACGTGCCTTCTGTCAACGTTTCTCTCTGTGTTTATCTAAGAAAGATGCAGGTCTTCCAAAGAAATCTCCTTTTCAATATGCGCTTTCTTAACTTCTATGTGCTGTTAGGTCTCTGGAATAAAAATAAATGCCCAGAATTCCTCTGAAGCCTCCAATCCTACTCCTATAGAGCAATCTCTGCTTTCCTTAACCTCCTTTTGTGGTGCCCTATGTGGGTACTTCTTCCATTTCTGTACCTTCCCATGCAGATCTGGCCTCTTACCTGAGTGCCTCTGGACTGGGAAAGAGTACAGCAAGGGTTCCTGCTTCTGTCCCCCACAGAGTGGCTTTCACATCCTCAGTAATACTGGACTGCAACCTTACTTGCAGAGCAAGCCTCAGTGAACAGAGCAAGCTCTCCTGTGCCAGGAGGAGCCTGATACCCACTTCCTAGTAAAGCAACACTGGGTAATAGGTAGCTAATGATAACTAGCGTCTGTTGAGTATTTATTATGCACCAAATCCACGTTAAGGGCTTTGAACGGCTTCTCTCATTCAGTCCCAATAATAACCCTCCTAGGTAGATAGTATCATGTTCCCCATTTTATAGAGGAAAAAAATTATGCACAGACAGAATAAGTAAAATTGCAGAAGTCAAAGTGATAGTGTTAAAGCCATCATTTCAATCCACATCTTTGTGAGTTCGGTGGCCAAGTTTTTATGCTCCATTTATGGCCAGAGACCTTGCCACAACCAGGGCATATCCTACTCGGGGATAAGTGGAAGAAAGGCATGGGATTTTCACGTATCTCATAGAATTAGGGGCTTAAATGCCTACTACAGGTTGGGCAATGAACTGATTATTCTTTATGAACTACTTCTGTTAAACCTTACAACACTTCTAAAAGGAAAGCTGTGTTTTCCTCATTTAATGAACAAGAAAACCCAGAGTACAGGAGACTAACTCACCCACACTTCCCTAAGTGGTAGGTATAGGAGACTGAATTAGCCCACACACTTCCCACTCTGACTTACTGGCACCACTTGTCCATGATCCCCTTATTAACCAATTACAGATTTATTATTACCCTCCTCCTAACCAGTAAAAAAAAAATACTGTAATCCATACTCTCTTAAAACCCTACCCTTGAAGATTTTATCTAGTGTGAGCATCAGAAATGATAGTACCAATTCACTGAGACATTGTCTTCAAATTACTTAAAAAGCACTCGCTTAAAAAAAGCAGTAAACCTGAAATATGTTAATATATCATTTAAAGAGATGGAGATGACTGAATTCATTAGCAGATCTTTGACGCAGCTCTACATGGTTCATCTAGTTTGGAGAACTTTTTCCACAACATAAGCCTGACTTTCTATCTCTGGCGGCAGGGTAGGCTCTCTCCCTCTTGAGCATTAACGACCTCACTTGCAAAACCAAGTACGAGGATTTCAAGGGTCTCTTACTAGTCACTACATCTCTCACACCATCAACTAGTCCATCCCTACTAGGTCACCTACCCGGTTTCAGAAGAATTAGGTAACAAGTGCGTATGTCCACAAGTCACTGGACATGGAACCCCTTCTAAACTCTTAAGATAAGGATGGAAGAGGGCAATGTGTGACAGAGTAGCATCTGAGCTAGCGGTGTTTCCAGAGAACGTACCACGGGCCTGCTCCGTCACAGGCACTGCAGTGGTACCTGAAGAATAATCCTGCTCTTTGTCCTCACAGAGCTGGCAGGGAGCTGAGACAGGGAGACACAAGACAAAACGGACTATCAGGTTCCACAAGCTTCGCTCCTTCCGGCCTGGACGCTCTGGATGGTGGTGGCGAGACAGTAATATTCCTAGCAGGGGGAGGAGGAGTAGGCAAATCGTGTATATCAAGAGGATGGCACGTGACCAGCAGAGAGTAAGGATCAGTGAGGTCCAGGATACGGCACAGGCGAGCAGGAGGGCACTGGTCCACTCTGCCACATCACAAGCAGGCCTGGAAGCTGGTAGTGATTCACAACTTCCCTCTCTTACCTCCCAGGGCTTTGTACGCCTTCACTCGATTGCAACTTCTACTTCTCTCCCTGTGGACTCCGTGCAAATTTCACCTGGTTCACCTGTATTCACCTTTAGCTTAACCTGCACCTCTATCCCTGCTTCTTCCTGATACTCTGTCTCCATGAACAGATACAGGACTCATACCCTACTCCCTTCAACACCTGTTACCTACATCTCAGGACTTGTTGCTGGTGTTTTAAAGTCGCTGTTTTCTTACCCAAGAGTAAGAAAGTGGAAGCCACGACCAGGTGCCATTGCGCTCTCTGTAGATTCTAGTACAATAACGGATAGTAGCAGGTGTTCTGTAACCATTTGTTTAGCAGAGGAATGAATGGACACAAACAGATACCATGTCTAAACCAGCACAAATCTTCCCTTAACATAAAGTATCTGGCTCAAATGTGGCATCAAATTCTGCTGTCCCATCTTGTGCCTGGTGTCATGAAATCTCTGGATAAGGAGCAGAGATATTTGTGGTGTCACTCTAAGGCCTTTCTGCCATGATATCAATTGCTTGTCCTGCACCTGGTGGGCACAGGGCATGTTGTGAGGCTTGGCTGACGCGCTCTCTTAATAAGAACACCCTCACTAGATATGGGTGTTAATGTGGATGTGATTCAGATGTTTATTCCGATGGATGGCATAAATAAATGTGGAAAGAATTCAGGTCAGTCCAACCATTAGTAACAATATCTTTTTGCTCTCCTGGGAGCTGTTTCAGATTTTGGCTTCATCCCATCCCTACATAAAAAGAGTGGGATGGGACTGCAGCTTCTAGAATTACAACCATTTTGTCAACTTGTCATTTGACTCACTGTCTGGCTGGTGCCTCTCCCTCTGGGTCCGGAGACATTTTGCACAGGAAGAAAGCAATAAAGTGAACAGTCACAGGGCCGACAAATTCTCCAATCTTCAAAGTACCTTGTTCTGTCCCACAGTAGATACATATTTCTGGTAAGCACCTGGAGAGCCTCACATCTGTTACCTCCTGCACTGCTGGGAATCAAAGCATTTGCCCCCATGAGACGTTTTCTAAAGGCCCAAGGGCACTGGGCCATCTTATCCTCACTCCCTTGGCGAGCTTCCCTGACTACATGAAAATACCTGAAAAGGCTAACTTTGTCTGTTCCTTATTGCCTGAAAAATAAGAGTACGCTGAACCTTTAGGGATTTATATTTGGAAGAGGGAAATGAACTAGATACAGCTTATAAAAAGGCAAGAGAGTGACTCATTTATAAAATTATTTACAAGTTTGGGACTAAAATATATATATTTGGAGATGCTGAATATAAACTGGTCTTATTAATCATTTCTCAGCATATGTATCTTGCCTTGGTTATATTTTACTTTCCAAAGAAAACTGAGCAGGGGGTGGAGGGGGGGCTCCATAGCAGGTGCTAAAAACTTACTCAATTAGCAGAGTAACCAGGATTTATCATCAATTAGTTAGAATTAGCACTAGGAGTATTAACTAGAATTCTAGAAAACTGGAAGACAGAAGAACCCTATTTAGGTTTTAGCTTTACCATTTACTCATCATTTCCAAAACGTGGATATAACGCACAGCACTTCATAGGTTTGCTGTGAGGATCATATGTGAAAGAATTCTGTAATGTACTGTGCTTCTTAGTAGTAATTAAGATCTTTCCAGTTCCTCATCAAGATTGAAGGGCAAAATTGGGGCGCCTGGGTGGCGCAGTCGGTTAAGCGTCCGACTTCAGCCAGGTCACGATCTCGCGGTCCATGAGTTCGAGCCCCGCGTCAGGCTCTGGGCTGATGGCTCGGAGCCTGGAGCCTGTTTCCGATTCTGTGTCTCCCTCTCTCTCTGCCCCTCCCCCGTTCATGCTCTGTCTCTCTCTGTCCCAAAAATAAATAAAAAACGTTGAAAAAACAATTTTTTTTAAAAGATTGAAGGACAAATGTCCACTGGGTTGTTTTTGCAGGAAAGAGTTAACAATAGGATTTCTGTGTAAATTTTCACCTTTGTAGGGAAATCTCCATCAATTTTAAAAAATATATTTTTTTGAGAGAAAGAAAGCAAGCATCTTAAGCAGGCTCCATGCTCAGCCTGATGGGGGGCCCGATCTCAAGACCCTGAGATCATGACCTGACCCAAAATCAAGAGTCCAATGCTTAACCAACTGAACCACCCAGACGCCCTGTCCATCAATTATTTCTTTAGGTTTCTTTTGGCTAAGACATTCTCAAATCCTAGAAGGTAGAATACACACACTGTACTTGGTTAGTTTAGTACAGAGTCAAAAATTGGAGTGTTGTCATTAGCAGATACTTAAGAAGCATCTAATTCTAATCCAACCTCATTGATGGGGAAAGGGAGGTAGAGAAAGGCTGAATGAGTCCTTTAAGAGGACACAGAGAATCCCAGAACCAGGTTTGGATCCAAGAGCTCCTGACTTCCACGGTGTTCCAGATCTGCAGCGCCCCATGCGCAACAAAACATTCCTTGTCAGCTTTCCGCATGAAGCCAGCATCTGAGACCACAAAAGCATCCTTCTCAAAAAAGTGTGGAATTGCTGTGGAAGCTGTGTCTGGCGGCTGAGGGCGGTGCCTGACTGTTCCCTGGAGGGTCCCTTCTCTGTACCTCCACAATGGGCAGACAGGACGTGTGTCCCTTCCCTGAAGCCCAACATGGCTTCCCTCTCCAACTCTGAGAGCATCTGAACAGGTCACCTCAGCTTCACGGATAGTGCCGGTCTTATTAAGATCCTGGGCAGAAAATCAAAGAGGAAAGATCCAGATTATGAAACGTCTAGTTCCAGTAGGTATCAGAGAAAAGAAGAGATGTGTTCTTTCAGCTTATTTGGCCTTGAAGCAGCAATTCCCCAAGACAGAGCCACGCATACCCATGGGCATTCTGGAATGGGGTAATCTCTCAGCCCCTTCAAATCTGAGGCTGGAAACCTCTCCTTGTCCAAAAACACGACATATTTCCACAAAATCCTTTGGTGCAGGGTAAGCTCAATTTAAACAAACCCAAATAATCCCAGAATACACGACTGCTGACACATCTGTTGCAGCATTTGTCCATCTGGAAAAGGATTCTGTAGTGCTCTAATGCTAACGGGGAGGATTTGGAAAGGGAGAGAAAGCCTCCTTGGCCTGCACCTCCCCCCACCTTCTCACTTCTGGAACTCCTCCTCCTCGGGAAATAAAATAAAGTCAGTCTCGTTACGCAAAACAACAACAAAATCTCTCTCAAGTCATAAAGCATGAAGAAGACTGGAAAAAGAGTATAAAAATAAAGGTAACTTTTCAAATATGAAATTGTCAAATCGGTTTCCATACTACACCCAGTGCTCATCCCAACAGGTGCCCCCTCAATACCCCTCACCCACCCTTCCCTCCCTCCCACCCCCCATAGACCCTCAGTTTGTTCTCAGTTTTTAACGGTTGCTTCTGTTTGGCTCGGAGTGATATTAAGAGCACCTACACTTGGAAAGCCTCGGACCGTTTCCTTCCTGGTTTAACCCCTGTTTAAGGCCTGGGACTTGCTTAGAAAGAAGTAGTAGGAGGCATCTACCATGGAGATAATTAATTGCCTCGCAGCCAACCTCAAGTGAGAGACACACGAAGGGTGAAGGGAGCTCTCACTTGAAACTGGCCCCATGAGGTCTCAGCCATGCCCCTCAGTGGAATTTTCTGCCAAGACTCTCAGTGAAGGCGAACAAATTATTTCCCCTCGCTACTTTAGATTGCTCTGGTCTATTTAGCTCTTTCAGAGTTGATCGGAAAAGCACAGGATTCTTCTAGACTCCATTTACCATGCTTAGGGAGAATCCCGTCAGGCTGGACATTCACGTCACATGGTGAGAAAAGACATTCTTGGTACAGGCAGCACACACCCAGAGTGTGATCCAATTCCACACTGTCTCTGGGAAAAGCAAAACATTAACTGGCTGAGGTCTCCTGTTTCAGTCCAAGGACAACCACAAGAGATGGATAATGTATTTGACCTTCTGCAGAGGCACCTGATTCTGGGAGATAGGCGACACTTTCCTTCGGGACTTGCTGCGTCTTTTTAGAAGTGTGTGTGTGTGTGTGTGTGTGTGTGTGTGTGTGTGTGTGTGTATCGTTTTCTACATTTCAAGTATTCTATTGCCAGTTTGAGTCCTCTTGGCAGAACCTTCAAGTGTTCTCAGGAACAGATGCCTGGAGGAGAAGGGATGCTGGTTCTGAAACAGAGCAATGCACAGAGTTGGGGAAGCAGCTGCTCTGCTATAGTCACTGTGTATACAACTTCCCCCAAAGTGTTTAGGAAACAGATCATTCTGGAGCCTATACCACCTATTCAAAATTCAGGCCCTTTCAGTTCTGCCCATACTTGTTTTCCTGCGCTGTTTGTTTCCTGCCAGGAGTTTTAGCAATATGTTTACGGTGTGTGTGTGTGTGTGTGTGTGTGTGTGTGTGTGTGCACACGCACGCGCGGGTGCGTATTTCCCTCTCCAGCCTGGCTGAATTATCCCCAAGTGACTCTTAATCCTCAACCGTAATTCCCAGTGATTGCACTGACATGATGATAACGGGGGAGCCTTTCTCCTCCCGCCCCTCCTCACTCCCTCCTCCCTTGTTGCTAAGCTCAGCGGAGGATGCTCTAGGGAGCTGTTTATTTAAAAGAGGAAGTTCAACAGCAGGGTCACCAGGCTCTTCAATGGAGAAAGGCTGCCCCGGGTTAGGAGGAGAGCTGGCAGTCACCAACTCTTCCACCTCTCCTCCGACCAGGTCTCTCCACCACAACATGAATGGCACAGTGTGCAGACATTGGTCCCAAGTCACCACTCTGTTTAAGGCCCTTGGCCTCTTTGTCATCTACCTAAACTGGCACTGTCTTGGACCCTGGCCTGGGAATCAGACCACCAGGTCCCCACCCCCAGGCTTCATGTTGGGCAAGTCACTTGCCCTCAATTTCCAGAACCATAAAAAGGTACTAGATGGAGCTAACTGGCTGGCGAATCAAGCAGTGCTTCTTGAACTTTTGTAGGCAGGACCATCAGCATGAGACCTGCTTAGATCAGATTCCTGGACCCACCTGCCAAGATTCTGATTAGTAGCCTGGCCATAGGGCCTGAGACTTTGCATTTCTAAAAAGCTGGTGATGCCGAAGCTGCATGTCTGAGGACCATGCATCTTCCCCTCCAAACATCCCACTGCTGTATCCCCAAACTGGTCACGTGAGAAGTCACAACTGTCTGGCTCTGACCTTATGAAGAATTCCACAAAGTACTCCCCGCTAGATGGGTCACAAGCCTCTCCTACAATTACACAGTTTTTCTCTTGCCCCCAACTTCTGCTCGCTAATTTGCAAAGCTAAGCAGCCAAGACCTGGGTGGGGAGGGCTACAGGCTTAACGTTAAGCTGTCAGCAGTTGCTACACTGGTGAGGACGTCTTGAAAACCACTTGAAACTACAAGGTAGAAACACTGCTTTGAAATAAACAAATAAGAAGTAAGAATAATTTATATAGGCTCCACTTGCTTGGGATGTTATCCTGGGTCACGGTTTTGCCAACCGCCTCAGTCACCCAGAATAGTGCAATGCAAATTGGGTCGTCTCACATACCGTTTGGAGAGGCATAAAAAATAACCTCAAACAAAGAGAAAAACAAGTATGATAAGGTATACTCTCTTATTTCCCTTGCGCCTAGCTCTGTAATCCTTTCCAAACTGTGAAACCAGAAACCCTCCTGCCATTCGGAAATCTGACGATCACCTGTAAGATATTTGCAAGTTCCAGCATACGTCCATTCTCAAAGGTTCTATGGCCTGGTGTGAAATGGAGAAAGCCCTGTGTCAGTGATGCTGACATTAGGTTTCAGAAAGGAATTCTGACTCTAAGCTCTTGCTTTCTGACACCTATATATTTCTGCCCATCTGAAATTCTACTTATTTCAATGCAATGGTTCATGCTCATA
The DNA here is from genome assembly GCF_018350215.1 of Panthera leo. NCBI lineage: Eukaryota > Metazoa > Chordata > Mammalia > Carnivora > Felidae > Panthera > Panthera leo. Next base: position 43,642,571 of record NC_056684.1, on the reverse strand, counting down.
CGGTTTTAGAAGGGAATTTAGAGAAAAGAATACAGAGTAATGCCACCCTCTCCTCTTAAAACTTTTGCTGTAACAAGTCACTGTTACTGGAGATGCATTAAATGCATTCGATGAACTAAAATCAAATAAGTATTAAGAATCACTGTGCTATCATAAAGAACATATTTTGATTTAAAGTTTTATGTTTTAACTTAAAATCTAATTTGGCCACTTCAGACACTGCCAAATAGAACGGGAGCCAGAGGAAAGGTCCATTTGCAAAAGGTCTGAATTTTTTTTTTCCTAAATCTCCCAATACCTTCTAGAAAAATGTATTATTTGCTTGAACCAGAGGTTAGCAAACTATAGCCCATTGCCTATTTCTGTCAATACAATTTTACTGGAACACAACTCCACTCATTTGTTGCTGTATTCTCTACCTTCACCTTACAGTGGCAGAGAGGAGTGGTTATTACAGAGAACCCAGGACCCACAAAGGCAAAAATATTTACTATCTAGCTCTGAACAGAGAAATTCTGCTAAACCCTGGTTTAAATAATAAGGAGATAATGACAGCAATTTAAACCTTGAGATGCATCATGTAACATATACACTCCAATCTTGTAAATTAATTAGAAAGCTGTTACACCAAAAACCCTATCAGCCAGTACCAGCATCTATCCCCTTTTCTTGGCTCTCAGTAGTGTCTTCAAATGTAAAGTCATAATGCTTTAAAATTTACTTAGCTGTTTAACAAACTTTTGAGAGCCTATTCTAACCAGGATGCTAAAAATCAATTTAAGTACTGAAAATTTATACACACCCGTATTCACCAAAACATAAAAGCAGAGCCACACTCATCACGATTTTCTGCATGTGATTTGAGTCATATAAAAACAACATATGAGAAAGGGAGCGAATTGGGTTTTTAGAAGCCATAAGTCTGCAGTTGGCAGATAAAATGCCATCTCAGATAATCACATCTGATTGTCACTAATGTTAATATATGTCGATAACAGTCGAGCAGTGCGCACCAGAGGTTAGCTTTACTGCTCATATGCAGATGTTTGCAATACTGAATCTTTGCCATAACCCTGTGGGAATGGCATTCTTTATGTGTTCTTCAGTGAATTTATGGCCAGGGAGCCATAAATGTTATAGTTCCTCAAACCTTTTGCTTGTGGAGATTTTCACAGTGCTTGGAAAGCAGGAAGGCACAGATGTCTTCTGTTAGCAGGCCGTTTCTAGACCTGCTCGAGTACACAGGCTATGGGCCCCCCTCAAGTTCAGGTTACCTGTATCATCAGTGCCATATAGGTTTCAAATATCCCGCTATCGACTTGGTTCCATTCACATTTAGAGAGCTGGCAAGGCCTAGCGTAGCAAGTTCTGCAGGGCCACAAGTTCTCAGGGTTAGGCCCTGAGACAAGGCCCCTGACCTTCAGGCACGCACATGCTGGCCAGAGGGACAGGTCCTACACACAACAGGACATAGTAAGTGCTGTAACAGAGCTGTGCAGAGTGCCACCAGAGAGCAGCAGGGGTGAAGCGGAGGGTTCATAGAAGAAGCTTGGCTGCAGGAGGTCATGTCTGAGCCAAGACTTGAAAGATCAGTACAAGGAAACTAAGCAAAGCAATCTACGTATGTATGCGTGTGTGTTCATGAGTCTGTGTACACATGTGTGTCGTTCACGCGAGAAAAGCATGAACAAATCCACACTTCCAAGGGCCAGGACAATTTGTTCTACAATGTCCACCTAGTTTAATACAGGTCAAGCTTCATGTGACAGGGGTTGAGGGACACACCCGTACAGTGTGTTAAGAGTACAGGCTTGGGAAGGGGTTGGAGTTTAGTTCAAGTGTAACATATCATTGACTAGCAGTGTTACCTTGGGTAATTTCCAGAATCTCCACAACCTTCCGAGTACTCGTTAGTAATACACACCTCAGAGGTCGGTATGAGAATCAAGGGAGGTAATGGCTGGGTGCTGAGACCAAGGGGGCTAGTAAACTGAAGAAGAGCAAAGCCACCAGGAAGGAAATACACCCACGATCAACAGCAAGAGAAACATTTCTTTCTTTTTTCAAAGCATTCTTTCAGAAGCCTCTTCCCTCAGCAGTGAGTAATGATGGAAGGAGTCACTTAAGAGAGCAACTCAAAGGCTCAGCAACACTGCTCACATCTCCTGTCTCCCTGTGTCATCATCATGCCCATGAAAGAAATGCTCTCAGGGAGATGATGAATCACAAACACAATGGACACCATTCAAAATGGCAGCCTCATGAGCACCTTCACAATGTCAACCCAGTACAAGCTCCACTGGCGTCCTGTGTCCCCAGGACCGTTGGGGGTGTCAAACAGACTTCCCCTCAAGTAACACAAAATCTGCCTCTGACTCGCCATGAGCTACATGACAGACGCAAAGTTTCTTTCAAGAGAAATCAATCGGCACCTCAAGCATAACAGAAGGAATTCATTTAGAATATTCCGTTAACATGGGCTTTTGTGGCTCCTCCTAGGGAGGATACAAAGCCCCTCATGATTAGGAGCAAATGCCTATGATCTGGGAAGAAGTCAGAGATTAGTGGCTACTCTTCACCAGGGCCCTCCTTAATTCTGTAGGAGAAAGAATTCCATAGAAAAATACAGGCCTTGCTAACTTGGGATATCATCCCGTTTCATGAAGCTATGGCTTTGTTCATGTTTTTTCTTACATGAACACACACACACACACACACTCACTCACTCACTCACTCACACGGAAAAAGGAATCATCACATATGCAGAGGTGAGACCCCTATCTCTTATAAACATGGTGCACCATGGAAGACTCCCAGAGCAGCCACAAATGGCTAAGATCCCCCTACTCAAAGTCTCCTGAAAAATTTCAGAGGTAGTGTTTTTTGTGGCAGATAGTAGACTCATCCAGCATCAACAAAACCATCACTGCAGGCTACAGGTCCCTGGTGGTGGGAATGGTTTGCTGGGTTCCTCTGCAGCCCACTAGCAGACAAGCAGCGGGCTCCAAATATGCCAATGCAGAAGCAACCACACTGTCACCTATCTAGTTAACACAGCTTTCCAAAACTTAATGGTTACAAAAATAAATAAATAAAAATCCCCATATCTACGCCTGTGACCATTCTGAGGACGGATACAAATAAAGAAGCTACAGAAGGACAATCCGTAACTATACGGTCTGGGGGCTGGTTTTCACTTCAGTTCTAGCCCCTGCTTCTAACTTTCAAAGCACCAAACGGGGCAAGCCCATGGTCTTCTCTGAAGGCACTCTTCCCCCTAGACGAAACTCCCCATTCTTGACCTTTAGGAGGGGAGAGAAGGACAAAGGAGCTGTGTAGAATGAGGCACAGTGGAAAGAGCTCCAGACATGAGCCTGGGTTCTGGGAACCAACCCTTTCACCAACTGCCAGGTGATGCTGGTGGAATCATTTTTAGGAACTTCTGTTTTTCAGTTGGATCTCTAAGGGTTTTGGACTACCTAGACGATTCTAAAGCTTCTTTCCAGCTCCAAGTTTGCTCTAGGATACTGAGTGAAAATGACCCATATCAAGCTGTCCTCGTGTAGATGTGAATGGGGCAGTTGCCAAGAGTAGGTCATTTGAAGTCTCTGAAAAAACACCTAACCCTCCATTGGGAATCCCTGAAAATCTTGCCAACTAGCGACTCTTGGATGAAGGATGGAAAGCTGCTAAAGCATACTCATTGTGTAATCTCGCAAAGTGTGACCATTAACTCATTACTAGCCATTTAGTCATCTACATAAATTAAGCTACCAGTAAGTCAGCCAAAGGTTAGGTAATTTTTGTTGGGGGCAGAAAAGATCTTAAATCTCTAGCCCAAGAAGATGACAAGACCCACAATCCATCTATATGGGGGTGACTATGGAGCCCTAGACAAGATGGGACAGGAGTCAGCTATTTAAGTAATGAGAAACCCAAATCTCTCCCTGTGAGACAGCAATCGCTGGCCTCCTGCTCATTGTGATCTCCTACTGTAATTCTTCTCTGATATCCTTTGTCACCCCCACTCTGTCCCACCCCCCCAAATTCACTGCCTCGAGAGTCATTTTTGAGTTTCAGAAGAGCCACCAACAGGATCTGAAAACCTCATGATATCATTCTGTCACTCCTATTACCTAAAACGGTCCACTGTTCCATTTACGCAGGCTTTTCTTCAGCAGATTTACAAGGTAACAAAACATCTGCTTCAGAAGCAGATGTTTATGCCAGAATTCTCCTCTGCTCATTAATGCTTTTCCGGTTAACATCTAACTATCTCACTCATTAGTTCTTAATAATACTTTTTGTATCCCAGCCATGCCAAATACGCGCTCTTTAGAGCTCTGTATTATTGTTGCTTCTGTTGCTGTTGAATTACGCTGCTGAATAAAGGGAAAGTAAAAATAAGCCTCTCTAAGAAGGCTGCTATGTGTCAGAGCTCTATCTTTGTGAACTGAACAAGCTGAAATCAATTAAAAGTGTGTGTTTAGAGAATGCATCTCAGCTGTCTAATTGCACCACCTCTGCTTTAGGGCCAAAGTTTGACTCCCTGCCAAATTGCCATCAAAATGGGCGGCCGTTAGCACCACCACAACTACCACTGCCTGAGCCTGATTCAAGGGCTTGTTGAATGAAGGAGGCCCAGGGCTCTCAGGCTCTCCAAGCACAAAGACTCCCTCTGCCCAGGGGCAGGCGTCCCTATGGTGTTCCAACAAAGGATACCACAAAGCCCTCTGGGAGGTTCGGGAGGACTGAGAAATTTAGCCCCACCCAGCTTCTTCAGTCAGATAGCCTTAAAACTGAGTACTGGAAGGGTGCCTGGGTGGCTCAGTTGGTTAAGCCACTGACTCCTGTTTTCAGCTCAGATCTTCCAGCCCCATGCTGGACTCTGGTCTGACAGCATGGAGCCTGCCTGGGATTCTCTCCCTCTCTTTCTCTGCCCCTCCCCTCCTCTTGCCCATGCACTCATGCACGCATCATCTCTCTAAATAAATAAACTTAAAAAAAAAAAAAAACACAAACTTTTGAAAACATTCCCTTGATGTTCTCTACTGATCCACAAGCTACTTCACATGAAAAAAACATCAGGAAAAGCAGAGTCAACATACCCTCGCTCAGTGTCTAATGGTATCTTGGACTGCTGAGGACCAGTACCCAGCCATTATTAGAAACGTAACCACTGTTTCTATGGATCTATACTCATTAGAAAAAAAAAAAAAAAAGACTCAAAGTCAGGTTCAGTTTTCTTGACTTGTAATATAATGGCACATGGTAACATTTTCTTTGATTCACATTTTAAAAAGACTTCTAAACACTTAATGGTGGTCCCCAAACTGGCTTTTACATTTTAAGAAGCCAATACCATCATCGAACAATAGAAAAAAAACCAAGATAGAAATAAGACTAAATTCAGTCTATATAAGGGAAAAGGCAACCCTCCAGGGAACTTGGACAATACACGATGTATTGTTTGGGATCAGGACAAAGAATGCTTAATAAGTCATCGACAATAGTTTCCATGGTTACGATATATAGTCACCTATAGTGTTTAGCTCAGTGTGACCGTCCTTCAGGGAAGAAGTTATCAAATGTGTTGGTGATAAGCAAACATGAAACTCACTTTAAGTTAAAGGTTGACAGACTGTCCAAAAAGAAAAAAAAAGTTAAATGAAATTGAAATTTAAATCAAATCAAGCAAACTTTTAGTCTCTAGACCTTTGGTAGCCAACATCTCTTGGTCCCAATGAACTCCAGTCCAGCTTCGTAATATGCTGTTCTTTTTATAAGAGGCTCTTCCCTTTCTGCCAAAGCGGCTGCTTTTCAGCAAAATTACTTGGCTAACACTGCTTTATGAAGTATAGATCAGATACACTACTCTGGAATCTAAACCCACAAAGAATATGCCCCATAACACTACATAATAATGAAACACAGAAATACTGCATTATTGCTGCCAAAAGAAATGAAAAAAAATATGAATGAAAATGATCTCTGGGTGTGTCTTCCATGAGATTGCACCTAAACAGCATTCTCCAGTTACTTAAATCTCTACCATCAGAGGAACTTACATATTGCCAAGTGAAAAAGGACACATTTTAGGTGGAATTTAGAATGTCACAAACCGCCCTGGGAGGTGCTGGCACCGCGTACAGAATGGTGAGTACTAACCACAGTCAAAACCTCCTTCCCCTCCAGTCAACAGATACCATCTGAGGTTTGGAATCGGTGTGCTAAGGGAATTCAAACTAGAGATTCAGGGGCTTCTCCAGAGCTCCCCCCTTCAGATAAACTCCAGAGGAGGTTAATGCACTGTGCAGGTGAACGAAGTGTGTGCAGACCTACTGGGACGTTTACCCCCCAGCTCCCAGATCCACCCCTTTCACTTGCTGTGGACAATGCTGCTTAATTCTGTTAGAGCCTTCCTAACGACGTACTACTCTTGTTACTTTCTTTGACTCCCTGATTAGACTAATGACTGACAGCTCTCACGTGACTCAGGTCATAGTATTTACTTGATCATCTCACCAAGGGATAAGTGAACATGAAAAGGCAATGTTCTTCTAGGTGTGATAGGTTTCTTAAATTCCCACTAGATAGAAAAGCTTCCCTTCCTGTGACTGGGTTCTTTCAGTATGAATACAAGAGGTGCCATTAGAGACCAACATGGACTGAGAGCTTCCCCAAATACAACTTAAGGTATCGCACTACTTGTGCATCACATATGGGTCTGCCAAGGACATGAGTCAACCAAATGATGTAGGCACAAAGCAGATTATCTGCACATTATCCCCGAAGCCTGGAGACACAGGCAAACAATACATTCCTCCCTCTACCACCAAGCTGAGCTGTTGATTTTTTTTTATTCTTATGCTCAGAGCTTACCTCAATTGTGGGGATGTCGACATCCCATCTGGGAGAGTGCACCACACATACGAAATTCCATGACACGGTGGTGACGACAGGTGGGTCAACAATAAGGCAGAGCGCTCATCTGGACTTGGGGCTTTTCTAGAGCGAAGTCCTTTCACATCAACCTCCGGGAGGGAGTGGTCGTAGCAAAACTGTTCACATCAGGACTGAAAACTTGACAGCCATCTCCGAAGCTAACCAACTCAGAAGGCAACGATCTTTCTTTGGCTCCATCATGTCTACAAGTAGTTTATGTCCTGTTATCCTTCACTCACAGTCGACAGAGAGGCAGAGCTCCATGAAATGCGGTTTGAGCAGGGAGGCACTAAATCAAAGGGAAACCATGTCTATCACACTCCCAGGGCCACAGAGGACAGAAATTATTTCAGGAGGAGAACAACGAACTTCCCTGGCTCTAGTGACAAGTCCTGGGAAGCAGGTGGCCCGATATCCTCACCACCGTTCAGCATGGCCCAGGACTATGCCTCTCACATGTAGGACTTGGGCACAGGAGGAAGCCGCATGCTGATGAACTTTGCAGGTCATGGTGTAATATTCATTGAAAAGACCTATCCTTTCCTCCTAAGGATAAATGATCAAGAGACACGCATTGCTATTGCTTTAGGGGAAAACAAAAACACTGAGGTTTCTGCAAATCCCAAGGCAATCTCAAAATATTGAGAATTATTGCCCCCACAAAGACCTATAGATTTATGAGGCAGAAATTCACCCTACAGTTACAGGAAGGAAGAGCTAGACCATTAAATTACCTCGGAGTGGTATTTTCCTTTTACCCACTCAAATCAAATATGCCTACAAGATAGAAAGCAGCAGAACCCATGTAGCAGATATTTCAGCGGTTGGCGGCTGATCTATTTTTAACAGTCACCAGTACAGGGCCCAGCCTTTTCTCTGACCCATCCGCAGATGATGTCCATCTACTAGAGATAGGACAACCCGGGAATGCAGCTCACATTCTCGGGAAAAGAGCCTCCACTGCCGTCATACCAGCTCTCTGAACCAAGATGTGCCCAAGCCCATAAAACACATCAAGCACAGTATATGCTGAGTCTTGAAGGAAGACGAAGGTGAGTGAGACAAGTGACTAGCCTCTGGGATCTCAGACTCCAGTGGGAAAGAGGAGGCTACCATTTAAATACGGACAACTATTTAAATTTTTTTTCATGTCTATTTTGAAAGAGAGAGACAGAGTCCAGGAGCAAGCAGGGGAGGGGCAGACAGACAGGGAAATACAGAATGCCAAGCAGGTTCCGCACTGTCAGGCCAGAGGCTGACGTGGGGCTCAATCTCACGTCCTGTGAGATCATGATCTGAGCCGAAATCAAGAGTTGGATGCTTCATCAACTGAGCCACAAACAACTATTTTTAAAAGTGGAAAGAAATAAGGTCATAAAGAGGAGGGTAAGTTATTTCCAGCCCAAACAGAAAAGACCAGGAAGTAAAAGGAAATATTTTTTGGACAGCTAGTAGATATCTGAGGCTTGGGATACAATGCTGGTGTGAGCTGGTCTGACTGTAGTAAAGGCTCCTTTTCCAAGAATGTGACCTGCATTCCTGGTTTCTCCTAGCTCCAGTAGATGGACATCATCTGGGGATGGACCAAATGCTGGGGATACAGTGACCAGTATGACCTAGTTGATACCCTCCAAGGGCAGCGTCCAATGATAGACAACCAGCTACCATAATCCTGATGACGGAGAATGGATAGATAGATGTGCACAGAACGTCCAAAACCAGAAAAAGGTGCTCCTTTGCTTACGTGAAGAATTCACAGGAGGTGCTATGTGAGCCGGTTATGGAATGGTAAGCCCCTATTTCTCCACGCACAGGATTCAGGCAGAAATGTTGGAATCATATGGGATATTCCATATCCCATGGAATTCTGGAATTCAGGGCCCAGCACAACACCTGAACCATTACAGGCATTCAAGAAAGGTTACTGAATGAAGCAGAGAATTCAGGGCATGGATGGACAGCTTGTTCTTTGGGCATCAAGCTATGATCAGAGGAGTCAATGATCAGATCCTCATTGCCAGAAGATTTTTTTCCAGTAGCCTGCAGAGGGGGACTGAACTGGCTTGTCCCGGGATCCATCAGAAGCCCGGTAGGAGAATACTGCACATGTCTGAAGCGCAGGGAAAACTAAGATGTGCAGAGATAATCACACGAGGCAGTTTCCAGGAAGCGTCTATTATTAATTTGTTTATCAAAAGATACTATTATAAATATTTTTTAAACGAGAACACCTTTTAAAGGTTTATTTTCTGGGAAGAGTTTTTAATAAAATGTACTAATGATTTTAAAGGAAGCCATATACAAAACCACTAATAAAAAGACTGCAAACAATGAAGCAAGGTCAATGGCTACCTGTCTGAGGAATCCTGGCAACTGTGTAAATATCAGCCCAGTCTGAGGGCTGGGCCTGGGTGACAAATGCATTTTCCAATTTCATGGAGAAAAAGATAAGACTGCGTCAAGGCTGTGCAAGGATACAAAATCCCAGAGTGCGTGAACTAGAGGTTTTAAACACTCTTTTTTTTTTTTTTTTTTTTTTTTTAAGCAGCAGAACCCTTTTCTTGTATCTTATGCAAAATCTTGCAGACAAATCAGGTAACAAATAAGGATGCTTGTTTCAACAGAGTGTCAGGGGCTTGGGGACCCAGGGTCCGTTATTTTCTGTACCCTCCTTATCCGCTGGAGGCAGCCCTGAGAGGCCATGAACACCCAGCAGTACCCTGGGACACAAAGTATTCTCCTTAAGTCAGGCAAACTTCCACCTTTCACATCAAAGACCTGGTCCTCAGAGTAAGGAGATATACCCCAAAGGCATCTGGATTGTTCCTGTTGCTTATTTTACAATAACCGGAAGGTTTGGAATTAGAAGTCACAAACCACAAAGAAAAAGCCCAAAAATTCAATGCCAACTACGAGAAGTTAAAGCAGCAAAGATCGGCTCTTGCGGACGAGTGCCAGAGCTGAGATTCTGCAGATGAGAAAGGAAGTCCAGTGGGCAGCATCCCGCCCAGGCCCCGCATGGGGGCAAGTCTGCGGCAGAGCCAAGTCCAAAGGCTCCCGAGGCTTCTACGTGGCTCTGGGGAGTGGCTGTGTATACCAGTGTCCCTTCTGGAGCTGCAGCCTTCTGGGGAAAAATCAGAATTGGGCACATTCCGTATTTAGCACTCCGGTGTAAGTGCATAAAGCAATGCAGTGTGGGGTAAATCCAAGGACATTTTGTTCTTTAGCAGAGACTGACAAGCTCATTTAGTAGCAACAATTCACAGTCCACAAGAAAATGCTGAATCTCACTTACAGGCATAGAGAAATTCAGGCAAAGACAGCCAAATAGCACCAGGAGCTATTTTAGACGTGCATATTTTAAAACCATAAATCTTTATTTTTCTTAACAAAATTATCTGTTGCCACAAAGGCCTCCTGTGAGGTTATAATCCCCATTTCAGAGATGGAGAAACTGACATGTGCAGGCACGCAGGGACAAGGGGAGAGCCGAATCTTCCTTACACACAGCAGCCTGCGAGCTCACACAAAGAGCTTCCACAGTCAGCAAAACGCAGCCTCCAGTGCCTAGGGAAGGCAGTTCAGAGTCATTAAAAACCAGTCCTGTCCCATCCCAAAAGGACATCTGGATAAATAGGCACTGGGGAGACATGACTAGCAGGCTTACCTGAGGAATTTAATCCAAGGTTGCTTTAAATTCACAGTACTTATGCCCTGGTCTGCGGTTTCCTTGCTGATAGAGTAGCAATTCTGTAAGCACTTCACAGGAGAATTTACCTCACATGTCTTTCTCTCAAACCCTTTCCAGGAAATAAAAATTAAACCCACTAACTGTATAAACCACCCCATCTAAACAGTCTTCTCCCATTCTTTCTGAATTTCTTTTCCTGATCCCTTTTTAAATGGATTTCACACTCTAAAGGTTGCCAAGCTGACATCCTTGGGGACCAATCCTATCCATTTATGTGCAGAATCCACAAAAGATGCTCGGCCCTTCTGCACGGTCTCCACACAGAGGGAGAGGAGGGCGGGAGTGGGGGAGAGAGTAAGAAAGATGTTGCCCACTGCAAGGTCACCAGGACTCAAGGGCTGTCCACTGGAAAGCACAGCTTACTGGAAGAGCAACTCTATACTCAGACTGGCTTATTAGCAAGGCTGCTGTGACAGAGCAGGGAACTCTTCTCGAAAACAGCTCATTATGCTGTGGCTTTGAATATGCAGCATGTCTTGCATATTTGCATTAAATGCAGCCGAGTGAGAAAGGGCTCAGGAAACATGCCCAACTCATTCTTACTCAGGTTTCTTTCAAGTCCCTTCACGTGGCACAAAGGCCTTTGCAGTTTTGTCCTGGCCTACAGCTGCTGCCCCATCTTTTCCTCTTTTCCCTCTCTCAACATCCTACATGCTGGCAGCTCCATTCTCAGTGCTTTGCGCTGTTCCAGAAGGCCCTTCTAGACACCCTCCCCCCCCCCCCCCCCCCCCGCCCACCTTCAAGCCCAGCCCCTCGTTAACAGAGCCCTTTCTGACACCCACCAGCCCACCTGATCATTGTCACTTGGTAACCATGACACCTGACACCTCGTACAGCTCTGGAGTCTAGCTTTCATTACAGTGGACTGTTAGGTAGGTAGAGCCAACTGTCCCAACCAGGCTACGAGCTCCCTGACAGCACAGGCAATACCTAATTGGTTTTTGTGTGGTCTGGCAAACTACGGAAGCCAAGTGCCAGACACACAGTAGGTAGTCAAGACGTGTTACGAACGGGTAAGGTGCTCATACTCTGACTGAGCTGACCATACCATTTGGGTGGTAGCAAGATGTGCCAAGAGTTCACTGCAAAGAGTAAGAAACTGGAAACAGTATCAACAGATCTCAAAGGAGGAACATGTCAATAACATGCCACATTAGGAAGATTACGCAATCAGTAATACAAAGAAACACATCTGTAGGTACTGACATGGACGAAGGGAGATGTACTATCAGGTGAGACATTCTTAGAGAATAAACAAGGAATTATGCGCAACAATTACCTCTGAGGGAGGTTAGTACGAGGGATAGGAGAGAGGCTTTTTTTTTTTTTTTTTAACTTCATGTACTTTTTTAATGGTTTGAATTTTTGTAATTACGCATTATGTTTAGAATTTTAAAAAAATGAGTAAAATGCCCTTCTTGGAACTGGAATTTAATTCTCAAGGTTTACAGGTTCACAATCCTCTCGATCCAATCCATCTAGTAAATGAAATCATCTATCATGGACCCATTAAGTTCCTCGGCAAGTCCGAACAAATACAAGAATGAAACCATTTTGTGGGTGCGTATGGTACGTTCCCCATTGTGCTCTCAGATCAGCTTCTCTCCCGTGCAGTGCTTTGGGCAACTATTCCCTGCTAGCTTCCTATCCAGATTTGAGTGGTTTCAACTCAATAAATATTTATTGGGCATCTCCCATGCAGAAGGCACCTGTGCATGGCAATGGATGCAAAAGAAAACGTGAACAACATAAGGCCCTGGCATCCCAAGGCTCCCACTTTACCAGGGGGACCAACACCAAGAATTTTAAACAAGGCAGAATGTGGGAAGTACTATAAAAAGGCCAACAGGAAGGGAAATGTTATCAACGGGAAGCCGGGAGGATCTTGCGGTGAAGGAAGGCCGGGGCAGGGTCCAGAAAGATGGGCAAGACTGATAAGTGGGGAGTCACGGGGAGCAAATGAGACAGGCGTCTGCCCCCGACACAGGAGCTGCAGCTTAATGTCTGGACTTGGAGAGACTTTCTGCATGCAAAGTAAATAAAAGGAACAGCCACAGAACAGGAATAAAATCCAAACCCTTTCCACTAAATCCTAAGGCCCACTTGTCCCACCTTTCTCGGACCTCACAGCTGACCTCCAGTTCCCATGCCCTCGCGGCGGCCGCCCAGCCCAGTCGCTCCACTGAGATATCCCACTCCCGGTCTTCCCCCTCTGCCCTGACAGTCAACTCCTTCAGCAAGGCCCGTGTCTCCTCCTTTACATTTTATCCTCAGTGCCTAGCACACAGGCAGTGCATGAAGACAAGCACCATAAACATCTTTGGAATAAATAGATCAAATACAGTTCTAAAGTAGAAAAGACCCAAGAGAAGTAGAAGGTCTCCTTGTGTAACTCACTTGGATTTTTTTTAACTTTGAATAAATCTATCTGGGCTATCCATCACTTCGCTTGCCCTCAACCACAAGGACTTGAACAAGTGTCAAGGTTGGTGCCCTTGCCTGGTACCGTTGTGGCTTTGGATGAAGTGATCGCCGCAGTCCCCATAAAAAGCCTCAGCATTTTAATTCTTACTTCGCAGCTGAGAGGAGGATCCTCAAGGCAAACGACCCTCTAGGCAGTCACAAAGTCCGTAACTGTAGGAACTAAGACTTGAACCCAAGTCCTCTGCCTCGTCTAAACCCTATTTGCTTCCACTAAGCCTCCAGTGAAACACTGCGGGCTCGGACGAGAAGTGTTGCCGCTATGCTTGAAAGCTGTAAAGGGTTTCCAGTCTCCACGGATCTAAAAAAGACCAGCCGTGAAATGTATCAACAAGGGGATATGGTGGGATCTGAGGATCAAATCTCCCCCCAAAACAGCAAATACTAAGCAAGTTTTCACAATTACTCCTCATGTGTTTGGCTTTTAAGTGAACCAAACTCCTCCTGATTACCGTTATTGGAATGTCTACGCTTTTCCAAATAATAAGCACCACTTAGGAGCAATTGTTATTTTAACTGTGAATTAAGATCATAAGTCTTTTCTTTAAAATGCAATCGTGTGTTCTACTGAACACTTCCAAAGGTGCAGGACTATAATTCCCTTGCAGGCAACGCGTGCCTCAGTGAAGTTTTTCATTTGCAAATTAGGTTAGTTTGCAGCGGAAAATGAAAAGGCCTCATCAGACAGACCAAGAAATGGAGCCCTTCTTTACCTAGAAGAACAATTAGCTGAATCCTCTGTGGGGAATATTTTATCTTTCACATATTGTCAATTTTCAAAAGGTCTGAAAATCTCAACAACACACCTAATTATGGTCTACCCCAGTGACCCTTCATATCTGCCTGTTTACTCAAATGGAAATAGGAATTGCAGACATTCCTTGGATGAGGCCACACCCCAGGACAGGAAATCCCATGATGTATTTCCAGTTCCTAACTTCCCAGGGCAGGGTTTGGGCAAATTCATTCTGTATCAATCTATCCATTCAGACCTTTCTCATCTTACTATGGGTTACATCCCAATAAACTCACCATAAGCTGAAAATAACACAAGTCAAAAATTCATTTAGTACACGTAACCTAGTGAACATGATCACTTACACTAGCCTGCCCTAAAGGCGCTCAGAATATTTACATTGGCCCACAGTTGGGTCAAATCATCTAACTCAAAGCCTATTTTACAATCAACTGTGGAAAGTGAACAGAACTCAGAGCAGAGTTTCTACAGAATGTCTATCGTGTGCACACCATCGTAGCTGAAAACGCGAAGTTGAACCATCATGAGTGGGGGACAATCTGCATGTAGACCCCTGTAAATGTGGGCCACACTTATCTTTAAAAGGACACTCCATTATATTCTCCACTAAACCACCAGCAGGGAGGGGATGGCTTTCTTGGAACATTACCTCACTAGTTTAATTTTCTAGATCAATTAGAACACACACAAGGAGAACAGGAGGGCAGGCTCATACTTAACAGGAATTCTTAATAGTTATTGGACACTGGGCTGTTAATCAGACACATGTTGCTTGTCACTTATATAATGTTACTACTTGAACACGAACACACACACACACACACACACACACACACACACACACACACACACAAACCATTTTCTTCAAGATTGTGTGCCATGTTCCCTCTGACCATTTTTATTTCCCCCAAGTTGGATTCATTCCATTTTGAGAGGCAACTCCTTTAGGAAACATGCTTTTAAAACCTGCGTTTTGAGAAATGAAGTTAATGGGCCAGAACTGGTTTATCATGAAATACTCATCAAGTCAGGAAATAAAGTTCAAACTCTCGTAGCCTTAGGTGAAGGGAATCTATTTGGAGGACACCGTCGGGGTAACGAACTAAAGGTCATTTCTCTAGAGTTAGTGAATTTTAGAAATGGTAAACCTGGATTAGGTAGTATTACCTCTTGTCATACATAATTTAAAAAGGAACAATCATGTTTAATTTACTAAATCCAATAAAGTCTTCTATCATCTTCAATCACAGGCAGAATGCAAAAGAGCCAGAAGTCACCATCTTTCTTCTCCCACCACACCTTAAGAGCAGTCAGTTTTTAAATGTCTGCTAATTTGTAGCAGTACTTTGCAAGGCTACAAGGACTAGCCTCTTCTGAAAGAGGCAGAATGGTTTGCCCTCCTCCACTTCAGGGCTACCAGCATCTGGAGAGTGCAGCCATTCATTTGAGGGGAGAGTCTCCATTCTCCCAAAGGGTGAGGGGTCGATGACACATTCCGGCTCTCCCAGGCTCTGGTTTTCAATGTTCCTTATCAGCCACCGTATGATCTGCCACCAGCACGTGCCCCCATGTTGCAATTAACTAGACCACAGCTTATCTCACACCCCTTACAGTTTAGGCTAGTATCTTTCCAATGAGATTTGGGAATGGTTGATCACTTCCCGATCCACTGACTCTGAACAGCTTTCATTTCAGAACATTATCCTCAATAACCCACCCGGAATGCCAGGACAAAGACTGTGCACGCAGGCCTTCTCTAGGAGCCTACCGGCATTCCACCCAGCCCTCTCCGGTGGCACAACGCCAGCTTATGAGACCACTGTTTCCACCGTTCCCCTCGCACAGGAACTGTGCCTTTTTCTCGGCTTGCACATACTCACCACTCATTAAATGTTGGTAGAATGAACAAATTAGGTAGATAACGAATAAATGCTTAAAGTTGTCTACATGAAGCACAAACAGGAACACAGAAACTTGCTGTAATATATTCCTTCAATCATTCTTTTATTCAATCAACATTTAAAAGTGCAGTAGATACATCTAGACGACTAACACAGCTACACTCCTGCTCTTAGGACGTTTATGGTTAACGGACAAGACAGACACTGAATAATCACACGAAGGAACAGCCAATTGCAAATTGCCACAAAGGGAATCAAAGGGTAATAAGTAAGGGTAATGAGAGACCATGAGACACTGAGGAAAGGATTCTATTTAGTCTGCGACTGGAGGAATGAGGAGAAATAAGCCAGACGGGGAGAAGAGGGGGAAAGGAGAGGGAATGCGATGACAGCTCTCCAGGCAGTGCGAACAGCATGTGCAAAGGCCCTGAGGTGGGATAGAGCTTGATGCATTCAAGAAATGGGTAGATGGGCGTGGCTAAAATTTAGCAATAGAAAGGTGAAGCGGGAACAACTGTGGAAATCTCATCTCTGCTTTCTCCTGAGTGTCTAGCATATAGTCTTCCTTTAAAACGACCAAATGAAGCCCTGCAAGGCTTTTGTAGACCCGTTGAGTGGTTTTTAATTTTAACTCCAAAAGAAAGCATTTCAAAGAGGAGAGTGACAGAACCAGATCTGCATTTCAGAAAGAACATTCTCGCTGCTGCATCTCAGGGGAAGACAAGGTGGGGAGGAAGAGCAACAGCGGGAGGCTGGCCACAGGGCCACTCAAGTTCCTGGGGCCTGGGCCAGACAGGGGATGGCGGACAGGTTTGCTATGAATGTTGGAGCTAACACCTTCAAGATCTTAGGTAATGGATCCGAAATGGCAGCGAGACATAAAGACCATGTGTGCCTGTGGCTTTATGCATTCCCAAAGCTAACCTGGCCCACTGGGCAAAGTGGTAGCAGGCCAACTCCCACACCATCTCCCAGGCACGCATCTGGGTAGAAGCTTGGGCTGAGAATGCTCCCTGACAAGCCCCGGATTGTCCCCCTGGACCGTGGTTCGGGCACAAGCTGCACATACACTCCTCCCAGGCCACATCACAAGGTCCTATCCCCTGGTCCAGGTCCTGACCTCACTGAAGAAAGCGGTTGCTTGAGAGAAGCCATGCACTTGCCCTTGTCAACAGTTGTCAAGCAGGGTGCAGAACTCCACGCCTGGGGCTTCCATAGGAGGAACCCCGTCTTCACCCCCACCAACTTGACATGCTCCAGGGCTGCCAGTGACAGACTTCATTCAACATGTCACACAGACGGTGAAATCTAATCTCTCCTCTTCCTTCAGCGCCCTGTAAACATCCTTCCCCTAAAATAACAAAATAAAAGCTCTGCTTCCCACTGTGAGTTCTGGCCTTGGCTGCCCTAACTGTCAGGGCCACAGCTGAGGACCTCTGGCCTCCCAAGCTTTCAGTTTCTGCTCAGTATTCCCTCTACTCCATTCCCCTGACATCCAAAGCTCTTCTGAAAACATCCTTTGATATCCAATTTCCCTTTTATATGGCCCCTACTGTCAAAAGCACAGTTTTGTTTTCTTGCTGGCAGACCACTCCGCGTTCACCGGCTATGCACCCACCCCTTCCTGGTTCCGCTCCCACATCTCCACACCCAAGTGTCTGACCATCACAGTCCCCTCACCTGTTCTTCTCCAGTGCCACCTTCTACTCGGAAAGATGCAACCACTTTTCCTTCTGCTCACGGGAAACAGGCCTCTCTACCTTTACTTGCTTGACCGCTCTTTCCCCTCCAGGACAGTTCTCTACAAAGTAAGATTCCTCCATTTAACGGACCAGATGATTTCCTAAGGAGGGACCACCAGACACTTTTCTAAGTCCCAGTGCAAGACCCCATTCTCCTATTTCAGATTCAGTCTACACTCGCAATCTGAATGCCCCTTAGTTTTCAATGCTCACCCAGGGTTAAAGCTGGACGAAAACTGAGTGCCTGCTCTCTGCGTGGCAGAGAGTTATCTATAGAATAGGTGTCTCTATTCAAAAAGTCTCTCATCTCCCTTGCTCCTAAGTCCTTCCCCTTTAGGACTACCCCCTTTAGGTGGGTAACTGGGTACAGCGTGCTCTGGAGTAGGAGTAAGCAGCATGCTGGCTAAGCACAGGAAGGCACAGTGAGACATAAGCTGCCCTCCCCTCAGTGGCAGGGCTAATTCGGCAGCACAGGACCGGCGCTGAGCATCATGGGAGGAGGGCATAAAGCATGATTGCATGGGTAATCAGCTGCCCGGTAATTTAGCCTTAACTGGATGCAAAGTTGAGGTTATTCAGGCCCTCTTCTGCCCCTCCCTCTCCCTTGATCCTTAAACTTTGAGGGCTGAGTCCACAATGACCCCCACTTGTATGATGTGAACCACGGGTCAAGGGCTTTCTCCAAGCCCTAATAGGGAGGGAGGTGCACCCCAGAAGCATGGTCCTCCCCATTTCCAGGTGAACGTCACCACTACACAGACACCAGGACCACAAGAAGGACCACCAACGTGGCTGTCAGCACCCATACCTTCCTCAGTGTCTGGTCCTGTCCCCTCCCCCCATGGAGACTGTCGGTCACTCTGCAGAGATCTCAAAGACCCAAAGGCAGTGGGCACAGATGCTTGGGGATCGATTATAATTCCCATGGCATTCGCGCTGCCCTGGCAACCTGTCTCTCAGAACAGATCCCAGATCCAGCAAAGAACTCCACAAAGGCAATACCCAGATTATTTGCATGCAGGGGAGAGGCCACCCCCCATCCCATCCACTTAACACAGGCAGAAAGTGCCGTGAGACTTGAATCTCAAAGGCCCTCCGCAAGCACCATAACTTTCATGGAACCCCAGGGGAACAACAACAAACTCAGTCAATTGCAGAACAGAGGAGGGGCTCTTCCCCCCTCCCCGGACGTTCACACTGTGCCAGTTACAAAATAATCTGCCATCGTGTTGAATTTCCTTGGAACTCTGAACACCCTGAGTTCACAAAAGTTAATTCTGTGCTAGAAGAAAGATGGATCTTAGATAAACAAGGTTGCATTTGGGAAGGTGGGAAAAGCCACACCTGTTCTCATCCCCCCTGCCCCCTTCCTCACAACTCACCTGTCATCGCCCTGCACTTCCTCACTGCAAAACCAGCATTCTGCTCACGGTTGGCTATGCACAAAATATCCTTCTGTTCTCCTAGTCACATCAAAGCACCTTCACGCTATGCAGACAGGTCATCGAGGGAATGAAGAAAATTAACAAACCCACCTAGGTTATTTCTATTAAAATTAGCCCCTCAGCCTGTAGGCTCTGTCAGTTTCCATACAACAGAAACTCTGACACGTCTGTGGAAAACTCTTCACCTTTGCAGGTTGCATCAACAGCTTGCGAACACAACAGGAGGATGGTGCCTCTGAGTTCTACCTGTTCTTTTGAAATAGAGTATCAGCGTTCAGTCACTAGCATTTTTCCCATTTATCCTTCACCTCCCTGTGTATCACCCACTGCTATGTAAGGAGCATGCAATCACCTTACTTGACATCCTTCAATTATCTGTAAGGTCCTGAAAGCATTTAGCTCTGGTCTACTTCTCTATCCATACCCTCCTCCCTGCTCTTTCCCTCATTCTACTCAGCCCCCTCACCAAGGTTGTCGCCTCAATTCTTCAAACTGTCAAGTTCCACCTGCCACAGGGCCTTTGCATATACTACTCCTCTGCATGGAGCCCTCTTTTCACTTAGTTAACCCTTTCTAATCCCTTTGGGTCTCAACTCACAGGTCACTTCCTCAGACTAGGGAAGGCCTCACATTTACCCTCTCATAGCTCTTGTACATTTTGAAGCATGTTGTTCTTGTTCAATTGTTCCTATACATTCTACAATTGCTTCCTATACATTTCCAAGCATGGCCATCTTGTTCAATGAGGAGGAGTTTTGAGGCAGCACCCATTCTGTGTTCAACGTTCCAGTTACTACTGTAAAAGACGCAGAAATATTAAATACAGGCCTCTCCCACACGGCACTAACGATATAGCCAGAAAAACAAGAATTGCCTTGATAATATGAGCCTATACAGAATTCAGTGTTAAATTGGTGGTACAGGCTAAGTTCAGATGGATCATCCGTTCACTTAAGAATCATTCATTCATTTGATTGGCATCTTTAAGGAGTTTTTAAACACTAGCACTGATTTGAAAAACGAGCACACACCTTCGTTTCAGGAGCTTGTAACTCTCACCACCTCCGATCCCCTCCCTTCCAGTCCATCCAGATCCCCACTCACCCATCAAGGCCTCGGTCAAATCGCACCTTACCCATGAAGCTTCCTTAATCATCTTGAACCAGTTCCACCTCCTCCATCCGCCCTTTTAAAGAATTTTCTATTTTGGATCTGACTTCACCACTCACTTAATATCAGCATGGCCTGTGTTGTTCACCAGGTGTCTTTTCTAGCATGGCTCTCATTTCAGTTTTCCATCTGGTTATGAACTCTGGGAGGCCATGGCCTTTGCATCTTCTACAGATTTTCAACAAATACGTTTTTATTTGGATTACAGTGTGCCTTCCTAAAAGCAACTCAAAGCAGTAAGAAGGAGTAAGAATATCAAGTAACCTGTCTGGAGAGACAAGCTATAGGCCTGGTCCCTTCTTCAGACCCATTTAAGTCTTAAAAATCCTAGTAGAGGGTACCAAGTCTTCTTAGAAACCCTATTTCCCTCCTACACACTTCTTCCTGAGCATGGTCACTGAGCAGCCAGAATCTGCCCAGCTGGGCCCTGGCTACATTCATTTCTCAAGTGGGTGTGGATTTAATGGTTTCCAAAATCACACAAGTAATGATTTGCTGTATCCACTGGGCTGGAATCACCTCTGCTTTGCTTGTTCCTAATACACCCATCAACCAAATCTAAATACATAAGAGATCACTGATAGAGAACACAAGCTGTTTTTGCATGACTGCCTATGTGAACAAATTCACAAAGGCCTCGAAATGCAAAGCCCTCTAAAGACGTAGAGGTTTAAAGAGGGTAGTTTTTTCAGTATGGACTAAAGTACAGTATTTTTTTTTTTTTTAAGGAAGTCCACTATTCTCCATTTCCCAAAAGTTCTTTGTTCTTCTGTTCTAACAAAGTAAATTATTCCTCACCTTGGGCAAGTTGATAGGAACGTGAGAAAATTATATTAAATCAGACATCCTTGAGATTAAAATAGATTGGAACAGGGGTTCTCTTTGTTTAAAATAATTCTTCAAAGAGAAAGCAAAAGAGCTTAAGGGAAGAAAAAGTTGTCAAACACCCTCAAGCACTTTGGAAGCACCTAAGATCTACAAACTATTGATATGTTAATTAACTTTACACTTTTATCTGGGATAGGTATTTTTGAGTCATGGTCACATTACTCAGAGACATTTTTGGCCTCTTGAATAAAATTTCATTCTTGAAAGACATTGGAAACATCTCTTTTCTCCATTTCAGAGTGCCTTCCTCTCCCTTACTATAATTTAGCGAGACATCAATCTAGTTGGCTAATATTATAAAGCTGACCACCCAATCCCAGGGAGAACAGACAATCCATTAAATTCACACACCATCGTCCTTCTGTCTGAATCAGGCATCAAGCAACTCAGATTAGAGAAGGAGAAAGTCAGATTTTTAATCAGTGAGTGACTGGTAATTGTGTGTTGAGTAGCTGCCAAACTGGGTCCTATCTAGAATTTAGAATGTCTTGAGTAAGGAGAGGCTTTTCAGCAATAACCCTCCTCAGTAATCTATTTCAATATTCCCAAGGCCCTGCTGCTGAAAATTCTTCCTTGCACCCAACATAAATCCCATGGGACAGTTTAACTCTGATTCTATTCCAGGAAAGATGCCCTTTCCAAGTTCTTGAAACTTCTTCCTTGCACTGGTCTTGGTCTTGAACCAAACAGGAAAGGTCACGCAAAAGAGGAAATTTAAACCATCAAGAGTCAGATGCAAACTTAAAAGTGTCTAAGGAGTGTATTTTAGGTTTGAAGTGAGTCAATGTCATTTTGCTTTGTCAGTTCACGTTTTCTCTTAAAAAGCTAATGCTGCATGCTGTGTTATCGCTAACAGAATTCTTACTGTCTTCTGGAACAGAGGTTGGCAAACTATGACCTATGAGCTGAATGCCTGCTTTTATAAATAAAGCCGCACTGGAACACAGCGATGCCCATTCCTTGACATATTGTCTACGGCTGCTTTCTTGCTGCAAGGGCAGCAGAGTAGAGTATTGTAACAAAGACCACATTGCCCACAAATCCTAAAACGTTCACTCTCTGGCCATTTACAGATACTCTTTGTTACCACCAAAGGTAACACCTTTGTTACTACTCAAACATTAGCGCTACAATGCACAGCACCAGAAACACTAGTTTAATGTCCCAAGAGAACGCTTTGCTCATCTTAAAAACCGTGGCCAATGGCTGTATGATTAATTCAACAGTGGTCATCAGCAGACCCCCACAATCACCTTGTCCTATGATCCAACTGGCCATTAGCATCTACAGATCCTGTTCTCCTATCTCATTTGACATGCCTCCTCCGATTAGGGATGTGCCAATACCACCTGTATAAAGCACTAAACAGCAGCACCATGTGATAGACTCAAGTGGTACCACAGCCCTGTGCTGAGCATGTTACACACATTACCATGTAACCAGGATGTAAGCTCTGCAAGGGCAGGGTTTTGTCTGCTGGGTTTACTGCCCAATCCTCAGTGCTCAAAACAGTGAGTAGCATATTGGAGCTACCCAATAAACATTTGAGGAATGAATGAAAAAGTCAGTTCTCACAAAATGCCACAGGGCACATCCTGGTATGAGGCAAAGTAGCAAGGAGGAGATTTGAAACCAGGTGGCCTCTATCTCTTAATACCTGTTAATACATAGTTCAATCAGCAAACCTTCCTCCAGCCCTTCTTGTTCTCAATTAAATAAAGACCCTTTGACAATCGGGTAACTCAATCTAACCTCATTAAATGGTAAGCAGTTTTTTGGGGCTGACTTACTTAGCACTGTATTGGAAACTACAAACATAAAAAAGAAACAGAAAATGCTTTTTGCCTCTAGCACATGCCTAACAGTATGGTTGTTACGAGCATGAACTCTGAGAGAGTGCCCAATGTTCACTTCTTGACTCCATCGCTTATTGGCTATGTGACTGTGACCTTAGTCAAGTTATTTAATCCCCTAGTGACTCAGTTTCTCCTAAATGAAGATGTCCATAGTACCTAAGTTGCTGTAGTTACAATGCTTGTCCCTCTCTCTCTCTCTCTCTCACAAACACACACACACCTGACTTACTTTTACCTAATTCTATCATTGGAAGAATATGAAACTATCTTACTAGTGAGAAACACAGTATATTTTATAACCCCAGGTGTTGTCAGGGCTGATAGTTACAGAGGAGAATCATCGGTCAGTCCTAGAATACTCTCCCCCCTTCCAGGGCATTTGTGGTTAATTTCGACCCATCTTTCATGTCTGAGCTTAAATGCCACTTCCCTGACCAACCCATTCTCCCATTCGGTCAGGATGCAGTGTACAATCCCCACATGTCCTATATTCTGCACTTCCTCTCTGTAGATAAAATCACTCTTGGAATCACTTGTGCAACAGAATGTCAACTTGGTGGGTAGAGTTGTTTGCTTCTGTGTCTTGTTTACCTCTGTACCCGTTTTACACACAGGAGACCTCCATAAATGTTTGTGGGCTGAATGATCACACAGTGTGGACCCTGAAGGCAGGACAGATTACTATGGCCTTGACAAGTCTGAGACCGGAGGTAGGGAGGGAGTAAAATGAAGAAAGTTGAATGGTTTTGCACGTCTTAATATTTTCTTTTTTTTTTTTTTTTTTTTTTTTTTTAAGAAACAACAGCAGTGTGTTATTTGTAGGGAAGAAATGTATACAGCTTATCTCCAAATCTCAAAACCTCCTGTAAGTGGTTATAGAAGAGATCAAGCTGGGTTTGTCTCTGTTCAGAGAGAAGCAGAGATTACTGGAAAGCATCCTCCTAGCTGGTTCACTGGTTCCTTTTTATGTCTCTGAGAATTACCAGGGTGCATTCCTCAAGGAGAAAGAAAACCTTGGAAGGGAGATTTGCTTTTCATCTTTTCAACATTGATTTGGTGACTGAAGGCAATGCTATAAAATAAACTCTTACCTCTGTTAATTCAAATATAGTTCTTGAGTTACAACTTTCCTTGTCAAGTTCATATACATATAAGTACATACTGCCTTCCTTCTGCTAATTAGCAGTTATTAAACTGAGAAATTCGGATTCTCACTAAAGCACAGGTATGCGTTCTCCCTCAAGATTCTAATCTGTCTTCTTTCTCAGCATATTATCAACTATGCCCCTATTCTGGGGAAAGCATAAACCTTATCTTGATTCAGCTATCAGAGATGGAAAAATTTTAAAAGTAAGGAAAAAGAATGAGTCTTAATATGCAATGCAAATGAGTAAATTTTATAAAAGGCAAAGATAAAAAATTATAATCCCTTTGGCGTGCCATTCATTAAGAAAACTCTTCCTGAGGATTATGAGTTTTAAATACGCTCTGCACATTCAATCAC
This sequence comes from Panthera leo, assembly GCF_018350215.1. Lineage (NCBI taxonomy): Eukaryota > Metazoa > Chordata > Mammalia > Carnivora > Felidae > Panthera > Panthera leo. The sequence continues at coordinate 43,618,131 of NC_056684.1, read as the reverse complement.
ATATTCATTCATCCAATTCAACTAATATTTGTTGTGCATCCATTTATTCATTCACTCAGTTCAACCAATTTATCAACAATCATCGATGTGAAAGGCTCCTGCCAGATGTAGGAGGGTGAGGTCACTGGCATGGTCATGTACCTCAAAACCTGTACCCATCGACAAGACGTAACCCTGCACTTTCAGAGCGTGCTTTGTGGACTGAGATGGTCCTCAACCTGGTCAGTACTGTTCTGGAGCAAGAGGAGTACAAAAACAGTGTTAGCCTTTAAAAGCTTTCATGTAAATTCGACAGTATCATGTCTGGTAATTTCAGTAATAAAAAAAAAAAAAACGGGGCTTTTATTTTGAAATTGTTTTCTTTTTAATTGTATCTTATACAAGTATTCATCCACAAAGGACTGAACACAGAGCAAGTCTGAAAAGCCTTGCTGGAGGAAAGGAAAAGTAGCATAAAGCTCGAGAGAGAGAATGGGAGACAGAGAGCAAGGGAGTAAGTGCACTTCTAGAAGGGAAGGGAGGCAGGAAGCAGTCCATAAAGACTTCCTGGAGGGAGTGGTATTTGAGCAAGGCCTGAGAGGACAGCAGAATGTGGAAGTAAAGACAGGAGAAAAAGCCTTTTGAAGCAGCACGAAATGTGAAATGACGAAGCCAGGAAGAGAAGAGTTCATAGAGGCTACAGTGTGTAATTAAGTCTCTGTAAAGCAAAAGACAGGTGAGTAACAATAGCGGCTAACGTTTACAGAATACTTACCGCAAGCTGGGCTCTGTTGCTGAGAAAATGGTGACAATCATCTCATATGTTCCTTCCAACTGCGTGCAGGGACCCTGATTTGTGAAAACACTTCCCAGACAGATGATGGCTCTTAAATCAGAGGTGAGGGTGCCCCTTGGGAAGGCAGGGGACAGGGCTCATTCACAGACAGAGGGGCACCAGCTCTGTCTGCTCCTGGATGAGGTTGTGGGGCTGAGTTTGGTTTGTGAATCATCTACTTAAATGAAGGGCACAAAACTGTCCTGGCAGTTTAGAATGGTGATGTGAGCCCAAGGAGGGATAAGCAGATGAGCAACACGCATGGGATTCTTAGGTCCAGCTAGACCCCCTTTCCTGCACATCCCTTCTTAGCGACCTAGGAAAAGCCCCACTGAGCTGGTGCATCTGGATCCTGCTAAAAGCAGCCACCTGGCAGTGGTAAGATTTTGTGCTTCTAGCTAATTAAATATAGACCTGAATCTAAGCTTATGAGATACATGATCTGCTCCTACCAGTTAGTACAGACATCTTGCAGTTGTTTTTAAGTAAGTGGTGTGATATGTATGGATGATTCGAACTCAGACCTGACTGCCTCCAGAGAGGCAAGAGATAAGGTTGGCATGGTGGGTGGGGGCCACGAGACACCTGTAGGTCCAATTCTGGACTGAGGATACAGACTTGGAGCCTGAAGACAGTAGCAGGCCAATGCAGACGGACGGGGCATAATAATCCTATGGGAGGCTCTTTACCACCACAGAGAACAGCCTTTGGCTTAACAGGAAGATACTACGGAAAGGGACCAAGTTACTCCTGTCGCCTGATCCTTTAAGGAAAAGAAAAATGGGCTGAAATAACTGAGTCAGGTCTTCCTAAACCAGCTGCCTACAGAGCCCACAGTCATTCTCAAGTCCACATGTTGCAGACAGGGTATTCAAATGTCCAGCTAGGGAGTTCTTGAACTCCTTTTAAAATGGTTTGTTTATATATGTATTAAGTAATATTTACAATACATAAATACAATTCGTAATGCTAAAAACATACACACATAGGCGACACATACATACACACATCCCCACCTTGAGGTGCAGGACCCTTGAGATACCGCACATATGGAGGCATATTTGGTCTGGTCTGTTTACTAGTGTGTGAGGCACTTCAGCAACTTTTAAGATGTCAAGTGCCATAAAAAAATCAAAGTCCCTGTTATCCTGGTAAATTGGCTGTTGTTGCCAAAGCAAAACCAGAGACAGAGTTAACCATGGCAGCCACGAAGAGCTGTTCTTTGAGGGCCAAAAATCATGATTTGCAATGTTTTTCCATCCAAGAGGGGAATGTTACTCACTAAGGCCTGTAACGGTTTCCTACCCCAAGCTCAATTCCTACACCAGCAATACGGTCCCAACAGAAGCCCTTAAAACAGAAATGTCACCCCACAAAGTTCTTACTTCAGCCAACAGAGATTTGGATTTAAACTTAACTGCGAGACTAAAAATTTGGCTCACCACAGAGATGACTGGAGACATTTAAAAAAACAAAAAACAAAACAAAACAAACAAAACAACAACAACAAAAAAAACAGTCCTGAAGACTGATGTCACTGCTCTATCCAGTATCACCACTTTCCTCTTCCCTAAACTCAAATGAACTCTGGAGAGAGTGACCCAGTGCTGAAATTTCAGCTTTAACCACACGGCTGGCACACGCTTCCAAACATTTAATACTCAGGTGGGTTTCAGCTTTAAAAAAAACTTAGTAAAGATAAAGCCTAGACCCTTTACTCTATTGGCATCCATTCCACAAAAGGGGGAAAATTGTATTAATAGAATTTTTTTTTTTTTTTTTTTGCAGAAAAGAAACATACTGCTATCAGGCCTAGTTCTCAAATTTCTTCACTGGATTCATATTTACTGAAGGCTCTGTTGTTGTGACTGAACAAAACTGGGCCTTAACATTTACCTCTGTCTCCGAAAAAAACTTACCAGAGTCTCCACAAGTGAAAGCCCTAGAGAAAAATACTACACCGTCAAATGGTTTCAGAAGCTTCAATTCTATAACGCCCTCAGAGGAAGCTGTTTACCCTACACCTTGCTCGTGTCATGGGAATCGGCCAAAGAAGCTTTAACCCCTTCTGATAGGGAGTCCTGGCCAGCATTTGTCCACACACACGGCCACAGACAAGCCCCGGGATCTTGGTACACTGGCTCCTGGCCTGGAGGATGTGAAAACTCCGGTGTCACATCAAAATATCATGTCGGCTCCCATGTTACTCAACTTACAATTTTAGCCCGCTAAAAAAAACTATTTAGCAGTGCTTCCAAACAAGTATTTGTCTATAAATCCCAAACCATCTAAATTTATTTGCGAAAGAGTAGTATAGAAGCTGCAACGTGTGAAAGGGGCAGGCACTGTTTGATGGTGGGAGGTATGTGGATTCCCACACCCCTAGAGAGGACTCAGAGGTCCGTGGGGATCCAGCACCCACAGGTTTGGAATCTTGGGTTTGGCCCAACGAAGACACTGCCGTCTTTCATATCTCCAGAATGTACGAAGGAGCTGGCTTTTGAGACTTTCAATTTTGTCCCTTTCACTGGGAGGCGCTCCACTATGAAGGCTTTCTAACGGATATTCCAATGAAATGCAAATACAAGCCACAGTCAAGGGCACCATTTAAAATGAAAACCCACACAAAATCTCTCAGCAAACCGCTGGTTTTAAAGGGAGGCTAGCTGACTTGGAAGACAGGACACTTGATCCTGGACATGCTGCTCTACACGGCTGCCACTCCCCACCCCGCATCAGACCTGCTGATTCTGACCATGGAATTTCCAAAACAGATTCCCTCCAACAAAGCCAAGAGCACATTTTTGCGGCTGCAAAGTGAAGTGAGGTTTCTCTTTATTAGAGAGACAAGGCATTGCTAAATGGATTCCTTTTCCCTTGTATGATACCAGTCTTAGAAAATCAGCCTCCCCCTAGAAGTGCGTCAGGAAGGGAAATGCCTCTTTTAAGGTGCCACATGGTTTGGGAGCCTTAGGTTGACCCTGAAGAACCTTGGGAAAGAATAAGCAATTTCAGGAGCATAAGTTTTCTGAAGCCAGAAGGACCTGGACAATGTGGGCACAAAACTCAACAATGCAGTCACTATTCTATAAGGAGCACTCACAGGTCAGAAATCCAGGAAGTAGTCAATGAGGGGGCTTCCTTGATGGGAACGTCACGAGCTCAGTTCTAAGGGAAGCTGAGGCAAGTTCTCAGTGGCAAAGGGAAGCTACTTGGGTGGGGTGGGCAATAGTGAGTCACGGGATGTAGTGGGTACAAGGTACATTGGTGGGGTGGCTCAGTCGCAAAGAAATGCCCACGACTAGATCAACAGCCTTCGTAATCCAGGCAATTTAGAAGCACCCACAAAACCCCACTGTTGGTCCTTCAACACTTTCTCCAAAAAACAGTCTTGATGGAGGATGAACCATTTTAGCAACGATGGCAAGAAGAATTGAGAAGGCAAGGCAACTAGCTATAAAGGAGTGGTAGTCACTCGGGTGTCATGCAGATGGCATCAGAAAGGAAAGAGGGGGTATGGAAATGAAAATTACTAGGCACAGCTGAGAGATGGTCTCTTACTGAGCAAGTTGTCAGACCTGCCCAACTGGGGAATTTCGGAATTTTAGGAATAGACCAAACAGGACAGGGGTTGGCCATGTATATACACTGGCCTGAAGCAGGACCTGTTTACCCTAAAATCAGAGTAGAGGGGCAGGTGAGGGACCCCCACTTTTCTTCTCCAAATGACCTCACAGCATAGCACCTACCCCTGGACACCTCTTCCTGGACATCCCACACCAAGCGCTCATTCCTTGGAGACCAACTGACACAAGTTAGGATAATAGAGAAATTACCCAGATGAGTACAATTATCAGCGAAGCATGGTATTTTCAAGTTGGACAGGATGTAAAGCTCCAACAAGGTGTTCATTTTATGGAGGCGGAGGCTGAAAATGAGGGACTGGTTGTTGTTTCCCCAGGTCCTGAGGGCTGGACCCAGTGATGCTCAGCGAGCTCTGTTACTGGCTCTTCCCCGATTCCCTGGATAAAGCTGAGAGCTTTTTTTCTTTCTTTCTTTCCTTTTTTTTTTTCTTTCTGAGCCTCAGATGCTGCATTGTAAATAGAAAAGATAGAACTAAATGGCTTCCAGGTCCCTGCTAGCACTAACTTCTCTTGTGATCAATGCTTCTAAAATTGCGATGTGTCCAGGTGGGGAAGTTCATTTACCCCCTATCTGGTTTACGCTCACTTAAGGGAGTGATTTCTTTCCTCTGAGGCTCTCATCTTGCCCATTATTCAGAGTGAGCTGCCTCCTGGTGTGCTGTCAAAATACATCAGCTTCAAAGACAAACACACACCTTTCAATCCAAGGCCAAGATAGTTTACTGTATAATTTATGATAATGTTAAGTCTGTTTCTCATAAATGTTAATGGTGCCACTTTTTTCATAGATGGGTAATTCTCAGCAAAGCAGCTGGATGTTAAAAGTTACATTTTCTTTTTAACAACATAACTGCCTCAGCCAACAAATCCGATTAAAACAAAATAAAACTCCACTGGGTTGCAGGCACAAAGATTCTGTTAATGGCACTAAGTAAATCCAAAAATAAAACCATTCAAAGATTCTGTTCTCATAACTGTTTATCTACCATGATTTGGTTAAGTTCACATTCATAGACTTTCCTCCATTTTAGGTGTACGTATTAGAGAAACGATTTTTTTGCCTAATCCACATTCTTTCTTTCCTGTAAATGCCTAAGTACCTCCCAAAGTAAATTCTTTCCCACTCAAAAGATTTTGATACTAGTTTTTCAACTTTTTCTCATTCACAGAATTAACAAAATTTAATTTGAAATAGAAGTGCTGTGTTTCCATCTTTTATACCCTATACAATTGTTTTGACTGCTAAATATGTTTGAGAAACTTTGCTTCAGATACTGGGAACCTGGATCTTGAAATCGTTGGACCCTTTCAAAGTCATTCCCTGACAAAAGAAATTGAATCAGTAATTTCAGTTCAGCGAGTGTACTGGGGGGCTTCCGAAATTCTCCATTTTCTATTTTGAAGCATCGTACAATCCATCAAAATAAGAGTTTAAGTATTCTTAATTACGGGTATCATAAAATAAAACAATGGTAACATAAAAAAGGAAGAGTTCCAAAAGTCCACAACAAAACAGCCACAAAAACCGTAACAAAGTTAGATTCAATGCCCTCAAATCGAGGGCCCTCAGGATGCCATGGTTCTAATACCTCTCCACCTCATTACCTTGCAACCTTCCTGACTCTTTCACTCCGTAGTTCAACAAAGAGTGAATGTGACCGCGAGGTACTGTGCTGCACACTGGTTATAGAGAAGTAGGAGACAGTCTCTGCCCTCAGAACCCCCAGTCCAGGAGGGAAAGAGCCACACAGGCAGATAACACTCCAGTGCACGTGGTGCCGACCGAGATAGAGAGAACATCAGGAATCAAAAGAAGGGGAGGTGACGAGGGCAAGGTCAGGGTTTCAAGGTTTCTTAAAGGAGGAGATGCTTCCCCCGAGTCTTTTTTTTTTTTTAATTTTTTTTTAACGTTTATTTTTTTTTTGAGACAGAGAGAGACAGAGCATGAACGGGGGAGGGTCAGAGAGAGGGAGACACAGAATCTGAAACAGGTTCCAGGCTCTGAGCTGTCAGCACAGAGCCTGACGCGGGCCTCCAACTCGCAGACCCCGAGATCATGACCTGAGCTGAAGTCGGCCGCTGAACCAACTGAGCCACCCAGGTGCCCCCCCCCCCCCCCCCCCCCAGTCTTAACACCTGCCCTGTTCTGGCTCCACGGGACCGTTGTGGGGCTTTCATGAAGTTAAGCCCGGAAAAGGGCCTTGGGAACAAAAGCATGAAGAGCTGAATCGGGGTGATGAAGGGAGCCCCAGCAGAGGGGGAGTTCTTCTGTCTCTGGCTATGGAGGAAAACATCCAACGTGATTTGCGGGAGCGTTTTTAAAAAACCACTTTCAGCTGATTTTCTGAAGCTTATTTCTGTTTCCCGATTACTTCCATTTCACCGATGAGGAAGTTTAGGCACAGGGCCCAAAGAGCTAGGGGGAAAAGAACCCAAAGGCTCAGTGAGAGGTCTGAGAGAAGCTGGCCCGGGGCTGTGATGGTAGGAAAGGCCATTTTCCTTCCTTTCCACTCCCCTTCAGCCAAAACAGGAGCAGTGGGGCACCTGGGTGACTCAGTGGGTTAAGCATCCCTTATCAGCTCAGGTCTTGACCTCAGGGTGCCTGAGTCACGATCTCGCAATTGGGGAGTTTGAGCCCCACAATGGGCTCACTGCTGTCAGCACAGAACACACTTCACATCTTGTCCCCCTTTCTCTACCCCTCCCCCTATCATCCTCTCTCTCTCCCCCCAAAAATAAACATTAAAAAAAAAAGAAAAAACCAAGAGCAGTTGTTTTCTATGAGATTACTTCCCCTCATAAAAACAAGTCAGAAGGCAACAAAATCCACATTTAAAACTTCCAAAATATTTCCAAAACATTTTTTCCCTCCATTTCTTTCCAATGCAGACAAAGGAGGTATCCAGGCTCAATTCATGTCTCACGTGAACTGAAGGGGGTACTGACAACCTTGTCCTGAGCGACTGTAATGACACCAGTGCAAGAGAAAGAAAAAAAGCCAGGAATCCATGGGGGTTGGGGTCCTTGGAAGACACTCTCAAGAAAGGATGTCAGCACAAGCTGAGCAATGAAGTCTGGGAAGATCCAGTCAACAGAGGAGGAAGGACAGCCACTATGGAGAATGAGTAGGAGGTAAGATGCAGGGATAGTCAGTCACTAGGCCTGCCTGGAGAGAGAACAACTTCCCAGGACGTCCTCCAAGATCATGTGCCATTGGAGCTCGTCCCGTGGCTGCTCCCCAGACTGGCCACATGGGCTACCATCAAAAATTAGACTTAACTGCATCTGCTTTGTGCCATCATAATTAATTCTTAGGAGTGAAGCAAATGGCAGCAGACGGTAGGGGGGCTCCAGAATGAACTCATTTATCCTATACAGGCTCAGTGTACTTGCCCTGGGGGGACACGGAGAGCCAGAGAAATCTAGTCTTTGTGCTGGAGAAGTTCCTAGCTCCAAGAAAGACACCTACCCACTCACTGTGTTGTACAAAGCACCGAGGCAGCAAGAGCTAAGTATGCTTGCTGGGGGCATGCCGACGGGCAGGGAGAAGAGGTTTATGAAACTGAGCTGACAGGAGGGGAGAGCATGGGCACAGGGTTATGTAAATACACTGTGTATTCTGGGGAGGGAGGAAAAGCCAGGGTCAGATCCAAGTGTGGGTGGCCACCGCCAGGGCTGTAGTTATCAGCCCTGGCCACCCATTTGAAACACCTGGAGAAAACAAAAACACACAGATGCTAAATGTCCTACTTGTGGACAGGAGTGCTGGTTACAGGGATGTATTCTTATGTAAAAATTCATCAAACCATACACTTAAGATGTGTGTACTTTATGGTCTTAAATCATACCTCAAACAAGTTAAAGTATTAATCTCAGACCCCACTCCAGACCAGTTAAATCAATCTAATACATAAGGCGGGCTGAAAACCATTGTCCTATGTGGAGAATTAAAAAAAAAACAACAACCCCATTTAGAGGTCACGAGTCTTTTTATTATTATTTTTGAGAGAGAGAGAGAGAGTGAAGGGCAAGGGGCAGAGAGAGGGGGAAGGGAGAGATAGAAGGCAGGGGAGTGGGGGCGCGGGGAAGAGAATTCCAAGCGGGCTCCACACCCAGCACACAGCCCTACGTGGGGCTCAATTCCACCACCCTGGGATCACGACCCGAGCCAAAATCAAGAGTCAGACGCTCAACTGAACCACCCAGGCGCCCCAAAGGCCACAAGTCACTTTAATAAGAATCAAAGTCTTATATTCCACTATCTTCTAGGGACAATTAATAAAAACAAATTTACTGGGGGTTCTGTAGTACTCTTTGTTCAAACTAGCTTTATCTAACAATTTTTTAACACCATCTTGTCAAATAAGCTGGTTGTAAGAGTCCCACTTTATAGACGTGGAAACTGAGACTGGGAGAGATTATTCTCTTGCCCAAGGGAAGCTAGTACGAAACAGAATTGGGAGGTTGCATTCAGTACAGGGACACAGGTTTCTCCCAAGGAACCCACGTGTGCTTTCTGAAGTGAATTACTAAATACCATCAAATGACCCTGAGAACCCACTACCCCTCTTACTCAAGCTCTACCCTACTTCTCAGAGTGGGAGTTTTTTGCTACAGGAAGGATTTCGGCAAACCAGAAAGCCTAAAGTCAGCAATGATTCTATTGCCCCTTGAAGCCCTCGGCCACTTGCAGGCGTCTTTGTCTTTGGGGTCTCACCTTAAGCGGTTCATTTCAGCTTTAGTCTGTACCAGAATCAGATCTCTCATGCCAAGGGCAAGAAGAAATGCCCTCCTAACAAGACTCTGGGCATCACTAGAGCTGCCTGCAGTCCGAATTTCCTAAGAGCCATCTTCTTCATGAGCAGATAACGAAGCTCATAGGAACAGGAGAAACTGCACAAAAGCAAAAAATGACAATTCAGGACACACACCCATCGAGTGATGGCATTAAGGAAATCCTCAAAGCCCTTAGCAATGTAGCTGCCAAGAGAAAAAAAATGACTTCATATAAAAAAAAGGCCCAAGTCCAAGTTATAATAAGGACCCATATACATCCTGCATGTTATGAAAATTATTGCAGCATTAAAAGTGAAAATAGCATCATGTCATCTAGCGTGTATGAAATCCCAGACAACATAAGATGGGTTGCTTAAGCATAAAGGCTAATACTGCCTAGAAACACCAGGGAAATAAGAACTGCACATAAGAAGAAAAATATTTACTTGGTGCTTCTCCATCACCTTTCTCGGTGCTTGCAAGGGAGTAAAAAGTGTTTCCGGATGGCATCTCAGCAGTTCTCAGCACACACAACTTTCTTTCTTAAGCCAACCTCTGCTGTTTGAGGTGCGAAGTTCTGATGGTCTTTATTCCATGTTATTCCTTCACTCCCTGTTCGAAGATCTCACAATGGATAAGGGGAGAGTGAGGAACAGAGACTGAGAAGTAAGCAAAGCGCTTGAAAAAGGGCACTTTTGGGAAATGGCATAGAATTCCTTTCTACAGAATGCGGGCACGAGAATTCTAGAGCTAGAACGTATTTAAAGGTGTCCACTCCAAACTCTGAATTTTAAAAATGAGCCAACCACGCTTAGGGCACTGAAATGATTTGCCTGAGGTTACAAAGCTGGCTTCCTCAGAGAGCTGGGTCCTAACTTCTATTTAATATATGGTTCCAGAATGCTTAAAGCCCTTTCCCAGGTATGATCTCCTCCTGCACCTTCCCTTTTTTCAAGTGGAAAAACTGAGGCTCAGGAAATTTATTTTTTTCCTAAGCTTATACAGCTAGTAAGGGGTGGTTCTTCAGGGCAGATGTCTGGAACCATTCTCCCATTCTCAGCGTATCGCCTGTGTGAGATGTGTGGGTACAGGCAAACATCCATACCCGGACCAGGCTTCGTTAGCCCCGATTCACCCCAAATGGAGCTAAGCCTTCACCCTCTGCCCGCACCCCAGTTAAGGGACACTGCATTACTGGGTCAAATATATTCGGGCAGCTGCAGGCACACGGTGCACTGAGAAAATTGAGACAAAGGCTATGGATGTTTGGGCTCAGGCAAGAAGCTGTATTACAAAGGTACATCACTTTCATATTCATTTGCACATTTTTCCTCATAAGAAAATTAGGCTTTAATGTAACCTCAATTTCAACCTTGTTGCTTTATCGCCTAAAGCCCATTAGAGAGCTATTTCCCAGGGCCAGGAACTTATGATTGGAGGTCAGGAGGCTGGGGTTTTAATCGACTCATGATGAGGCTTCTTTCCTGGGGCTCCACTCCTCTGTCTCAGCTCCTCTGTCTCTGTTCTCAGGGGGGATGGTCCTCCCTACATGGGTAGGGAGGATTTTTCTTAATACACCAGAGGCTGACTTTAACCACTGTGTGTGTGTGTGTGTGTGTGTGTGTGTGTGTGTAGCTTGGGGTGGGGACAAAGCTTTTCACTGACTCACATCCTAATGCATGTCAAAACAAAGCAGCTAATCCATCATCCCAAATAATACAAGATCCAGTGTCATCTTGTCTGTCTCTTCCTCCTCTTCCTCCCCGTGGGCTACATCAGGGTGTCTAACTGACGGCAGGGTGCCTGAGCAGAGCCTCTAAGGAGTTTCCTGTGGATCAAGACAACCAATCTCTCCCAAACTCTTCAGATAAAACTATTTACAGAATGGGAATGTTCTACCCACCCTGATTCTTAAACTCAGATCCATACTGAAAGGACCCAGGTAGTCTTAAAAAAAAAAAAAAAAGCTGATACTTTAGCTCCCCCAGTCCTACCACAGAGTCTGCTGGAACTGGTCTGGGGTACTGCTTAGGCATTGGGATTTCTAAGCGCCCTTTCTCCTATTTCCTTGGGGGTTGTTCTATGCAGGCAAATCTGAGAAGCACGGCCCCAGCCTAGGCCTAAGGGACATTTCCCCGCATGCCCTGGACCTCAAGTGTCTCCCCACCCTCCATGTCCATTCCCACCAGGGAATAGGGAAGGCTCTCCCCACCATCCATGCTGGGGCCAACCTTTCCAGGCACTGGACATCTCCAGGTGGGATGCTAGGGAGACAAGAGGAACAGTTTCTTATGACTGCTGCTAAGTCCTCAAAGTCTCTCGCTGTACTAAATAAAATGCTTATCGGGCCTCAGACTTCCCCAAGTACAGGCAAACAGCCATGGGAGGCCTTGTGAGGTTCCTTACCTCTAGGGGTCCGGCACCATGCGGGCTCTGCATACTCCCTTCAAAGCACAGCTTCCTCACTGTTCCCCAAGGCCAGCCTCCTGCCTCCTGGCCCATTATGCAGCCTGTCCCCCACCCCCTCCAACACCATTAAAGTATCGGCTCCTTTTCCTTTAAGCCATTCTCTTATCAGGGCTCAGAGATAATGCAATCACTAGGAAAATGCTGTTTTTATATTCTAGTGGGTACAGCTTATAATAATTCATGCTGGTAGGTTTTGTTTCCTGTGTATTCGGGTCCTGACTGTAGTCTACCTCCAGGCGGGAACAAAATGGATGCAGGTGGAGGCAGGGAAAGGCTCCTGCCTGCGCCAGATGCCGCTTCAGCACCCTCTCCATCCGATTAAGAACAGAGTGTGGGGTGGCTCACAGGTCTGCCTTCTCATAAAGCAGCTCAGAAAGACCAACAGCAGAAGGCCGAACTTGAACATGGCTTTCTAGCCGGAGAATCTCAATAGACGAATAACCCTTTAGCTTCTGTACATAACTGAAAGCAATGCCTCATCTGTATTCAACCAGTTTTTAACCTTTTGTTTTCTTCTCAGCATTATTTTCCCTGAATTCTCCTACTTTTCAAATCCTGCCTGACCACAAAAAAAACCTTGATCCTAATCTGGGACCTGCTGCTCACGAGCCTTGTAAGTGAGTAACACTGAACTCTTTGGGCCTCAGTTTCCCCATCTAGTAAGGAGATCACACTTCATTAGATGACTGCTAATTTTCATCCTGACCTCATAGGACTCTATGACTGTAATCCCCTTTTACTCCATTCTAATCTTTAGGTTTTTCCAGCATCTAATTCATAACAGGCATTATAGCATTACTATCTTTCCATCCCTGCCCATCCCTGAGAAAAAGTATGTGTTTGGGCTGGTGGGAGAGAAAGGATTGAAATAATTCAAAAAAATTTTTAGCTATTATCAACGTTACCTATGATTGAAACATCGACGGCATGAAAATAAATTAGCTGTAAGATAGAAAACTGCCTTTTTCTGCACTAAATGTCCTATTTTACATCTATTAACATTAGTATTCTCATCAAAAGCCAATTATCACATTATTGTAAAAAGCACCTCTTTTCAGCACAAATAGGGACAAAGATACTATAAAACGTGACATTAAACACCTTATATATGTTTATATAAAGTGACGGAGTTTGGGTCTATTTTCGATATTGCAGGCGGAGAGGCTTTATCAACGTACACATTGGGGACCACTGCTAAGGTTCACCTACAGAGCAGGCCAGTTTTTTTAGTGGTACTATTAGATTATAAAATATGTATACTCTACTCTTCTGAATGGTGTTCAAACAAGAAGGCACAGAAGGTTTACTAGTTTTGTTTGAATTCATGCTTACTTCAATTCTCTATCAAATCATTCCGGCTGTTAGAGTGTCAGGGACACGAGATGGTGTTATTTAATCCCAAATATTTTAAAAATTAGGTTAGAACAAAGTATCTTTGTTATACTATTTCACTGACCCTTCTGTGAACGGATTTTTTTTATTGGCAATGCTTCTAATTCCTTTGTTTGGCAAATACTGTTACAATTTTGCTTGTTTTCTATCTTTCCCCATTTCTCTCCCTAGCTGAATCCAAACTGACAAGGATCAACCTAAAATTTCTGTTTTCCATCAAAACACTGCTATCAAATGCTCTTGTGACTCAAATAAAACCAGTGCCATTAGTACAAAAAAAAATCAATTAGCGAGAAGGCAGTGAAAACATGTCCCATTTACCGTGAGCAATATTATAACCACAGGAACTATGGCACCTGATCCAGAAAAAGCTACATCTCACATTGAGAAGCCATACTGGAATGCCAGTTGACCCAACCATTAATGTTGTGATCTCTTTGAAGTCTCATATTACCTTAAATTATAGTTTTGCAGCCAAGTAATGAGAGCTGGGAAGATTTCTGGTCACTTTTCTTTAAAAAGTCCCTCTTCCGAGGCTTCAAGGCATTAACCTTGGCTATCATTAACCACTCCTCCGGTCAACTACCAGACCTTGATTCTCCATATCCACTGAATCAACAAAGGCTCTCAACAAATTTTTTATGATTAATATATGGGGACAGGGAGGAATACTAAATGAGAAATTATCCAGAGTTATAATTAACAAGTTACTACTTGTTAAGAAAAGTCACCTTCTATTCTAGGTGCCAGATACGTTTCACGCCTTATCCAATTTCATCACCGTTAACACTCCCGTGGCCAACACACACACCGGATCAAGACTGCATTCCCATCTTACAGATGGGAAAACTGACCCTTCTAGAGGCCAAGTAATTTGCACAGGGACTCAAGACTAGGGAAGGGCAGAGTGGCTATTGGAACCCCACAGCCTGCGATGCAGTACATGATGCCTCCGCCATGCTGCATAGCTGGGCTAAACCGCCAAACAAGATAAAATATCCAGGAATAAAGGCACTTAGGTGGTTAAGCCAATAAACTAAGGCAAACAACACTGCATGCATTTTATTCCTCAGATATATTTTTGGTGGAGAATAAATTGCCCTGGGAGAGGTGTTCTGTAATTTCATTTGGAGCACTGTCCTTCTGTAACAGCAAACTGAAACACACACACTAAAATCAGATTGCAATTAAAATCCAATTATAAATATATTATGATATTAGACACCTACCCAGGAAAGATCCGGCAGGGGACCTCCTCTGAAAGGCAGTGTGTCACAGCCTTCAAACTGCTGCCATGTGTACTTCTGACTGTGCCCTCTGACCTTGAGTGTGTGTTGAACAGTATCTAGCAGCCTTTTCCGGAGAAGAAAAGGACTAGGTTTATGTCTCATGACAGAGAAAGCTTAATAACAACATTATTACCAATTTATTTCAGAGGACAACATGCGAGGAATATTAAGTCTTCCTCGTGCAGATTATTAAACAAATTAAACACAGCACTTAAACTGAGGAGATTCGAGACACGGAATTTGTGTGAGGTCAGCAAACACAGGGTCACCACAGAGGGTCCAGGTGTGACCTTCACACCCTTTATACTTTTTGTTTCAACAACCTGTTATTCCACTGACTTGAAATGTTTAGCAAATATTCATCCAAAGGAATGGGTAGTCATTTCCCCACTACCCAAAATTATCTTATCTCATGATTCACAAACCTCATCAATGGCAATGTCCAATATGCAGAATACCTGATGATCCAGGAACGTCCTCCCAGTTGCCTTCTTGGAGACGCACACTGCAGGCCCATGAGCTGATTCTCTTTAATTGGACAGAACATTTCAACTACAGAACTCTGGTGTCCAGTATTTTTCAACAGTTGTCTTTAAGTTCATTTGTCATCATTACCATGGGCCATTCAGATAGGTCACCCAGCACAACTGCACTCACCCCTCCGGCTTTCCCCAGGAAGACAGGACCAGGCCTGGTTCTCAGTATTTTCCATTTATGAAATGTCTAAGGGCCAGACGTCGGACACACCCTCCCACCCCGGCTCGTTTTTAACTGGTCTGGCATAGACTGCAAGCCCACACTATGCACCAACTTCTTACAGCTATTGTACAGGTGCTAATTAATTTACATAGCTGTGCAATCAGTGACAGAGGCTTACCCATAACGATTCTAAATCTGGAGGGAAAAAATAGGAAGGGGAAAGGAGGGAAAATGCTTTTGGTTTCACAATGAAACGTCATTTCAGGAGTCAGCTTACTTGTCATTTCTGCTTAAGTTGGATTGATTCCTCTATTTCCCCTATATCCCAAGTGTGTGTGTGTGTGTCTGTGTGTGTGCACATGTCTGTTTCCCCTCCCCTCCAGGGGCACACTTAAAAAGCACTAAGAAAAAATGATAAACTGACCTGAGAATGATTGGCTTACCTTTGTTTTATTAACTACAAATAAAGAAAAATAAACCCACATACTACATACATTTAAGATTAGTCACATAAAATGTGCAAGACCCCGAACGATACTGTGATTCCAGCAAGCTCCTGTCTGCAGTTATCCAGTCCACAGGGCTCGTCACTGGAATCCCCTGGGTACCTGTACAAATGAATATAATTACAGACAGGATGAGCACAGACCTATGAGGCTGTTGATTATGTTCGATAACTCAGGAATATCGGGAGAGAGAAATCCTGGGGTGTGCAATCGATTTTGTCACATAAACTCCCTTGGCCTTTCCAGTTTCACACGAGGGTTGAAATGGTTCTTTCTCTTGTTCTCGACTGCCAGGAACACATACGAATGTTGTGATATCTGTCAGGGAAGACGACAGGAAAACTACTTCCAAATTTCCTCCAAGGAAACAAAAGCAGAGCACAAGGGATCTATTCTCTCAGGGCACTATCCAATACTGGCAATGCAACTGGAGATAAAGGAAATCAAGTGGTAAGTGGAGTCCAATGGGTAACAGCACATCATGGCCCGAGGCTGAGAACAACCCATGTAAGTCCTGCACGTTAACTTAATGCCGGCCAAGAAGAAACATTGGCCATCACAGTGTGTTTGCCTGAGTCCCATTCTTTGAATGCCCCTGACCCTTTAGAATACAGTAATTTAGCATCATGAATTAAAATAGCTGAAAATAATTCTTTTTAAAAAATGAATAATTTAAGAATTCACATGTCTCGTTAACAGTAAATGACTTTCCAGCTGGGCAGAAAATCAAAATCTGCATTTGGCAGTTTTACAAGTCATTATGGAAATAGGTCTACTCTTTATTTGATCTCCCATTTCTAGATAATCTTCTTCACTTCTAGAGATTTTCCTTCTCTGTAGGTTACAGAAGGTATTGAAAGACGCTAAGAAAAATCAGGTACCGTTTGTGATTTTAGGGCAAAAATAAATGATAAAATAAATATCAATCAATCAATAAAAATGAATAAAATAAGTAGATGATGATTTAAAAGCCCAATGTTTTCTTGAAAAAATAGGTTAACTTGAAGAAACCAGATACAAAAGGCCACATACTGTATAATTCCATTTATGTAAAATGTCTAGAAAAAATACTTAGGAAGTAGACTGGTGGTTGCCAGGGGCTGGGGGAAGGGTTTCATGGGGAGTGACAGCTACTGGGTACACGGTTTCTATCTGGGTAGGTAAAAAATTTCTGGAACTAGATGTTGTGGTGGTTGCAGAACGTGGTGAGAGTACTTAATGCCACCAAATCGTGCGTATTTAAATGGATACATTCATCAAATTTTTAGGGTATGGCTATTTTTCCACAATAAAAAAAGTAATAGTGTTTTAAATGGTAACATTTGAAACTTGGGTTTTAATAAATGTCAAATGAATCAAAGGATCAGAAACTCTGGGCACTCTGCTCACCCTGTCAAGGACTTCATTAAGGAATTCGAGAAGGAAATGCCTCCATCTACCTGCTCTCCTGCTCTAACCTTCTAATCCCTACATGTGTCTGCCTAAGAAAGAGATCCAAGACTAAGAAGTGGGTCATGAGGACCCAGATGATCATTTCTCTCCCTTGTAAGCCAAAAACTCCTCCAAGTCCAACCAAGCAGATGACCAACCCACAGTCAGCTCACAATGTTTCAGATGTATTCTATTTCCTAAGACTATCTGCAAACAATAAGAAATAGAAGAGGACTGCTTATGCACTCCAAAAATGCTCTGGACAGTTACATCCTGATCATCTCTCTCTTATCAAGAAATAAAGAGAAAAACAGAAAGGGGGTAAAAAAAAAAAAAGCAGAAAGATGACGGAGGGAAGGAGGGAGAATATTATCTGAAGAAACCTTCTTTTGAACCCTGAGTGACTACTATTTTTTCATTGTTCTGAAGAGGTTTAACAATATTGGTTCTAATAATATTGGCATAGAAATGTACTGGTCTTTCCATCCATAAAAAAGAGCTAATTCGGCTTTGTTTTGAACGGGACCACAGATACACGCAGCTGATTTTTGGTAATGGTAGTTGGTTCTACATGATCTCAGAGCTGGCCGATGCTTCTAAAGCCTCTATGACCCTCTCATCTCATGAGTGGAAAGGGGAGATAAAGTAAGGTCTCTGAAGACCTGAAAAGACAGTAACTTATGTTGGGCTTTGAAGATTCTGATTCTATAAAAATGGCAGAATCAAGTCAAAGTGTCCTCATCAGCAGCCAAAGAGGTTTTTGGCAGCAGGGTGGTAGCTAGATGATTACAATTTGTGGTTATCAGACGTGGGTTCAAATTGTGTTTTGCCACTCAATAGAGCGAAGTACTAAGAGTAAAATTTTCTTCTCTTTTGGCTTTTATTTCCTCATCTACAAAATGGATGAAAGTATATCTACCGTCATGTCACTAAGAGGATCAAATGAAGACACTACAGGTAAAAGTTTAACACAGGACTTAGACCCCAAGTACTCAGTCCATGATAGTTGTTAAGGCATGAGAACTATTGAAATCCAATCTAGGATGGGTTTTCCATATAAATCCCGTCCAACTATTCTGTGTGTTTCAACACACTCAAAATGAAATGGTAGGAAATGCATTAAAAAGTAAGTTAGGGCTTCAAGAAGAAACAAAGAGAGGGCTGGGATCTCTCTTCGCAATTCAATTATGGTACCACTGAGGACCAGCTCATCAGGAGTAGCTGAAACCCACATCTCCTGACCTCACACAGAAAAATTTCCCAATATTTGCCAGTATTTCCCAATATTCCATGCATATAAATAACCTTAACACAGTTAATTTAGTTCTTAATATGTGCCCACGAGTCAAACCTTCTGTAATACCCAGCAAGGCAAAAACACAGATCACCAAAGAGCTGGTTCACTAATGTGTTTTGTGGAAAGGATTAACATGCTATGCTTGGACAGCAAGGTCATACCAGTTTTGAACATTTGGTGTTAATATGACGATCACAAATATTCTGTCTTTGCTTTTATCAGAGCCTATTTCAAGAACTCTCCTGGTGATCCAATCTTGCTCACGTCTCAGCAGAATATTTTTTTATTTGTCTATTTACCCATTAAAAATAAACAGACGTCATGGGGCGCCTTGGTGGCTCAGGTCATGATCTCACAGTTTGTTTGTGGGTTCGAGCCCCACATCAGGCTTTGTGTTGACCGCTTGCTCAGAGCCTGGAGCCTGCTTCAGATTCTGTGTCTCCTTCTCTCTCTGCCCCTCCTCCACTCATGCTTTGTCTCGCTCTGTTTCTCAAAATTAAATAAATGTGAAAAAAATAAAAATTTAAAAAAAATTTAAAAATAGAGGTCTTGAAAGTTTTTGATTCATCTGTGGGAAAATGAGTCTAGACTTTGTCCAAGAGACTAGTACAGATTTAAGCAGCACTGTCTGTAGACAACACAGGGACAGTGTTTTTGGAAGCTATGCATATGTTGAGTGTAGGAGGGCTGAGAGCTTACTGAGCAAGGACCAAGGGAGATTATAGGGCACTGTGGCCATTCACTGGAAAGCTGGAGAAACGAGGATTGAATTACTTATCTTATAATAATAATATAACTAAGCAAATGTGCTTGGTTTAGTATTAGACAGTATCCTAAATACTTTTCATGTATTAACTCACTATATGAAACTCAATATTCTAAAATCTCAACACTGATCTGGTACAGCAGAAAAACACACTGAGCCAACATTCCAACATTGGCGAGGGAGTCCAAGGGAGGAGAAAAAGGAGACTTGATTGCTCAGCTCTATCACCGAAAGCTTCTAGGCCATTCACTTCTGTCAAGTTTCATCACTGGCAAATCGAGAAAATGTCATTAGGAAAAAGCACTAAACTGGCACTGGGGCTGGATGCTGGGACCCAGATTCCCACTGGATCTGGAATCTCTGTAGCCTTCATGTCCCTCTGGGCATTCCCCATCACTTACCTCTGTTTCTCCTTCCTACCCTCCCTCTTTTTAAGAGAGAAATCAGACTTGCATTCAAGCCCTTAAAAAAAGAAGGAATTTGTCACTAATCTATGTATCCTCAGTATAAAACGGAAGGAGGAATACACTGAAATGTGGAATTCAGAGTGGTTTACAGAGTGGTTTCCATGCCACTCTGGAAAAATACTTCCAATTCATCTTAATTTCCCCAAAGTATAAACCACATTAAATGCTAGCATATATGTCAACAGGAAAATTAATTTTTTTATATCTTAAAGGATGTTTGAATGATCAAGAAACCATGACCTCCATCACAGCAAACAAAGACAATTGAGGCAAGTGTCTCATGTTAGATTGTTACTGCTGTTTCAAATTTTTTAGACCACAATTAAGTATAATCGTTCTTGTCCCCATTTTATAGGCATCAGATATCCCAGTCCAGACCTTTCCCCTTCTTTCCAATCTTACCCTTAATAATCTCAAGAAATTGCAATAAATAATGTCAAAAGATGAATAATGAAAATGTAAATTTCAATGTGCTATAATTACAATTCTAAAAAAAAAAATGAAGCCCAATAATTAAGGGCTTGTTATTTTAGCAATTACAAACACAAATAGAATTTCCTTTGGCTTTTGGATACATTCTGCTGTAACAGTACTGCTGTCCGAAATGTACACAGCTGAAAGAACAGATACCCACTCCACCTACCGTTCTGTAAATAAGGTCAAACTGTATTGGTAGCAGCAGATACACAGCCCACAAGTTCGGTACCACCATTTTGTGCAGTACATCTATATGACTGACCTGTATAAATGTGTGCTGTTTTCACTGTTGACACTTTTATAAATATAAAGAACTTGCTGAATAAATCCTGCTATAGATCTCTTTGTATCAAAATGGAACACTCGACTGTTGTGAAATCTGGCAGTTAATAAAAATAGCCTGCTTTTTATTAGACTCTCCCAAGGATGGGAACACAATAGTTTAATAGTAACTAAGCATGCTTCAAAAGGTAAACTCTTTCAAAGTAAAGTAGTAAATACTAGAAAATGTACAGAGGAAACCAGAGCTTTGTTCCTCATAGCCAAACAAAAGTTACCTTTTTAAAATAAGTACTCTTCAGGGGCCCCTGGGTGGCTCAGTCGGTGAAGCGTCGGACTTCGGCTCAGGTCATGATCTCACGGTTCGTGAGTTCGAGCCCTGCATCAGGCTCTGGGCTGACAGCTCAGAGCCTGGAGCCTGTCTTCGGATTCTGTGTCTCACTCTCTCTGCCCCTCCCCTGCTCACACTCTCTTTCTCTCAAAAGTAAATTAAACATTAAAAAAAATAAAAATATAAAAGAAGTACTCTCCAAATCACATATGTCTATAGAACATAAGGTCAATCAGATTATATGTAAGGTTCTGCAAGGTAACTGTTAATTCTGAGAGTGTAAAGGGAAAGCAGTTTGAACATCTTCCTGAATCTTTTCACTATGGGATAGCCACCTGTTTGCGTTGTAGAGTTCCCCAAGATTTAAGATCATCATTGTAGTAACAGTAAAATAAGTTAAATTTACGCATTCAGCAGGTATACAGAACAATCTTATTGTAAAAAAGTGAAAAAGAAATGATAAAGCACAATGAATCTGAGCGACATATATGAGGATCCAGAAACCCAGAATGCAAACGTCTGCTGATTGATCAGAGGGAAGAGAAGGTCAGCAGACTGTGACGTAATGAAAGCCAGTGAAGGGGCTGAGTCAGAAGTCAGAGGAGCCACAAGGAGAGGAGCCCAACACACAGGAGGCTCACTGTCACCAGTGGGGGCACTCAGGCCATCACTTCAACTACAGTCATATTCACTCTAGAAACTTACTGTCTCTGCTCTTCTCCAACCTGAAATAAACCAGCCTCTTGTTGAAAATGGACTGGTTGCTCTGGCATCCTATTTAAGGTTCCTTTTTAGTTCCAGAAATCTGGGAACATTTGCCTTGATGCCACACCCCCTCACCCCCCCGCCACGTCCGTCTTTTCTAGCACCTACCCTTTTTCCTACTGCAGCATGACACTCAATGAAAATAAATCTCTGACTCCAGCAAAACATACTTCAGTTCCCCCACAGGAAGGGAAATTCTCAGACACACCTTAACAAAATGCAACTGAAAGGGCAAGGTTGGTTTTTTGAACCATTGTCTGGTTTCTATTCTAATATGCCTACTTTCTTGCAGGCCCAGGAAGGTGAGTTGTGGATTTCTGTAACCACAGTTGGCTCAATGGGCAGCTCTGGGTTCTTTCCTTGAGCATCAGAGCTCTTACCGGGCACCCACATTTAACCATTGATTTAACCACCGTTATTTAACCATATATGACCCATTGAACCTTTGTACCCTTCCCTCCAAAACCTTCTCAAGTCTCAGAATGGGCTTGACTGAGTTAGTCTGAAAATGCAGAATGGTCTGAACTGGTTAGGAGGTTAACACTACTAATCATCAATACACCCTCTGTACACTTTCTTGATGGGTTTGTCTTAAAAAAAAAAAAAAAGATTTCCTTTCTTACATAGAAACACCTATTCTCTTGCTAGGAAAGGGCATGGACTCTGCAGCCTACTACTAGGGTTTCATTATCAGCATCCTATGTGCATAACTTTCTGTGCCTCACTTCCTCCTTCACAAGGCCTGAGGACAGTGATAGTACCTCACACACACTCTAAGACAGGACTAGAAGAATACACGTAAAGCACTTTGAAGAATGCCGGAACAGAGCAGGCACTCAGTAAATACCGGCTTTTCTAATTAGCCAATGTGGAATTGAGCAAAAACCCTCTTTTCAACCTCTTGGGTAGGAATAATGCAGAACTCTGCAATGACCCAAGTTTGATTTCTCTCCCTCTCTTTTTTTTTTATGTTTATTTTTGAGAGAGAGAAACAAAGAGTGTGAGCAGGGGGGTGGGCGCAGAGAGAGACAGACGCAGACACAAAATCAGAAGCAGGCTCCAGGCTCCAAGCCGTCGGCACAGAGCCCGACGCAGGGCCCCAACTTACAAACCGCGAGATCGTGACCCGAGCCGAAGTCAGACGCCCAACCGACGGAGCCACCCAGGCACCCTGACCCAAGTTTGATTTCTAACAATGTAACTGTGCGTTTCATTTCAGATTACCAAACACACAATTTTCAAACCTAATTCAGACCTGTTCTGGTTGTCCTTGGCCCAACAGACACAACATAAGTGTCTGACAGGTGTGGTCACACCTTGAGACATCTCAGAGTTTTATGGGCCTTCTGGAAAGCAGGCATTCTCCTTCATCAGTACCTTACTCCCCCAACTCCCCATCCTTCACTGATTACTGCCTCAAAAAATATGGCCCCTGCCAACAAAGCACCGTCCTGTGAGATTTCAGGAGAACTCACCACACAAGGTTATTTTCCCCTAGGGTGATCAAGTTGATACTTTAAACAATTATTTGGTCTATTAGAAAAAGCACATGAGAAGAATTCTTCTTATGGTCCTAACTACCTGTTTTCTCAGGGAGAATTATTATTATTATATATATTATTATATATACAGTTAGTTTCTTTATGAAGATGGGAACCATTCACATAAACAGGAACCAAAGCAAAGGACGCCACAAGTAGAAGTCAGACCAGAAACTTCAGGTGATGAGGAGACAGACGTAGATCACATCCATTTGTGAAAGCAGCCAAAAATCACTTCTTCAAACTTAATACCCAACGTTTAAAAATAGCTTGAGAAACTTAGTATCTTCATTCCTTTTTCATCTAGAATGAACTCCATCAGGGCACCTTGATCTAAGTCAACCAGTTTCTGAGTTCAGTCAGAATTTGTCACAGGGCCTCCCATTGATTCAGCATAAAAAAAAGTGTTTAGCTGTTAATTTCTTGAGGTAAGGGCCACTCTTGCAGATGAAATTGAGAATTCTTATAAATCACAAAAACTACCTGTTCTCCCTCCCATCCCCTACCCCCCACAACAACAGGTTCATAGTCTTCTTTATAATGTTTTGTTTCTGGCAGATGTACCAGTTAAATGTTTGCTTTAACAAAAGTTTTGTGTTATCTGTTTATATCATAATTTTGGAGGGATCATATATATTCCACTCACAGCAAGTGCAGACACAGCCTACCAGTAAAGCTTATTTTATTCCCCAGAGTGTGAGAATAATATCTACGTGTGAGAGCTTTTCTCACACTTTGATGTTATTCTCACATTTGTAACGTCAATGTATTTCCACATTTCAAAAAATAAAATAAAAACCTACCACCAAATCTTAAAACCACATAGCTACAAAATGCCAGTACATCCCTAGGCCCCACTGCTTTGCCAGGTAACAGGACAACAGAGCAGGACGATTGCTACGATAGGTGGTAAACTAAGAGAGGCAGCTCAAAGTGATAAACCGGTCCATTGGAAAATCTAATGGACACCAAGACACTGGGAGCCACACCAAATACCTCATTTCTGATTAAGAGAGACAAGCAAATAAGCAATAACCATGATCTTGACTCAACTGGCCATCTCTCTGCCATCTCTGAAACATCAGGAAAACCACCCCGTGGTTGTGTATACAGGTTGAGCGAAGCAGCGACAAACTGCACTCTGGGGCAGGGGAGAGGGAAATAGCTTCTAGCTCCTCAAAATCTCAAGGAAAAGGGCTACCAGAAGGTGGAAAATAAATACTACTTGGACACCTTTATCATCTGTCCCCCTTTCTAGTGACTGAATGACTTAAATTCAGTGTGGCACATATGGAATTTATTCCCCACTATTTTTTTTTTCATTCTCCACCATTCATTCTCCACAATACTTCCTCGTCATCCAAGTTCAGGGTATGTGGATCTTGTTATCATTTCCCCTCCCCCAGAGTCTTACTCCAGAAACATTTGGCCACAAAACTGTTCTAAAATGTTGGAGAAGTATCTGCACTCCCATGTCCACGGAAGCATTATTTTTAATAGCCAAGACACGAAAACAACCTAAGCACGCATTGATGGATGAAGGGATAAAGAAGTTGCAATATACTGTGTACACACACACACACACACACACACACACACACACACACACCAAACAAATGGACTATAATTTAGCCATGCAAAAAGGAAATCCTACCATATGGGACAACATAGATGGACTTTGAAGGCATTATGCTAAGTAAGTCAAAGACAAATACTGTGTAACCTCACTTTATGTGGAATCTAAAAATAAACCCATTTGTGCTAACCAGAGGCAGAAGAAGGAAGGAGGAAAATGGAATGGGGGTCAAAAGGTACAAATTTCCAGTTATCAGGTAAGTATTAGATAGGGAATATCCAACATGATGACCACAGTTAACACTGCTTGTGTGGTATATGTGAAAGCTGGTGAGTAAATTAATCCTAAGCATTTTCACCACAAGGAAAAAATTTTTTTCCTTTTTTTTTTTTTTTTAAATCTTCAGTAGATGAAGGACGTTAACTAAACTTACTGTGGTAGTCCTTTCACAATACATGTGAGTCATTACACTGTACGCCTTAGACAATGCTGTATGTCAATTATAGCTCTATAAAACTTGGAAAAAAGAATTCATTCGTGGCAGGGAGGAAGGCAATTATCCCGATTAAAGAGTTTCAATTAACACAATTCAGAGACACTAGGGCTGAGGAACCGACCCACGAGTGACACTGAGGATGCTGATCACAATAATGGCAATTATAACCCCTTCTCATAAAGCACTCGAAACTTTGTTCACAGCGCTTTCACAGGGTATCAACTCTTCCTCAAGGTTATGCTCTTAAAATAAATGTGGTATTTATGACCCTTAAGTCCAAAGTCAAGATGGCCTCGGCTGTGCCTATGATTATTTCTTAGCATTTGCCACACTGGCATCCACCCATTCCACAAAGGCATGGTCCACATCCAATGACTGGAGACCAAAGCTAGCATGTGTCAATGAAGGAGGAATAATTATTGCTCTAGATCTAAATAAATATGGCCATCACTTCGCAATATAAATGAAAATAAGATTCTGATGAAATCTACATGTATTTACTCTAAAACTTTGGAATACTACAGACTCTGACGTGTTTTATTTCTCTGCAGGCTCTTCATCATTCATTTACTGTGCAGCACATACAATACAAATAAATATCAACTATAGCAGTTACCAGTCTTTCAAAGATGTTCTCTATCAAGAGAGAAAGGCAGCCCATACCTAGAGATGGAGGTTCTATTGCCTTGTGCTTTCGAATTCTACACTTTCTTAAACAGACCTTATGCTCTACCTCGCAAAATTAATTTACCACACACCCACGTCCTCATTTATAAAATGTCCCCTTTCTAGGGCGCCTGGGTGGCTCAGTCGGTTAAGCACCTGACTTCGGCTCAGGTCATGATCTCGCGGTCCGTGAGTTCAAGCCCCACGTGCGGCTCTGTGCTGACAGCTCAGAGCCTGGAGCCTGTTTCAGATTCTGTGTCTCCCTCTCGTTGACCCTCCCCTGTTCATGCTCTGTCTCTCTCTGTCTCAAAAATAAATAAAACGTTAAAAAAAATAAAAAAAAAAATAAAATAAAATGTCCCCTTTCTAGGCACTGTGTACCTACAGCCTGGACCTCACAGTTCAAGAGGCATTAGCTTGCAGCAGTGAACCCCAGTGCTCTTGTCAGTGTGCTGGACCTTGCCAAATACAGACATTCCCCAAAACCACAGAACGCACCTCGTGTCAGCACTCATAACGGAGCTCAACTACAGTCAGCATTTCACCATATAAAACATGTGCGCAGATGAGGGCCATTCTTGCTGATCCGTTTATACATTATGTTAAATTAACATAGTAATGGACAACTATAAAATCACACATTTCATGCATTAAATTTAATGATGAAATAATAGGTAATAACAGGTTACAATTCTGATATAAATATCACACAATCAGTAAATTCACTCAACAATAACGAATAACTTTCAACATTCCATTTCCTGGGCAACAATCTTGAAAGGGGACCATATAAATTGAAAAGTTATTGTCCAACCGAACAACATAATTACCCTGGAAAGAGAAATACAAGAGGCTGTTAACCTGAGGCACATGGTTATAGAGACTTCTACATGCTTTATTTATATTGAGTCATTTGGGAAAATTTAATACAGCATCACCTCTATTTTGACATGCTGTTTTCCTATCATTCATATTTATGGTGAAAAAATGCTAACTCCCAAGCTTGGAATAGGACCAGAACAAAGGTGGTAATTCTTGGTAATCCAAGAAAGTGAGAAACATATGTATTCGGTTCTTAAGATTCATTTGAGTTTTTAAAATAAAACAACATGATTTATTTTTGCTCGTTTTTTTTCTCTCTCTCTAATTATCTATGTGCATGAGACATTTTTTAAAAAAGAAGTACTTAAAAAAAGTGACTCACGTAGACGTGGGATGGAGCTAGATGATTCTGTGTATGCTGAATGATGTATGAATAAAAATATTCAGAGAGCAGACTTTACACAATATGAAAACCTACTGCTTCAGGTTAGCTGTCATTACTCCCCTGGGGGCAAAGAAGACCACTCTGAAAATGCTCCAATTGCCAAAGTTGCCTGTTTTAAGCACAGATCTTTGGAAATCCTTTGCACGATGTATGAGCTTTTTCTATCTCAAGAAATCCAAGTCCCTTCATGACTCAAGATCAAACTACTACCATCAGCAAAAAGCTTGTGAGCCACAGAAAGAAACTCCTACAAGATGCGGGGGCGGGTCTTGTTCTGCACAGTCTAGACTGTTCTGTGAGATACTCATGTCCCTCAGACGTTAAGAGGTACTGAGGGGAGGAAAAAAAAACCTAAGCAAAAAAAAGTTCTTGCAGACAAGTTAAAAAACTTTGTTCTAACTGCAAACTTGTCGGTCTTTAGTATGCTAACGTGCACTGGAACGCAACCAAGAGCAGATACAGGAGGCAGTGTTTCGCCAAACTAAATTGACCAGGGAAATATTTTCCACAGAACTACAACACCCTCACCAGTCACCAGTGTTCCATAGAAATCACTTTGGAAACACCTGTCTAAAGTTAATACATTAGAAGAATTAGAACAGATTAAAAGAACATTTTGGGGCACCTGGGCTGCTCAGTTGGTTTAGCAGCCAACATCGGCTCAGGTCATGATATGGGAGTTCATAGGTTCGAGCCCCGCATCAGATTTTGTTCTAACAGCTCAGAGCCCGGATCCTGTTTCGGATTCTGTGTCTCCTCGCTCTCTGCCCCTCCCCCACTCCATTCTGTCTCTCTCAAAATTAAATAAACATTAAAAAAAATTTTTTTTGAAAAGAACATTTTGCCTGAAGAGACCCAAAGTCTTATTTTTCTTTTTGAAATAAACACATATCAACAAATAAACACTCTTAGTCAATACAAGTCAGACAGGGACAAAGAGGAGAATCCTAACATGTCAACTTAAGGAGAAATTAGAATAAAGCTCTCTGATTTTCAGGTGACGAAAGGTGATCGTGTCAGCCTAGGGGCCACCTAAGCTAGAAGCTGGACAGAAACCCTGTGCTTTAAGGGACTGCATTCTTGTTGGGGGAAGCAGATCATTTAGGAAAACAAGAATGATTCTGTAGGGAGATTTCAGGTGAGCCCCCTTGTTCATCAGTCTCTTGATGAAATCCAGAAACTCAACTAAAAGACAATTTTCACACCTGCTGTCCTACCTCTGGGGCTTAGAACAAGGGCTAGGTGGGACAGAGTGACCCTAACATCTGACTGGGAAAAAAAGAATTTAAAAATAAATCACACAAAAATAAAACCATGCAGGGGCATCTGGGTGGCTCAGCTGGTTGAGCATCCAACTTCAGCTCAGGTCATGATCTCACCATTGGTGAGTTCGAGCCCTGCATCAGGCTCTGTGCTGACAGCTCAGAGCCTGGAGCCTGCTTTGGATTCTGTGTCTCCCTTTTTCTCTGCCTTTCCCGTGCTCACACTCTCTCTTTCTCTCACAAAGATAAACATTAAAAAAATTTTTTTTAAATAACATAAAATCAAAACATGCTTTCTCAAAAGCTATTCATTCCACCTCCCCCCCCCCCCAAATTCTAGTTTCTTGTCATACATTTTCTTTAAAAATATAGTTAAATACACTGGACTGAATCAAAGTTACCTGACTGGAAGTAGCTCGCACACCAGAAAAGTTCTGCTAGATGCTAGAGGACACCGTTTGGCACTTCCTGGATTTCATTTGCACATTTTCAGTTGTATTGCTATAAATGTACCCATCGGTATGCATATACATTCACAGTACACTTCATGTACAATGTTGACTTGTTTTTCGAGAAAAATTCTCCTCAACCTGTCAATTGTGTCCTTTGCCAATGTCTGCTCACTTCCAAAAATGCAAAGACAGAGGAATATAAGTTGATGTTGATTTCAATTGCTTTAGGTTTGGGCAAAAGGCCAAACATAGTGCCTTAAATTTTCACCAGTACCATGATTCCTTCAAGGTCTCTGGGAATAGGTGTTTTTAAAATCAATTAGGAATTATGCTGTGTGATAAGTAACTTAAGTGACGCGCCCAAGTATGTGTGCCTGACTGATCACCTTCTGTCAAAATTCTATTCCCCTTCAAGATCCCGTTTCAGTGTCCTCTTTACTCCATATTCTAGGATGTTCTTCCTGGAAGTGACCTCTCCTTCACTCTCTAATGGGTCTCCAATGAAATTCCCAGACAATAGCTTGAAACTGTTATGTTAAATAAACAAGGAGGACATTAGACTGAAGTAGCTTTAAGGCAGCAGTGGCTCTATGAAATAGACCAAAATCTAAGTCTGTAATTGCCTCCATGTTAAGAAATCAACAGGCTAAGGACAATCAATCATCAACAGCCAATCAGGCTTACATTACGGCAAACAGCAATTTTCTTCCTCTGCTTCCACACCTTCTCCGTATCGTCTCTTCCCTGGCTCCTGTCAACCAAGAGCTCCTAACCACTTTCAGTTTAGCGCTGCCAGATTCAAAACCATTTTTGCTCAAACTCTAAGGATACAAAGCAATGGAACCAGGAAAGGGATGTTCCAGTGGTGGACAGAAGAGATGACAAATGGTTCAAACAGTTGGGGAGGGGCTGGTGAGGCAGGGAACCCCAAGAGGAACCTGAAATCTTCTAAGGAATAGTACACGTGGAGCCAGGGGTGGGGAGCACAGGGAACCCAGAGCAGAGGCACAGGGTTCACTTCAGGCCAGTTTTCCCAGGGGTCAGCCCTTGTGTCTAGGTTTTAACACTTGTACTCGTGGGGGGGGGGGGGTGCAGGGGAGAGGGCAAGCAAGAAGAAGAAACTACTGTATATTCATATTTGGAGAATATTTTTAGTCTTGTGTTTTTGACGTGTGAGCTGCCAGCACAAAATACACCAAACACCTTCCTAACTCCCTCAAACCAAATAAATAAATGAGAAGAGAGGCTGCTGAAAACCTTGACAAGCAGCTTGTCAAGAAAAGCTGTTTTTCACACAAGAAACCTCCTTTCAGGACCCTAAATCCTACCGACTTCATTCTATTTGCAGTCCTCTTATCTGTTAGTATCATAACGGCAAAGTGTAAATTGGACCCAAAAAACCATCTTTGTTTTTAAAGCCAAAAACTGATCAAGGACTTCTGTCCACATTTCAAAAGGCTATATTCATATTTCAGAGATTTATATATATTTTAGAAAGGGGTGCATACTGACTTCTAGGATTGAAGCAATATTCATGGCTTTGTGTTATGTACAACATTCTTCAGTATAGGTCATTTGAAGTAAAGTTTTAAGATCAGTTAAGTTTGGAATCAATGTAGATATTGGAACGAACATTTTATCACAACTATTTGTGATGTAAAGAGTGTGAAGCCGAAACACGTTGTAACATCTTCTACTCTGTTAAAAACTGTAACACAATTGTAACACAAAGGACTAGTAGATAGAGACCCAGAGAGAAGGGGCAGGGGGTGGCGGGGGGGGGGGGGGGGAGCTAAAAACAAAACAAAGCAAAACAAAAAAGGGGGAGGAGGCGGCAAAACGATCCAATTTCATCTCTCCAGCATGAGAAAGAGGGAAAGAGAAACCAAAAAAAAAATTCTTTTTAAATTTTAGAAACCTGCTGGAGAAGAAACCTAACGACTTTACAAAAGCAGGCAACAGCTTCAAAGATTAAGACTGCCTAGGCTGAATCAGATACTATTACGGTTTGATTTCTCAAATATAAAGTAGACCCTACGCATAACAGCCAGAGCTAGAAGTGGGGATCGTGTCTCCATCCGTCACACACAGGGGCCCTCCAAACCTGCCTGGTAGGTCACCACCCACTCCTTTGGTTTAAGTACTGTCAGACTTCCCTGAAAACTATCAACAGGTCACCTTCTGGAGGCACAGAGACAAACCATCATCACCAATCTCCACTTGAGCTTGGATCAGTCTAATAGTTTCTTATCAAGAAGCTGGCAAACCAAGGGTAGGGCTTTCACGGGGGAAGAGAAATTGTGACAGAGTCCTGGTGCCCAGCCGTTCAGTGCCAACAGGTGGATCCTGGACTCTGTGGGAAGGAGGAGAGGCAGGAGGCTAAGACAGAAGAATACTTCCAGATATGGTTACAAGAGGGAAGCAAAATGAACTAGGACAGCATTTACCCTTCCCATGTCGTGTCACAGGGTAACTGGGGGAATACGTCAAAATTCAGAATCTCAGGCTGCACACAGTAGAGACCAATTTATAAAGGTGTTTTGTTGTTGTTGTTTTTACCCTCAAGAGCGCCAAGATTTTTCAGTGGATCCCCAGTGTTCCAGCTGAATTCTATAGTTCCCCACCTTCTCAGAGCACCTGCAGGCACAATTCTCAGTTCCTCAGGGATGTGTCTGTTATCTGCCTTTTTCAGCTTGAATAGTAGAGGTCCAACCCTGGCAATTATTCTAATTCATCAAGTATTTTCCTCCAAAAATGTATTTAGGAAAGACACTAACAATAAGCCATTTCATACTGACTCACATTAAAATACTTAAATATGTATTCAGGAAATGAAGCTTCCAAGTTATTTTTTCAATACAGCTTTAACATATTTCAAACCCGACAAAAATAACCCAAGAAAGAAAATTCAGATCAATCTAACTTATAAATAATGATGTACAATATTAACTCAAACATCAGCAAACACAATCTACCAGCACAATAAAAGCTTAACACACAACAACTAAGTAGTACTAATTTCAGGGATACCACGATCATTCGAGAACAGAAATTCTACTTCTAGGATTCATAATATTAATAAGCTAAATAAGAAAGACCTTACAATTATCTCTATAGACGCTAAAAACGCATTTGATAAAATCAAAGTCTACTATGATTTAATTGGTTAAATTGGGAATCTATGAATACTTCTAACTACGGCAAAGATATTAATAAAAATGTATCGCAGCTCAAAATCCAGAATCAGGCTTTAATGGTGACGCCTAAGTAGCAACGTTATTGGGACAAAAATGGCCACTACCAACACTCTATAATTTTACACTTTCCAATTAACAGCAGCCCATGCAGTTAGGAGAAAGTCATTGTTATGGACTTAGATTTTGTACCCTGCCACCCACAAAATTCGTATGTGGAAGCCATAACCCTCCCAATGTGGCTAGGTGAAGAAAGTAATTAAAAGAGGTCCTAAGGGATTAGTGCTTGTAAGAAGGGATACCAGAGAGCTCATGCTTTCACTTACCTCCCTCACCTCACCTTAGACTTTCAGCCTCCAGAACTGTAAGAAATCAATGTGTGTTACTTAAGCCCGTCAGTCTAAGGTATTGTGTTATGGCAGCCCGAGCAGAGTCAGACAGTCATGAATAATAAAAATTGGAAAGGAAGAGGCAAAATTATTATCTTTGCAGATGATACATCTATCAACCTAGGAAACCAAAGAGAAGCAACTGAAAATGAATGAAAACACTGAGAAAATTAGAGGATTACAAAACTACTGTACAACAGGTTTTCTTATACACACCAAAGCCAACAAAATATGAAGATCCAGTTTCCAAGAGCAAAAGGACATACATTCTCGAGAAAAGTTTTAAAGTGTATAGAATCAAGAATAAACCTTAAGATCCTACCGTGAGACATAAAATGTGACAAATTAATGCAAAGATGCAGTTTGTTCACAGATCAAACTCACTGTAAAGATGTTATTCTCCCAATTACTGTAAATTCAATGTCACCCCAACAAAAATGCCAACAGGAGTATTTTGGAAACTGGGAAATTTAATTCTAAAATGTGCATGATAAAAAACAAAAATAAAATGTGCGTGCAAAATTAACCTCTGGGAATTGGTGAGGAAATATGGGGGTATTGACCCTCCTGGGTATTAAAACATACTATCAAACTAATGTAATTAAAACAGTTTGTTACTAGGCCAAGAATAGTGAGGAAAATGGGGCAAATTTATTTTAGAAATAGACATAATACACACAGATTTATTATATAATAAAGCTGGCATTTCAGATGTGGGACAATGATGGATTATCCAATAAATATGTTGGTACAATTGGCCAGTTATGAGGAGGGGTATGTAATTCTGGTTCTATTCTCATGTCCTACATCAAAATAAATCCCAGATGGCTCAAAAATTTAAATGTAAAAAATAAAGTTGTTAGAACAAAAAAAAAAAAAAAAAGAGAGAGAGAGAGAACATAAAAAAAAAAAAAAATTCCCATAAGGAAGGCCCTACTAGGCAAGGGACAAAAACCAAATGCCATAAATTAAAATATAAAATAAAAAGGAAAGACAACTGATAAATTTGCATTAGCATTTGAAACATTTGAAAGGGTAAGAATACCAACAACAAAATGAAAGACAAATGACAAAGAGGCAAAAATACTTGCAGCCTCTAAATTAGACAAAAGGTGAATTTCTCCCCAACAGAATGCCTTCAAATCATTTTGAAAAGGACCAAGAATCCGGTGTCAAAATGGAGAAGGTTGGTTTTGCACATTGGGCTCTCTCTCTCGGGAAGCAGTTAGAGATGCAGAAGAAGGTACAGGAGGCTCCCAGGGGAGTGTTCTCAGGGTCAAGCCCCACAGGGGAGAGAAGGAGCCAGGGCCGCACAAAAGCTATTGTTCGGCAGTGAAATCACAAGACACCTGAGGGTCTGAAGCAAGGACAGGGACTGCCAAACTGGGAGTCAGGGGTTGAGCCCTTAGAGTCCCTTATGCACTAAGAGCTAGACATGGGTACTCCCTGGAAGGGAGTGAGATCTGAGGCCAGCAGGCTCTCTTAAGCAGAGGTGGGCCTGAAAGGGGTGGGCCTGGAGAGGAAGCTCCTTCCGCTACAGCCTGTGCAGCAGCTGAGGGAACATGAGCTTCCTTCTTGAAGGGCAATCTGAGTAGCACAGCTCAGCAACCTCCAGGGTTAATAAGAGCCGGTTCATAGAAAAAGACAAGCCAATGGCTAATGAACACACAACAAAGATGTTCAACTTCATTCACAACTAACACAATACAAAGATAAAATAATGGTCAATGCAGAGTTGTTAATATTGAGACTCCTATACCTTGCTGAGGAGTTCGAATCCCTAAAGACCTCTTTGGAAGACCATTTGGCTTATATTTCTAAATTCGAAGTGCATATATACCCTTTGACCCAGTATCTTCACATTCTGAATCTGTGAGAATCATTTGCGTGTGTATCCAAAATAGGTACAAAGCCCATGAATGCTGGTTACTTGTTTGGAGTCCACGTGGAAGGGCAAGGATACGTCACATGTTTCACTTTATTTCCTTTCACACTGTGATTTTTTTTTATCCTATATATGTATTAATTTTTAAAACAGTGGTCCAAAAGAAAATCTGAGCATGAAATCAAAGTATCTACCTATACAGTTAAGTTTATGACCTATGCTTAAGATGTTTTCTGTATCTAGACAACCCCTCTTGTTTTCATTCTACTAGAGCTAGACTACCTCCTGGATTATTTTACAGTATCATAAACATACTCCCACATGCAAGCAATCTGTATCAAGTCTCTAGATGTATTTGTCCTCTATACAGGAAACTACACCAATTAAACTCAAATCCAAGCAGTTATTAACACTTTTAGAAAGGAAACTGAGCTACTTAAATACTGTGTACCAATTATATTCAGTGCTCATAGTATCCTAATATAGATTCTAACTTAATCCCAACAACCCTACCAGTTATGTCCTATCACTCCCCAATTATCAATACGCAAGGGAGTGTACAAAGGTTAAATGACCAGTTCTATGTAATACAACTAAAAGTAGCCAATGTCCAGTCCATATCTAGATGTTTACCTCTTTCTACAACATCCTTCTGCCTCCCATTTTATTTTTCTTTTGGGTTCCAAAGTAGTTTGTAAGCATCTACTGGTAACTTAAATGGCTGGTATGATTAAGTACAAGTGGTCTGATTTCCAATTTATTACTTTTTTTTTTTTTTTAAGATTTTTAAGTCATCTCTACATCCAACATGGGGCTCTAATTCACAACCCCAAGGCCAAGAATCCCACGCTCTAAGCCAGCCAAGCACCATGATTTCTGTTTTAAAGAAGACTGATTAATAATAACTGGGAAATGTGTCTCTCTAGCTCAGAAAGCTAAAATTTCATATATTAGCACCCCAGCCTTCATCTTCCTACTACTATCTCCTTTTGAGTAGCCTTTAACCTGATCCTAAAGCTTTACCAAGGAATTGAAAGCAGGTGGGATCTCTGCTCAAGTTTTCCTTTTTGGATTGCCATCAAGAAGATTAGAGGGAGTATGTTCAGCCAAAAGCAGGGGTAGGAGTCCAGCACTATTGTTTTCCTTTTCATCATTAAACTTGAGGCTAAATAAAGGAAACCTATGTATGTTTATATGAACTATTTGAATATAAAGGGAGAAAGATCCACAAAATTCTGAGACCAAAAAAATAAACAGAAACCACCACACAATAAAATCACGAAGGAAAAGATGGTGTTTCTCTTAAATGTTGAGATAATTTATCCAATGACTTCGAGAATGGTGGATACTTGGAGTGTGTTCCTGATTTTCTAGGGTAACTGCTCCCCAAATGACAAATTACCATTGCTACCGAAAATTATACTGGAGTCAACGGTAGGATCTTTTTAAAAAAGATTTTAATTGTAAGTAATCAGGATGAATAATGGTTTGGCTTAAAAAAAATCTATTGAGAATTCTGAACCTAGAGAGTTTTGCTGTTATCCAGAGGAGAGATGCTGTTGCTTGTGCTTCACTAACACGGTTTATCATTTCACCCAGACCCTTCAATGGAGATTTCTCTGTTTCTCACTGCCGACCATCTGTTGTCATCTACACTCAGGATCTACATAAATCCCTACTAGTTGCTGTACCTCAGAAATGCTCCCCCCCCCCTTAAAAAAAACACGAGTTCATCATTGCTGCTTTAGAATTCTGAGAAAGGGGAATGCATCTAAATATACCTCCCTACCCCCCAATGCATGCACACGCACACACAGCAACTTTCATCTATAATTTAGGAAATGGAAGCCGTTCGGCAACAGTTAAAGACTAATTTCTTATGCTTTTTGTGCATTTACATAATTGATTCGCTAGATAATGCACTCTGCTTCCTTATTTAATAAACATGTTAATGATTTCAGACAATTACTCAAAACTGCCTACAAGTGTCTGCCTAAGAAAAGCAACAAAAAATAATTAAAATGAAAATACACACCAAAAGGCACATCCTTCATATCACATTACACAAGATATTAAGTCAATATGTCACCCTGTCACCAGTCACTTGCTACCTGCTGTTATACATTTATTCAAATTCTAATGTATTAGCTGAGGCTGATACATTGGTTAGACACCCAAGCGGGCCAACACACAGAGCCAGAGAATAAACCTGGTGCTTTGTCAGGGTAGAGGCAGTAAAATAGCAGCAGCAGAAGAGGGGGGGAGACAATAAAGCACGGGCTAGAAACAGAAGGTTGAAGCAGACATTTTCACAAGAAAACCCACTTCAGGCTATTCATGGTGGGGGGCGGTCACGGGGGAACTAAATGGATTCTATTTCCTCTGCCCCCCTGAGCACTCGAGAGCACCAACCGGGACAAGTGTCACAATAGGTCCGATTTGGGCAGATGCCTCCTGCATTCTGGCCATTTTCAGGCCGTCTTATTTTATTCCCCAGAGCGGTCACATGAGTCAACCACAAAGCCATGGCCTGAACCAGAGACAGGTTCATCACCAGAGGGAAACAGAAGCCCACAGGCTGGGTAGCTAGGACTCTGGCCCTCCACGGTGCTTGGTCAAACCACTTGGGCTTGGTGCTTCCAGCTCCTGATGGATACTAAGTCTCTCAGGTACTGCAACTCACAGCCATCTTCCCCAGCCGTCCAGGTAGAGAGAGGAAGGTCACACTTGACAGGTGCAAAAGGACACTGAGGACAGAGCGTGGACGTTTCTAGCCCGTGCTGGAAGCTAGCTGATTCTGGCTCAGGAAATCTTGGCTCCAGTACTCCCACAACACAGACTAGGTTGGAGACCAAAGGAAAAAAAAAAAGAGGAAATTATTTGAAAAAAAAAATGGGTCTTCTATTAGAAGGTAACTTCCTATTCTGCTAGAAAGGAAGATAATAAGGAAGACTTCTTAACCAGATGATCCTCCTTTCTCAGCCCAAGTAAGGGAGGCACCCATGATCTCAGTTCTCAGACAGGAGTTACCAGTCAGCAGCAATTGTGTGTGTGTGTCTCCTACCTTCAGGGTTTTACCTACATACTTTGTTATAAATTCTACCTGCTTACAGCCTGGGGATCATGTGGAGGAAGTGGTGAGAAACAGGACATGGCAGAAACATAGCAGTTCATTCAGAATCACCTTAAGAAATATATACACTTTATCATCAGAAAGGTTAAGGAGAGCCAGCAAGGAATTCCAAACAAGTGTTGCCATCACTCTGGCAACAAGGTGGGAAATGATGTGAAAGGGATGGAGACATGAGTGAGGAGGTCCTATCAATCTGGATGAGAAGGGGACCAACGGCAGGGAACAAGGGTGTGGCAGTGGGGACCAAGTGAAGTGAGCTAAGTGACAGGGGAGGATCAAGGTTTGGAACCAGCACACCAGAACAGCTAGGAAGAAGGTTGATGCTGGTCTCCAAAGGTTGGAAGTAAACAAGGAGAAGAGTAGAAGGTAGAAGAGCAGGCGGGGATGAGGGGGAGGTGGGGGTCACTAGCTCTGCTTTGCTCATGTGGGGTTACAGATGCCTAAGGCACATCCAAACACAGGTGTTCAGAAGCCAATCCTGGACTTCTGGCTAGTAGTTCCCCCTTCCCAGACATTATACAGTTCACTCAACTACAAAGGCAAACAAGGGTGATCTGTTAGCTAGCCATCAAATCACCTCGCTTATTATCTGGAAGCCTGTCCCTAGCCTCTGTAAGGAAAGAAATCACACACCCAAGGCATGAAATACAAGGGATCCACTCCTATGGAGGATTATAAAAAGACCTAATAACTTAATTCTAACCATCTCTCCTCTCCAAAAAATGCAAAGACAACAACAAAAACAGGGTGGTGAGGAATAGCCTCAAGAACTTGTTAGCATTCTTGCAATTTCAGGGCCAACTTATTCAGGTCAGAAAGTGAAACAGATGATGCCCTGACCAAATGTTCAGTATCATTAAGAGGTCCTTATAAATCTACTCAGTCGTTAACTTAAAATCAGATGCTAATGGTATCACATGGTCTGATTGGTCCAAGATGAAAGGAGGTTTGGATGATGTTTTGTATGGGCAAGAGTCTACCCAGGTAACCCTTTTTGAAAGCTGATTAAACAAAGGGAACTCAGAAACCCTGCTTACAAAACCTGTGATATAGAGAGGGGCTCCTGCTGAGTCTGTGGAGGCACCCTTTGCAGATTCCTACCCACGTGCTTGTTAGATGGAGACTCCCTTGCTAGCTCTGTTGGGGCGTTACATTAGGCAACCTGCTCTGTTCCCCCTGATGATGCTTCCAACAAATGAACAGAAGTTCCATCTGGGGTTTCCAAATGCTGGAGTGTGGTCTGCTAAGCAAATGTAACTCTAGTGCTAGGAACTTCATCTAGTCAGCTGACTCTGTTCATGTGCAATCACCTACAGAAAAGATAGTCCCATCAAGGGCCGCCATGAGAAATTCAACCATGCCCAGCCTGTTGTGATCATTCATGTTACAGAGGACCTGTGGGCCAGAAGGAAGAGTCCCCATTCGACGGCTTCCTCCCATATCTCTGTGCTCAGCTCAACTCTCGATGGTCCTTTCTGTCCCACTTCATCTACCAAGAGATCTTATCTTTGGTTTGAACCCTGGGTCCTCCAAAGGTTTCCTTCTCTCCTGTAGAATGCTCATCACACAAAGTTCATCAAAAGAACCCCACCACTGCTACTACAAGTTATTCCAGCTGCTAGTAAGATACCATTCTAAATTTTTTTTTTTTTTTGTATTTAGTAATTTCTTCTCCTTCCTCCCTCCAGAGAGGATCTGAAGAAGCTTACAGCAAAGGGCAGATAGGCCCTTAAAAAAAGTCAGTTCTGAAGAAAACAGGAAGCCAATACACTAAGCCCATAACATAATGATCAATACAAAGGTGGAGACTGGACATCAACATTATCCAGGAACCTGTAGGTAACCACAACAAAAGGGAAAGCAGAAGTGATGACGCATACCTATATCCCAGAGAAGAAAACTTCAGAGCAGATTTGAAAAAGCATTGACTTGGAAAGCCCAATCGTTGGATAAGAATGCCTATTTCTTGTGTGACTTCCATAGGACTTCAGCCTGTTTTATACTCTATTTTCTTAATTATTCGGGAGAAAGAACAGGCATTTGACTGAGTCCAGAGTTCATCCTGGGATGCCTAGCTCTGCCATCACTAGCCAGGGATCCTTAGACCAACAGCCCTACCCTTCCGATACAACAAGAGGCAAGAAACATATATAACCCTTCCAGTTCTAATTTTACATGGTTTTAATCATGTGTTTTTAACATGTTTGAGAATATCACACATGGTCAAATCCCTGTACATGTGGAGAAATAGGACGGAATCCTCCTTCTCAATTAACTCTTAAGCTTTTAAGTTTTTGGACCTATCACAGGACTTAGGAGTGCAGTTCTGGGTAGCAGTAAGCCGCATGTGACAAGGGGCATTCTATCACATTTATTAGAAGTAAAAGAAAAACACTTTAGAAAATCACTTGTGAAGCACTTACTGGCCTCATTTAGTTGATCCTGTTGAGGCTTCTAAAGCTCAGTATCAATTGCCGTTCTTTAAAATGGAATGCACAATTTAAAAATAATTATTTTAGAGCCATCATTTGATTGCATATGTGCACACAAACAGATCATCTCATAAATTTGGTCCATATTTAACGACCTTTTTCAGCCCTCCCTAGGCTAACACTATTATGTATAACAACCTTAATTTAAACCCACAGTCAAAAGAAAACATCCCTAATGAAACACAATTTCAAATTAGAGTTAAATCTGTCTCCTAGACCAAAATATACAAAAAGGCTCTTGCTTATATTTTTAAACTTCATGTGACTTATTTAAAGATTCAAGGTTTTCAGTGAAATGAGGCATAGATGACTAAACTTTCATTTAGGCTAAATAGTAACTCAGGAAGAATTCTACTGGTGCATTTGGATTAGTTTCAGCACTCTTCTTCAAAATACATGGAAACAGGAATGACCAGGAGAACTATACCTTTGCTTTGTTCTGTTTAAAGCCATTGACCTAGGGCAGAAAGGTGCTTGCAGGAAAACTGCCATATCTCCACTTCAGAGAGGGATCTGTAATCATGATGGTGCTTCAGTTGCCATTCAGGGATTTTTAAATAAAGTTCGACAGAACTATACCCACCTGCAGAAGTTTTAAGTTCTTAGAAGGCAAAGATTCAACCTTATGGACCAGTACTATACAGGCAATGGAACTTCACAGGTCATCTGGCCCAGAATGGCAATTAAGTTGCACACGTACTGTAACTTTCAACCCACTGTCCATAGCAGACATCACCAGCCAATCACAGATAGCACCAATTTACTCTGCACCCCAATGTGGCTTCATTTCTCTTCAACCTGGCACTTTTAGGCAGGCAGTATCAATTGCGCAGGAGGCGAACGCTTTTTGCGTTCTTTAAGGTCATCCAAGGCTGATGTGGAGCTGAAGACACCAAACTCCAAGTTGGTTAAGGTGCACAGTAGTTAAGCAACGAGCCAGGATTACACCCTGAACTCTATACTCTTTTACAGAGCGCTCTTCTACTACACACAGTGTGCAGTGTTGTATACTTACTACGCAATCACAACATGGCATAAGTGAATAAATCAACACTTCCCTTGTGTTCTTTAGTGCCTTCCCCTCTTCTTTTGTGAAGACACGTGTGGATCAATGCTCTTAATCATTATCAAGTCATTATATTTGGGTCCCAAATGAAGCTTAGTAGGCAAATGATAAGTACTGAAACCTACCCCTAGATTCAAAAATACTTAAATATCTCACTTTAACACATCTCACAAGTTAACTCCCAGAGGGCGTATACTGCACACCAGGCCTGACATTGCTACTATATACCTTAGGCTGACTATTCCCTTCTCCTCTTAAGGTTCCGAGACCTGATTCCCAATACCTTTTTTGATGACACAACTCAGCAAACATTTACTCTAAATACAGCACCACTATTTAATAGGCTCCTGTAAACACAGCGCTGATAGATACGAGGCAAAAATCAAACAAAACATCGCTACTGCCCTCCATTGCCGGTGTCCACTGTGAGCTGATGGTTTGTCCTGCCACTGGCCATACTCATCATCAACAAGGCCCAGTCTGCTTTGGAGCCGGTGAAAGGAACTGTTCCTCTTTCTCCTTCCAGCTGTCAGTCAGAGTAGCTTGGGAAAAAAGCCAGGACTATTTCCAACCCTGTCTCCAACTCCAGAGTTTCCCTCTAGATATGCAAACTAAAAACGAACAACTGTACCTTCTCATCTCTGCCAAAACTTCCTGGGAGAGAATCATAAAACCAGGAAAGGCGGCAGCAGCAGAGAAGTACTTGTTATCAACACATGTTCAACGGACGTCTTTCTGAAGTCAACACCTAACACTCCTATTCCCGTAAAAATTCCCCAGTTCTTAAACTGGACCAACAGCTGAGCTCCAGCCAACGCTCACTGTTAAGAGGCCACCAGAAGGAAGCAGCGAGAGGCAAAGTTCTGAGGAAGAGGACAAACATGCCAACCCACTCTGAGGAGCAGAATCATTATGGGTCTAAAGGGATACTTTCTTGTAAACCACATTTGGGGGCAACAGTCTAATTTATCTCTTTAAGTTGTATCCTTGAAAAAATTGTGTTTCAAGTATTTATTGAAACCTATTAGGTGCTAAGTACTCTTCTAGGTGGTGGGGCATTCACCAGTGAAGCAAGCCAACTAACATCTCTGCCCTTGTAGACTTCACATTTATGTAAAACAACAAACAACAACAACAACAAAAAAAACCATGAGAGGTTTTTGGTACATCTCTCTATGCATCTGTCCAACCATACACTCAGTTGTTAGGTAACTACTTCATACCAGGTTCAATGTTAAGCATGGAGGAAAAAAACAAGACCCTAACATGCAACCACTTACAGGTAAATAAGCAATCCACTACAGAATAATGGGCTCTTTAACAGACGTATGGCCAAACTAGTGATCAATGTACCTTACATTTTAGAAGACAAGTCCCAACCAAACTGGCTTTTGATGGATGAATACAAGCACAGCAAGGAGACTATGGGAGCAAGGCTTCCTGA
The DNA here is from genome assembly GCF_018350215.1 of Panthera leo. Lineage (NCBI taxonomy): Eukaryota > Metazoa > Chordata > Mammalia > Carnivora > Felidae > Panthera > Panthera leo. Next base: position 43,575,866 of record NC_056684.1, on the reverse strand, counting down.
CAGAGAACCGCATCAAAGAGTCACATGAGTGCAGAAAGTGCTCGAAGACCCACTGCAGCTGGGGTAAAAATTGGGACAAAAGGGTTCTGGAAGGGCAGGCTGAAGCCCCAAGGGGCTGGGTCTCAATGCCGTGTCCAGGTGTTCGCCCGTTAATCTGGGAGAATGGCCTGAGGAACCCATCTCTGGTTAATACCGTGTTGAAATAAGCTTACCCTATCACTTCTCAAATGGGATGAGGTGATTTGTCCCTCAATATTTTGATCCTCCTTCAATCCCCCCATGAATGAGAGAAAATTTTGCTAGCTTTCACCAGGAAAAGAAATGTGGGTGTGACTGGCCCAGGCTGGATGGGGCCAGCAGAACCTAAGCGATAACATTTTCTTCCTTTCAATCACTTCATCCAGTGAGCAGCTGCTAACCCACTAGCTGTGCCAGACAGACTCTGTGGGTCTGATGGCTGTTAATAGGCTTTATTACCTTGTTGAGTACCTCAAACTCCAGTTAGTAATTACAGGGCACCGATGTGCATGTTTGGCTATATAATTTTTGTTAATTGATTTGCATGAAGGGATTTGGCCATGTCATACTCTAAATTTTCTTCCAGCTCTAAAACACCATGACTCTGCTCTATGGCTACATGCGTCAGTAATGACCTTGTGTATTCTGGATTGTGGGTTTCATGCATGGGCTCCCTCTTCAATCGCTCAGAACCCTCAGGAGCAAAATGCTATACAAGGACACACAAGGACATGGAGGGCCAGGCTGTGGTGGGACTCTGCCATTATCACTCAGGTTGGCTAGTATTTACTGCTGTCTCAGTAGTGAGGAGACTTGGTAAGGCTAAGTCACTTCCAGCCACTTGGACATCTTGCCCACAGTGGGCTCACGTAGCTTACTGATGTAAGATTTCAAATGCTTACATCCTACAGTTCCTAAGGAGATTCTCCACTTCTCCCTCCTGTCCCAACTGCAAGCTTTTAACCTACCCCCCTTCTCTCACCCCCAGTTCACCCTTTCACCTCCCCAAAGCCCACAGCTAAATTTGAAGATAATGCTCCTTGCCAACATTTTGCTTTATTCTGTGGGGTCTTTGAATGACATTCTTCCTCTTAGCATATCCTCTTTATGGGATGGAAAGGATTACAGATGGAAAAGGCAAGACAGGAAGGACCCAGACATAAGCTCTCTCCATAGTTATATATTGGACATCCCTGAGCCCATCTGCAACCAGGCAGGTTGCTCTATCAGACCCATAAAACTTCTCATGCCCCAGCTTTCAAGGTGCAAAGTACCGTTACTAAGAAACTGTGAGGCCACAGTACTCCATTACTAAGTGAAGTTCTGGGCAAGAGATCCATGCAAAGTATCTGGAATGGAAAGAAGTGGTTCTCAATGTCTCTAGATGACCTGTCACTCCATGTGTGTCATAAGCCATTTGTGGTAAAAATAGTACACATTCTCAAGGGTTCAAATAATTCAGGTTTCCAATATAAATTAGAGGGACTGAAGGTGATTACCTAATAAAACTCTTCTCACAGTCCTACATTCTGTTAGGCTTCCTCCAACAGCAAAGAAAGCAGTGGTGTTAGCACTCAGACACCCATTGTGTCTATGCCGCCAGGTGCATGCAGCCAGGTGTATGCAGCAGGGAAAGGTCATTGGTGAGGTTATTGTGTCTGCCATGTCTTCTGACAGAAAACACACATTGAGACTTCTGGCTGGCTCAGAAATAGACAGTGATCTGAGAACTGTGAAAAATGGTGGTTTTGCTTTATGTATGACCAAGGGGGCATCCACCTGGGCAGAGAGATCTTTGGGCAAATCAATGATACAGATACTATCACTTCCCTGGTTCAAAATAGAAGTATTTCTTTAGGCATGCATATAAACTTTAAATAGGCACACATATAAACCTTAAACACAGCCAAATTCAAGTCAAAAGAAAGCACCTAGTGTTTCCACATTGAAAGGCAAAAAAATGGGGGTGGAGAGAAAAGTTCAAGATTAGAGCTCCAGTAGGTGCTAGACTTCCCTTCTTTAAAGGGATTCTGGCAGTTTAGGGATCTGTAGCCTCAGGCTTGGGAAGATCTTTGGAGGTAGTCCTTGGGCTACAAGGTGACGGAGATCATTCCAATGGGAAAGATGAAGGAAAAGACTCTTGTGTATGATGCCTGACAAATCATTTCATCTTCAGCTGTGGGAGGAAAAAGTTCCTCACCTCCTCCAGTAACATGAATTGCCCAACCACAGCAGAAACTTGACAAAGGCTGATGATGTGTTTAGATATAGCAAATGTAGTGAATCACTGGGCACAGCTTCAAGGATTCAAATACCTCAAGAAAAAAAACCAAACAAAACAAAACAGCTGTTTCTCCTCCTCATATTCAAGGTGAAGGGAGACCCTAGGGTTTCAATCAAGCCAAGGTACAAATGGGCAAGTGTGCCTTCTGGCCTTTGTTTTCTGGAAAATGGGGACAATCATAGAGAGAAAGATGCTACTGATGGCACAGAACCCAACTGGCAGTGCATTAACCCAGGTGCAACTCTTCACCCTCCTCACCCATGACTCTTCTGGAACAAATTCCCTTAAACATCCGAAGAAAAATCTCACGAGCTACTCAAAACCCAAAGGGCTGTTCTTACTCTTCACTGGGTGAGAAGCCAGTTTCCTGTCACTTTTTTTTTTTTTTAAGAGCATGAAGCAAAGGGAAATAGTATAAAACAAGTGGGGGGGGGGGGAAGGTCAGAAGTATTAAGATATTTAAATATCTGTTCCTGTTACCGTTTTTAGGATAATTCTAGAGTTCTGTTTTATAATTCTTGTAAATGATCCAATAGTGAGGGGAAGCAGAGTCCACTTGAGATAGTAGGTTCCTTGAGTGGTTCTTTTAAGCAGAAGAAATAAAGGGCACGAGTCCCTTCTCCCTCCACACAGGCCAGCACCACCAACCCCCCCCCCCCCAACACTAGCAGTCCATGAGTCATAAAATAGCTCATGGAAGAGGCAGCTCCATGGAGTCTTCTCAGCTCTTCTCTATTATCTTCCCCAGAGACAGGGTGAGATGGCGCCAGAGAACAGCCCAGCAGGAATCTGTGGGCGTGAAGAGCAAACAGGAAGCCTGAGCCCCCAGGAGGTAGAGGCGGTTTGGGAAGGAGGAACATCTGGGTAACTGTGGCATTCTAAGAGGCCACCATTTAGGTTTATAGCCAAGGCTTGGAACTGTAAAGACCCTTAGGAAGGCACTTCCCCAGACCCCTCCACTTTACAAATGATGTTAAGAAAACAAAAGAGGTTCTTAAGCTTATTCAAGATCACACTTCTAGGACTTCATACTGGCCCATATTAAGGCTTTGCTTTCTCAAAGGATTTTCCAGAATGTACAACACAGCCAGGGCACACTGAGCTCAACACCATCTATCTTTTATAATGAACGTTATATGGAAGAATCTGGGGACTATCAGAGCCTCAAGTCCCCTCTAAATCACCCAAGCAATAGTATGATCAATACATTTTCAAGGTAGAATTGATCATTTTCTAAGCTTCAGGAAAACCAAAAAAAAAAAAAAAAAACCTTATGATACACATCATAAATCTTAAGCAGAATACTTAAGTTAGTGTCTCGTACACAGTAGGTGCTCATTATATTTGTGTGATAAACAAATAACCAAAACCAAGTACTTTGGCCAAATAGGAATATGTTATGTCATCGGAGACATTAGGTTTTAACCACCTAAAGGAGGGAAAATGGCCCTTTGGGCATGATTGAGGATATAGGTAACGCCATCAACAGCAAAAGGGACTTGAATTCAGAGAAATTCCATGATGGGCATGGTTAACAAAGAACTGTGTGATGCTGGGGAATTAAGTTAGCATCTCTGTTTACCTACCAAAAAGTACAGTATCTTTTAAAGTTACTTATGGAAACTAAGTGATGTGTGACTATGAAATGAAGTTGTAAAATTAATACTAGACAAAACTAGGTATTTGTGCTACACAAATACCATTTATCTGGTTCTGCCAAGCATCTTGCATCCAGCTTCATTGTTAACACGTATCCCATCGTTCTCAAATAGCCAAAAGTTAAGGGGTACCCTCCCCACACCATGTGCTAAGCACTATGAAAGGCACTGAGAAAGGGCGCCTGGGTGGCTCAGTCGGTTGAGCGTCCCACCTCAACTCAGGTCACCATCTCACGGTTCATGAGTTCAAGGCCCGCGCTGGCTCTGTGCTGACAGCTCAGAGCTTGGAGCCTGCTTCAGATTCTGTGTCTCCCTCTCTCCCTCTCTGCCCCTCCCCTGCTCACATTCTCTCTCTTTCTCCAAATGAAATAAAAAGTCCTTGGGATTGATTTTATGTAGATCTGTGCCACTATTCTATACACCCCTAGCCCTAGAGACTAGAGCCCTGTAGACCAGCCCTAGCTTAGTGACTGCCACACAGGAGGCCACTCTTAAACGGCTGTTGAGTAAGTGGATGGATAAAGGCATGCACAGAAGAACAGATGAAAATGAAAGCAGCACTGGGACAGTCAGTCCATGCCTCACACCCACATCAGTAAAATTCCATGATCCATGGAGCTGCAGAGAACAACAATGTCAGGCCTCAGAGGCATGTGTATGTTCCTTGCCTAAAGCCAAATCCCAACCCCGAGAGAGCAGGAGAGCCATAGTTCAATTCGTGGCAGGCAGTGCCAAAGCCCTAACCCAGCTGTACACTGCCTTGTAGGATGACTCCCCCAGTCCCCTTCCAGAAGAGTCTGCAGTGACCACTATCCCTAATGGGGTGTTGATCACATGTTAGACTTAGACGCCAAGCCCTTGTCCACAGAGTGCGGGATGAGCAATCCCATCCTGACAGATGTGATCTCCAGAGTGCTTGAAGTGACAGCGGGACTTTTCCACTCCTCCAGACAGCAGGGAAATACGTGCTCATCTGACTTGGCTTCAAGGAAGGTCTGACAGCCTCTTCCCTTGGCACGGTCATCTCCACTGCACATCAGCCAGGTTGTTTTTACAAGTCCTGGGTTCTCAACTTTCTAGAAGGGGTGGGGATGGACAAACCACTGAATTGGGTATCAATCTTCCATTCCACTTCTAGGGTAGCAATATTGCTTATTAGCACAAAGTACTGCACATTTTTTGACCTCCTTGATGTCTAAGTGTAAAGTACCTCTTTACTTCCTGGGTAACTATCTTTGCCTTTATTGAGTACCCCTTTCTCAGCCCCTGCTATGTACCAACCACTCTTCTAGTGCTTCAGAAACACCCACTTACTTATTCCTCATTCAGTCCTTTGAGAGAGGTACTATTGCTTCTTCAAGTTTGCAGATGCAGTAACCGAGACCCAAAAAGGCTAAGGAACAGCTCACCATCTAGATGGCTGCAGGAGCAGTCCTGACAGATCAAACCGTACTTGATGCAAAATTTGAGAATAAAACCACCCTATTCCTGTTTAGGGGTGAGTCAATGGGAGACAGTCTATGACACTTAAAGGATGGTGGTGGGGCCGGAGAGGGGAGGACCTCATGAACGATGTACGTCGTTAATAGTGCATTCACATTTTTATCAGCATCTTTAGCTAGGGACAGAGGATACAAAGGGAAGCACAGGACCCAAACGTAGTAGGGGCTTTTGTCCGATTCAGCACAAGTCATTTCAGAAGTAGAACTGAGTACACTTTAAGCGTAGAGTAACAGATATATAGATACAGAGATATATATAGACAGATAAAAATAGATAAAACAGGGCCTCTGTGTAAATATGTTAAGAACCTCCTACCCTTTGTTGATTGGAAAAAAACCAGCTCTTACTGGTCCTCCTACACAGAATGAGAGGGGGTAACTCACTCCACATGAAGAGTTCCAGTGATTAGCCTTTTCCGAGAAAAGGCCACACCTTTCGAGACACATCGCTTCAAAGAGGTGGCTTTGCCTTTTTCTACTTATCGAGCCACTCTCTCTGAACGTTGAAACATTAAGCCATCATCTAACTGAGGTGATCCAATTCAACCCTGAAAATCTACTTGCTACCTTCTTATCCCTTTATCACCTACAGCCATCCCTTTCTTCCACCCAAAGCCCTTGTCAAAAACTGATAGTTATTGCATGCTAATTTCATCACCAATACCTGATCTGAATTCTAAGTAATTAGCAAATCGGGTAACCTGCGAGATGCTGATCTTTTTTTGTAACCACAAAAAAAAGCTTCTCGTGGAGGATATTTTAGTTCAAGAACATTTCCAATCAGGATACCTAACGTCGTGTTCCAAAATACCACAGTGTATTATTGCATTCATACATTTAGGCAACGTATTGACGGAGGTTAATAATGTACCTTCCCATCCGTCACACTGCACTTTAAACGTGCAATGGCAACAAGGTGTACATTATGCATGTTTTACCCACTTGGGCAGCTGTCCATAAACAGGGACCAGCAATTACCAAATTCATTTTGCGACATTCCCTTTTCTGGTGTCGATGAAAAAGCAGTTGTTCAAGCAGGAATACATCGTGTGTTCAGGGAGAAATTTCATTTTGTGAGGATCTGAAGATACACCCAAATGATAGAAGACACAATTCCTATGTAATTTGGGGGTGGGGGATGGAAAACGAAAGGATCATGTAGGGAATTCTGAGATAATGATTTGTTCTATCCCTTCTCTGTCCTCACCAGCTGCAGGCCCTCATTTTTCTTATTTATGAAATGGAGACACTAATATGTACCTACATCAGAAGGTTGTTGGGAAGCATCTTTTGTAAAAATGTCAAAGGGTTATATAAACTTGAAGCATCACCTCTACTGTTACTGACAGAGATCACTAATCCAACAAGAGACAAGGAGTTCAAGCAAAAAGCAATCGCAAAGTAAAAAACCTGCCTCCAATTAGCAATGCCAGGAAAAGCTGTTCCTCATTTATAGACATTAGCTTGTTAGGTCTCTAGCCTTAGGTAACATATGTAAAGTAACTATGAGGTGAGAAAGATAACTTTCATAATTTACAAGTTCATGTTATATTACATATTTTTTCACAGCATTGTTGTTTTAACGCTGAACCACATTTCACACTATAGTATCTTACAGAGCTTTAATATTCAGTAAATAAGTTTGTTCTTAGTACTTCAAATAAATGTAAAAAAAAAAAAAAAAAAAAAACCCTGCAAAAAAACAGCATTCTACAAATGCTGAGAAAGGCACACTAGAGAGAATGGAGTAAGGCCTCATGCTTGGTCCATTGCTGGTGCTCAGGACGTGCTTGATGAATAAATGGATGAATGAGGGCACTGCACGGCCGATAAGAAACACAGGAGCAAGTGGAGAATTTCAGAACTGCATGCTATTTTAGAGCTATCATAATTGATCATAGCGAAGACAGAATTCTGAGTGGGAACTCTTTAGGGGGTTATGAAGAGAGCCATCTTCATAAATGAGGACATAAAAGTCAGTTAGACAAAGGGAATTATTTTTTCACTGAGGGCCAACCAATACAATGATTTGTTCCATTAATGAATATTTCCATTGGAAATCTGGGGAGGATGTTTCTGGGAGGTATAGCAATCTAACAAGCCACTTTACACTGGGGAGGAGCATAGATCTGCTTTGAACCAAGTTCCCAGAAAAAGCCATTGCATTCCCAAGATTCACCAGGGTATCAATTTTGCTACATGGGGGGGGGGGGGGGGGGTGGCACACAAGCGGGGGTCAACTTGTAAAACTGGGCAAAGAGGAGTTGCTCTGGCTGAAGCAGGAGAGTAGATGCTAGGGATCCCATATGAACCCCTTGGGATCCCATAGGAGATCCTATATGAACCCACACCCTCCCAGGCCCTATGTGGCTCCAAGGAACAGGGAATCCACAAGACCCATTGTTATCTTTCTGAATTTCTCCTACCAATTTAGAGTGACATGGGGCAGGCAGCATTTCATGGGACTTGGGCAGCATGGTGTAATAGAAGAAAAATACCAAATTATGAATTTGACAGAACTGGTTCAAAAGCTGGGTCTGCCATTTTCCAGCCAGGTTAACCCGGGCAAGTGCAAAACCTCTCTGAGCTCAGTCTGTCTTCTGTGAAATAAGGACACATAGTATTTATCTCAGAGATTGGTTTTGAGACCTTCATGAGATAATGTATATGCATCCACATAGCATGTGCTCCATGAATGTCCATTGTCACCCTTCCTGTCCTCTCTTTATGTTTCAATGGTTTTCATTCTTTCACCTCTACTATTGGGCTTGGTCACACATAAGTGCAAAAATACTATCTTCCAAATTAGTCTTTATGTATTATTTGAATCTTTAAACATTAAGCATCTTAGAATGTGGCTGCAATACAACATTTGAATATGCTAATTAAATGTCATTTCTTCTCACAACCAATATGAACTTCAAATGTGTTAATCCAAAGACATTCGTCTATCTACTAAGGCCACTTCACAAGAAAGAGTTCCTGGGGTCTAAATAAAAACACAGTGATCAACTGTGGCAACCGTTACATTCTAGTACAACCAGTATGGATTGTATATGCAGCCAGTGAAAATCATTATTTTGAACTATTTTTAATCATATAGGAAATGCATACACTATAATGTTTCATGCAAAAAGCAGAATACACAAATAGAGAATGCATACCAGTGCTCATTACTAGGACTTTTTACTGTTATATTCCAACATGAGCATATGATTTGCCCATAATCAGAAAAAATTAAGGATGGCTTTAATAAATGCTTCACGGTATAGTAATGACAGGCTTCCATGAACTTCATGGAGTTTGCTCTGAAAGAGCTAGTATAGTTGACTCCTATCACATGTACACATTTACACATGCCCTGGGTCATCAACAGCCCTACAGGCCTAAGCGTGTAGAAGCCATCTGGTTAAGTCCTCAGTTCTAGGTCATTATGGTGGTAATAGCTTTCAACAGCTGATTTTGCTCTTTAACCATTAAATGAAAAAAAAAATTAGAGCTAAAAAAGAAACCTTGGCAAGTGAGTATTTTTACAGAAACCAGTCTTGGCAAAAATCCTGTCAGGACCCACACAGTAGCCACAGAGGGTGAAATGTTCATCAAGGAGATGCTGCCAATGGGGGCATTTCTGGTGCTCCAACTCCTAAGGATCTTCCACACTAGGCTTATGTGGAAAGGTCTTGGGAAAGAATCCACTGTAAGAGAAGAAGCAAGACAAAATCAAGTCACGGCTCTTCTATTCCTGACATTCCAAAGTGTTTATGAATTAACAGATTTCAAGAGTTGGCTCACCTAGACCAGGTGCTTTTTTTTATGGCTTAACAAAGAGGTCTAAGCTGAAGGTTCAGTGTTCGATCTATGGTCCCACAGTTAGTCCAAGAGCAGAGACCATAAACAAGGTCTCTGGACACACTGCATACAAGCTACTTTGGCCAGTTCCACAACTGGGCTTTCTCTTACCAGTTTTCAGCTACTGAAACCCACATTACAATTCTTCAACCTAACACCAGAACCAAGCCCACTATTACTGAGGAATATGAGAGGACACAGAATGGTCTCATGCTTCATTTAGTGACGTCAGAACAGATCTTCCAAACTATGTCACTCACTGCACCCATCAGAACAGCTAAGGTGCAAAGACTCAATATATGTTGGATGTTAAGTCAATGAATGAATGAAATGCCAATGGCTCCAAGTAGCTAGAGAAACACATTCAGCATGGTTACACATCATTTCCTCCCATGTAGTTCAGTGGTTTTTTCAAAATTCTACTTACTGTTTTCCAACTACCTATTCCTCCATTTATTTGTATGTATGATGGTATTTATCTGTTGCTTCAGTATCAGTATAGCAAAGCATGGAAGGCTATCTAGGAATTAAACAGTCAAGCATCCTGGGGCCTGAAGGACAAAGGATGGGGATTAGTGTTCCCGTACACACCCGTTGGTCAGGTAAGTCAGAGACTGGAAGCCAGTGCCATGACAGGGTAAGCCACCTATGCCTATCTGTCCAGAGACAAGTCAGCATTCCAAAACCCCGAAACAGCAGGACATGCAGAAGGCTGTATAATCTGATGATAGACAAGGAAAGCAAACAGCACCAGCCACCAATATATAGACACGGGCCCAATCTTCAAGTAAGAGCAACTCATGCTTTGTACTTCCTACTGGAGTAAACGGGATGCTCAAGGAACAGACACAAGGAAACGGAGACCAAATGTGTGGAGACTGGGGTACACAGGTAAGACATAAAAACAATGGTAGCTGGTTAGGAACTACAGGAATCCTAGCTATTCATGTGTCCACAGCTCATCTCAAAACATCCCAGGGGCACCTGGGTGGCTCAGTCAGTTAAGCCTCTGACTCTAGATTTCAGCTCAGGTCATGATCTTATGGTTTGTGAGTCCAGGACCCGCATTGGGCTTTGTGCTGACAGCCTAAGCCTGTTTGGGATTTTCTCCCTCCCTCCCGCCCTCTCAAAATAAATACACTTTAAAAAAAAAAAAAAAAATCCCACAGCTAGCCTACCACCACACATTCTTGGAGGGCCTTTGATATGCAAAGGATTGCAATGAGCTCCTTCAAGACTGTTTCTTTCCAAAAAGGGGCTGTTAACCCAGTGATTCACATGGAGAAATTTAAAGCAAGGCTGAAAGAAAATGACTTGCCTAAGGAGACAGAGACTAACTCGATCCAAATGTGTAGCATTAGAAGGTAGGCTCAAATCAACTGCTACATAATTCAAGTACATAGGTACCAAAATAAGCCAAAAAACAAACAAACACAAACAGAAAAAAAAAAAAAAAAAAAAAAAAAACCTCTTAGAACTGGAGATCTCATCTCTCAAGGGAGGGCAGATGTCTCTATCACTGGAACAGCGAATACACTGGCCAGATGGCTCAGTGACCTTTGTCAGATCAAAAACATGTGGGAAATACATTCTTCAATTTAACTCCTACATTAACATGTGGGTTTTCTTCTGGCTAAGTAGAAGATCTCCTCAGCACCTGAAACATTGTCCCCATATTTGTTGTCTTTCTGTAGTCTCCAAACCCCAAAATTGCCAGAGTTGCTGGCAGGCTGCTAATTTTCTTATGTGGTAAAGCCTCCCTACTTCAGACTTATTAGGGAGTAAGGGGGTGGAGCATCAGCAGATTACCAGAAAGTAAGTTTGCTTTTTCCTGAACCATCAGGTGTCACTCTTCTTATCAGGAAAAGCACAAACCATCTAATACAACCTTGCCTTGCAGAGGTCCTGCTTGAATGGAAAGGGAGAAGGCTTTGTAATTAGCACATCATCTTGCATGCTCTTCCATATCCCGCTCACACTCTACCCCTGAGCACTGCTCCGGAGGGCCTTTCCTCTTGAGCAGAGCTAGTGACACTTGGCTCTACCTCTGACACAGTTATCACCAGTTCTGCATCAGTAAAGCCTCAATTCACACTTTTTTTTTTTTTTCCCTGTACCAGATCTGCAGATTATATAGAGGTTTCCTGTTAAGGGCTAAAGAGATCTGGAAGCTGAAAGACCGTTTCTGAAAAAATGAGCCGAGCGGTATGGAGGTCTAAAAGAAAAATAACCCATGTTGCAGGTAATTATTGAGCGCTTTCCAAAGGAGCGGCACAAAACCCTGAGTGCCCATCAATACTAAAGACTACCGAGCTTATTGTAGAGCAGAGAATCTTCTCCAAGACAAAGAGTCCTGCCCCAAGTCACCCTACACTCTGTACTATTTCCACCGACTCCCACTGCCCTTCACAGCCCCCTGCAGCTCCCACTGAGAGGTAGGCTTCCCATTTCTCTTCCCAGGCCCTCCTCACAAAGCCCCAGAAGGAGCTGTGACTGTGAACACCCCATCTGTGAGTTGAAGAAAGCCCCATTTCCTGCCTTTTGTCATGCTGCTGCTTCAGTCTAGAGGGTGGCATCCCCTTGTCAACACCATACCAGGCATCCAGGGACAGCATCCAGCTTCTAATGAGGAAAAGGTCTTCAACTGCAAATGGAGTGTGGATGGAACTCCGATGGTCATCCTTTGGGGTTGTTTCTTGCTGGAGTTATAGCGCCATGTTCTCAACAGGTCAAAACCCACGCTGTGTATCCAGGTCTACTCTTATTCTCGAAGCACTTCTGTGATTTTATAGCTGCTACTGCTCTGAGTCTAGAACTTGGTCTCATTCTTTCTTTTGATCCAATGTTTTTATCCTAAACTTAGGGTGGGGTTTTCAAATTCTTTTCCTCAAGAACTTTTGCCCAAAAGAAATCCTATTCCAAACTCCAATATGTAAAATAGACCAAAGGCAGGCTACCTGCTTACAGAGTACAGATGGGGCGGGAATCCCACCACCACCACCGACCCTGGAGAACCCTAGGGTTCCATGGATCACTAAGATCCCTGAGAGTGCAAACACATGATTAAGACTTGGAGAAGCTGGGGGAAGGGGTGGCGCACAGAATTCAGAAAGGGGCCATCAATATTCCATCTGAACATGGAAGCTGAGCGTCTTTAACCAATTCTTAATTGTATAGGGCAGGCAGAAACATTCAACTCCTAGGCCTGCCATACAAAAATTAAAACTAGTGCTTCACCCAGGCACTTGAAGATAGCTCACTTAATCCCCACAACGGCTCTCTGCTTTATAGATTTTCCTCTTAGAGATGAAGAATGTCAAGCCCAGAAAGGGTAAGTAACTTGTTGAAGGTCATAGAGCCCTAAGTGGCAGAACCTTCATTCAAGCCCAAGGCTGGACTCTGAAATCTTTATTCTTCATACATACTGGGCAACCATCAGCTGCAAGCTTTCAAACTCCTCTGTATGAGGATCATTTAAGAGCAGACCCATCAACCCAAGGGGAGAAGATTCTAGGAACTAATAACTGGAGGAGAAATGTAGCAAACCTAAAGACTGGAGGTTTTAGGACAAGCCTTTTGACAACTAATGGCTTAAAAGGTTCTCGAGGACCTTGATGAAAAGACACAAAGGTGACACTAACACAGTTTTCAGTACCTGCTGAAGTGACCAGTTTCTACTGATTATCTATCATATGTCCAGGCACTAGACAGATGACAGATGAAGACAACCTGGAATGACAGAACAATCGTCCTCTGTCCTTGATCTAACTAGAGAAAAGGGCCAGAGACAGGAGCAGGAACAGACACAGAACGGGAGCAACAACAGTACGGAGGGCAAGGGAGAATAGGGAAGAGTAAATAAGTAGTAAACCTTCCAGAGCATTTGGACTTTTCCAAGAAATTGTACATCCACTAGTAACTATTAGGCCATCTTGCATTTACTCAGTGCTGTTTGAGTGAACCTCACCACACTACTAAAGTATAGGAAGGGCTTACATAAAACCGAGCTTTGTGGCTGAGGAACATGTAGCCTCAGAGAGGTCATCTTACCCAAAGTCACAGAGTTAATTAAGGGTAGAGTCAAGTCTACATTCCAGACCTCAGGACTCCTAACACAGTGCTTACCTCACCACACAAAGGGCTCCATGTGTGACACAGAAATCCTGGGTGTTATCCACAGCTACTTTGTCTGCCAAAATCTAACATGGTAATCAAGAATGTTTTCTGTCACTTGTATCTCCATTATCAGATTTATTCCCCCCCATCATCCTTACCAACATTTACCTGTGCCCAAGTATGTTCACATCTTCTAAACCCTCCTGAGAATCCCAGAAAATGAAAAACTATTTGCCAAAAGAGGTCTCAAATTGGCTGTAGGGAGCACCCTTCTCAAAGCCCCCCCCACCCACACACACACGTGCGCACACACACACACACACACACACACTCGGCAACATCCCCAACTCTTCTTCCATTCAAAATCCAGTCTTTGTTATAATGACATCTAATCAGGCTGTGGAATCAGCTGAAATGCGGGCTTCCGTAAAAATCACTGCTCATTCGGCACTCAGCAGTTAAGTCTCTTAAATGCCAACCTGGTAGAAATTAAGAAAGTTTTCTTCTTCATTACAAGTCTCAAAGCTATTGAGTGCTCTCCATTTCCAGCTGAACCCAGGTATTTGTGTATTCCAAGAGGATATAAATGTTCTTTCTCTCTCTACTGGATTTTAACAATTTTGAGTTACTCAAAGAAGCAGTGTCCCTATCATTTTAGAGACGTGTAGTTTAACACGAAGACATTCACCTCCTTTTCCAGGTATTTATAAACCTTTAGACATCTTTGGAGACGGAGGTAAGTTGTCATTTTTGGCTTTAATAAGTTACTCTACCAACAGGACTCTGAACCAACTAGCCCTACAATTTGGCTGTGAGAGCACAAGGTGGCGATAGTGTGCCACAACCCAGAACAGGCAGGGCTGGGAGCAGGGGACATTCCCCATGCCTCCTGTATCCTAACAAAAACCACCCCTTCATCAAAGCCCTCACATAATCCCCTACCACATTTAAGGTGTTACTTTTAGGATAGCATTTCAAAAATCCACTTCTGGATTTGGTTCCTCAATCTGTAGAACTCAGCACCAAGCCTTACACCTGGCATTCTGGATACTCCAAAGAGACAGGACCCACACTCACAATCCCCACTACTTTCCCACAGAGTCCTCCTATTACAGCCACGCTTGGGTCCAGGTTTCCTGCACATACACACAGACACAAAAACAGTCCTAACATTTCCCACTTCTACACATTTGCTCTCGCTCTTGTCAAGTGTTTCCAAGTGCTAGGACAGCCGCCCATCCTTTCAGGCACCAGTAAAGTCCGTGGAAATGTTCGCTCAGACAAAACTCCTCCAAAGGGATTTTAAAACCCAGCATTCCATTAGTATTTGTGAATCCATGAAGCGTTGTTCCCTGTAGAAAATTTGTTAACTACAGAATAGCAAAAAGAATTTTAACAAAATACTCCCAGCTTCAATGTTTGGAGGTAGCCACTTGATGGGATTAGGGTGTTTTATCTATTCATCTCCATATTTTAAGGTAAGTGTTAATAAGAACTGGGTCACATAACCTGCTTTATCCACTTAGCTGTATCTCTTGAACATCTTTCCATGTCATTAAAAAACACATGAGGCGTGTTAGGATTCCTTCCCCCCAGGAGGCAATGCAGTGGGGTGGAAGGCACGCTGGGCTTGAAACCAAAACACGGAGTTTCAGTGCTGGTTTTGACGTGTACGTGCTGTGTTTGGGCAAGTTCTTTAACCTCTCTGAGCCTCATTCTACATGACAACGCAGTGTTTACCTCCCAGTCTCTGGCTGCCTAAAGGAGAGAATTCACTTGAGTATGTCTACCATGGAACCTGCCTCACAGGGACCCTCAATCATTAGTCATTTCTTTTCCTTTCCACCTTCATCAGCGTGATTTCTTCATGCTTTCAACCTCCACTACTCTTCACGTGTCCCTGGGACTGTATCCCTCCTGGTTCTTACCTTAGAAGAATTTCTGAAAATGCTGTATTCTTCCTACCAGGGCAGAAGACAACCTGTGAAGGTGGAGCTGCCTAGACTCCTCCAACCGGCCCCTGGAGCCCCTGGCACAATGCTGGTCCCTGCACTGGGCCTTCTTTTGCCTTAAACACTGCCATTCTAGGCCCTTCCCTCTTGCATCTCTGTAGATACCTTCAAAGACAGTCTGGGCTTCTCTGGGGCCTTGCTTTGACTTTGATATTAAAATATTCAGTCTGGAGCTCGGCTCTTTGGGGTCCTGACAATGCCTCTGTGCCTGGCATCCTCCCCAACCCCCCCACCCCAGCAGCTTCTCTCTCGGCAGTCTTTCTGCAGCCTCTTCTCCAGACTCCTGATCTGTCTGCTCCCAGAGGGCAGACTTACTAAGAGAGAGAGGAAAAACAACATCTCCTCTCTGCCCCTCTCCTCCACCAACAAACGAACAACACACTTCAGGGGGATAGCTAAACCACTCTGAGGCTTTCTTCAGCCTTACAAGGCTTCCTTGGCCTCAGTGTTTCTCAGTTGTTGTTTTCTCCACCCCATTTTCATGAAAAAGCACTTTCTTTTTTGGCTCTTTCTCAATCAGCTGATGGATCTGTATTGGATGCTAAAACCACTTCCTGTTTTTCCCTCAACACCACCTCCAGAAACTGCCTTCTTTACCAAATGCCTTAGAAGAGAGTAAACAGCTCACATTAAGAGTACAGTACAGAAAAATTCACCTGATTTCATCACCAAGTTCAGTCGGATGTGAACCTTTAGGCCAACTCTGCTAGGACAGTGTAACAGAAAAGTCCAGAAGGCAGTGTTCCAAGCAAGACACCTACTCCTGTAAAGGTGCTGAGTATCACACGAGCTCCCAAGTCTGGGCTCCGGAGCCAGATTTGGGCACAATTCCCCCTCATACTGCTTCGTAGCTGAGGGACCTGTGGGAGTTACTCTGGTCTGTCCGAAAGCCAGTTCCCCCACGGGACCCACACGGGGACAGTAAGAGACCTCCTATACCACTTTCGGATGGCACCGAAACAGATCACCACAAACTTAGCGGCTTAAATCAATACAAAAGTATTACTTACGGTTTTGGAAGCCCTCAAATCAAGGCGTCAGCAGGCTATGCTCCTTCCGGCGGCTCTGAAGAAAATTCACCTTCTTCCCTTTTCCAGTTTTGCAAGATCACTTGCAGTCCATGGCTCACGGCCCTTCCTTCTGTTCTCAAAGCCAGTGGTGTAGCACCTTCAAACTCCTCACTCACACGCTTCACCGCACACCCCCCTCCCCGTTTCTGGCTGCCTCCACCATGATATCTCCCTGCTACCGCTTACAGGCCTCCTTCTTACAAGGCCCTTGTTACGTGGGGCCCACCCAGATCTTCTAGGATAATCCCCCATCTCAACCTTAATTTACCACATCTGGAAGTAAGGTAGTCACAGGTTCTGAGGATTAGGGTGTAATCATCCTGAGAGGGCATAATTTTGCCTACCAGGCTTCTCTCACAGGATTGTTGTGAAAGTATACGAAGAGTACGTGGATAGTCGTCAGAACAGTGCCTGGCACGCTGAACGTGCTCAAAAGACGTCAGCCATGATGATAGCAGTATCCCAATACTAGCACTGGCAGCAGTGAGAGAAACCGATGTTAATGCTGACTGAGGAAAGTGAGGTCATGTGGTTCAAATTTTAACGGGAACAAAGGGAAGTATCACCGGAGCTAGATAGTGCCCAGAGACATCCTTCATAGTTTTATATCCTCAGTATCTTCAGAAACAAAAGCGAATGGGGCACCGGCCACTTTTCATTCCTCACAGTAAAACTTAATGTTATTCGCTTGGTTCAGGCAGCTAGTGACAAACAAAGGCAGGATCTGAACCTTCTTTTGTCCAGCTCAAGAGCCTATCTTCCTTCCAGGCACCAGGACACGGCAATGTACCGGCTCCTATGGACCGCGACCTTCAGAACTATACCAGGCCTGCCCCGCTGTCAGCCGGCACACTCTCTCAGGGCAGAAAGCGGGTCTGTGCCTCTTTTTTGTCCTTCACAGCCCTACACCCATCAGCGGGCACACAGGAGGTAGGCCACGACGCCTTTGTTATTTTGCGAGGAACCGGAGAGCCCAATGAGATCGGTAAGTGCCTCTCAACCCTAAGTAAGCATCAGAACCACCTGCGGGCCCCACAGCTCGGGTCCCAGGCCCCACCCCTAGACTTCTGGAGGCGTGAATCTGCATTTCAAGGAAACACCCAGGTGTCGCTGCGGCTGCCTGTCCGGCCACACTTTGAGAATCGTTGTTCTGGAGTGATCTGGAGGGAACTTCATTGGAAGAGAACACATTGCTCAGATGTGTGGTATCAGAGCTCACTGGTCCCCACCCCACCCTTCCCACTTGATGATTTCCACAGAGCTGCTAGGGCCATTTGACTGATACTATCCAGCGGGGCGGAGGTGGGAGGGGACTTCTTCAAAGAACCTACAACACCCTGCTCACTTTCCCCCACTGCTCCTCCTGACGGCCTTCAGCAGCAGCCTCGGCTTTATCGCGTCTTCGGAAGAGAGGTCTGGATCACCTGCCCTTCCAGTCCCTGCAGCTGGGCCAAACAATGAGAAACAACACAAGACACCAAACATCACCTTTGGAAATGAGGTAGTGGGGACGAGAAGCAATTCTTTACAAGGGCAAAGGTTCTTCGGGCCGTCAGTCCTTTGCACCTGACCCACAGCTCAAAGCCACGAGCCTGACCGGGGTTGAAGGAATTCGGGAGGCAAGTGTGCAACCGTGTTCCGCGGGTGTTCTTTAGCTATGACCCCATAGGCTGAAGGGCACGCATATTAGCATATTTTGGAACAGCTGTTGATGAAGATTTTTAAGTTTTGCTCAGGGGACTGGTTGTAATGAGGAGCATTTTATGAGAACAATACATATTGTAGACATCTGAATATATTTCCATGAGAAAATAAGGGTGAAGGAAACAAAAAGATAGTATAGTGTTCTTCCACAGCAGATGAATATTTAATATGCTAGGGCTTATCTTTAAGAGAAAAAAAAATACCCTTTGGAATTTTACATGCTTCCTACGATTGCAATCCATATACGAAATGACAAACACTGCAGCCGCTGGTATAAATACCATGTATTTCGTTATTCCCTTATTACAGCTGCACAAAGACCAGCTGTTACATGAAGTATCACGAAAACATAAATTACTGGTTATAAACAGTGTATTTAAAGCAAGAGGCCATCCAAACCCGGCAGGTCTAACATAGGCCGCCTAGGACAAGTCTGAGGAGTGGATGGGACAGACAGGGCAGCCCGGGCAGGGTACGCAGATGGCAGGACAGCAGCCAACAGAAGCCACAAGAGGGTTAAAAGGGGGATGAGGTGGAGTCCTCAGGGGCCCCGAGGAACAATTCTACTTTAAGTTGACCCTTGCCACCCCAAGAGGGACCGATTCACAGATTGCTTATCACCACTATTTTTAACTTCTTGGCAGGGTAACAGCGCGATGGGAAAATCGCCCAAAGTAAATACACACTCTCATTGGATTCTTCTCCTGGCAAGTGGTTTTCTATTATTTTCCATTAGAACCACTTCCAGGATAAATCACGCTCCAGAGGCAGAGCTTAAGCGCGAGGGTCCTCCGAGGACCATCTATCCTAGACTAGGGGAGCTAAGGAAAGGCATGTCTGCTCTCTGCTCTAGATGCCGTGGCCCAAATAAGCCCTTTGAGGAGCTTTCCAAACTTTTCACTTGTGAGTCTCCTTTATTGTTATTATTACTCCCCTGAGTTTTGCTCCCAAACAAAATTACACATAGTGATATATAACTATTTTTCCATGAGACAGCTTAATAAGAATAGCATCTTTTGAGCATTTTCTGCATGTCAAGCATCATGCATGCATTCTCTCATGGAATCCTCCCCACACCCCCATGAGCTGGGTACTAGGAGTATCCCCATTTTACACTTGGGGAAACAAGATCACACATGTGAAGTACCTTGAGATCTTAGGGTTGGAAGGTCATGAAATAAATTGAAGAACTCAGATCTGTCTCCAAAATCTGTGCTTTTAACCAGTGCACGGTGCTACCTCACCTTATCCACGTTACCACACTGTGTTAATACAGTTCCACACCAAAAAAAAGGACTAAACTAGTTACAAATTTGTGAAGGATAGAAAACTGCCTAACTTGCATTGAATTTTTAGAAACACCTAAAATAGCTTGAAGAGACCCATTAAAGTCTTCATGGACCCCAAGCTATCCTTGACCTCACATTAGGAACCAGTGACCTAGAACCACCCAGATATCATTTGCAATGTGAATCTTCTAGGTCCGCACAAAAAGAGCTAGTTAAAAATATTATCAGATGCCAATGGGATACAAAGTCAAACACAGTCAAAACTCTGAATGATATTCAAGGCTCTTCTTAAACTGGCCCTCCCCATCTCTTCAAATCCATCGTTCAGAAGTGCATTATTCACACTGAGTCTGAGTCAATAGGTGAGAAGCCAGGGAATCTGAAGTTTTAGCAAGCTCCCCAGGAGATCTGTACTGGCAGGTGAGACTGAAAAACATTTCCATCCTGATCATGGCCATTCACAGACATGGTAACTCTGATCTCCCAGGGCAACTCACCGTTTACTAGGCACACTACCTACTCTACCTACTTATGAGCTTCACACTTTGCTCATGACTATTCCCCCAGCGAGCAATGTACAGCTCACCCTTTCCCCAGGCCCAGCTCAAAGGCCTCCTCTGGGAAACCTTGCCTGCTGTCTCCTGTTAGAATTTGTCATGTCCCAGCCGCCCTCAGAGGACCCTACTTACATTCTGCCTTCTCTTATGATGAGCTCTCAGTCCAACCCAGTAGATAGTAAGGCTCTTTAAGAATAGGACTCCGGGAGGGTGGGCATCTGGGTGGTTCAGTTTGTTAAGCGTCCAACTCTTGGTTTCAGCGCAGGTCATGATCTCATGGTTCGTGGGTTTGAGCCCCATGGAGAGCTCCGAGTCGAGCTTTGCACCTGGCTCAAAGCCTACTTGAGACTCTTTCACTCCATCTCTGCTCCTTCCTCGCTCGCTCGCACACACACGTGTACACGCAAACACACATGCTCTCTTCAAAATAAATAAACAAACATGAAAAAAAAAAAAGAATAGAACTGATGCATACTGACATCGCTCCCTTGCTCTTAACACAGGCAGTGGCCATACAAGGCTCTTAATAAGGATTAGCAGGTCTAATTGCCACTGGAGACCAGGAGTCGCTACTGTACTGGAAACAGACTTCTCCCCTCACTGGCTGGAAGGAGGAAAGGGGAGGAAAAGGAGAGGGGCTCATAGAGCAATTAAACAAAGGGAAACAAAGACCCAGAACTAATAACACACAGATGATTCTTAGGAACCAGTATTTGACCGTGATCAAAACTTTCTGTAATAAACTCTGACATAAAGTTCTAATACTTGCGTCTGTCATCATTATCAACCAACTTCAATCACACCAGAGATGGAATGATGGTCTCCTGTGCCCAACAGCACCTTCCCAGACCCAGGTAAGCTTCAGCCACCCAACTCCACATTTTCAACTTACATCTATTCCCTGGGGGGAGCAGAATTTTACTGATTAATAGCCAATGTTTATTGACGACCTCCTATTCCAGGCACTGAGGCCTCTATTTTTAAGCATAATATCTAATCCTCACAAAAGCCCGCTGAGGTATTATTACTGCCATTTTCTAGATGACAAAACTGAGCCCAGAGAGGTTAAATAACTTGCCCACAGTGACTCAGTTAGCAATGCTGGAATTTGAGCTCAAATGGGCCTGACTGCAAAGCCCATGTTTTTAACTACTCTACTAATTTTTTTTTAAATTTTTTTATTACTTTTTTTTTGAGAGTCAGAGAGAGACAGAGCACGAGTGGGGGAGAGGCAGAGAGAGAGGGAGACACAGAATCCGAAGCAGGCTCCAGGCTCTGAGCTGTCAGCACAGAGCCCAACACGGGGCTCGAACCCATGAACCATGAGATCACGACCTGAGCCGAAGTCTTATGTTCAACTGACTGAGCCACCCAGGGGCCCCTCTACTGATTTTTAAGATAAGAATATCCTTAACGATTTTACAGAGTATAAACAATGACATCAACATACCAGTGTTAGAAGGAAAGACTCTGGGTCCGTGCTATGGCTGGCAAGAAAATACTCTTTCAGAGGACATAGCTTAATTATGTGAGTGCACACTTGCCAAGAGCACAGAGCTCATCAGGCAAAAGCTGGAGCCGGCCTCGGGGAGCACTTCTAACTGAAGGCATCACTGGGGACACGCCGTCAGCCCTGAGAACGCTGGGCTCACGGGAATCTGGCACCCAGGCCTCAGTGAGCACAGGTACCTACCTACCTTGCCAGCACAGCATCTCACTGTGCTTCACAAGACAGAAGAACTGGAGAGACTCAGGATACCGCTAGTCTCGTTCTCTCATTTTAAACACAGGGAAACTGAGGGTACCTGGGTGGCTCAGTGGGTTGAGCACCTGACTTCAGCTCAGGTCATGATCTCACGGTTCATGAGTTCGAGCCCTGCGTCAGGCTCTGTGCCAACAGCTCAGAGCCTGGAGCCTGCCTCAGATTCTGCGTCTCCCTCCCCTGCTCACGCTCTGTCTCTCTGTCAAAAATAAATACCTTTTAAAAATTTTTTAAAAATCATGGGGAAACTGAGGCCCACGAAGGTAAGTGTTCACCCAGGTCACAGAGTCAATGAGCCGCTAACTGGAGGGGCTCAAACTTATGTTTCCTGCTCTGAGTCAGGCTTTTCTTTTTTGCTTACTTTTTCAATCACAAAAGAAAATAGGATCACTGTAGCAGTAAAACGAGGGCTTACGTAAAGAAAAATAATGCTCTTCCTGTCTCACTCTGACTGAAGGCTTCTTCTGCCTTCCAGAGATCACCAATGTCAATGGTTCAGTTTGTATAAGTCGTACATCATCACACCATTTACTAAACTCATACACACACACACACACATTCTTTCATTAACAAAAATGGAGTAAACACACACACTCATTTCTAAAACTTTTAGCACTTAACATATGCTGAATCCATTCCCAGGTCAGTGAGGCCCAACACCCCATAGTCCAGAGGCTATACAATGTACTCCAACATTCTCTTACTGGTGGACTGTGGGGCTTGCCCTCTGCTTACCACCCTACTCTCATTTAAGTAATGAGCTCTGCCAATATTGGGGGGAGGGGCTCTAACTCATTTAGTTTCACTTGGATCAAAATGAAAACCTGGTCTTCTAAATGCAGTGACTAGGGGGATATTTGGTTTTCAGAGAGTAGGTTCCGTTTCCTGGCATATCAGAAGGCCAGCCATTCAAGTAAACCTGTCTGGGAAGATGAAATATTTTTCCCTGCTAATGAAGCACTGTGGGCTTGGGCAAGCTGATATTTCTTCATCTGTACAATGGGAAAATAATAATACTTACCTTATAGATTTGTTCAATTTCATAATTAAAAGAGATAATAAATATAGAGTGGCTAACATGATGTCTGGCACACAACAGCATTCAATAACAATGGCTACTATTATCATTGCTGTTATTGAAATGATGGCTGGCATCCATACACGGTCCAAAGATGTACAAAAGTCTTGATATGAATGTTAATGTTGTGTAAGTCTTGACCTGTTTTTAATGTTACCGGCCTCCAGAATATTTGCCACCCTGCATCTACGGAATGCCTGTTCCCACAGTTCGGGGTTCGGGGGGCTGGTGAGGAAGAAGGGAACAGGGTTGGTGGGATTTAAGATTTAAGAGACTCTTGAGAGATAAATCCCTACAAGACCATTCAGTGCTTATAACCTGCCTTCTGTGAAATGGCAGGGGCTCTGATGTTTACATCTAGAACATTTCAGCATCGGCCAATAATGTTCCTTCTGGCAGAGGAGGGGGATTCGATGCTCCAAGGGAACACAAAGGGACTTCGAGGGAAACGCACTTAGAAAAGCAGGTGAGTGAAAACTTGTGTTTGCAGAAGTCTGTCTTTAAAAATACTGATAGGCTTGGGTCTCTCACCCTACGTCTTCAAATATGTTTATAATTTTTGTGGTCTGCACACTCAGACTTTGTTTTGAAATTGGACTTGTATAAATCACTGGACCATTACTACAGATAGTTGAACCAAAGACTAATTTGTGGTTGCACACATGTTCACAACTATGTGAAAAATACTGCTGTCAGCACCAGGGCCCGCTTTCCATCACATCATTGTTTTTACATCTTAATGGGCTTTTGATTGTTGCAAATCTGAGAGGGAAAGTATGAAGAAATTTCTTAAAAAACAGAAGTAAGGAAAAAAGAGGAAATTGAGAGAAAGAAGGAAGACAGGAAGGGAAAGAGTAAAGGAGGAAAAAAAAATTTTCCTCCCATTTTCTAATTTGTAGCCTTAGAAGGACTTCCAAGAGCTCCACCGGAAAGAGTGTTTAGAATACTCTGATTCTCTGTTAGTGGTATTAAAAAAAAAAAAAAAAAAGAGTAACAGACCTAATATGTGTTCTTCAAAATCCTTTGATTCTAAATCCATTCAACTATAAATCTAGGTTATTACTTCAAAAGCTAGATACATCCTGACTTTCCTAAAGTGACGTAAAATATTCAATCCCAGGCCAAGAAAAACCCCAAACCAACCAACAGAAGTCAAGGAAAATTGAATACAGAGGCTTTCAACTTGAGCTATTCAAGTCCAAGGAAATTAAGTCTTTCATCTTTTCTCCCTCGTTAACTTTTAAAACATTTTAACTACCTTGCCCTAAATATTTCAAAATATAATCCAAGACTGACCAAATTCCATTTTATGAACTAAAGAGTACAGATAAATATATCAATTTTGTCTAGAATTCTCGTACTGGTTTCTTTCATGGATATAGGAAAAATACTGATTGTACTGTGTTCACCGGAATGCCTGTAAAGTATCACTGCAAAAAGCTGTTTTTGGTATTTTGATCAACTTAACTCTAACATAAACTATCATCCCAAAAAACTTCTTAAGGTTAACAGCTTTTCTCTATGAAGAAACTATGAACAATTATGAATTGGTAAAAACAGAAAACAAGCCTTCATATAACTGACAAAAACCAAACAAACTACCAAGATGGGGCACCTGGGTGGCTCAGTCTGTCAAGTGACCAACTTCGGCTCAGGTCATGAGCTCGCAGTTTGTGAGTTCGAACCCCATGCTGGGCTCTGGGCTGATAGTTCAGAGCCTGCAGCCTGCTTCAGATTCTGTGTCTCCCTCTCTCTCTTTGCCCCTCCCCTGCTCACACTCTGCCTTTCCTTCTCTCTCAAAAATAACCATTAAAAAAGTTAAAAAAAAAAAAACTACCAAAAGATACCTGATAAATAGAAACATCACACCAACGACAGAGTCCTTGAATAGCTAACTGTATGAATACATACAATTTCTGAAATATCTTTGGTTGGGATGAAAACATTTTGGTATACCCCATCATTTAGTGTTTTTCCATGACCCTGTCTCATCCACATACTTTTTTCCTTTGGCAGAAGAAAACCTAAACACGTGCAGTCTCTCTTCTTATGTGGATTTAAACCTAAAGAAACACAGTCACATGAAACTTCTGTGGCCTGATCTTTCGGAGCGCAATGCAGATGGGAGGTCATGGGTCTGCAGCTCTGCCTCCCCGGGCTCCCCTCGAGCCATTTCCAGTGTGTGGGCATCTCTGCTCTACAGACGGGAAGGGGACAGCAGTTCCCGAAAGTGTGGTCCCTGTACCCCTAGGGGTCCCCAAGACTCTTGCAAGGAAATCCATGAGGTCAAAACTATTTTCATAATAATACTTATCATAAGAAGCAGAGTTTTCCAGAGGCTTCAGGACGTGTGGTACGGAGCCAGACTGAATGTAGAAGCAGAGTTCAGAATCCAGCTGTCTTCTATTAAGCCAGACATAAAAGGAATTATGTGCAAAAATTAAAAAAAAAAAAGAATGCTACTCTTTTGTTTTTGTCTTGGAAAACAGTCATTGTTTTCATTACAATATGTTATTTGTGTTAGAATGAGATGGATTTATTATTACCTTAAGATAAATATATTTTAAAACTTTTTTCCCCATTTTCAGTTCCACAATGGCAAATATAAGTAAATATAACTTATATAAACAAAAGCTCTTAAAGGTCTTCGATAAATTTTAAGACCTGAGACCAGGGAGTTTGACCACAACGGATTTATTTAGCACAATACCAGACATACAATAAATGCTCAATATGTATGTGGTGAACTGACTGATTAAAGGGATTCAATGATGACTTTTAACTGTGCAAGAAATGTCAAAGTTCAAATAAATGGATATAGCCGGTAAAGACCCTTAGATGGTCACCTTCAGGTCCTCCTGACTCACTTACAACATGATATAAAAAAAGAGAGTAAGAACACAAAAGTGGAGGGCCACAATTATTACATTATAGAGGCTAGAAAAGTATGCCTTAAAAACACATAAAGGCAAGTAGAGAGTGGCTGCACGGATATTGGTACAAATGGGTTCGGATTATCAGTAGACCTCCTTTATCCTGGCACCATTTATTTCTAATTTATTTCTTATTTTCAAAGAAACAGTATCTTATCTGACGGTGAGAATGTCTTCTAAAAAGGGGTCTATAAGAATTACACAGGCCTATGCAACATCCTGCACGGTTCAAGTGCTTAGAACCCCACAAGGTCATGGGGCCATGTGTAAGTTGGGTTCCATGGCCATAGTGTTCATGTGCTCCTCCCAGTTTTCTTCCTGGTAATGTTGTCTTTACCATGTAAAATCCACCTCAGACAGTATCTCCTTCAGAAAGCTTTCTTTGAATTCTTCTTTCCCAGAGGTGGTTAAAAATTTCTTCCTCTGTCTTACCTCTCTATTTTTGTGCGTTTGTCTGTGGCAGCATGTAGTACATGGCTATTGAAATTCTTTATTTTCACTGTATTGCTTAGCAGAACATGAGCACCTCGAAGGTGGAGGGCCCATGCATTGTCTGCCTTTATGTTCCAGTACCCAGTGTAGTGCCAAAATACGGTTAGACCTCTCAAACTTTGTCAGCCATCTAATAGGCATATAGGAGAATTACCAGAATGAAGTAAAATGCAAAAGAGTAATAAGGAAGTGGTGAAATTTCATTTGTTTACAGCCTGGCCAGAAACCCAGCACCTGTATCTTAGTGATGCTGAGTTTGTCTTGCTCTATTTGAGAATAAAGAACAGCCCATTTAAAGAGAGCCCTCTCCTAAAAACACATCTCCTGGAAGAATATTTAGCTCTCTTTTCATCCTTCTGAAAGGATACAAATTGCAAATGATACAGGCAAGTACTTGAAATGATAAATTAAACCAAGGTAAAAACTCACAAGGCCGAAAGCAGTACTAAAGTGAAAAACAGTCAACTAGCAGAAAAGGACTGGAGGAGACAGGATTCTAACCATTCCAGTACTTACACAACAGGAAAGAAGGTTGGAAAGTCATGCTCTAAAATCAGTCAGGACTTTGTTGCCATCTTTTAAGTGACATGC